>NC_133325.1:620347583-620970083 GCF_042186555.1 Aquarana catesbeiana | reverse complement strand
ACCATGCCCCTTGTTGGGCAACTCTTCAATTAGCCCAAAACGCAGGAACTCACACTTGGCGTCTACACCCCTTCTGGCTCTCAATGTTGAAAGACCAAGAAGACATTCACAAAGAATGGCAACTCTATTTTAATGTTAACAAGGACACTGCCCCAATGTGACATGTTTGGGAAGCCTATAAATTACACGTTCGAACTGTCCTCTCCTCGCGCATAAATAGAATAAAAGCCTCCTCCGCCCTGGTTATTAATCAAGCCTTAGACAAAGCAGATTTACTAGCACGAGAATTTCATAAAGACCCCACTCAGAATAGAGCAACAGCAATTAGACTACACACCCGTCTCTTAGACCACTTACAATATGAAAATGCTAAAAAGAAACTCCTCTTTCTAAAACAACGCGTATTCGAACAAGAGGAGCGAGCCGGTAAATTATTAGCATACTTGGCCCACCAAGACATTAACCCCCCAGTGGTAGTGACCCTACTAGGTCCTCATAACGACATACTTTCAGACACCCCTGTAGTTGCAGAAGCATTTCAGAAATATTATTTGGATTTATATTCCTCCAAGGTGGGAGTCACTGCACAGGAGATCAGTGCGTTTCTCCGGGATGTCCCCTTTCCACAACTATCTGAGACCCAACTGCAAGATCTAGAGGCCCCTCTCACGGTGGATGAGATTGCCTTGGCCATAACATCATTAGCACCAGCCAAGGCACCGGGTGGGGACGGCATACCGTTAGACTTTTACGCAGCATATTCTGAGACACTAGTTCCTGAGCTCCTGAAACTATATAATTACATATTTGAAACAGAATCCCTTCCTAAAACTCTTCGCCAGGCAGTAATTATAGTAATCCCTAAACCAGGTAAAAACCCCCAACTACCAGAATCATACCGCCCAATCTCGCTCCTCCAGGCTGACATTAAAATTCTAGCCAAAATACTAGCTATGCGCCTCAACACTAGTATTCTTTCCCTCATTCATCCTGATCAAACGGGATTCATGCCTGGAAAAAACACAGCAATGAATCTCAGACGCCTGCACATGAATATCCAAGCAGACCACGAGAATACGGGTGATAGAGTGATAGTAGAACTTGACGCCGCAAAGGCGTTCGATTCGGTAGAATGGGGATACCTTTGGGAATGTCTCAAGGGCTACGGATTCGGCCCTAACTTTATAAAATGGGTACAATTACTATATTACTCCCCAATGGCTAGTGTGGTGGTGAACAGATGGACATCTGATCCCTTTCCCTTGGGAAGGGGAACTCGTCAGGGATGCCCACTGTCCCCTTTATTGTATGCCCTAGCAGTGGAACCCCTTGCCATTTCCCTTAGGCAGAAACTACATATCCATGGGTTGCGTGTGGGACCTTTGACAGAGACGTTAAGTTTGTACGCAGATGACATGCTTCTCTATCTAGAGGATACTGGCCCATCGCTACAAGCAGTTCTATCAACCATCGAAGAATTTGGTAAACACTCAGGTCTCAGTATGAACTGGTCCAAATCCCAGATCCTCCCCCTAGACATGACATCTCCAACACGCAGTGCAGCTTCTCTTCCCCTGCAGAGAGTTGCCTCCATCAAATACTTAGGCATAGAAATTACTAGACACCCACTGGAATTTATCGCCAACAATATAGAACCGCTTTTCTCATACTTAAAATCCCGTATACAAACCTGGGCAAGACTCCCATTGGGAATAATGGGCAGAATCAACTTGTTTAAGATGATACTGTTGCCAAAGTTCCTTTATGTGCTCTGGAACTCCCCAATACTCATTCCCCTTAAAATCTTTAAAACAATTGATAAAATTATTAACTCTTTTATCTGGGGCTCTCATAGACACAAATTGGCCTGGAACACACTCAAGAACCCGACCTCCTCAGGAGGTGCAGCCCTACCGGATTTGTATACCTACTATATAGCAGCTCAGCTATCACACTTTTACTACATTCACAAGACAGATGGAGAAAGATACCAATTCTTAGTATGTAAGAATACTAATAGTAATTTATATTCCCCATTACAAGTTTTATTTAGAGGTGGGAACAGGAGGCATAAGAGAGAAGACTTGCTGAGAAAACTTGCTACTGTCCCAACATAGAAGCGTATGGGAGAGGGCGACCAAACTTATTGGATCTGACTTCTTTCACTCACACACCCCCCATGGCACAACTCTCAATTGAATGAGTTGATATCCCTATCTGGGGCTGCCAGTTGGGCCGCTAAAGGGATAGTATTCCTATTCCAGGTCATTACTATATTTGGTGTAACACATTTCCAAACACTATGTGAGGAATTTGACCTCCCTCCCCACATGCAATTCAGATACATGCAATTAAAACACGCGCTCCAGGCTCAGTTTGCGAATGGCCTCTCCAACCCACAAACACTGTCTTTGGTAGAGGTAATCACAGGAACAAACCCAGACAAACTTATTTCCACCCTATACACTGCGCTGCGAAATAAGTCGGTAGCAAGGATTATGGACACAGCAAGGATTAGATGGGAAGAGGATGTAGGGCCAATAGACATCTCTGATTGGGAAGATATACTGGAGAATGTTAAAAAAACGTCACCTAAAATTTCAGAACGCCTGACTCAGCTGTATATAACACACAAATCCTACCTCACGCCTTCTAGAATTGCCAAATTCTCCCCACATCATAACCCGAACTGCCCAAGATGCTCTAGTAACCCATGCTCATTCTTCCACCTATTATGGTTATGCCCAGTGATACAAAGCTACTGGATACAGATTATAAAATTCCTGCACGATCACATGGGATCTCCGGTCCAACTTGACCCCAAATTATGCCTCCTTGGACTACTTCCAGATGCCACCACAGATAGATCCCTAGTCACATTACTCAGCGAATCATTATTCTGTGCCAGAAAATTAGTTGCTAAACACTGGTTGAGTACAGACCCTCCCACCATACAAGCCTGGATTAGAGAAGTGAATGCGTCACTACCATATAAAAAGATTATGTACAAACACAGGGGATGTCCAAACAAGTACCATAAAATATGGGATAAATGGTTAAACAATGCTAATACATGTGTGAGTTAAATTATGATGTTAATCTGTATACCTGATGTATGGGACATGGTAATTGCCCAATATAACGCCGCAATGTGATACACTAAATCCTATATCAAATGTTATAACTCCTGTCTTCGATGGTAATAACTTGTGGAAAATGCCAATTGCTGTTACTTAAAGCCTTATAGGCATATATGCACTGCCACACTCCTCAGGTTACAATGTACTTACCTACGTTCAATGTACAATATCCTCTCTTACGTTTGTACGATATGCAATTATCATTGTATGTTGACTTTTCTTTTCCACAATAAACATGTTCTTTTAAAAAAAAATGCAGATCACTGCCATTACTAGTAAAAAAATAATAATAAAAATGCCATAAATCTATCCCCTATTTTGTAGAAGCTATAACTTTTGCGCAAACCAATCAATATACGTTTTTTGCAATTTTTATTACCAAAAATATGTATAAGATTACATATCAGCCTAAACTGAGGAAAAAATTTCCTTTTAAAAAAAAAAAAAAAAAAAAAAAAAAAAATGGGGCTACTACAGCAAAAAGTACAAAATATTATGTTTTTTTTTCAAAATTGTTGCTCTTTTTTTTGTTTATAGCGCAAAAGATAAAAACTACAGAGAAGGTCAAATACCACCAAAAGAAGGCTCAATTCGTGGGAAATTTTGTTTGGGTACAACGTTGCACGACCGAATTGTCAGTTAAAGCGACGCAGTGCTGAATCGCAAAAAATGGCCTGGTCATTGAGCAGCCAATTCTTCCGGGCTGAAATGGTTGAATGTCCCTTACTGGTACCGCTAAAGTCCATCATATCAGTTCTATTTAAACAATATATACAGGATGAGGTATCCCATAGCCTATTCAATCTTTTTTTATATCACAGTGATCAGTTAATTGTAAAATGCATTTGGTTAAATCCCGTAGATTTGGAAACTATATTGCAGATAACTGTTAGTCAGATGACTCATACAGTATTCGGAAAGGGTTTTTTGGGACTTTGAGTAGGGATGAGCTGAAACCCCCCCCCCGGTTGGGTTTGCACCAGCACCTCCGAAAGGACCAAATATTTGCACGAATGTTAGAACCTATTGAAATCTATGGGACTCGAACGTTCAAAATCAAAAGTGCTAATTTTAAAGGCTAATTTGCATGATATTGTCCTAAAAAGGGTTTGGGGACCCGGGTCCTGCCCCAGGGTACATGTATCATTGCAAAAAAAAGTTTTAAATAAAACGGAAGTTTTTTCGGGAGCAGTGATTTTAATGATGCTTAAAGTGAAAAAAAAGTGAAATATCCCTTTAAATTTTGTACCTGGGGGGTGTCTATATGCCTGTAAAGTGGCACATGTTTCCCATGCTTAGAACAGTCCCTGCACAAAATGACATTTTTAAAGTAATAAAAGGTCATTTAAAACTGCTTACGGCTTTAATGTAATGTCTGGTCCCGGTAATATGGATGAAAATCAGTGAGATAAATGGCATGGGTACCCCCCCAGTCCATTACCAGGCCCTTTGGGTCTTGTATGGATATTAAGGGGAACCCCGCACCCAAATTAAAAAAAGGAAAGGCATGGGGCCCCAGGCCCTCTAAACAGCAGTATACAGGCAGTGCAAACAAGACAGGGACTGTAGGTTTGTTGTTAAGTAGAATCTGTTTGTATTTTGAACTGATACATTTTTAAAGTGTAGCTCCAGCCAAAAAATCTATTTTTAAGCTTTTTGGAAAACAAGGGATATCACCCCTGTGACATTTGTTTTGCTGTCTGTGCTCCTCTTCAGAAGATTTCACCTCACTTTCTGTCACAATGACAAATGTTTTTAGAAAATTTGGGGTTTTTAGTGAAGCAAGGATTGTTGATAAAGCATCAGTGGAAATGAGAAATGTTTTTCCCATATTAACTCTTACAGGAGAGAATTTCTCTTCCTAGGGGTAGACTTAATCTCACTTCCTGTTGTCTTCTTCCATTTGCAAGTAGGAGTCGTTTGTAAGTTGGATGTTTGAAAGTAGGGGCCTGCCCTATATACGCTGCAGAAATTGGGGCCTTAGGTGTTGGTGTTGCCACAACACTGTAAGCCCTCAAAGGGCCCTGCTGTGAAATATTAGATCAAGAATTGTAATTACATGTCCCTGTCGAACAGAGACAGAAGGCCTTAGGCACTGGTGCTGGTGCCACAACACTGCAACCCCTCACAGATACTCTAGTTGGAGCACAGGAACGAGCCCTGCTGCAAAGAATTGCCTCAAAAATTGTAATTACATGCCCCTGTTAAACAGGGGCTGAAAAATTGGGCCTTAGCCACTTGTGGCGGCGCCCATAAACAAAAATATTCTTACAAGCTATCAGCATGATCATTGAGGAGGAACAGGATAGTCAATCAGCATCAGCATAGGCAGTCTTGAAGGGATCTGACATTTCAAAAAAAGTATTCGGTTACATCAGCATCAACATCAGCATCAGGTGCTTGATATCTGGTGATGATCCAAGACTGATTCATTTTTATGAAGATCAGTCGATCGACCAAGTCTGTGATCAGTTACAAAGCCTCCAGCAGTACTGAATGAAAGAACGCTGGATACCGGACAGGCCAGTAGCTCAATTGCATACTGTGAAAGCTCTGGCCAGTGATCCATCCTCAATACCCAGTAACCCAGAGATTTACAGTGGGAAAGGTGTCCAAGTCAGATCTTGCCCCTAGGTATTCCTGCACCATGTAAAACAGACGCTGGCGATGGTTGCTGGAACCGATCATACCTTGGGGCTGCAGACTAAAAAATTGTCTGAACGCATCGGTCAGACGGCCACCTTCTCCACCACTCCTTCTTTGACTGACCGAAGCCTTGGCAACACGTTGTCCAGGAACAGAAGTTTGTAACATCCCAGTCACTGGGAACACATTGCACAGACCTTTCTGCAAGGCCTCCTGAAGATGTTTCATCCTCTACTCCCTCTGCGATGGCAAGATAAGGTCTGCAACCTTACTCTTGTAAAGTGGATCAAGGAGGGTTGCCAGCCAGTAATGATCCCTCTCCTTTATACCACAAATACGAGGATCCTTCTGCAGGCTTTGCAGGATCAGGGAGGCCATGCAGCGTAGGTTTGCTGAGGCATTCGGTCCGGAGTCCTATGGGTCACTACGGACGACATGATTCGCAGGCACCTCCTCCCAGCCACGTACAAGTCCATGGGTTTCTTGGGACTGTAACTGATCCCTTAAAGACTGCTGCTGATACTGAGTGCCAGGCTCCACCTCCATGCTGACACAATCCTCCTCCTCGTCCTCTTCCTGTGTGATCGGCGGGCATGCAGGAACACTGTCTGGATAAAGGGGGCCTTGAGAGGTAAGGAAGTCCTCCTCTTCCTGCCTTTGTTCTGCCTCAAGTGCCCTGTCCATTATTCCACGCAGCGTGTACTCCAACAGGTGGACAAGGGGGACAGTGTCACTGATGCATGCACTGTCACTGCTCACCATCCTCGTGACCTCCTCAAATGGTGACAGGACAGTGCATGCATCCCTGATCATGGCCCACTGGCATGGGGAAAAAACCAAGCTCCCCTGACTCTGTCCTGGTGCCATAGTCGCATAGGTATTCATTGATGGCCCTCTGCTGCGTGTGCAGCTGCTGCAGCATGGCCAATGTTGAGTTCCACCTGGTGGGCATGTCACAGGTTAGGTGGTTCTTGGGCATGTTTAATTCCTTTTGGAGGTCAGCCAGCCAAGCACTGGCATTATATGACTGGTGGAAATGCACACAGACTTTCCTGGAGTGCCTCAGGACATCCCGTAAGCCCGGGTACCTGCCCAGGAACTGCTGCACCACCAAGTTAAGGATTTGAGCCAAACAGGGCACATGGGTCATTTGTCCCTGTCGGAGGGCAGAGAGGAGGTTGGTGCCATTGTCGCAAACCACCATTCCTGCCTTAAGTTGGCGTGGCGTCAACCACCTCTGAACCTGCCCCTGCAGAGCTGACAGAACCTCTGCCCCAGTGTGGCTCCTGTCCCCCAAGCACACCAGCTCAAGCACCGCATGGCATCTTTTGGCCTGCGTACTTGCGTAGCCCCTTGAATGCCTACAGAGCACCGCTGGTTCTGAGGACAAAGCATAGGAAGAGGCCATGGAGGAAGAAGAAGAGGAGGGGGTGGAGGAGAGAGGTGTGTCAGAATCACCAGTAGTGGCATTTTGGAGGCATGGTGGTGGAACAACCTCCAACACTACTGCACCTTGTCCTGCATCCTTTCCAGCTGCCAGCAGAGTTACCCAATGCGCCGTGAAACTAAGGTAACATCCCTGCCCATGCCTGCTGGACCATGAGTCAGCATTAATATGCACCTTACCACTGACCGCCCTGTCCAGAGAGCCCAAGACATTGCCTTCCAATTTCCGGTAGATAGCTGGAATCGCCTTCCATGAGAAAAAGTGGCGTTTGGGAACCTGCCACTGAGGAACTGCACATTCCGCAAACTCACGGAAGGGGGCAGAGTCTACCAACTAAAAAGGTAGCAGTTGAAGTGCTAGCAATTTTGCCAAGCTAGCATTCAACCGCTGGGCATGTGGATGGCTGGGAGCAAACTTCTTTCTGCAGCAGCTGGGGCAGGGAAATTTGCCTGGTACAATCTGACGTCGGTGTACCGATAGCAGATTGCCTGCAAGTACTTGGCTGTGACACACCTAATTCTACACCTTCATTCATCTCAGTGCAGGTCTCAGAGAGGACTGAAGGTATAGTGGGGTTGGAGATCCCAGCTGATGAGGAGAAAGGAGATATCCTCTTTGTTCTTTGGTGTGGGTCTTTTAGGTACGCTTGCCAACGAACTGCATGGCAGGTCAACATATGTCTGGTCAAGCATGTGGTGCCCAAGTGGGAGATGTTTTGGCCACGTGAGATACGCTTGAGACATATGTTGCAAATAGCAGCAGTGCGATCTGATGCACTCATCTCAAAAAAGGCCCACACCAAAGAACTTTTGGAATAACGCGCAGAAACAGCAGCGCCCTGCACATGCAGTATCAGTATGCTGCCCTTAGGCTTGCCCCTGGAGGGCATCCTGCCTCATTGGCATGTGCCTCCTCCTCTTCCTCCTCCTCCTCTCTCCTATCAGGCACCCACGTGGAGTCAGTGACCTCATCATCCCCTACCTCCTCATCACTGGAGCAAACCTGGCAGTATGGCAGTATGCTGCAGCAGGGGGAACATGACTGCCAGATTGCTGTACTTCTTGGGCACCCCCTCTGTCTGGGCTCACATTACTGCCTTCCTCTAGCTGAGTACCATCATCGGAGCCTTCAAAACGCTGGGCATCCTCCTGGAGCATGTACCCAACACTGTGGTCAAATAGCTCGAGGGACTCCTCAGGAAGACATGGTGGTGCTAGGGAAAGAGTTACTGATGCCATTGAGCAAAGGGAAGAGGCTGCATTGGCACCTGCTTTGCCAAAGTACCCTGAACCTGGGTGAGAGAGGATGAGGACGGCTTGGTCATCCACTTGACCAAGTTTTCTGAATGTTGCGGCTCAACACGGCCAGTTGCCGAAAAAAAGGCCAAGCGTGTCCCACGGCCACGTACTGATGAGGATGCATTGTGTCCACGACCAGCACTGTTGCCTCTAGACACAGAGCCTACTGGCCCTCTTTTATTGGCTTGTGACTGTCTGCCTCTCCTTGTTGGCCTTCCAGACATACTAATGGCCTGCAGTGAGATGTAGCTGCACAAAACTGGGATGTATATATATACCGATTATACTGCAGCTAGCAGAATCAACTGCCTGCTTGTAGTATTATTAGTATGAGAACACCTGCACTTTTCTTCAGGTAGCTATACTGTAGGTGCAACTGTGCAGGGTACACAGTACAGTAACTGGAAATACTTCAAAGAGCCTACACAAGCACCTGGCTACAGGTAGCTATACTGTAGGTGCAACTGTGCAGGGTACACAGTACAGTAACTGGAAATACGTCAAGAGCCTACACAAGCACTTGTCTTCAGGTAGCTATACCGTAGGTGCAACTGTGCAGGGTACACAGTACAGTAACTAGAAATACTTCAAAGAGCCTACACAAGCACCTGGCTACAGGTAGCTATACTGTAGGCGCAACTGTGCAGGGTACACAGTACAGTAACTGGAAATACGTCAAGAGCCTACACAAGCACCTGGCTTCAGGTAGCTATACCGTAGGTGCAACTGTGCAGGGTACACAGTACAGTAACTGGAAATACGTCAAGAGCCTACACAAGCACTTGTCTTCAGGTAGCTATACCGTAGGTGCAACTGTGCAGGGTACACAGTACAGTAACTAGAAATACTTCAAAGAGCCTACACAAGCACCTGGCTACAGGTAGCTATACTGTAGGTGCAACTGTGCAGGGTACACAGTACAGTAACTGGAAATACGTCAAGAGCCTACACAAGCACCTGGCTTCAGGTAGCTATACTGTAGGTGCAACTGTGCAGGGTACACAGTACAGTAACTGGAAATACTTCAAAGAGCCTACACAAGCACCTGGCTACAGGTAGCTATACTGTAGGTGCAACTGTGCAGGGTACACAGTACAGTAACTGGAAATATGTCAAGAGCCTACACAAGCACCTGGCTACAGATAGCTATAATGTAGGTGCAACTGTACGGGGTACACAGTACAGTAACTGGAAAGACGTCAAGAGCCTACATAAGCACCTGGCTTCAGGTAGCTATACTGTAGGCACAACTGTGCAGGGTACACAGTACAGTAACTGGAAATATGTCAAGAGCCTACACAAGCACCTGGCTACAGGTAGCTATACTGTAGGTGTGACTGTGCAGGGTACACAGTACAGTAACTGGAAATACTGTAAAAACACCTGCCTGCCAGTATATTAGGAAGAGAAGAACAGGATCTAGCTAAACCGAATACAGTGTATATATGACTCGACCTGCCTACTCTCTAACTTAAATCAAATGACACTGTCTCTCTCTCTGTCTATCTCTCTCTCAAGCCGGAACACACTACACAGGGCTGACATGCAGGTGGCCTTATATAGTGTGGGCCATGTACTAAACCTCCAGAGCCATAATTGGCCAAAGCCTCCTTAGCTTTGGCCAATTAAGGCTTTCTGAACACACAGCGCTGTGATTGGCCAAGCATGCGGGTCATAGTGCATGCTTGGCCAATCATCAGCCAGCAATGCACTGTGATGCCGCAGTGAATTATGGGCCATATCGTTCGTAATTCGGCGAACGTCTGAACATACGATGTTGGAGTCGAACATGCGTTCAACTCGAACACGAAGCTCATCTCTAACTTTGAGTGATGCACAAGACAGGTGGTAGGAGAAATTATGTAAATTGTTTAATTGGCATGGAAACAAAGTATACCTCATAACATGTAATACATGGTTGAACATGGGTATTTTTATCTATATACAAGATGATGACATACAAAAAAGAAGAATTCATATATGTATAAATGCACGCATCTGAAATCGCATAGTATCTCATGAAAGTAACTAGTATAAAAAGACAAATGCTTATTGGGTAATGGATAAAAATGGGTTATATGATACAGATGAATCATAGTTGAGATCAAGCTATGTGTTGGGAATATGATGACCTTGATATGCTCGACACATTTCGTGGCTAGTTGCCACACACCAGGAGAAAACGCATAGCATATGTATAAATTGTTCTAAATGAACAGTGTTGCAAGTCAGGATCTGCAAAGCAAAGTCTATCCCGGGAGCTGAACCCAAGGAAGAAGAGAGCACACAGACACACCCCAGGAACACCCTCCAAATGTAATGTGCAAGGGTGAAAAAATTCAAATATGTCTGGTGACATTGCACAGAGACATGCTCTAAGACATGATGTGCATGTGTGAGGAGAAAAGCCAGAGTGTAAGTAAGTTACTTTCATGGGATACTATGCGATTTCAGATGTGTGCATGTATACATACAGTGAGGGGAAAAAAGTATTTGACCCCCTGCTGATTTTGTATGTTTGCCCTGACAAAGAAATGATCAGTCTATAATTTAAATAGTAGGTTAATTTTAACAGTGAGAGACAAAATAACAACAAAAATATCCAGAAAAATGCATTTCAAAAAAGTTATACATTGATTTACATTTTAATGTGTGAAATAAGTATTTTATCCCCTATCATTCAGCAAAATTTCTGTCTCACAGGTGTCTTCTATACAGGTAACAAGCTGAGATTAGGAGCACTCTCTTAAAGGGAGTGCTCCTAATCTCAGCTTGTCACTTGTATAAAAGACACTTCTCCACAGAAGCAATCAATCAATCAGACTCCAATCTCTCCACCATGGCCAAGACCAAAGAGCTCTCCAAGGATGTCAGGGACAAGATTATAGACCTACACAAGGCTGGAATAGGCTACAAGACCATTGCCAAGCAGCTTGGTGAGAGGGTGACAACAGTTGGTGCGATTATTTGCAAATGGAAGAAACACAAAATAACTGTCAATCACCCTCAGTCTGGGGGTCCATGTAAGATCTCACCTCATGGAGTTTCAATGATTATGAGAACGGTAAGGATCAGCCCAGAACTACACAGGAGAATCTTGTCAATGATCTTAAGGCAGCTGGGACCATAGACACCAAGAAAACAATTGTTAACGTACTACGCCATGAAGGACTGAAGTCCTGCAGCACCCGTAAGTTGCCTTTGCTCAAGAAAACACATGTACAGGCCCATCTGAAGTTTGCTAATGAACATCTGAATGATTCAGAGGAGAACTGGGTGAAAGTGTTGGGGTCAGATGAGACCGAAATCAAGCTCTTTGGCATCAACTCAACTCGCTGTGTTTGGAGGGGGGAGGATAGCTGCCTTTGACCCCATGAAACACCATCCAACCGTCACACACGGAAGTGGAAATATTATGCTTTGGGGGTGTTTTTCTGCTAAGGGGACAGATCAACTTCAATGCATTAAAAGGGACAATAAACAGGGCCATGTGCCATCAAATCTTAGATGAGGACCTCCCTCCCTCATCCAGGGCATTGAAAATGGGTCGTGGATGGGTATTCCAGCATGACAATGACCCAAAACACATGGCCAAGGCAACAAAGAAGTGGCTCAAGAAGAAGCACATTAAGGTCCTGGAGTGGCCTAGCCAGTCTCCAGACCTTAATCCCATAGAAAATATGTGGAGGAAGCTGAAAGTTTGAGTTACCAGACTTCAGCCTCCAAACCTTAATGACTTGGAGAGGATCTGCAAAGAGGAGTGGGACAAAATCCCTCTTGATAATGCAAAAAAATGGGGTGTATCTACCTGATTGTATCAAAATAGGGGATACAGAAAACTGTTGATGGGAGCAGTCTCCCCGATGATAATTGATAGTGTTAAATAAAAATAAATATGGATATCCCAGATTTATCCACAAAGAAAAATATATAAATATATGGTCAAAAAAAATACATATGAATGTGTATATAAAAATAAGAATAAAAAGTTATCAAAAACGGTATAATTAATTAATTCTATATACCCGTGATATACATAAAAACCTAATCACACGTAAATTATGAGAGTGCTGTGAAGTCCACAAATATGAAAAAATTCCAAGTAATGCTAAAAAATAAAATATAATAGATAAAAATAAAAATATATTCAAATTGATCAAAGTCAGTCAAAAAGTTCTTGGTGACTCTTGTGCTCAAAAATCCAGGTGATTTGTGTACTCCCCCTTTCGGGTCCCCACACACCAGCTCCTGTTACCCCTGCAGGGGTGATAGGCATGTATGGTTATCCGTGACTCAACAAGCCTCTGCAGCTTACTCCACCAGCTCAGATCATCCAGATCAATCTTTCAGTGCCCGTATCAAAATAAAATAAATAGCAGATTCCCAAGGAATGGTCCATAACCGTAGTGACAGAGCAAAGATGTGTTTACTCCCAGAGTTCACAGATCATATTCCCTCACCCTCCGCCCCCGGCCTGCTGACAATGTCCTTTACACAGAAGTCTATGTAGCAAAATCCCTCTTGAGATATGTACAAACCTGGTGGCTAACTACAAGAAATGTCTGACTCCTGTGATTGCCAGTAATGGTTTTGCCACCAAGTAATAAGTCATGTTTTGCGTCAAATACTTATTTCACTCATTAAAATGCGAATCAATTTATAACTTTTTTGAAATGCGCTTTTCTGGATGTTTTTGTTGTTATTCTGTCTCTCACTGTTAAAACAATCCTACCATCAAAATTATAGTGTCAATGGGCAAGCGTACAAAATCAGCAGGGGATCAAATAATTTTTTCCTTCACTGTATATGAATCCTTCTTTTTGTATGTCATTGTCTTATACTGTATATAGATAAAAATACTTATTTTCAACCATGTATCACATGTTATGAAGTATGCATTGTTTCTATGCCAATTAAACAATTCACATAATTTCTCCTACCGTGTGTCTTGTGCCTCACTCAAAGTCCTAAAAACCCCTTTCTTATTTAGGGATGGAGGTGCGTTGTAATCATGCATGCCATTTAAAGTCCCATTACCCTTTTGCTTTCGACCCATACAGTAAGATCTGCAAACCTGTTTTGAGCTAATAATGAAAAAATAATGAAATATTAAAATATTTTTGGGCGGAATAGCTGCAACACAATTCAAATGTAAGATGAATAAAATTAAGGTGTAATAGTAAAGTGCTAATAACAATAAATATTTAATATATTGCACGTTACTAGTTTTTGGATGTGGTGGATTTATTCCTTTATCCAGGCATGTTGATCCTTTATTTTGACGTATTGACCCTACCAGAAAAACCTTTCCTTTCCTAGGACTACAATGCACGTTCACTTTACTGTATCCAAGGAAGAGCAGTGCTGTCACTCTAGACTGCTTTTCTGATTTGGACTTTAACCACTTAACAACCAGCCCATAGCCGAATGACGGCTACAGGGCGGTTTCTTAACACTGGGAGGGCGTACAGTGTACACTGGGGTGCGCACCCGAGAACATCCATGACCGCCGGGTACAGAGGACCTGGCACATCACGGATCACGGTAAACGGCCGCGGAGCAATCACATGTAAACAAACTGGCGTCATGTCATGACCCGGTTCCTTTCTCCCCTCTGTGTACCGATCGGTACAGAGGGGGAGGGATCGGGTGGCAGCAGCACTGTGGGCTGGATGTGTAGTGCCCACAGCGCTGCTCTGTGACATGTGCAGTAACATCCAGCCATCCATCCATCCATGCTCAGCCATCCCTCCATGCTCAGAAATATCCCGTGCAAAACTCTGCAATTCCCTGTGCAATAGCCTGCAATACTCTGTGCAATACTCTGTGCAATACCCAGCCATACTCAGCTGCACTTGGCCTCTGTATGTGGCCAGGCTGTGGAAGTCTCACACGTGGTATTGCCGTACTCTGGAGGAGTAGGAGAATCTATTTTGGGGTGTCATTTTTGGTATGTACATGCTATGTGTTAGAAATATTGTATAAATGGACAACTTTGAGTTAAAAAAAAAAAAGTGTTTTAACCACTTCCCGCCCGCCATCATATGACGTCCTTGACTTTGTGCGGGGATATCTGAATGATGCCTGCAGCTACAGGCATCATTCAGATATCAGCTTTTTCAGCCGGCGATTCCCTACACCATAAGAATGATCATAGCAGCTGTTCCACTGCTTGATCGTTCTTACGGGATCAAGCAGTGGAACAGCCCTCTGGTGCTTCTACCGACTCACCGCTACGATCGAAGCCAGGATCATTTTTTTAATTATTTCAGGCTTCCCAGCCTAGAGGTGAGATGTGGGGTCTTATTGACCCCATATCTCACTGTAAAGAGGACCTGTCATGCCATATTCCTATTACAAGGGATGTTTACATTCCTTGTAATAGGAATAAAAGTGATCAAAAAATTATTTTTTTGGAAAAAAGCATCAAACTAAAATAAAGTAAAATGAACAATAAAAAAAAAAAAAAAAATTAAAGCACCCCTGTCCCCGGGTGCTCTCATGCAGAAGCGAACGCATAAGTAAGTCCCACCCACATATGAAAACGGTGTTCAAACCACACATGTGAGGTATCACTGCGATCGGTAGAGTGAGAGCAATAATTTTGGCCCTAGACCTCCCCTGTAACTCAAAACATGTAACCAGTAAAAAATTTTAAAATGTCGCCTATGGGGATTTTTAAGTAGCGATGTTTGGCGCCATTCTATGAGCGTGTGCAATTTTCAAGGGTGACATGTTAGGTATTTATTTACTCGGCATAACTTCATCTTTCACATTATGCAAAAACATTGGGCTAACTTTACTGTTTTGTTCTTTATAAAGCACAAAACTGTTTTTTTTTTTTAAAAAAGTGTTCGAAAAATTGCTGCGTAAATACCGTGTGGGATAAAAAGTTGCAATGACCGCCATTGTATTCTCTAGGGTCTTTGCTAAAAAAAAAATATATAATGTTTTGGGTTCTATGTAATTTTCTAGCAAATAAATGATGATTTTTACATGTAGGAGAGAAATGTCAGAATTGGCCTGGGTGCTCCAGAACGCTTGAAGGTGCCCCCTGCGTGTTGAGACTCTGTATGTGGCCATGCTGTGTAAAAGTCTCACACATGTGGTATCGCCGTACTCAGGAGTAATCGCAGAATGTGTTTTGGGGTGTAATTTGTGGTATGCATATGCGGTGTGTGAGAAATAACTTGCTAATATGACAATTTTGTGAAAAAAACTGAAAAAAAAAAAATCTTGATTTTTGCAAAGAATTGTGGGAAAAAATGACAGCTTCAAAAAACTCATCATGCATCTTTCTAAATACCTTGGAATGTTTTCTTTCCAAAAAGAGGTCATTTGGGGAGTATTTGTACTTTTCTGGCATGTTAGGGTCTCAAGAAATTAGATAGGCCATCAGTAATTCAGGTGTGATCAATTTTCAGATATTGGCACCATAGCTTTTGGACTATAACTTTCACAAAGACCAAATAATATACAACAATTTGTACTTATTTTTACCAAAGATATGTAGCAGTATAAATTTTGGCCAAAATTTATGAAGAAAAATTACTAATTTGCTAAATTTTATAACCGAAACAAAGAAAAATTCATTTTTTTACCGAATTTTCAGTCTCTTTTCTTTTATAGTGCAAAAAATAAAAAACCCAGCGGTGATTAAATACCACCAAAAGAAAGCTCTATTTGTGTGAAATAAGGACAAAAATTTCATATTGGTACAGTGTTGCATGACTGAGTAATTGTCATTCAAAATGTGAGAGCACTGAAAGCTGAAAATTGGTCTGGTTATTAAGGGGGTTTAAGTGCCCAGTGGTCAAGTGGTTAAACACCTCCACCTTTTCTACTACCCATAGGAGATATAGGTGTTCAGTAGTTCACAGAAGAGAACTGAGAGAGTGGATAACATAAAAATGTACTTGGAAAAAACCTTGAAACTTGCCTGAAAAAAGAAAATCATATGGTTATATGGTAGGCTGCCAAAATTGTATTTTTGGGTTTACATATACTATTGTAACACCTTTTTTCACAATATATTTAAATAATTATACTGCCCAAGACTTTTTGCAAACATTAATCTAAATAATCTGCAAATAGATGTTGCAAGTAACCCATAACAACCAATCACAATCATCTCTTCAAATGACCTGGCAAAAGCAAATAGAAATCTGATTGACAGCTGAGAGTGCATTTTGAACATTATTTGTGCCTGCACTACATTATTAGCAATCTTAATAATGTAAGAAAGCCTGTTAAAATATAAAATGTGATTTTACAACAAAGTGAAACATTAAAATAATGGCCGTACTCAGAATGTGTCAAAAACAAAACCTGAAGGCATGGTTTCTAAATATACTTCAAATGAAAAGGTTTATTTTCATCAAGGTTAACTATAGTATAGTATGTGAAGGCATATAAAAAAACTAAATAATTAGAAGGAATGTAAATGTAAAGAAATGTTAAACAAAAATGATAAATGTATTCCAAATATAAATACTTTTTTCCATCAAGGTAAACTATAATAAATTAAGTCTATAAAAAAATACTGTATTTATAAGAAAAAATGTAAATGTAAATGTTATATTACTGAATGTTATATAATTAAGCTTTATATGGAAGGTACATTATTAAGGACAGCAAGGAACTAATACTCTTTCAAATGTAAAGTTCACCAATGCGTAAGTCATACATTTGTTTTTCTTCACAATTCTGTTAAATGAATTGGTAAGTAAATAGTAAATCTGATAACAAAAGACTTAATAATCACAATACTACTGTATAATCATCCACTAATAAATGCTAATTTAACATATAGCATTTAAAAAAAAAAAGGGATTGATAGTATTTAAAAAAATAAACAAACATTTATATAAAGGTATTTCTCTGAATGTCTTTTTATAATTATAAAGAGCCAAAAGTAGGCTCTTAAACTCTGCGAGTTAAAATTGTCTCGCTGGAGGCCTATCACAAATGCCCACTGGTGAAACAAGTTAACAGTGCTTACTAACCTTAGGCAGGAATACCTAAAACTCCTCTCATATAAAATAGAGAACCTTCAGATATAGAATCTGCCACTTTTAGGAATTAGTTGACAAATGTGGCAAAATGTTTGCTAGAGCACTGAGAGCTTCTGAAAGGGCTGCAAGGGCCAGGACAGTCATAATACTGAGGAATTTTAAGTAGTAAAGGCACTGCTGGAACAGTTAAAGGGCAAACATTTATAAACCTATTACAAGACAAATTTATGGTCCAGTTTAGGAATGATACTCTGCTGGACTTGGTAATCTCAAACCATGCTGAGCTTATTACCAATATTCATATAAAAGAGCATCTGGGTAGTAGTGACCATAACACAATTTCATTTAATGTTAGCTGTAAGCAACAAACACATAACAGAAATATAAAAACACTTAACTTTAAGGGCCAGTTCACATCACATGCAGTCCAGTGCATTTTTGTTCTGCATCAAAAATGCATGGAAAGTAGGTTAGATGGTTTCAATGCCATAGTTCACACCAGTGCTGTCATTTCCAGGGCTTTTCAGTTCCAGAAAAAACTAGAGCATGCTGCATTTTTCCTGCACTGGACTGTACTGGAGCACAGTTAAATGCATCAAAAATGCACGTAAACACACAGGAATGCACTGAAACGCATCAAAAATGCATCAAGATGCAATGGATTCTAGTATAGTGAAAAAAAAAAACAGGAAGAAAAAAAGCACCTAAAATGCATCTGGAAATGCATCAAAAATGCACGAAAAACTCACCGGAATGCATCAAAAACACATTCAAAACTCGTATGCAGAAACGCATCCAGAACGGATCTGGGGTGCATTTTTGTGGTGTGAACCAGCCCTAAGAGAGCAAATTTTCCAAGGACGAGTGCTGCTCTCCATACACTTAAAGGCTTAAAGACTTAAAGGCCAAGTTCACAAGCTCCCCTATGCACCAATATAGCATTCATGTACTTTTTTTTGCAAAAATATCAAAGCTTTCTAAAAAAACTACAGACACGTACCTTACTGTCCTATATCAATGATTCCAAACATATCTATTGCTTCTGTCTTACATCCTTACAGACTTTAGGTTATGACACAGGAAGGAGTTGACCAGCTGAACTCATTAGCACACACCCTGCATCATCTACCATCCCATTCCCAGCTGCACTTTTTTAAATGAAATGCAATCAATCAGTGATCATCCTTCTCACTAAATACACAGTACACAATCAGACTGCATAGTGTATGGCCATCTTTATACAACTACATATTAGGGAGTGGACGGAAACACTTAGCTGTCACATCTCTGCATCCTGTATCTCTGCATAGTAGGAACTCACAAGGTGGGTAGAGATTGGTGCGTTTTTTATGTGATTTTTGGTGGAGCGCATTTCTGAAATGCAAGGAAATGCACAGATGTTAATGGAGCCCCATTGTTCTTGTGTTATCACACCAATTTCACTTTCAGGACTCATTCACACCTAGCAAAGTGGAAGCACACATTTTGTGTCTCGTTTTTCCTGTGACATGCATTGTGCAGCCTGTTTAAATGGGCTGTGCTATATGTTGTTTTTGGGACATGTTGGTATTTTGTGGGTTGCATGTTTTTTACTGTGTATTCTGCAACATTTGCCATTTGTTTTTTTCACGTGCCAAAATGAGTGTTTGCTTCTGTGTTAGGTGTGTTGTTAACAATTAATAGCACTGAAAGTGCAACTAGTAATTTTAGGTGTATAAAGGTGGCCATACACTATACAATCTGATTGTACAATCTCCTTTAGATCTGCAATTAGTTATGCAGTGCAAGGGCCTGCCTGATTGGATATAGAGTGATTGGCTAGATAGATGTTTTCTCCTATTATATAAATTTGGTAAATCTAAAGGAGAAAACACATGTGGGAATGCTAGTTCCCGCTATGCAGAGTTGTGAACGAGGCTTGACAGCGGAGTGTTTCTGTCCACTCCCTCCTATGTACTTGTATAAAGATGCTATCTGATTGTGTATTTAGTGAGAAGGGTGATCATTGATTGATTGCATTTCATTTAAAAAACATGCAGCTGTGAATGGGAGGGTGATGATGCAGGGTGTGTGCTAATGCGAAAAGCTGGTCAACTCCTTCCTGTGTCATAACCTAAAGTCTGTAAAGACATAAGACAGAAGCAATAGATACGTTTGGAATCATTGATGTAGGACAGTAAGGTACGTGTCTGTAGATTTTATGGAAAGCTTTGATATTTTTGCAAAAAAAGTACATGAATGCTATATTGTTACATAGGGACCTGGAATTTAGAAAAAAAAGTGAATTTAGCCTTTAAGCCTCGTACACATGATCAGATTATCGGACAAATTTTCATCCATTTTTTGTTTCATGCTAGTCTCACGTGGAAAGTGAAGAGGTTACTTACCATACAAAAAATTTCGTACAGCAGAATTCAACTTCAGAAGTGATGTAATGTGTTGAATTGTTTTGTATGTATTTTTTAGTTTCCGAGCATGCGTAGTCTTGCTCTTTCAAATTTTTTTTGGATGAAAACTGTACTAATTAAATGAAAATCAGACGTTGTGTTCACATACGATTGTAATTTTATTAGTTTGCTCATCCAGCTTTTGTCATGTGAAAATTCGGAATCCGCTGTAATAAGCACCTTACTAACGATCAGAAAATTGGCAGATCGTTTGTCAGATGAAATGTAATTTCCGATTTTCTTATCGTGTGTACGGGTCTTTAGATTGGGAATATTGGCATTGATAAACACAGAGCATAAATATGAATTCTTCAAGAAGACTGTATGTGAACTTACTGCAAAGTATATTTCTATAGGTAATAAGTTTAAAAGACTAAAAATAAAACCTATGTGGCCCACAGCCAAAGTTAAAAAAGCTATAAATATTAGGAAAATAGCTTTTAAAAAGTATAAAATGGAAGGAACACTATCATCATTTAAATGTTACAAAGAATATAACAGAATATGTAAAAAGAAAATCAAGGACACAAAAATTCTAAATGAACAACAGATTTGAAAAGATAGTAGGACAAACCCCAAACAATTCTTCAATTTTTTAATGGTAAAAAGGTCAGGTCTGAGCATGTAGACCCTTTACACAAGAATCTGAAGTGGGTGACTGATGACAAAGAGAAGGCAAATTTATGAAATACTTTCATCAGCTATGTGTATACAAAGGAGTATGGGGGAGCTCAAGTTAATAATGGAGATGGTATTGACACAGCCCCAAATGATCCTTAATGGCTCAAAAGTGATATGATCCAGAATAAGGGTGGATAAAGCATCTGCACCAGATGGCATACACCCACAGATCCTAAAAGAATTGAGCTCTGTCATTTCAAAGCCATTGTTTCTAATTGTTAGGGACTCGTTAATGGCTGGAATAGTACCACTGGGAATGGTATTGACACAGCCCCAGATGATCCTCAATGGCTCAAAAGTGATATGATCCAGAAATATTTAGACAGAATAAGGGTGGATAAAGCACCTGCACCAGATGGCATACACCCACGGATCCTAAAAGAATTGAGCTCTGTCATTTCAAAGCCATTGTTTCTAATTTTTAGGGAATCGTTAATGGCTGGAATAGTACCACTGGATTGGTGTAGGGCCAATGTGGTGCCTATATTTAAAAAGGAATTAAAGTCTTTACCAAGTAACTATAGACCTGTTAGTTTTTACTTCTATAGCCAAGAAGATACTGGTGAGTTTAATAAAATACCACATAGATGAGTTATTGCTGCCAAAAAAATATTTTAAGCAACAGACAGCATAGTTTCATTAACCACTTCCAGACCGCCACACACCAATATACGTCCTAAGTTTTTGAAGAGGAATATCATTGTTATGGCAGCAGCTAGCTACCCCGGTATCCTCTTTTTCGTCCGGCGGTCTGGTTTCTGATAAGAGTGGATTTGCCGCGAGATCACTTTTATCGGCAACGGGCTCCGGGGCTTACCAGAGCCGTTGGCAGAGGCAGAGGCAATTGGATGTTCATCCATGCTGGGTATGGAGACGAGTGAGGGGAAAATTACCTCTAGCCATCTCCATATCATTGCTGGGTGGAAGCAACATCAAAATGTCACTTCCGACAATAGCTCTTAAAGGGACATTTTTTTTATTTTAAATGATAAAATTTTTTTTTTTTTTTTATTGCATTTTATTGTAAGTATGAGATCTGAGGTCTTTTTGACCTCAGATCTCATATTTAAGAGGACCTGTCATGCTTTTTTTCTATTACAAGGGATGTTTACATTCCTTTTAATAGGAATAAAAGTGACACATTTATTTTTTTAAAAGAACAGTATAAAAATAAAAAATAAAAGGTAAAATAAATAATAAAATAAAAAAAAATGTAAATGCGCCCCATCCCGCCGTGCTCACGTGCAGAAGCGAACGCATATGTGAGTAAGCCCGAAGGGCAAGGCTACAAACTGAAAATGATGCTGTTCTACCTCGACCCGTAGAAACCTTTGGTGAGCGGGAAATATAAGGACATGCAGATATGCATCCCAGAAGTTCTCCTCCTTGTAGGATAGAAACCATGGACCTGATCGACTCCATGCGAAAAGAGTGGATCTTCAGGAACTGATTTAGATTCTTTAGATCTAGAATGGTCTGACATCTAAAGAGGTTTGAATAAAACCCCAAACCTTGCTCTTCTGTGGGGATTTGTGCGATCACCCCTCTGAGCCAGTAATGACCGCCATAGCCCGCCCCCCTAGTACCACCCCACAGGATATGCCACCACTCTGGAGTTTCTGGCCTCCCGGAGGGCGGATGTTATGTCGGCCGTGACCTGAAGTGACGGGTGGATTTGCATTCCACCCGTAGTGGCTGCCTATCTTGTCCCTCAGGAGCTTCCTGCCTCCCGGAGGGTGGAAGTGATGCTGGCCATGACCGGAAGTGGTGGGTGGAATGCAAATCCACCCAAACTTCCTGGTTTTGGCTGAGCATGTGTGCCACATGGAGGAGAGGCAACACGACTTCATCCACACTCAACTACACTATTGCTGTAGTAGAATAGATACATCTTGAAATCCCCCTCCTCACTCCAGCTCTTCATGTCTCCCCTAAGTGTCCCCCAGCTTTCCTCACAATATAGTCAGTAATACAGCCAGTATTAATATCAGAAGGGAGGCCACATTGCCTGGAACTTTTTTGAGTGTGGTGAGTGCACTTCCTCTGCATTTATTTTAATTGAATATATGTGAATTAAATATATGGGAACAAAATTCTGGTATGCTATGGGGACACTGCGGATGGCTTGTCATGCATGAGATGGTGGCTTTGTGCAGGCCATGCCATGTTGTGATGTCATGCCCTGTTTCGAGGAGGCAGTGGCATGGTGGATGGCTCCATGTGGTGGAAGCGTTTGAGGGATGGTTTTGGCAGCACACTGTCTGCATCATGTGATGGATGGATATGATAGGTGGAGCCTACTTGTGTAGGTGTGGCAGGCTCTGGTGGGCGTTTACCCATACATGTGACTGTGGGTACATTAAGGGGATACTAGAGGAGGTCAAACCACCATCGCTTTGGCTCTGAGGAAGAGGGTTTGCCCTTGTAATGCGTAAGCTGCTTGCGATGCCATCTGCCATCTGGATCCTCCAAATATTTGGTCAAGGCTGTAGGCATCTAGAGATACTGCTCGCTATTGCTGGAGTATTGATAACCCTTGTTTTAAAGCTCTTTTGTGAGTATATTTCTTGTTATTTTATGAATAAATTTTATCTTTGGTAATGCACAAGGTCGGTGCACCCCCCTGTTCTTTTTGTATGCCTCCAGTTCTTACCATCTAGATGCTTGGTTTTGTGGGAACCACTGTTTCGCTTGGGCTAGAATGGCAGCTACATAAGTAGAACATGCCCCTCCTACTTTCCTGGAGTTGATCAGTTTTCGTAAAGCTCATCTAGCTTTTTTCCCTTGCCATAGGTATGTGTTGATTATAGATTGGCCTTTTGAAAAAAAATGTTTCGGGGACTGGAATGGGAAGTGCTCTTAATAAGTAAATAAATTGGGGGAGAACAATCATTTTGAAGGCTGCCAATCTTCCAAACCAGGTCAGTTCTGTTTTAGTTATGTCACGTAGTTTAGGGTCAAGTTTACTGAAAAAGTACATGTAGTTTGCAGCTATTAGTTGGTCTACGGTTGCTGTCAGGGTTATGCCTAAGTACTTTATTCCTGTTGAGCTCCAGGTATATGGATATAGCTTATTCAACTTAGATCTCATAGAGTCATCAATTCCTAAGCCCAATATGTGAGATTTGCTTTCATTTACCTTATAATATATATTTGATTAAACATAGTCAGAGCTTCATGCGCCATACCCAGGGAAGATTCTACCTCTGTCAAAATCATGATAATATAGTTAGCTAATAAGCTGATGGAATGATCACCTGCTGGGAAGCCCTTGGTTTTTGGATGTGTTCTTATGTAAATAGCAAAGGGTTCCATTAACAGGTTGAAAATTAAGGTGGATAATGGGCACCCCTGCCTTGCACCATTTGATGTGGTAAATGGAAATGATAGTATACCAGCTAAGTATACTCGGGCTGATGGTTTTCAGTATAAAGCCATGATGGCTGATAGTATGTTCCCCCAAAGCTGAATGATTCCAATACACTGACCAGATAAAGCCAGTATATATGGTCAAAGGCCTTCTCTGCATCCAACATTAAGAGCAGGGAAGGCCTTTGCTGCACCTTTGCCATGTGAATAATATTCAATAGTCTTCGGGTGGCATCTGAGGTTTGTCTATGTTTGGTAAAACCTGTTTGATCAGGGTGATTAAGTAAGGGTAATATATTAACAAGGCTTGAGGCTATCAATTTTGCATATAGTTTAAGATCTATGTTACAATAATGAAATTGGCCTGAAGTTTGAGGGGGAGTCTGGGTCCTTCCCTGGCTTTGGCAAGGTCACAATCACTGCTTCCAACATTTGAGGAGGGAAAGAGGCAGCAGTGATGTTTGAAAATTTGGTGTAGATATGGAGATAGAAGGGTCTTACATTCTTTGTGGTATTCACTGCTAAAGCCATCTGGGCCAGGGGATTTATTTGGGGGCAGGGGATCTATGATGTTGTGGATCTCTGCTTCTGTAAATGGTGCATTTAAGGATTGTAGTTGGCTAGGTGTCAATTTTGATATGGATAAGGTTGACAGAAAACTGTTGATTGCTTCTGGGGTTGGCTGATGTGTCGTCAGGTCATTTTTGTAGATTATATAGTGAACTGTAGTAGAAACTGAAGGCATCTGCTATTTTTTGGGGGGTGATATTCCTTTTGTTTAGCACCTGGGTGAATGATCTATGGAATTTTAGTTTTATATCTTTATGAGAAAGGGCTGGGGAAGTACTAAGTATATTTTGGGTGTCTATGATTGAAATTTCTTTTGTTAGGTCGGCTAATCGCTTCTGCCTCTGTCTCTTGGCCCTTGCCCCCATCTGAATACCAATACCCCTCATAAATGCTTTATGAGCGTCCCATAGCATAAATGGATTGTGTACAGATCCTGATTTGTTATTAAAAAAACTCCAGTAAGTGAGTTCAGAGAGTCTTCTTGGTTTCTTTCTGTTGCAACAAGTATAAGTTATTTCTCCACACCTGGCTCGTTTTAATGGGCATTAAGTCAGCTATGGAGAGGACAATAGAAGCATGATCCGACCAAGTGATTGGATTTATGGTAATAGATTTGGTTTGAAGCAGAAATTGTTGGTCCACTAGGAAAAGGTCTATTCTGATGTAAATAAGATGGCGTGGGGAGAAAAAGGTAAAGTCCTTTTCACCGGCATGGAAGCAACGCTATGCATCGTGCAGATTTTGCTTGTGAATAGAGGGCAGGAGTGTCGAGATTGAATGTTTAGAATGGGATGTAGAGTCCAATGATGGGTCCGGAGTAACATTGAAATCCCCACATAATATCAGTGGACCCTTTTTTTCATTAGCTTGTTGAAGAAGTGGATTTGGTGTTTGTTGGGGGAATACACGTTGACTATTGTCAGTGGCGTCTCCAGCTTTCATATTTAGGGGGGCACATTGGGGGACAGGGACAAAAAGTAGGGGGGCAACTATAAAATGCAATTATATTTCATATATATATATATATATATCTCTCCTGGCGCCCTTTACTACAATCCCACAATGGCCCTTTCACATGTTCTGCAGTGAGCTCCCTTCCTACTGTATTGGGGCCCCCCCAGGGTGGCAGAAAACAAGAGATATATGTCACCAGCATACCAAGAAAATATAAGGGTTCAAAGCAGTGGGAGAACTATCAGGTTTGCAAAGGTTGTCTTGTCACCGGGCCCTGGTGTTCTGCCACTGTGGGGTTCCCCAGCCTCCTCTTACTGTCCTGCCCCTGCTATTGACAGCGCTGGTCTGGCATCTCTTGGAATTTACAGGCTGGTTCTCCTGTCCTAAGGACGGGAGAAATCAGTCTGTTTTTTCAGTAACTGAGAGTCCTGGTGGAGTCCTTCCTGCAACTCGCTCTTCTCCCTGCCAATGAGGATGTAGGGGAAGGAGCAGATTGGGTGGCCATGGTTGTGTGAGTCCTTGCATTATGCAGTGTCGGTGAGCAGAGGGAGGGGGAGGAATCACCAGCAGGAGCTGACTGGGGATGCTCTCCCTCTTAGACATTGCCTTTTTGTAAAAAAAATAAAAATATATATATTTTTTTAATTGGGGGGGCACATGGTGGGGCACAGCATAATGTTGGGGGGGTCAGGGCCCCGTCTGCCCCCCCTAGGGACGCCATTGACTATCATATAGGTAATGGAGTTTAAGCAGTATTAATAATCTGCAGTGGGGATCCCGTACTACTTTGTGCATTTTAAATGCCACTGAATCTTTGATAGGGATAAGAATGCCCTTAGATTTAGATTCAGAATTTGCAGTGAAAACTTGGAGGTAATTCTTGTTCGAGCATTTGGGAGAGTTTAGTAAACTGAAATGAGTCTCTTGTGTGCATAGTACATCACTATGGTGTAAAAGTGCCTTCTTCCATAAAGAGTTGCATTTCACAAGGTGGTTGAGCCCTTTGGTATTAATAGATAGAACATTAAGTGACATTTCTTGAAATTATAGTAATTGCTGTGGGTAAGGCAATGATCCTCTTTTGTAAAGTGTAGGTTCTCTCTAGTGGCTGTAACCAGTGCTGCAAGTGAAGAAAAGATTGATATTTGAAAGGTGCAGTAGTGTACTCACTATGCTGTTTCTTTCTGTGATGTTGAAATTTCCCAGAGGGGAAGTCCCATTGCAGGTATTGATGCCTCGGGCCTCAGGATGTTGAGGAAGTTTTTCTGTTTTCCTGATTCTACCAACATCCAAAAAACTTGAAAACAATATGGAGAGATAAAAAAGAAAAAAACAAGATAACACATATAACATTAATGAGCACCTAACATGGTGCAACGAATGGAGTGTGTGGGATTCACCCATAGACAGCATTTGCTGCTAGATTGTACTGGGGGTTAAGTTCAACCATTTAGTCCCTGACGCTGTTTCTGCAGAGACTAGGGAGCTAGAGTAGTCCATCCGGTCCTAATTAGTGAGAGATTTGCTGTTCTTTGTGGTAACTTTTTTCCACTCACGTTAAATTTTGCGCAGGGTACTGGTGGTAGGGCTTTCACTATCTGAGTCTGGGAGAATGCCCCATTCTTTCAGTAGAGTAATCTCTTTTTCCAAGGATGTTATTGTATGGTTGTGTGGTTTTCTTTGGTAATGGTCATTTTTGTGGGGTAACCCCATCTGTATGCAATTTTGTGATTTCGGGGTACCTTGGTTACCGCATTTAGGCTCTTTCTTTTCTGAAGTGTGTATTGTGACAAATCAGCAAAGAATTGTGTAAGTGTAAGCATAAGAGTAAATCTCTGGGGATGTGGTCCGATAAATGGGATGGCTTGGGGAAATGATGAATCCTGTTGAGAGTGTCATGAAAGATGTCCTGTTAGCACAGTTGTTAGAGCCGGTGGACGTGTGCGGATGCGCGCTAGCACGAACGAACGCATGCGGAGGCACGCTAGCACGAACATGTCTACGCGGGTACGCGGTGGTACGAGCGGGCACGTACGGTCGGTACTCGGGCACGCGCGGGTACACACAGGAGGGCATGGACGTACAGTGTGACAGTGTTTGGCACCAATGGACTTATTTAAAGGAGCCTGTCAGCATGCTTTCTTGCTGTCCGCTCTACAGCGTTCCCTGTGACCCTAAGCTATCAGTATACCTATCTACCTGATTCCTGTTACCCGGCCTGCTCCTGACTACTCCTGTTTGCTGCCAGTCCCCGACCTCAGCTTGTCTGACTATTCTCCTGCCTCATCCTATGGTTGTTTGCCTGTTTGTTGCCGACCCGGTCCATGTCCCGACTACTCTTCTGCCTCTGTCTGGTACCTGCTCTGCCCACCAGTGTTTACCCGGCCTGTCTGACCTCGCTAGTGTTCCAGTTGAACTACAGAACAACTTCCTCCTGCCTGCTGTTCCTGAGTTCCTTCCAGCCACGCTACTTCTCTGCCCAGTCTGCTGTTCCAGTGTTCCTTCCTACTATCAGTTGTTCCAGTGCTTCAGTTGGACTACAGAACACCTCCCTGCTGCCTGCTGTTCCTGAGTTCCTGCCAGCTACGGTACTTCTCTACTCAGTCGGCGGTTCCAGTGTTCCTGCCAGCCCTCCTTCTGCTGCACCAGAGGTCCAGATCAGCTCCACATCTGCCACTTGCCAAGCACTTGTGGCCCCCTGTGCTCTTGGGTCCCTGTTTTCTCTATCAGGGGTTCTCGAGCCAGAGGTGCATGAGAGGCTACTCCCTGCATTCTGGGCTCCACCACCAGGTACGTGACAGATAGTGACATCTAAGTCAGTGAGTCTGGGCAGGAGGTTTTTAAACAATGTTGTTGCATAGAGGTTCAGATCGGATTGTTGCACTGATTCGGGATCCACCTATTTTTAGATTGTTCCATCTTGACCTGTCCTCCATGTCAGCTAGCTTTGCTTTGATCCATTCATTTTCTTCCTCCCTCTCATCATGAGCATCAACTAGGTCAATAATGGCATCTGCATATTCTTCCATCTTAGCCTCTATGTGATCCACTCTGTCCCCACTGCCTGTATATCTCTGTTAAATCTTTGCATGTAGGTGGCCATATCTCTTTGGATCGTGCTCCTCAGAGACAAAAGCATGTCTATTAGAACAGTATCCAGCACAGGCTTGTTCTGTATGGGGACGGATTCTATAGATTTAGGCATCTCTCTAGTGTCCCCCCCTGATTCTGAGGTAGGCCTCTTGCCGGGTTTAATCCAGTGCCATCTAGCCTGGGTTTGGACTTGGCAGGGCTGTTGGTGGATGGGGAGGGAGGGTAGGAGTGCTGGCTGGTAGGGGAATTACTTTTTGGCAGGTGATTGCCTATCTTTGAGGCTTTTAGCTTTGAGGAGGCGGCCGGAGGAGAGTAGGCCTAGGCGCTAACTTGCCTACCTCCATTAGAGGTCAGTGTGAAGAAATCCATGAGGCGCTGAGGCTTCCTATCACCACACTGTTTGTTAGGCATGATCCCGGTGGTATCTCAGGCTGATCCGCCATGGTTTCGGGGTGCTAGGTGTCTCGGATGGGGTTGCTTTTAGCCGCTGTGTCCCTGTGTCTCTGGAGCTCTGGGATTATGCGACCATCCGGCTTCCACGTCAGGCCACGCCCCCACAAATTTCCAATTTAAATGGTGCACAAATACAACAAAAATGTAAAAAAATACAAATTTATTGCAGAACAGATGCAAACTGATTGACTTTCTACATGTTTCGCCATACCAATGGCTTCTTCAGGAGAACTATTATCACATACTGAACAAATGAGCACTAAAGAGTAGGGATGAGCTTCGAGTTTGAGTCAAACTCATGTTCGACTTGAACATCGGCTGTTCGCCAGTTCGCCAAACAGCGAACAATTTGGGGTGTTTGCGGCAAATTCGAAAGCCACGGAACACCCTTTAAAAGTCTATGGGAGAAATCAAAAGTGCTAATTTTAAAGGCTTATATGCATGGTATTGTCATAAAAAGTGTTTGGTGACCTGGTTCCTGCCCCAGGGGACATGGATCAATGCAAAAAAAAGTTTTAAAAACTGCCGTTTTTTCAGGAGCAGTGATTTTAATAATGCTTAAAGTGAAACAATAAAAGTGTAATATCCCTTTAAAATTCGTACCTGGGGGGGGTGTCTATAGTATGCCTGTAAATGGGCGCATGTTTCCTGTGTTTAGAACAGTGTGACAGCAAAATAACATTTCAAAGGAAAAAAAGTCATTTAAAACTACTCGCGGCTATTAATGAATTGCCGGTCCGACAATACACATAAAAGTTAATTGATAAAAATGGCATTGGAATTCCCCACAGGGGAACCCAAACCAAAATTTAAAAAAAAAATGACGTGGGGGGTCCCCCTAAATTCCATACCAGGCCCTTCAGGTCTGGTATGGATATTAAGGGGAACCCCGGTCAAAATTTTTTAAAAAATGGCGTGGGGTCCCCCTCAAAATCTATACCAGACCCTTCAGGTCTGGTATGGATGTTAAGGGGAACCCCACGCCGAAATAAAAAAAACGGCATGGGGTCCCCCTAAAAATCCATACCAGACCCTTATCCGAGCACGCAACCTGGCAGGCCACAGGAAAAGAGGGGGGACGAGAGAGCACCCCCCCTTCTGGACCATACTAGGCCACATGCCCTCAACATTAGGAGGGTGGTTTGGGGTAGCCCCCCAAAACACCTTGTCCCCATGTTGATGAGGACAAGGGCCTCATCCCCACAACTCTGGCCGGTGGTTGTGGGGGTCTGCGGGCGGGGGCTTATCGGAATCTGGAAGCCCCCTTTAACAAGGGGACCCCCAGATCCTGGACCTCCCCCCGTGTGAAATGGTAGTACCCCTACCATTTCACTAATAAAATGTCAAAAATGTTAAAAATTACAAGAGACAGTTTTTGACAATTCCTTTATTTAAATGCTTCTTCTTTCTTCTATCTTCTATCTTCCTTCGGTTTCTTCCTCCAGCTTCTTCTTCTTCTGGTTCTTCTGGTTCTTCCTCCGGTGTTCTTGTCCAGCATCTTCCTCCGCGGTGTTGGCGTCTTCTTCCCTTCTTCTCCTCGGGCCGCTCTGCATCCATGAAGGCATGGAGGGAGGCTACCGCTCTTCTCTTTATCTTCTTCTCTTTATCTTCTTCTCTTTATCTTCTTCTCTTTATCTTCTTCTCTTTATCTTCTTCTCTTCATCTTCTTCTCTTCATCTTCTTCTCTTCATCTTCTTCTCTTCATCTTCTTGTCTTCATCTTCTTTTCGGGCCGCTCCGCATCCATGATGGCATGGAGGGAGGCTCGCGCTGTGTGACGCTTCTCCTCTTCTGACGGTTCTTAAATAATGGGGGGTGGGGCCACCCAGTGACCCCGCCCCCTCTGACACACAGTGACTTGACGGGACTTCCCTGTGGCGTCACGGGGAATGCCACAGGGAAGTCCCGTCATCTCCCCGTGCGTCAGAGGTGACCCCGACCCCCGTTATTTAGGAACCGTCAGAAGAGGAGAAGCGTCACACAGCCAGAGCCTCCCTCCATGCCATCATGGATGCGGAGCGGCCCGAAAAGAAGATGAAGAGAAGAAGATGAAGAGAAGAGCAGGAGCCTCCCTCCATGCCATCATGGATGCAGAGCAGCCCGAGGAGAAGAAGGGAAGAAGATGCCGACGCTGCGGAGGAAGATGCTGGACAAGAACACCGGAGGAAGAACCAGAAGAACCAGAATAAGAAGAAGATGGAGGAAGAAACCGAAGGAAGATAGAAGAAAGAAGAAAGAAGAAGCATTTAAATAAAAGAATTGTCAAAAACTGTCTCTTGTCATTTTTAACATTTTTGACAGTTTTTTAGTGAAATGGTAGGGGTACTTTTGTACCACCTTACCATTTCACACAGGGGGGAGGGCTGGGATCTGGGGGTCCCCTTGTTAAAGGGGGCTTCCAGATTCCGATAAGCCCCCCGCCCGCACACCCCCACAACCACCGGCCAGGGTTGTGGGGATGAGGCCCTTGTCCTCATCAACATGGGGACAAGGTGTTTTGGGGGGCTACCCCAAAGCACCCTCCCCATGTTGAGGGCATGTGGCCTGGTACAGTTCAGGAGGGGGCGCTCTCTCATCCCCCCCTCTTTTCCTGCGGCCTGCCAGGTTGCGTGCTTGGATAAGGGTCTGGTATGGATTTTTGGGGGGACCCACGCCATTTTTTTTTTTTAATTTTGGCACGGGGTTCCCCTTAAAATCCATACCAGACCTGAAGGGCCTGGTATGGAATTTAGGGGGACCCCCCACATTATTTTTTTTTTAAATTTTGGTTCGGGGTTCCCCTGTGGGGAATTCCCATGCCATTTTTATCAATGAACTCTTATGTGTATTGTCGGACCGGCAATTCATTAATAGCCGCGAGTAGTTTAAATGACTTTTTTCCTTTGAAATGTTATTTTGCTGTCAGACAGTTCTAAACACGGGAAACATGCGCCCCTTCACAGGCATACTATAGACACCCCCCAGGTATGAAATTTAAAGGGCTATTACACTTTTATTGTTTCACTTTAAGCATTATTAAAATCACTGCTCCCGAAAAAACGGCCATTTTTAAAACTTTTTCTTGCATTGATCCATGTCCCCTGGGGCAGGACCCAGGTCCCCAAACACTTTTTATGACAATACCATGAATATAAGCCTTTAAAATTAGCACTTTTGATTTCTCCCATAGACTTTTAAAGGGTATTCCGAAAGGGTATTTCAAATTTTTTATTATTATTATTTTATTATTTAGTTTTAAAGGGTATTTCGAATTTGCCGCGAACACCCCAAATTGTTCGCTGTTCGGCGAACTTGCGAACAACCGATGTTCGAGTCGAACATGAGTTTGACTTGAACTCGAAGCTCATCCCTAATTGGCACCATAGCTTTTGGACTCTATAACTTTCACAAAGACCAAATAATATACACCGATTTGGGTTATTTTACCAAAGATATGTAGCGGTATAACATTTGGCCAAAATGTATGACGAAAAATTACTAATTTGCAAAATTTTATAACAGAAACGAAGAAAAATGCATTTTTTTACAGAGTTTTCGGTCATTTTTCTTTTATAGCACAAAAAAATAAAGAACCCAGCGGTGATTAAATACCACCAAAAGAAAGCTCTATTTGTGTGTAAAAAAAAAGGACAAAAATTTCATATAGGTACAGTGTTGCATGACTCAGTAATTGTCATTCAAATTTTGAGAGCACTGAAAGCTGAAAATTGGTCTGGTTATTAAGGAGGTTTAAGTGCCCAGTGGTCAAGTGTAGGGATAAGCTTTGAGTTTGAGTCAAACTCATGTTCGACTTGAACATCGGCTGTTCGCCAGTTCACTAAACAGCGAACAATTTGGGGTGTTCGCGGCAAATTTGAAAGCCGTGGAACACCCTTTAAAAGTCTATGGGAGAAATCAAAAGTGCTAATTTTAAAGGCTTATATGCAAGTTACTGTCATAAAAAGTGTTTGGGAACCCGGGTCCTGCCCCAGGGGACATGGATCAGTGCAAAAAAAAGTTTTAAAAATGGCCGTTTTTTCAGCAGTGATTGTAATAATGCTTAAAGTGAAACAATAAAAGTGTAATATCCCTTTAAAATTCGTACCTGGGGGGTGTCTATAGTATGCCTGTAAAGGGGCGCATGTTTCCCGTGTTTAGAATAGTCTGACAGCAAAATGACATTTCAAAGGAAAAAAAGTCATTTAAAACTACTTGCGGCTATTAATGAATTTATTAATGAATTTAAATGACTCTTTTTCCTTTGAAATGTCATTTTGCTGTCAGACTGTTCCAAACAGGGGAAACATGCGCCCCTTTACAGGCATACTATAGACACCCCCCCCAGGTATGAAATTTAAAGGAATATTACACTTTTATTGTTTCACTTTAAGCATTATTAAAATCACTGCTCCTGAAAAAATGGATGTTTTTTAAAACTTTTTTTTGCATTGATCCATGTCCCCTGGGGCAGGACCCAGGTCCCCAAACACTTTTTATGACAATACCATGAATATAAGCCTTTAAAATTAGCACTTTTGATTTCTCCCATAGACTTTTAAAGGGTATTCCGAAAGGGTATTTCAAATTTTTTATTATTATTATTTTATTATTTAGTTTTAAAGGGTATTTCGAATTTGCCGCGAACACCCCAAATTGTTCGCTGTTCGGCGAACTTGCGAACAACCGATGTTCGAGTCGAACATGAGTTTGACTTGAACTCGAAGCTCATCCCTAATTGGCACCATAGCTTTTGGACTCTATAACTTTCACAAAGACCAAATAATATACACCGATTTGGGTTATTTTACCAAAGATATGTAGCGGTATAACATTTGGCCAAAATGTATGACGAAAAATTACTAATTTGCAAAATTTTATAACAGAAACGAAGAAAAATGCATTTTTTTACAGAGTTTTCGGTCATTTTTCTTTTATAGCACAAAAAAATAAAGAACCCAGCGGTGATTAAATACCACCAAAAGAAAGCTCTATTTGTGTGTAAAAGACTGTTCCAAACAGGGGAAACATGCGCCCCTTTACAGGCATACTATAGACACCCCCCCAGGTACGAAATTTAAAGGAATATTACACTTTTATTGTTTCACTTTAAGCATTATTAAAATCACTGCTCCTGAAAAAATGGATGTTTTTTAAAACTTTTTTTTGCATTGATCCATGTCCCCTGGGGCAGGACCCAGGTCCCCAAACACTTTTTTTGACAATAACTTGCATATAACCCTTTAAAATTAGCACTTTTGATTATTCATGTTCATGTCCCATAGACTTTAACGGTGTTCGTGTGTTCGAACAAATTTTTTGCCTGTTCGCATGTTCTGGTGCGAACCGAACAGGGGGAAGTTCAGCTCATCCCTAGTCAAGTGGTTAACTTGAATATATAGGGGGGAGGTAGACTTATAAAATAAAGATATCCCTTTTATTTTGCTTGGTTGTTTGCTCCTGAGATAGCTCCATACCGATATAGGGATTTCTATAGGGTTATTTCCTATTCGAAATTTTATAGTGCTGTATCTGATGGATTTTATATCTATCTAGGGCATCCGGATTTGTTAAGTCAGCTGTAGAGAAGTGCACCCCCTTTTTTTACCCAGGAGTGGGTGGATAGCCCCGGAATTAAGTATTCATAGGATGTTAAGGGTACTGGCGGTGTACAGATTGGTATGTCAGCAAATTTTTGCTTCATCAGTGAGGACCAAGCTGCTGTTGTGGCTTGTATGGTTGGTTAAGGAGGAATTGATGGGCTATGGTGCAGGCTGGCTGCCATTGCTAAGGCTGGAAGATTTTTCCCTGGGGTAATTTCTCTTTCAATTTGTGTCCACTTGTTGTCTGTCGGGCAAGAGAACCAATACTTCATGTGGTCAAGTACAGCAGCTCTATAGTATTCTTGCACATTAGGGAGGCCTACGCCCCCAAGTTGTTTAGCTTTGTATAGCACTGTTAAATCTATCCTAGGTTTTTTTCCCTGCCCATATGTATATCCAGAGACATTTTGTCAGCTGGAAGAAGAATGACTAAGGTATGGGAATAGGTAGTGTTCTAAAGAAGTATAGTAGTTTGGGCAAAACTTTTGGTAAGCAGTAGGGATGAGCTTCGAGTTCGAGTCGAACTCATGTTCGACTCGAACATTGGCTGTTCGCAAGTTCGCCGAACAGCGAACAATTTGGGGTGTTCGCGGCAAATTCGAATGCCGCGGAACACCCTTTAAAAGTCTATGGGAGAAATCAAAAGTGCTAATTTTAAAGGCTAATATGCAAGTTATTGTCATAAAAAGTGTTTGGGGACCTGGGTCCTGCCCCAGGGGACATGGATCAATGCAAAAAAAAGTTTTAAAAACGGCCATTTTTTCAGGAGCAGTGATTTTCATAATGCTTAAAGTCAAACAATAAAAGTGTAATATCCCTTTAAATTTCGTACCTGGGGGGTGTCTATAGTATGCCTGTAAAGGGGCGCATGTTTCCTGTGTTTAGAATAGTCTGACAGCAAAATGACATTTTGAAGGAAAAAACTCATTTAAAACTACCCGCGGCTATTGCATTGCCGACAATACACATAGAAGTTCATTGATAAAAACGGCATGGGAATTCCCCAAAGGGGAACCCCCGAACCAAAATTAAAAAAAAAAAAAATGACTTGGGAGTCCCCCTAAATTCCATACCAGGCCCTTCAGGTCTGGTATGGATTTTAAGGGGAACCCCGCGCCAAAAAAAAAAAAAAAAACGGCGTGGGGTCCACCCAAAAATCCATACCAGACCCTTATCCGAGCACTCAACCTGGCAGGCCGCAGGAAAAGAGGGGGGGACGAGAGTGCGGCCCCCCCCCCCTCCTGAACCATACCAGGCCACATGCCCTCAACATTGGGAGGGTGCTTTGGGGTAGCCCCCCAAAACACCTTGTCCCCATGTTGATGAGGACAAGGGCCTCATCCCCACAACCCTGGCCGGTGGTTGTGGGGGTCTGCAGGCGGGGGGCTTATCGGAATCTGGAAGCCCCCTTTAACAAGGGGACCCCCAGATCCCGGCCCCCCCCCGTGTGAAATGGTAAGGGGGTACTTTCCTACCATTTCACTAAAAAACTGTCAAAAATGTTAAAAATGACAAGAGACAGTTTTTGACAATTCCTTTATTTAAATACTTCTTCTTTCTTCTATCTTCCTTCATCTTCTGGTTCTTCTGGTTCTTCTGGTTCTTCCTCCGGCGTTCTCATCCAGCATCTCCTCCGCGGCGTCTTCTATCTTCTTCTCCTCGGGCCGCTCCGCACCCATGGCATGGGGGGAGGCTCCCGCTCTTCTCTTCTTCTTCATCTTCTTCTCTTCTTCTCTTCTTCATTTTCTTCTCCGGGCTGCTCCGCATCCATGCTGGCATGAAGGGAGGCTCCCGCTTTGTGACGGCGCTCCTCGTCTGACAGTTCTTAAATAACAGGGGGCGGGGCCACCCGGTGACCCCGCCCCTCTCTGACGCACGGTGACTTGACGGGACTTCCCTGTGACGTCACGGGGAATGCCACAGGGAAGTCCCGTCATGTCCCGTGTGTCAGAGGGGGGCGGGGTCACCGGGTGGCCCCGCCCCCCGTTATTTAAGAACTGTCAGACGAGGAGCGCCGTCACACAGCGGGAGCCTCCCTTCATGCCAGCATGGATGCAGAGCGGCCCGGAGAAGAAAATGAAGAAGAGAAGAAGATGAAGAAGAAGAGAAGAGCGGGAGCCTCCCCCCATGCCATGGGTGCGGAGCGGCCCGAGGAGAAGAAGATAGAAGACGCCGCGGAGGAGATGCTGGACGAGAACGCCGGAGGAAGAACCAGAAGAGCCAGAAGAACCAGAAGATGAAGGAAGATAGAAGAAAGAAGAAGTATTTAAATAAAGGAATTGTCAAAAACTGTCTCTTGTCATTTTTAACATTTTTGACAGTTTTTTAGTGAAATGGTAAAAAACCATTTCACACAGGGGGGGGGCGGGATCTGGGGGTCCCCTTGTTAAAGGGGGCTTCCAGATTCCGATAAGCCCCCCGCCCGCAGACCCCCACAACCACCGGCCAGGGTTGTGGGGATGAGGCCCTTGTCCTCATCAACATGGGGACAAGGTGTTTTGGGGGGCTACCCCAAAGCACCCTCCCAATGTTGAGGGCATGTGGCCTGGTACGGTTCAGGAGGGGGGGGCGCACTCTCGTCCCCCCCCTCTTTTCCTGCGGCCTGCCAGGTTGCGTGCTCGGATAAGGGTCTGGTATGGATTTTTGGGGGGACCCCACGCCGTTTTTTTTTTTTTTTTTTTGGCACGGGGTTCCCCTTAAAATCCATACCAGACCTGAAGGGTCTGGTATGAAATTTAGGGGGAACCCCACGTCATTTTTTTTTTTTAATTTTGGCCGGGGTTCCCCTTAATATCCATACCAGACCTGAAGGGTCTGGTATGGAATTTAGGGGGAACCCCACGTCATTTTTTTTTTTTAATTTTGGTTCGGGGTTCCCCTTTGGGGAATTCCCATGCCGTTTTTATCAATGAACTTCTATGTGTATTGTCGGCAATGCAATAGCCGCGGGTAGTTTTAAATGAGTTTTTTCCTTCAAAATGTCATTTTGCTGTCAGACTGTTCTAAACACAGGAAACATGCGCCCCTTTACAGACATACTATAGACACCCACCAGGTACGAAATTTAAAGGGATATTACACTGTTATTGTTTGACTTTAAGCATTATGAAAATCACTGCTCCTGAAAAAACGGCCGTTTTTAAAACTTTTTTTGCATTGATCCATGTCCCCTGGGGCAGGACCCAGGTCCCCAAACACTTTTTATGACAATAACTTGCATATTAGCCTTTAAAATTAGCACTTTTGATTATTCATGTTCGTGTCCCATAGACTTTAACGGTGTTCGCGTGTTCGAACGAACTTTTTTCCTGTTCGCATGTTCTGGTGCTAACCGAACAGGGGGGTGTTCGGCTCATCCCTAGTAAGCAGCAATCTGTCCAAGCCACGTCAAGTGGAGTTTGCCGATCTGGTTCAGTTCCTCTTCTACTTTGGTGAGCAGAGGAGGATAGTTACTAAATAAATTTTAGTGGAGGATGATGTTAGCTGAATACCTAAATAGGTGATCGAGGGGGGGTCCCAATTACATGGGATCGCCTTTTTAAGGTTGTTGACTGTTTCCTTTGACATGTTTAGAATGAGGGCATAACATTTAGTTGTATTAACTTTATAGAAGGAGACCTCTCCAGATTTGTTCAGTATGGCTTGTATTGCTGGGATAGATGATTCTGGTTTGGTTATAGTCAGAATAACATTGTCAGCAAACAAACCTAGTTTGTGACTTTTGGTGCCTATGTGGATAATTTGGATTGCTTTGTTGGTTTTTATGTATTCTGCCATGAGCTCTATAATTAGTGAAAAAATGATCGGGGACAGTGGACAACCTTGACGGGTCCCATTTGAGAGAGCAAATGGATCTGAGAGTAAACTGGAAGTGTAGACTCAGGCAGAGGGGCTGGAGTATAATGACATGATCGCTGAGTGGATCATTCCAGATATACCAAATTTATGTAAGGCCTTTGACAGGTATCCCCAATGGACCCTGTCAAATGCCTTTTCAGCATCCAGGGCTAGTAATACGCTGGGTTCCTTTGTCACTTCTGCAAAACGCAGTAGGTTGAGCATTCTCCTAGTCCCATCAGGTACCTGTCTGTCTTTTACAAAACCAACTTGATCTAGACCTATGAGGAATGGGGTAATTTCCATTAATCTGTTAGCTAGGGTTTTGGCATATATTTTAAGATCCGTGTTCAGTAAGGATATGGGCCTAAAATTTTGGGGTGAGTGACGAGTCCTTGCTAGGTTTGGGTAGTGTCACTATGACTGCTTTTATTATTTCGCTCAGGAAAGAGCCAGCTTTAGCTGCCCCATTGAAGACTTCAACTAGTTTAGGGGTAAGCAGCTTGGTAAAAGCCTTGTAGTATTCAGCAGAAAAACCATCTGCTCCGGGTGCCTTATGCATAGGAAGGGTCTTAATAATCGCTTCAATTTCCATTGCAGTAATTGGGGAGTTAATTTTCTGCAGAGTGGTGTGATCAATCAAGGGTAATTGGATACCATTAAGGAACTTATTGATCTCAGCTTCAGTGGGTTGGTGAGTGTCAGGATCAGTGTTAAGATTGTCGAGGGAGTGGTAGTAGTCTTTAAATGCATTAGCCATATCTTCTGGATTGCGTAAATTGGTGTTAGATTGATGGTGTTTTATTTGAGTGAGGTTGGAGCGTGCTTGTCGCTTTTTGAGTTGGGAGGCCAGCAACTTCCCTGCTCTATTGTTTTGTGCATAATATGATAATTGAAATCTTTTGAAATAAATTTCATATTCCGCCCTTAGTTCCTGTCTCAGTTCCTCACGGCAAGAATTAAGTCTATTTAGTACCAGGGTAGAAGAGGAATTGGGGTTTTTGTGTTGCGCTTCTAAGTCAGCTATGGATTTTTGCAGTGTTGTTATGTGCTGCAGTTTCTTTTTCTTTCTCTGGTGGCAATTTGTATAAGAGTTCCCCTGATGAATGCCTTATGTGCACACCAAACAGTCATGGGGGAACAGTCACCAGTGTCATTAAGTGCGAAGTATTCCTGTATTTTTCCTTCAATCTCATCTCTTAATTCAGGCTGCGATAGAAGGAAGGTATTATTACGCCACAGGGTTTTTTGGGATACGGTGCTTGTATCCACAACCTCAATGGCCACCTGTGCGTGATCCGACCATGTAATGTTGTGGATATCCACTTTGCCTATGGTCTGCAGGGTATACATATCTGTAAGAAAGAAATCTATTCTTGCATAACTGTTGTGAACCATTGAATAATGTGTGTAGTCCCTTTTCAGTGGTTCGGAGGCATCGCCATGGATCGAATAGCTTTTCCTCTAAGCATAGAGAACCTAAAGTAGGTCTCCTTCTCCGAGCCACTGAAGAGGAATCAAGGACATAATTTAAGACCATGTTAAAATCACCACACAACAGTAAATTACCCTTCAACATCTGCTTAGCAAGCGTAACCACTTTACGGATAAACTTCAGAGGTTTGATGTTGGGTGCGTATAAATTCACCAGGGTGATTTTGCTATTAAGTTCTGCAAATAAAATGATAAAGCGCCCTTGAGGGTCAATATGCTGTTGAAGCAAGGAAAAGGATACAGAGTCCTTGATATCAATGAGTACTCCATTTCTTTTGGTTGAGTCATTAGCTGTGAAGACGTGTGGAAATTTGACATGTGTGCATTTCGGAGGGTTGGCGTTGGGGAAGTGTGTTTCCTGCACACAAAGAACGTCACAGTGTAAGTCCGGTGCCGATTTCCAAAGAGTTCTGCGCTTGTATGGGCTATTCAGGCCCCTCACATTAAATTTCATTAGTTTAAGATTCAGTTGAACAGTCGGTAGTGCATTGTCGCCATTCAGTGGTGAAATTTGGTATAAAACGAGATGAGACTTCAGAGCAGGAAATGAGCATGTACTAAGGTGAAATATTTTGTTTAACCATTAATGAACAGAGTTCTTCAAAACGAAGCCAAACAAAGATAGTCACAAACATGCTAGTCACAATTGTCAACTGCTGCTGAGAACAGAATACGGGCAACATCACTTATATAAATGTGGGGTTAAGAACAAGTCAAATATCAGCCAAACAAGGGGCATTAAATGAAGTGTCACAGAAAACATGTGTTGAGGCCAAAAGGCACTGAGGCTAAGTACACTTTGAGAAGGGTGCTGATGCTTGTGTAAAGGCCATGAGGCTCTTGTAGTGGAGCACTATTTGCCTCTCCTGTTATGGCGGTGGTTGTGACATTGTTCCAGGAATGGTTCCGGATCAGCAGTGTCGCCAGTCAGCGGGAGCAGACGCCATTTTTGGAGGAGTGCCATGCCTCTGTCTAGAGAAGTGATGGAGTGTGATTCATTGCGCATTTCCACTAGCAGTTTGGCCTGGAAGCCCCATGTGTATATAATTTTGTGGTTATGCACGATTTTTGTAATTGGCACTAAATTATGTCTCACCGTCATGGTAGCTTGTGATAAGTCGGCGTATATAGCGATCCCTGCAAAGGAGTCTGGTAAAGCAGGGTGTTGTCTGGAGTAACGCATTCATTGATCCTTCACATGGTAGAAATGGATTCTAGCTATCACATCTCTTGGGGTTTTTTCAGGTGGGCTCTATCTATGACAATGTCAGCAGGCCCCAGGGATGGGAGAGCCATTGTCATAGGTTTTTGAAGGTATGAGTGCAGATCAGCTGGTTTGACAGTTACAGGGATCCCCCTAAATTTGAGGTTATTCCTGCGGGACCTGTCCTCGATATCTGCCATTTTGAGGCTCATGGCTTTGATCCCAGCTTCCACATCAAAGTGGGCATCTACCAGCTCATTGTGCACTAAAGTAAATTGCTCAATTTTTTTCTCCACATACTCCACTCTGTTGTTAACTGCAGTTATTTCTGTTTTTGTGGATTTCAGAAAAGCTGCCATGTCTTGTTGGAGAGCCCCCCTTAATGTTTGCAGCATCTCCTTCATTGTAGTGTCAATGATGGGTTGCCCTGTGGTAGGGAAAGCATCTAACTGCTGCCTGCATGAGGTAGATTCCTCCATGTCTTCCCCCTCCTGTTCTGTGTCATCCTGTACACCTGCCTGCTCCCCCAGCCTCCGTTTTTGCCTAATAGGGCTATTAAATGCTGAGGATGGCAGCGGATTGCCTGTATCAGGTGACTCACCCCCGGATGGTGCTGGATGGCTGGACATGTTAGCTGATGCTGTGGGAATTCAGGTCCCAACGCCGGCGCCATCTTGGAATTGACCGATCCATCAAAGGAGGGAAGAAGTCCGTTAGTTTCCGTGCCCCCTCTCTTTCCTTTCTTTTATTCATCTTACTCCCGGTGTTCTCCGCTATCTCCCCTCTCTGGTGGTGTGATTTTTGATCTCTGTGAGCCGCTGTATGAAGCCCGTTGTGGCAGAGCTAAGCTCTTACACCGCCATCCGCTCTGGCCACCGGCTCTGCCCCTGGCAAGGTTTTCTTGATTGTGCCCCACACCTGTATAGGTCATTTGCTTTAGTATTGGAATTGATTTAAATAAAGTTAATAATGGGCCAATGAGTTTTTGTTGTCTATTAATAATATATGATGTCTCTCCTACTTTGAGACACTCTAATATACAGTTATCTGTCTGTTAAATTGATTCATTGGGGATTGGATTTGGATTAGGTGACCATATGGACGCCCAGGGCCTCATCTTTTGTGGTGCCCATTCCCTTGTACTCCACTAGATGGTGCCATTTGCCAGTTGCCCATTCCGTGATCTCCATCACAATCTGTGGCCTTTATCATCTAGGGCGTGGTTGTGGAGGGCGGTAGTTTAGGCTTTTCCTGATTGTGCCTCCCTCTGGACATTGGTGTCATCAGTTCTGGAATATACCTTATGTACTAGAGAATAAAAAGTATAATCTCGTTCAGTGCCGTGGATACACCACCAAGCATCAAAGAGATCTTCTTGGGAGATGAGAGTAGAAAGAGATGATTCAAGGAAGGATTCAATTACATCATTAAAGTCTCCACATATGATTATAGGGTTTGATCTCTATGGCTGGAGTTTTTGGCAAGAAGGGATTTAAAGAAGCATTTTTGATGACTATTAGGGGCATATAGGTTAACTAGGGTAGTAAGATGGTTGTTAATTGTTGCAACCGGGATGAGAAAATGGCCATTGGGATCTGACTCCACCGAGTGGAGTTGAAAGGCCACCAAATCACGAACAGCAATCATGACACCCTTAAAATTAGTGTTAGCATGAGCAAAAAAGTATGAGGGAATTTAGGGTGCTGACATTTAGGTGCTTTAGACGTGGGGAAGTGCATCTCTTATACGCAAAGCAAATTGCATTTGGAAGAGGTTGCTTCTTTTGAGAGGAGAGACCATTTAAAGGGGCTGTTGAGGCCTTTTGTGTTTAGGGATAAAATCTTGATGGACATATAAGAAAAGAAAAACACTCATAGAAGAGAAGACAAAAAATAGCTGCACACCCCAGTATATTATCAAAAGAGAGGATTTTCCCCCATAAAGGGTTTTTTAGCAGCCAACAATATTAGAAAAAATACATACTGAATATGTAGTAGATAATTTTTATTTTTACAAAATATCAAAAATTGTTATATTGCTCTGAACGTGAACAGTCAAAGCATGAACTGTGGTACAAAAAGTAGTAGATAATAAAAACAGCACCAATGACATAACAATATACAGTAAAAATACACGGTGATTGGTTACAACATAGAAACAATGGTACATGGGTCTTTTTCTATGTAAGATCCTGATGCGTTTCGACCCCAACGGGTCTTCTTCAGAGGATATAATTAAACTGTAAAGGTATTCACATATATTAGAATTACAAGCAAAAAAGGGACATTGCACAATATTTCTTTATGTCAATATTTACCAGTCGTATCGTGTTACGCCATGGTAGCCTCTGTAAGAAAAAACTTCCTTTTACTTCATCCCAAACATCTCCCCAAGATTGGCCCAGTCGGTGAGGGCGTCACTCAAGCGTGCCTTACGAGGAGTCATACACCAAATAATCCCCAATGAACTCAGGGGGGGCAGCAGGGGAGGAGGGTATGAACAGCACCTGTGATAAAGTATCATATGTAATGAGTGGACATCTCAGAAAGAATGATTGAAGTTTCTCTATGTATTTATATGCATTATAAATAGTTGTATTTGGGCATATGGACTATATAAATTAGTGTGACATATTTTCATATGTGTTATTATTGCATATGGGTGGTCTATGCAGTGAAGCTAATAGAAAAAGGTGAAAGAAAGGGAGATGACCAAGTGAAAGGGGCTACAGGTGAGGACGGGAAAAAAAAAAAGGGGAGGGGGGAGGGAAAAGGGGAGAAGGGGGAGGAAAAAGGAACAGGGAAAAATGATTGTAAATATGATAGGAAAAGAAGAGAACCAGAGAGCCATAAACCAATCCTATTGCAATATATGGTGAAGCAACTGATATAGTGAATGAAGATGTGGGTGCCAGGTGAAGAGAGAAAGTGAGAAAATATGCTGTGACCGTATTACCGCAAAAATATACAAACCGTGTGCAAATAATGAACACCCGAACTGTGCAAGTGGAAAAAGAGGTAAGAGTCAGTGACTGTCCTACCTGTGCAACAGCAATGTGCACAGGTAGGACAGTCTATAACATTAAAAAATATATATTAATTGGTAAGTGATTCGTGATATATAACCATCAACAACCAGCATGATGTGGTATACACATTATGGGGTTTAAGAGGAATATGTAAGCAGTCTTACCGGTCCACAAGTAGCTATAACTGCGTGCAAGCGTCCAATAGGGTGTAGGGGATAGAAATTAAATCCCCCTAATACTCAATCTCCTTATAAGAGTGAGTTAATTACCTTGATAATATGCAGGTGCTGTCAATCCAGCCCTCCACTGGTCCCCACTGATGATAGGGGGAGCGGCGCATTAACGTCGCTCCGTGCGTGACTCCCCCAGCGTTCTGGAAGAAGGGAATCCCGGCATCGCCGTCATTTCCGCAGCAATTGCGAGACTGCCGCGATGTCACACGCGCGCGCAATGTAGTGTGCGCGCGGGCATGGTCACAGTGTCCGTAAAGGATCCGGGATGCCGCTGGCAGGGAAAGATTGCACCCTAGGTGGTGCTGCCACCTGGTGAGTGCTAAGGGAGGCGCAGGGCCCTTGCACCTCCCCACCCTGCCAGGAAGACATGCTATAATGGATCATGTCCCTCACTGAGCCAGCAAACCAGGGACAGATGGACAGTCTGTTGGGAGAGAGAAAGAAAACGAAAAGGGGGATAAAAAGAGGCTAACCATTAATGTTACATGGCACACCGCGATTAGTACATACTGTATATGTTAACAATTACAATGTACACAATGTCAATTAAATTAAATTAAAAATAATAAATAAACATGGTAAGACAATCTTTTTGCACTGTGAGCTATTAGGTGCAAAAACAAAAACAAGGTCCACATATAAATAAAAATAGTAGTTGGTTGATACAAAAAATGTCATCCCCTCACCACCGACTGGACCAATATTGGGGAGATGTTTGGGATGAAGTAAAAGGGAGTTTTTTCTTACAGAGGCTACCATGGCGTAACAAGATACGACAGGTAAATATTGACATAAAGAAATATTGTGCAATGTCCCTTTTTTTGCTTGTACTTCTAATATATGTGAATACCTTTACAGTTTAATTATATCCTCAGAAGAAGACCCGTTGGGTTCCTACATACAAAAAGACCCATGTACCATTGTTTCTATGGTGTAACTGATCACCATGTATTTTTACTGTATATTGTTATGTCATTGGTGCTGTTTTTTTTATCTACTACTTTTTGTACCACAGTTCATGCTTTGACTGTTCACGTTCAGAGCAATATAACAATTTTTGATATTTTGTAAAAATAAACATTTTCTACTATGGGGAAAAATCCTCTCTTTTGAAAATCTTGATGGACATAAGCTAGAAATAAAAGTATGCTTATAACTAGGCAATATGTATCCATAGCAGCAAAAGAGATCACACCTTTCTGGAGAACAGAAGACAACATTATAGGATAGCACCAAATGTTACAAATCTCAACAACAGAACATTTCCAGTTGTTGTACCAGCATATATCAGAAAAGAAGAGGGGGTGGGAGAGAAGACAAGTAAAAGAGAGTAGAGATGAGAAAAAACATTGAGGTGTGCATAACACATATTACTCCTGGGAGGAGAGAACTGAGCAATGAGGGCAACATTCAAACAGACCATCCAGGCCTAGCACAAGGTAACAGAGAAGACCATAAATAGGTTAGAGTATTTTAGTAATAGAGGATACATTAGCTGTTATTAACGGTGCTCCAGGTCTAGGTTAGACATGTTGGAGTAGAGTGGTTCAAGGAGTAATTTCCAGAAGGCAGAGAGAGACCCCAATTGTGAAGCTACTTAAGGCCCTGTTTAAGATGGTAGATGGTGTTAGATTTGCCTTGATAGGTAATAAATAGCGTAAAGGGAAAGCCCCATTTGTAGGTGATATTGCGCTCAATGAGGGTAGAGGTCAGAGGTACAAAATCCTTCCTTCTCTGAGCAGTAGCTGTGTAGATGTTGGAGTACAGTGATAAAAAAGAGTGAGGCTCAGGGAGAGATGAGACATTTTTTACCACCAGAAGAATACGTTCCTTGGTTTGGAAGAAATAAAGACTTGCAAGGATATCTTGCGGTTTATCAGCTGGGATGTGAGCAGGTTTGAATATTTTGTGAACTCGGTCAATAATAAGTTCCAGAGGAGAGAGTGATGGGGCCAGGATTTTAAAGAATTTTTGCAAAATTCCCAGTCTGAGGAATTTAACAGTAGCAATGCCAAACTTGCAGTTTTGGAGGACTGGTCCTGCAGGAACAATCTAAAAATTAGAGGCATTCCAGAGTCCATCTCCTCCGCAGAGCTGTTCCCCTATTTCAGTGTTTCTCAACTCCAGTCCTCAAGGCACCCCAACAGGTCATGTTTTCAGGTTTTCCCTCAGATGAAACAGCTGTGGTAATTACTAAGGCAGTGAAACTGATCAAATCACCTGTGCAAAATAATGGAGAGCCTGAAAACATGACCTGTCCTCCAAAACTGCAAGTTTGGCATTGCTACTGTTAAATTCCTCAGACTGGGACTGATGGGCATCTACAAACTCCTTGTGTGTGCTGATGTATTCGCTAAACTGTCTCTCTACATTATCTATACAATCTGTGACCTAGATCATCCAACTGGTGTTGCATACGAGAAATAGAATTGTGAAAATCTCTTTAACCACTTTCCGACCGCCGCACGACTATATACGTCCTAAGTTTGAACGGGGATATCGTTGTTATGGCAGCAGCTAGCTGCCATAACCCCGGTATCCCCGTTTTCGTGCGGCTTTCAGATAAAAGTGGTCCCTGCGGCGGATTCGCCGCGAGATCACTTTTATCGGTGGCGGGAGAGGGCCCCCCCCCTCCCGCCGCGATCCGGTGCCCTCCGCCGCTTACCGGAGCCGTCGGTAGCAGCGGAGGTGATCGCGTCCTCTGCCGTTGTGTGTCAGGAGATGAGTGAGGCCAAGATGGCGCTCACTCGTCTCCAAGATACTGCTGGGCGGAAGCGACGTCAAAACGTCACTTCCGTCCACGCCTCTTAAAGGCATATTTTTTCAAATGTCATTTTTCTAAATGACTTTTTTTTTTTTTTTTTTTTTTTATTGCATTTTAGTGTAAATATGAGATCTGAGGTCTTTTTGACCCCAGATCTCATATTTAAGAGGTCCTGCCATGCTTTTTTCTATTACAAGGGATGTTTACATTCCTTGTAATAGGAATAAAAGTGACACAATTTTTTTTTTTTAAACAGTGTAAAAATAAATAAAATTATTTTAAAATAAATAATAAAAATAAAAAAAAAAATTTTTAAAACCCCCCTGTCCCGACGAGCTCGCGCGCAGAAGCGAACGCATACGCGAGTAGCGCCCGCATATGAAAACGGTAGTCAAACCACACATGTGAGGTATCACAGCGACCGGTAGAGCGAGAGCAATAATTCTAGCCCTAGACCTCCTCTGTAGCACAAAATATGCAACCTGTAGAATTTTTTAAACGTCGCCTATGGAGATTTTTGAGGGTAAAAGTTTGACGCCATTCCACGAGCGGGCGCAATTTTCAAGCATGACATGTTGGGTATCAATTTACTTGGCGTAACATTATATTTCACAATATTAAAAAAAATTGGGATAACTTTACTGTTGTTTTATTTTTTTATTCAAAAAAGTGAATTTTTTCCAAAAAAAGTGCGCTTATAAGACCGCTGCGCAAATACGGTGCAAAAAAAAGTATTGCAATGACTGCCATTGTATTCTCTAGGGTGTTAGAAGAAAAACCATATATAATGTTTGGGGGTTCTAAGTAATTTTCTAGCAGAAAAACCTGTTTTAAACATGTAAACACCTAAAATCCAAAACGAGGCTGGTCCTTAAGTGGTTAAACATTCAGGAGAGAGAGCAGATTTTTTTTCATGGTGTTTTTTGAAACAGGGTTATCTGTGGTAAATGGGTTAACTAAGGAAGCAGCCTACTCCATTATGTTTCTTGCTTACCAGAGCTGCGTGTGATGGGGGGCCATAAGGTGAAGAAGCTGCCCACTTAGAGCTGTCCCTGGAGGGTTCTCCACATGGAGCTGTGCAATTCATGGGGTCCAGTGCTGGTGGTGGAGAGGCACATTAGGAGGCTTGTGGAGCTGCTCTCAGCATGGAGCCGATGCTATCTTGGCACTTTTGGAGCTGGCAACTGCTACAGAATGTAGTAAGATTTCTGGGTCTTGGTGGATTCTTTTTTTTGAGGGACATGTTGCCTGGGAGTCTGGGAGCCTGGAGGAGTGCTCTGTGGTGCAGAAGAGGGGTCACTGCCACTGTGTGTTTCTGCAGAAACCACCTGTGTGACGGAGATAGGAGATAAGGCTGACATCTCCGAGCACAGCCAACCTCCACCCAGCTAGCTTTGGGTAATTATTTAAAACATAAGTTCACCTTTGTAAAAAAATAATAAACACACATCTTTCTGCAGGTAAAAAAAATGCATTTTGGAAAGCATTGCATTCCTGGTCAGCAGGTGACATGCAGGAGTCCTGCAGACTGTCTGTGTAAGCTGTCTGCTTGTACCTCATAATACAAACTGACAGCCACAAAGGTACTTCTTTCATTCACAGACCACTGTGAATGAATGACGCAGTCCTGCGACTGGAGCAAAATTGGGGAGAAAATCTCTGGCTCACTTTCACCAGAAGCAGATTGGGCATTTTCAGGCATGTAGCATGTTCCCAAAGGTGAACTTATCCCTTAGTCTATGAAAGTTTAATGCTTAATTTTGTAACATTTCATATTAATTACTAGACTTAAATTGTTTACCATTCAATACAGGGCACTTTCACTCCTTCCTGCCCAGGACAATTTTCAGCTTTCAGAGCTGTCGCACTTTGAATGACAATTGATTGGTCATGCAACACTGTACCTATATAACCTTTGTATATTTTTTTTCACACAAACACAACTTTCTTTTGGTGGTATTTAAAGTATAACTAAAGGAAAAACTTTTTTTTTTTAGTTTTGGACAGAGTGGAGAGGTATTCAAATGCTTTTCAGTTTTTATTTCTGTCTGTGCCCCCATTATGGAGATTCACCCCCTCTATTTGTCCTGTTTACCATCTTCATTGAAAGTAAAAGAAAATCCCAAATTTTTGGTTGCCCCCAGAAAAATAATAGAGTGGAAATCTTCCAATGGGGAAACTAATTCTGGTGATCTGGGGGTCTTGAAGAAATTCCCTCAATTTTCAGGGATTTCCTTTCACTTCCTGTTTGTCTATGGGACAGGAAGTGAAAGGGAAATCTCCACAATGGGACACAGATGGCAAAAAAAAAAATCTGACGGGTTATAACCCTCCCATGCTTTATCCAAAATGAAAAAAAAGTTTGCCTATAGTTCTATTTTAATCACCACCGTTTTTTTTTCTTTTTTGCTAAATCAACAAAAAAAGACAGTTTTATTTTTTAAGTGCTTTTCTTTGTTGCTGCTATAAAATTTTGCAAACAAATAATCTTTCTTCATAAATTTAGGCCAAACTGTATTGAGCTACATTTCTTTAGTGAAAATAACCCAAATTAGTGTTTATCATTTAGTCTGTAGGAAAGTTATAGAATCCATATGATATATATACGTAAATCTGAAAATTGATCAATCCTGATGTACTGATGGCCTATCTCATTTTTTGAGGCCTGAAAACACCAGGGCAGTACAAATTTTCCTCAAATTACCTATTTTTTGGAAAGAAGACAGTCCAAGGTGTTTAGTAAGAGTCCTGGCGAGTTTTTAGAAGTTGTATTTTTTTTTCCTTATTCATACATTTTTTGTCTTTTTTTTTTTTACTTTTTTTAAAACACACTATGACCAGAACAATACGCTGTTACCATAGTAATACTGCACTACTCTGGGTACACTACCATTGACTGGTAGTGTAAAAAAAAGCTCTTGATCACTGAAGTTTCGTGAGTGTGATTGTAGAGAAAATCTAGCAGTGATATTATATATATTGTATACTGTATGTGTGTGTGTGTATATATATATATATATATATATATATATATATATAATATATATATTAGCAGTGACAAAATATATATATATATATATATATATATATATATATATATATATATATATATATATATATATATATATATATATATATATATATATATATATATATATATTTATATATTGAGGTGGGTGAATTGCATCGATCATACTATCACATTGTACCCTTTGGGCTGTATGACATATCTGGTGCTTATATACGATCTGTTTCTATGTTTTTAAACTGTACTCTCAGATTTTAAATTATGTATAATAAATATTTTTGTTTTAAATATATGGAAAACACTTTCCCTCCTGCATATTATTTCCATCAGGCACGCTAAATCCCTTATATACTCATACTTCCCCTAGCAGGATAGACAGGTGCACTCCATTGTTTCATTACTGTCTTTCTGGGAATTGTGCCTTTCAGTTTTTCTTTTTTGTCAGAAGTCCTCCTACCCAATTTTTCTTTTACATTTCACTCTCCAGACTATTGCTTGCTAATTATATTAAATACAATGGAACAGTTTTATTTTATTAAAATAAGTGTGCAGCATTCATTCATTAGGTTTGTATGTGTTTGTTAGGGCTCATTCACATATGCTTAGCTCTTTTTATTGCCTCTTCACCATCTGCTTTAACCCCTTGAAACCTGCACTAGCGTGCCACAACTTAGTGCATTGCATATGGCTGTGGGGTCCTTTCTCAAATGAATGAGTCGCATTCAGTGGGAGCTATGCCCACCAAAAGTGACGGGGGGTAAATTCCTGAGGCAGGTGTGAAGCAAGGCATTGCAGCTGCAGCGTATGTACACCCCAGGCCACAGGCCACTGTCTCTGCAGCTAAAAGGGGTAGCAGTTGGGGGGTGGTACAAGTGCAGGCGTTTTACTGCTCCCCAACCTTACATGTGAATGAGCGCCATGATTAAAGCATATTTTGTGGGTAAAGGACTGTAGCATATGTGTGATAAGCATAGGGGCTTTTTTAATTATGTCTCTGTAGGTCTCTCCCACTGTGCAATTTGACCACAGCCATAATTCAGTGTGGCACACTAGTTGTGTTGTTCATTTATTCAGACCATTTTTTTTTTGGTGGGGGTGGTTCTTTACACAAAGAAAAACAATCTTATAGCAGAGTGTTAGACTTAGACAGTTTTTTTTAAACTGCCAGATGCAGTGCAATAACATATATTATGATCTCATCATTTTGTGGTTCTTTTGAAATGTTAATAACACATATTTTGTAATTTTTGTGCATAATAAAACTTTCACTACAAGCCTGATTTAAACTTTCAGCTTGCAAGTAGAAACTTAATAAACAAATAGATTTTAGATAATTACTTGAATTAAAAGAATACTTAAAAAAATTATTAACTAAAGTTTGTTCTTATAGACTTGGATGAAGTATTCCTTTAGGTTTTTCGGCAAACTTGCCAGCTTCAATGCTTAATCTATACTTAGCATTTTTTTTCATTTTTAAATGGCAAGTTTATATTTTTTATTACACTTGCACGAACACAACTTAAATATTTTAGAGTGGAATGTTTTGCATATTTTACAAACATATGTGAAAGCCTTGCAGCCCCATAAATATACCCTTTCGGATTTCACCTACAGCAATAACAATCTGCCAGATCATATGGCATAGAGAGCTAAATAAATATTTCAAAAAGTCTCTTTGGATTTTCCTTTGGGAAAACACCTGAAGTTTATTAAAATACAATTTTGGCTTTGCAAAACAATCAAGCTTCATCACCAGTAATTTTCATTTGCTGAAAAGTTACTTTATATGTTATATTTTTTAAGTGTTCGTGGAATAACAAAGTTAAAAAGCTTCAATGCATAACTAAAACTTTTTCTTAGTTGTGGGTAGAAAAGAAAAATCTAAGATCTTATGTCAGTTTTGTTTCTGTGTGTGACAACACTTGAAAGATTGACTCTTCTGTTTGATCTGATGACCATTATTAACAGAACAGACAGTGAATGTAAAGAAATACAATGCTTTTGTCACAAGAATAGGAGGTGAGGGGAAATCTTTAAGTTTTCCCATAACAACTTTCCAAAAGGAGATTTCACTTCACTTTTGAGAGGAAATAATGGAAAATCTCCAGTATATGGCACAAATGGGAAAGAAAGACCTAAAAGAAGTTTTAACTGTTCCCTACTCTATCCAAATTATAAAAAAAAAAATTTTATCTATATTGGTATCATTTAGGTTGCCACGCTAAAAATGATAATGTGCAAACTCAAATTGAATGTGATAATATGCAATCTCAATAAATAGTCCACATAAATAAAGTAAAAAGAAAAAAATGTAAGTGAAAAAAGTACAATTAAAAAAAATGTGCAGTGCAAAAATGATAAATATATACACAGTCCAAATATATATTTGGATATTTACATTTTTGCGTACGTTCAATTTTCACCATTTTGCAAAAAGGCGCAATGTAAAATTTAAAATGTTTTGTTATTTATTAACTTCATACAGGTTAAGCTTTTATATTTAGTAGGGATTTAGCAGGAATTTTGTAAAATTAGCTGTGTTTTTTATCTGCTAATAATTGTTTTAGTGTATTTTTTGCGAATACATTGGTTTGATAAACAGTTGTGCAAATACTGCGGGGTCTAAAAATTCAGTAGCACCTTCTCTTTATTCTAGAGGTCATATGCTTTCAGAAAATATATGATGTTGGGGGTCTTTCACAAATTCTGAAAGATGTAAGATGAAAATTACAAATATTTGTTATTTATTAACTCAATACAGGTTAAGCTTTTATTTTTAGTACACATTTTGTAAAATTTGCTGTGTATTTGTCAGCTAATCATGATTTTAGTTTTAGTTTTTTGATTAACATTTGTGCAAATATCGTGGGACCTTAGAATTCAATAGCACCTTATTTTTAGTCTACTGTTCATGTGATTTCAGAAAATATATGGTTTGGGGTGTCTCTTACAAATTTTGAAAGCTATAAGTGAAAAATAAAAGAGCAAAGGAAAAATTGCAAAAATGGTCTGGCCACCTGAGGGTAAAAATGAAGCACAAGGCCTGGCAGTGAAAAAGTTAAAGAACTTTGGACTTTCATGTATTGAAAAGCTTATGATATGTTATTTACTGCAATCGAGGGCAATTTACAGAGAAGGCATTGTTGTCAATGTCATGTGATATGGATATATAAGTCAGCCTTATTGATTTTAGGTATATTTTTTACTGATACATAATGAACATATGACTTGTATGATATATTTTTTGTACTGTAATGGTACAGAAAAGCCCCATGTTTATGTACTTTTGTTTGCATTCACTTAGCTAACCTAATTTTCACTTTGCAAAATAAATGAGCTTACTAAATAAGGTGCCATGTTAACATCAAATCAAGTTAAAGCATGTATTTTTTAGCTAGTAGTATTATAGTGTAATGGGATACGTGGTTGGCTGAAAACTAGAAGTTTTTTAAATATATTCAAAATGTGATTAGCTGTTAAAAAAAAGGGTAAAAGAACAGAAAAAAACAGAAACCACAAAGTGCAGATATGCTATGCTGAATAATCTATCATGATCTGTTATATGAGGTTTTTGTTCAACATTATATAATGATAAAAAAATGCATGCATGTATAAATTTGTTTTCTCATAAGATTAACCTCATTGCTTGTACTGCATATGCATCCATGCTAGCCACTTTTATATTTAAAAGCTGCATGGTCATTAACTCGTCAATCAATTTATCTATTTCAAACAGTTTCCCCCCATAGTACCCCCATAGTACCCACTAATCACTGACACTATATTTTGAGAGCATACATTTAGGGTTTTTTTTCTCATCTTTTTTTAACCGCTTCAGTACCAGAGACTTTTACTCCCTTCCTGCCCGGGACAATTTTCAACTTTTAGTGCTGCCACACTTTGCATGATGGTATTTAATCACCACTGGGTTCTTTATTTTTTGCTAAACAAAATGAAAAAAGACTGAAAATATTGAAATAAAATGTGGGTTTTTTGTTTCTGTTATAAAATTTTGCAAATAAATAAGCTTTCTTCATAAATTTAGGCTACAATGTATTTCGCTACATTTTTGGGTGAAAATAACCCAAATCAGTGTATATTATTTTTCTGTAGGAAAAGTCCATAAGTTATGGTATATACTGTATATCTAAAAATCATTCCTGATGTACTGACAACCTAATTTCTTGAGGCCCAAAAATGAAGGGTAGTGCATGCTTCTTTATCAAGCTCTTGAGAAGCTTCCGAGTGCACATGCTCTGAAGCATGTGTCGTAAGCACGTCTGGTGATGTGATCGCACTCGGCGCAGCGGTGCAGCGTACATACCAACCTTCGCTTCTGGCTCTTCCCCCTCACTCCAACATCCAGCTGGCTAATAAAGAAGCAGCAGTGGTGGTGACAACTTCAGTGCAAGCCCCTTCAGTGTAAGCTGACCCTCCATATGCCTGAGCAATAAGATTTGCCTGTTTTAATTCCTAACATGTGAGTACATTTTAATGTGATTAGATAAAACTATGTTTACAGTCTACACTTAGAGGTGCCTGTAATGTTGCAATAGATCCTAATCCTATTATCCTATCCTTTTTTATAAGCAAAAGCTTTTCACTCCCGACAGACCACTTCCAATCTCTCGTGTTTTGTTCAATAAGTACTGAATGATTTAGAAGAGTTTGGAAAAAAAGGAAGGAGATTGGAAAAACTTAGAAAATACAATTAAAAGCACTTTTTTTTTAAAGAACATGTTTATTCATAAGTAAAGCATACATACGTGGTATATAACGTACATCACTTCAAGAAGGATATACAATTTCCATAAACAGATACATTGTCCACATTATACACTAAAGTATATAATCTATTGTTACTTCCATTGATGTATTATAATAATTGCCACAATAGATTTCCTTTCCCTATCACAGAAATTCCCATGAACAAAGTCAGCACTTTGTATGGTGTAGTGAAATTATGCAACTTGGGGTGACCCTTTTCCCCCCCGTGTATGGTCAGTCACACTTGGCTACTCTATACATGTGTCTATGTTGTCAAGCCACCTATCCCAAATCTTGTTGTACTTGGCTGGACATCCCCTAAGGACACTAATCCAGGCCTGGATTGTGGGAGGGATGGCCCTCATCCAATGTTTAGCCACTAACTTTCTGGCACAGAAGAGAGTTTCGTAAAGGAAGGTAGCTAGAAACTTGTCAATGGTGACGTCCGTAAGCAACCCCAATACACGTGGTCTGGGATCCAGCTGTATGGGCGAACCCATGTGGTCATGTAAAAATTTCATGATTTGTGCCCAGTAATTTTGGATATCTGGGCATGTCCAGATTAGGTGAAAAAATGAGCATGGGTGGCCCGAACACCTTGGACACTTTGGGTTCTGGTTTGGAGAGAATTTGGCTATTCTTGTCGGTGTGAGATAAGATTTATGTATTACATATAGCTGAGTCAGATGCTAGGAGAGCCTAGACTAAACCTTCTTAGTATTTTCTAATACTTCACCCTATCAGAGTCATCCACTGGGCCTATGTCCTCCTCCCATCTAATTTTAGCTGTGTCTATGATTCTTGCCACCGAGCATGTTCGTAATATGTTATAAAGGGTGGATATCAGTTTGGTCAGGTATGCTCCTATAATTACATCAACCAGTGGTATTGTTTGTGGGTTAGGGAATCCGTCAACAAATTGAGTTTCTTAGAGCATGCCTCAACTGTATATAACTAAATATCATGTGGGGGGTAATTCAAATTCTTCTCTGAGTGATTGAAAATTTCTTACGCCCATCGGGATAATTACCTGGTATAGAAACATTATCCCCTTGGCGGCCCATACGGTAGCTCCCGGGAGAGATGACAGTTCCCTCAGCTGGGGGTTGTGCCACAGGGGTGTGTGTGAGTGGAAGAAATCGGCACCGGTCAGTTTAAGCACAATCTCCCAAATGTGTTTGTGCTGGAGCAGTAGAGGGTTCTGGCCGTCCCCTCACCTCCTGCCACCCCTACCTCTAAATAATACTTGTAAAGGGGAATAAGTATCATTGTTCAGCTTTCTACATGTTAGGGTTTGGTATCTGGTTCTATCCGTTTTGTGGATGTGATAAAAGTGTGAGAGCTGTGCAGCTATGTAATATGCGTGGAGGTCAAGGAGGGCTGCCCCCCTGAAGAGGTAGGATTTTTAAGGGTATTCCAAGCTAGCTTGTGTCTGTTTGGTCCCCATATAAAAGAGTTGATAATTTTGTCAAACATTTTAAAGATTTTTAGGGGAATAAGTACTGGTGAAATCCAAAACATATAGAGGAGCTTTGGCAGTAGGATCATTTTAATAAGGTTAATCCTCCCCATTAACCCCAGAGGGAGTCTTGCCCAGGATTGTGTGCGAGATTTCAGATACATGAAAAGCGGTTCAATATTATTGTCATTATATTCTAGGGGCTCTCTAGTAATTTGTACGCCTAAATACTGAATAGACGCAACCCTTTGCAAGGGGAGGGAAGCCGAGCAGCGTGTAGGGGGTGATATGTCTAGGGGCAAAATTTGCGATTTGGACCAGTTCATACACAGTCCTGAATGTTTTCCGAAATCTTCAGAAAAAAAATGTGCTTGGTCCTCTCCCAATATGCGGAGGCGGGCCGGGAATAACATAGCGTATTTTATGTGGTGGGCTCTCAGGCGCCGTTTTACCTCTGTGAAGCGGGCACGCTGTTTCTGGACCTCCGCAGAGAAGTCCGGGAACGCCGATAAATATCCCGATTGAAAGGGAATGTTTCCCTTGAGTCTAGCTAGACACAGGACGGCATCCCTGTCTCTATAGTTCAATAGCTTCACTATGAATGTGCGTGGTGGTGCACCCTCAGGTGGATGGCGTGCGGGCATGCGGTGGGCTCGTTCCACTACGAATGTGGCAGGAAAGACCTCCCTGCCATATGTTGCGATTAGGAGCTTTTCCAGGAAAGTGGCTGGATCCGTGCCCTCGGAGCCCTCCAGCAAACCAATGAAACAAAGATTGGACCTGCGGTCACGGTTTTCAAGGTCGTCATGTCTCTGAGCCAGCTGCTGTATTTGGCGTTGCAAGTCCTCCTGAGAATGTTGTAAGGGATATAGCCCGACTGAGTTTGGTCTTCCCCTCGGTGACCCGTTCCCGGAGTTTGGTAATGTCATGTCTTATTAAGGATATATCCACCTTCACTTCCTCTATCTTGGTCGTCAAAGTAGACTGGCACAGGGATATAGCCTCCAGGACCTTCGCCGTTTCAGCCGCCTCATGCTCTGTAGGTGGAGCTGCATGTGCTGTTGCAGAGTCGCCATCTTGCTCCTCATGGTCCTGCTCCAGTCTCCAGTATTTGTCCATGGATGAGGAGGCTGTATTGTTCCTCTTAGGAGGGGACATAATAAGGTAGGTATAGTAGACTTTGTTCTCTCAAATATAGGGCAGAGTGTTGGCCGTAAGCACACAGGATATCGGTTTCAGGATCTACCACGAGTGGAGCTCTGATCACTCATGTCCTATCTCATTGCCATCCAGGCCATGCCCTACAATTAAAAGCACTTTAGTTGATTCAGCATGAAGCTCTGGTTATCAAATTCTTGAATAAGAGAGATAATATATAATAAAGACAACCTTGCGCTGGAAAATAATTGATACCAGACTGCTGCACTTTCAAAACCCTGAATAATGGATTCTCAAAGAAATTTAAAGAAACAAAAATAGTATGCTATCCCTTTTAAAAGGCCTACCATACCAAAACCAATAAGTGACCAATAATGTAAATGACTTCAGAGAACATTGGGGATCCCTATGACTAAGCTCCTGGGGGCAGAATGAAATGCATTTGGGGCATGATCTGGCTAGAGTCCAGGCTGAGGTTGCCACTCTATTCACCACTCCAGAACACCTAGATGTGTGACTTTAGGGGCTACCCCATTGTTCTATGAGAAGCCTTACAGGGGCCAGGATGGGTTCCACCCCCTGTCAGCACACTAGCAGGGGCTGCAGAAGCATTGATTACATACAGTACATTGGAAAAGTATTCACCCCCTTGATATTTTTTGTGTTTTGTTGCCTCACAGCCTGAAATTAACATGGATTGTTTGAGGATTTGTATCATTTCATTTACAGAACACTCTCACAACTTTGAAGATGTTTTTTTTTTATTGTGAAGCAAATAACAAATAGGACAAAATAACAGAAAAAGTCAATGTGCATAACTATTCACCCCCCTAAAGTAAATACTTTGTAGAGCCACCTTTTGCGGCTATCACAGCTCCAAGTCGCTTTGGATAAGTCTCTATGAGCTTGCCACATCTTACCACTGGGATTTTTGCCCATTCCACCTTGCAAAACTGCTCCAGCTCCTTCAAGTTGGATGGTTTGTGCTTGTGAACAGCAATCTTTAAGTCTGACCACAGATTTTCTATTGGATTGAGATCTGGGCTTTGACTAGGCCATTCCAACACATTTACATGTTTTCCCTTAAACCACTCAAGTGTTGCTTTAGTAGTGTGTTTGGGGGTCAATGTCCTGCTGGAAGGTGAACCTCCATTCTAGACTCAAATCACACACAGAGTGGTACAGGTTTTGCTCAAGAATAGGGATGAGCTTCGAGTTCAAGTCGAACTTATGTTTGACTCGAACATCGGCTGTTTGCCAGTTCGCGAACAGCGAACAATTTGGGGTGTTCGCGTCAAATTCGAATGCCGCGGAACACCCTTTAAAAGTCTATGGGAGAAATCAAAAGTGCTAATTTTAAAGGCTTATATGCATGGTATGTCATAAAAAGTGTTTGGGGACCTGGGTCCTGCCCCAGGGGACATGGATCAATGCAAAAAAAGTTTTAAAAACAGACGTTTTTTCGGGAGCAGTGATTTTAATAATGCTTAAAGTGAAACAATAAAAGTGTAATATCCCTTTAAATTTCGTACCTGGGGGTGTCTATAGTATGCCTGTAAAGGGGCGTATGTTTCACATGTTTAGAACAGTCTGACAGCAAAATGACATTTCAAAGGAAAAAAGTCATTTAAAACTACTCGCGGCTATTAATGAAATGGCGTTCTTGCAATACACATAAAAGTTCATTGATAAAAACAGCATGGGAATTACCCACAGGGGAACCCTGAACCAAAATAAAAAAAATAAATGACGTGGGGGTCCCCTAAATCCAATGCCAGGCTCTTCAGGTCTGGTATGGATATTAAGGGGAACCCCGGCCAAAATTTTTTCAAAAAATGGCGTTGGGTCCCCTCAAAATCTATACCAGACCCTTCAGGTCTGGTATGGATTTTAAGGGGAACCCCGCACCAAAATAAAAAAAAAATGTCGTGGGGTCCCCCCAAAAATCCATACCAAACCCTTATCCGAGCACGCAACCTGGCAGGCCACAGGAAAAGAGGGGGGGGTGAGAGAGCGCCCCCCTCCTGAACCGTACCAGGCCACATGCCCTCAACATTGAGAGGGTGCTTTGGGGTAGCCCCCAAAACACCTTGTCCCCATGTTGATGGGGACAAGGGCCTCATCCCTGCAACCCTTGCCTGGTGGTTGTGGGGGTCTGCGGGCGGGGGGCTTATCAGAATCTGGAAGCCCCCTTTAACAAGAGGACCCCCAGATCCCGGCCCTCCCCCCTGTGTGAAATGGTACCTACCATTTCACAAAAATACTGTCAAAAATGTTAAAAATGACAAGAGACAGTTTTTGACAATTCCTTTATTTAAATGCTTCTTCTTTCTTCTATCTTCTATCTTCTTTCTTCTATCTTCTATTTTCCTTCAGTTTCTTCCTCCATCTTCTTCTTCTTCTTCTGGTTCTTCTGGTTCTTCCTCCAGTGTTCTCGTCCGGCATCTTTCTCCGCAGCATCTTCTTATCTTCTTCTGCTCGGGCCGCTCCGCATCCATGATGGCATGGAGGGAGGCTCCCGCTGTGTGACGCTTCTCTCTTCATCTTTTTCTCTTCATTTTTTTTCTCTTCATCTTCTTCTCTTCATCTTCTTGTCTTCATCTTCTTTTCAGGCTACTCCGCATCCATGATGGCATGGAAGGAGGCTCCCACTATGTGACGCTTCTCCTCTTCTGACGGTTCTTAAATAACGGGGGGGCGGGGTCACCGGGTGGGGGGGTTGACGGGGACTTCCCTGTGGCATACCCTGTGATGTCAGAGGGGGGCGGGGTCACCTGTTATGTAACCCCGCCCCTTCTGACATCACGGGGAATGCCACAGGGAAGTCCCCATCAAGTTCGGGTGGCCCCCCTGTTATTTAAGAACCATCAGAAGAGGAGAAGCATCACACAGCGGGAGCCTTCCTCCATGCCATCATGGATGCGGAGCAGCCCAAAAAGAAGATGAAGACAAGAAGATGAAGAGAAGAAGATGAAGAGAAAAAGATGAAGAGAGAAGCGTCACACAGAGGGAGCCTCCCTCCATGCCATCATGGATGCGGAGCAGCCCAAAAAGAAGATGAAGAGAAGAAGATGAAGAGAAGAAGATGAAGAGAAAAAGATGAAGAGAGAAGCGTCACACAGCGGGAGCCTCCCTCCATGCCATCATGCCATCATGCATGCGAAGCGGCCCGAGCAGAAGAAGATAAGAAGACACCGCAGAGGAAGATGAAGAAGATGGAGGAAGAAAAGGAAGGAAGATAGAAGATAGAAGAAAGAAGATAGAAGAAAGAAGAAGCAGTTAAATAAAGGAATTGTCAAAAACTGTCTTGTCATTTTTAACATTTTTGAAAGTTTTTTTGTGAAATGGTAGGGGTACTTTTGTACCCCCTTACCATTTCATACAGGGGGGAGGGCTGGGATCTGGGGGTCCCCTTGTTAAAGGGTGCTTCCAGATTCTGATAAGCCCCCCGCCCACAGACCCCCACAACCACCAGGCAAGGGTTGTGGGGATGAGGCCCTTGTCCCCATCAACATGGGGACAAGGTGTTTTGGGGGGCTACCCCAAAGCACACTCCCAATGTTGAGGGCATGTGGCCTGGTACGGTTCAGGAGGGGGGCTCTCTCATCCCCCCCCCCTCTTTTCCTGTGGCCTGCCAGGTTGCATGCTCAGATAAGGGTTTGGTATGGATTTTTTTCGTTTTTTTTTATTTTGGCACGGGGTTCCCCTTAAAATCCATACCATACCTGAAGGGTCTGGTATAGATTTTGAGGGGGACCCCACGCCATTTTTTTTTTTTAATTTGGCCGGGGTTCATCTTAATATCCATATCAGACCTGAAGGGCCTGGTATGGAATTTAGGGGCACCCCCACACCATTTTTTTTTAAATTTTGGTTCGGGGTTCCCCTGTGGGGAAATCCCATGCCGTTTTTATCAATGAACTTTTATGTGTATGCCGGACCGGCAATTCATTAATAGTCGCGAGTAGTTTTAAATGACTTTTTTTCCTTTGAAATGTCATTTTGCTGTCAGACTGTTCTAAACACGGGAAACATGCACCCTTTACAGGCATACTGTAGACACCCCCTAGGTACGAAATTTAAAGGGATATTACACTTTTATTGTTTCACTTTAAGCATTATTAAAATCACTGCTCCTGAAAAAGCGGCATTTTTTAAAACTTTTTTTTTGTATTGATCCATGTCCCCTGGGGCAGGACCCAGGTCCCCAAACACTTTTTATGACAATAACTTGCATATAAGCCTTTAAAATTAGTACTTTTGATTATTCATGTTCGTGTCCCATAGACTTTTTAACGGTGTTCGCGTGTTCGAACACATTTTTTGCCTGTTCGCAAGTTCTGGTGCAAACCGAATAGGGGGGTGTTCGGCTTATCCCTACTCAAGAATATCCCTGTATTTACCACCATCCATCTTTCTCTTAACCCTGACCAGTTTCCCAGTCCCGACTGCTGAAAAACATCCCCACAGCATGATGCTGCCACCACCATGTTTCACTGTGGGGATGGTGTTCTTTGGTTGATGTTATGTGTTGGGTTTGTGCCAGACATAGCATTTTCTTTTATGGCCAAAAAGTTAAATTTTAGTCTCATCAGACCAGAGCACCTTCCTCCATACATTTTGGGAGTCTCCCACATGCTTTTTCGCAAACTCAAAACTTGCCATTTTGTTTTTTGCTGAAAGTAATAGCTTTCTTCTGGCCACGCTGCCATAAAGCCCAACTCTATGGAGCGTATGGCTTATTGTCATCCTATGTAGAGATATTCCAGTCTCTGCTGTGGAACTCTGCAGCTCCTCCAGGGTTACCTTAGGTCTCCGTGATGCCACTCTGATTATTGCCCTCCTTGCCCGGTCCATAAGTTTTGGTGTGCGGCCATCTCTTGGCAGGTTTGTATGTTGTTGTTGGCCTGTTGTGCCATGTTCTTTCCATTTGGTTATGGTAGATTTGATGATTCTCCTAGGGATCATCAAAGATTTGGATATTTTTTTTATAACCTAACCCTGACTTGTACTTCTCAACAACATTGTTCCTTACTTGTTTGGAGATTTCCTTGGTATCCATGGCAGTGTTTGGTTAGTGGTGCCTCTTGCTTAGGCGTTGCAGCCTCTGGGGCATTTCAAAAAGGTGTGTATATGTAATGACAGATCACGTGACACTTAGATTGTACACAGGTGGACATCATTTCACTAATTATGTGACTTCTGAAGGTAATTGGCTGCACCAGAGCTTTTTATGGGCTTCATAACAAAGGGGGTGAATACATACGCACATGCCAATTATCATTTTTTTTATTTCTGAAAAATAGTTTTATGTATATATTTTTCTAATTTTACTTCACCAACTTAGACTATTGTGTTTTGTTCCATCACATATAAGTAAGATTAAAAAAAAACATTGAACTGAAGGCTTTAATGTAACAAAATAGGTGAAAAGCCAAGGGGGTGAATACCTTTTGCAAGGCACTGTACCCCTTACCTCCGAGCCTGAGTGGCACACACACATTTCCTAGGTGACAATGTAAATGACTTGCTAAGCAAAATCAAAAGTGGCGACATGCGAGATGAGCATCAACCTCACAATGAAAAACTGTCATGTATAATATGCAAAAAGCGAATATGTGCAAATTAAGCAATATCAAATAATTAAATATATCCTGACATAATGTAAAACATCTACAATATATTAATGTGCAAAATACGCAAAAGTGATTAATCAGTAGTTTACAATACGGCATATCACAGAAATTTGCAACATAAGCAATAATAAATTATTATATTAAATTCATGATTCCTATTATAATTAATTTCAATAATATAAAGTCCATCCAAGTGCTCTTAAACAAGTGCCAGGTACTCCTATGCTGAATAAGTGATTCCAGTGCTTGTGAGTGTTTCCCCAAAGAAGCAAAGCTCTGTATCTTAGAAACAGAGATCCATAGCTCTTTACAATGGCTCAGGGTGAAGGAGCTACTGCTCAAACCACCAGACGTCCCCATCAGTCGGTGACTCATTTGGCCAGATTCAGTAGATCGGTCCCCACCGCAGGGCTACGTGTTCTGGTCTCTGCTCTGCCAAACACTCCCCAGCAATGATTTACATTAAATACAAAAAAGGTCTAACGGGCATTCAATAAGGAGAAAATGCCCACATCTGAGAATGCATTATGACAAAAGTATTCACAGAGATGTTGAGAGAGCCCTTGCATGTTATCATAGTTTTCAATAATAGCATTGTTACATTGCCAAACATATGCTGGTCAGGCATCTTTCTCCTCTATGACAAGATAAATAGTGGCATGATCTGACCAAGTGATGTCATGTATTGAGGAGAAAGAGGCATGCTGTAAAATCAATTTATCTATGAAAAAAGAATCTATACATAAGTAAGAGAGGTGTCTGGTGAAAAAAAAACATAGTCTCTCTTGCTTCTGTTTTGGCATCTCCAAACGTTGTACAGTTCCTCCAGGCAAAGGAGAGATTCCAGATCCAGATGGTGTCCTTTGCTTTTGGTAGTGGAGTCCAGTGTAGGGTTAACCAGCATGTTGAATTCATCTCCAATAACAAGGTTACCCAAGTGCAGGCAGTGAAGTTTCTGAAAAATTTTCTTGATAATTTGCATTTGATGGATGTTAGGAACATAAACATTCACCAGTTGAAATGGTTTAGAGTTGATATAACACAGAAGAATGATGAATTGAGCATCTGAAACTGTAATACACTTCTTAAGATCAAAGGAAAGCAAGTTTCAGACAGCTAGAAGGATCCACCTTTTTTTTTCAGGAGCAGAAGCTGGAAACATATGTGGGTAGGCCTTATGGGTACACTGAGAAGTGGCTTGAAGACTGAAGTGGGTGTCTTGTACGTAGTACAAGTGCTGTATATCCACAGCTTGTTTACAAGCTGCAGCCAACATAGAACACCTTTTAGCAGGATGATTCAGTCCCTGATTCAGGATGATGAAGCGATAGAAACTTAAGCACCATGAAACTTGCATAAGCGTATTGATGTAGATAGTCTTGCCCAGAACTGGATGGTAAAATCATGGTTTTGTGATAGCATGGAGTGGTTATCCTTGATGTGGAGGTAGTCAGAGAGAGGTAGGAGAAAGAAACATGTTGCCATAATGACTGTGGGTGTCCAAGGCACAGATGAGAGCAACAGGAACCACAGTGTACTTATTCGCCATGTGTGCCCAAAAAACAAACAGTTCCAACAGGGAACTTAGTAGGGTGAATGCGAAAATGAAACATAGTAAAAAGGAAAGAACTCAGCTAGGTAGAGAAGGTCTCTGGCACATGTGTTGAAGTACATACCAGGGTCTAGGAGTGTGATGATGTTTGCTCCAGTTTTGCTGGGAGATAATGGAATAAAGCTAGTGCTTTCTACCGATAAGGAGCCAGAACAGCAAGGTGTTGGGTGGTGTGCCATTGGCATTTTTATTTATATTTATTATTTTCGTTTTCATTTTATTTTTATATTCATTTTTATTTTTACATTCCATGTACACATTCCCTTTCTTCGTTTTCCTTGCTTTCCTTTTTTTCCTTTTTTCCCTCTTACTCCCTTCCCCCTTCCCCTCTCCTCACTATCCCTCACGATCCATCACATACACAAGCCAGTTCACATTAGTGACTGCCGACGATGCTCTTATACACCCCCATGCACATGGTTTCTCCATCCCCATCACTAAGATCTGGGGGTGGAGTTAAACATGTTGGGGGTATGGTTTGGCAGGAGCCCAGGCTGAGGTTGTCATATTAACACTGAATATTGGCATGGATGTGTGGCACCAGGGACCCCTTCCTCTTCCTCAATAGGTGTATCTTTGGCAGGTAGGTTGCCAATCAGGAGCTGCTTTTGGAGGGGAAAACGCCCGGTGTCAAAATTGAGATAACACTCCTAAGGCCACATCCGTATAGATTTGAATTAGAGGGAAGGAAGGATAAAGAGCCAAAAGGCCCTAATTCAGACTTTACAGGCAAGATGGACAAGAGTATAATAAAATTAATACTTTATTAACAATGAATCGCAATGTCACGTACCTGGTAGTTTTTGAGCCTGAAGTGCAGAGAAAGACCTCCCTTACAGCTCCCACTCCCGTTCCCCTGGAATGGAGACAGAGGGCCAGGAGTGAAGAGTGGTATGGGTGCCTGGCAGGATCAACAGTCACGGGAAGTTCAGTGGTGGTGGCATCCTCTGGAACCTGAAGCTGAAGAGAAGACTGAAGACTGAGACTGGAATGCAGGGAGGACCAGGAACCCAGCAGGTAAGCAACCCGGACAGGAGAACAGGACTGGAACCAGGAACAAACAGCAGGTAGTAGACTGGAACGCTGGACTGGAACCAGGAACAAGCAGCGGGTAGTAGACTGGAACGTTGAACTGGAACCAGGAACAAGCAGCAGGTAGCAGACTGGAACGCTGGACTGGAACCAGGAACAAGCAGCAGGTAGCAGACTGGAACGCTGGACTGGAACCAGGAACAACAGCAGGTAGGAGCCTGGAATGCTGGACTGGAACCAGGAACAGACAGAAGGTAGGAGCCTGAAACGCTGGACTGGAACCAGGAACAGACAGCAGGTAGGAGTCTGGAACGCTGGACTGGAACCAGGAACAGACAGCAGGTAGGAGCCTGGAACGCTGGACTGGAACCAGGAACAGACAGCAGGTAGGAGCCTGGAACGCTGGACTGGAACCAGGAACAGACAGCAGGTAGGAGACTGGATGCTGGTATACACAGCGGGAAGGTCAACAAGCCGGTGGTCGGTATTGGTCAGACAGCAGAGGTACCAGGGTTTACACAGAGGGATGGTCAGGCAAGCCAAGAGGGTTTGGTGCAGGCGGATAGCAGATTGGCCAAACAGGAAGCCGGGTCAGATAGCAGGATACACAGATCAGATCAGGTAAAGCACACGGAATGCTGTAGAGCAGACAGCGGGGATTGAGTGTGACAGACCTGTTTAAATAGCCCGCCTGACACCAGCGGGAGCGCGCGCGTGCGTGCCCGTGCGTGACAGCACCCGTGAACGCGCGCGCATGCGCAGTGGGACCCGTGGCCGTGTTCCCGTGCACCTGGATCTCCGGTTACTGGCAGGATCTTCATGACATTGCCCCCCCCAAGGGGCAAAATTTCTCTGGATGGGATCTTTTAAAAGATTGTAACAGATCTTCAGCATGAATATTATCTTCCGGTTCCCAAGAATTCTCTTCTGGGCCAAACCCCTTCCATTTTATCAAAAATAGTTTCTGTTTACCTCTTTTCCTATGGTCCATGATAGCCTACACCTCAAATTCCTCCTCCCCATCTACCAAGATTGGATCAGGAGGATCCGTACTTCGGCCTGGAAATGGGTTGGAAATAGAGGGTCTGAGCAGGGATACATGAAAAACTGGATGCACTTTTAGTGAATCCGGGAGTTCAAGTTCGTATGCAACTTCATTAATCCTCCGCTTGACAGGATAAGGCTCAAGAAACTTGGGACCCAATTTCTTTGAAGGGCAAGTCAACCTGAGGTTTACTGTAGACAACCATACCTGATCCCCAGGTGTAAGTAACAGCTCACCTCGCCTTTTCTTATCGAAGGTTGCTTTATTATACTCCTGGGTCCTGGTCATGGTCTCCTGTAAAACTTGGTTGTTGGAAGTAAAGAAGTCCAATTTCTCCTGGACTGCGGGTACTGTACATTCTGGAAGGGAGTTAGGTAAAAATGAAGGGTGGAAACCATAATTCGCAAAAAAATGAGTTTGTTTGATAGCAGAGTGAATAGAATTGTTATAGGCGATTTCGGCCAATGGGAGAACAGAAATCCAATCATCTTGGGTAAAAGAAGAAAAACGGTGCAAATATTGTTCAAGGGTCTGGTTTGTTCTTTCTGTTTGCCCATTAGTCTGGGGATGATAAGCCGATGAAAATGAAAGCTCAATGTTCAAGGTTTTACACAGAGACCTCCAGAATCGGGAGGTAAACTGTACCCCCCGATCTGAAACGATATTAACTGGTACCCCATGGAGCCTGATGACTTCTTTAATGAATGCTTGTGCTGTTTCTGTAGCTGAAGGGGTGCCCTTCATTGGGACAAAGTGGGCCATCTTTGACAACCGGTCCACTATGACAAAAATTGAGGTGAAGCCCCCACCCGGGAGTAATTCTACAATAAAGTCTATAGAGAGCATTTTCCATGGTCTATCTGGGACAGGCAAGGGCTTTAGTAGTCCCCATGCCTTTGTTCTGTGCCCTTTGTTCCTGATGCAGGTGGTACAGGACTCCACAAACCTTTTACAATCTTCGCGTAGCTAAGGCCACCAAAAAGTACGCTGTACCAGATCAGTGGTCTTAGCTACGCCAAAATGCCCAGCTAATGCATGATCGTGACAGAGCTCTAGTACTGCAACCCGTAGTGTTTCAGGTATAAAGATCCTATTCTCATGCCACAGTAACCCATCCTTAACTTGGAGTTCTGCCTTAATGGAATATCCCATTCCTGCGGAAGCCTGCTTAATCTGGGAAAGCAGGTTTCCCTGAAGTAAAAGAAAATTCCCCGGGGACAGAATGGTGTCTGGAGGGGAAATTTCTTGGGGCTTGTGAAACATCCTGGAGAGGGCGTCAGGTTTGGTATTTTTGAAGCCAGGGCGGTAGGTGACATGAAAGGAGAACCTGGAGAAAAAGAGAGCCCACCTGGCCTGACGTGGCTTCAACCTCTTTGCAGATCTGAAATACTCCAGGTTCTTATGATCTGTAAAAATTAAGACTGGATGAGCGGCACCCTCCAACAGATAGCGCCACTCCTCCAATGCTGACTTGATTGCTAACAACTCTCTGTCACCTACATCATAATTTCTCTCTGCCGTGGACAATTTACGAGAGAAGAAGGCCACAGGATGCAGCAGGGCCTTAGTTCCCTGTCTTTGGGACAGCACTGCCCCTACTGCAATTTCAGATGCGTCCACCTCTAGTATGAATGGCAGAGAGGAATCTGGATGTTTTAGTACAGAGGCGGAAGTAAAATGGCCCTTGAGAGTCTCAAAAGCCTTTTGGGCTTCAGCAGACCAATGGAAGCGTGTACCTTGTTTAGTTAGTTGTGTAATGATGGCTGAGAACCCTTTAATAAATTTACAGTAAAAATTAGCGAATCCAATGAATCGCTGGATTCCTTTTTTGTCTGTCGGGACTGGCCAGTCTAAGACTGCAGTGACTTTTTGAGGGTCCATCTTAATGCCCTTACTGGAGATGACTAACCCCAAAAATGGAATACTTTCCTGTTCAAATTCACATTTTTCAGCCTTTGCATATAGACCGTGTAGGCGAAGCCAGCCCAACACACTTCAGACGTGCCTGCGATGGGATTCAAGGGAACAAGAAAAAATTAGTATGTCGTCTAAATAGACGATAACAAACAGGTCAAGAAAGTCACGTAACACATCATTGATAAAGTACTGAAATGTAGCAGGGGCATTGCACAGGCCGAAAGGCATCACTAGGTACTCAAAATGTCCATAGCGTGTACGAAAGGTGGTCTTCCATTCGTCTCCGTCCCTAATACAAACTAAATTGTAGGCCCCGCGGAGGTCAAGTTTGGTGAATATGGTGGCCGTCCCCAGTCTTTGGAACAATTCTGGCACCAGGGGGAGAGGGTACCGATTCTTCACAGTGATCTTATTTAGTTTGCGGTAATCCACACAAGGTCTGAGGGTCTTATCTTTTTTCAGCACAAAGAAGATGCCTGCACCTGTGGGAGACGTGGATGGACGAATGAAGCCCTTTTTAAGGTTCTCATCAATATATTCTTTTAAAGCCCCTTGTTCCACTTCAGTTAAAGGGAAGATTCTTCCAAAAGGAATCTCAGCACCGGGAAGTAACTCGATTGGACAGTCATAGGCCGGTGAGGGGGTAACACCTCTGCCCTCTGCTTGCTAAATACATCCAAGAAGTCATGATAGGCAGAAGGGATGGACGGATGTAGACTAGGATCTGTATCTAGGCAGAGCAGGGTAGGGTTCTCCTGAACATTCTGAGTTCTGCAGAATAAGGCAATAAGAAGAAGGGAAGGTAACCTCACCCGTGATCCAATTTATGTCCGGATTGTGAGCCTGTAACCATGGCATGCCGAGGATTATGGGAAACAGGGGTGAAGGGATAATATTCTAGGCGTAGCTGTTCTTGATGGGCATTGGAAATGGAGACGGGTATTGGGATAGTCTCCTGGGTAACAGGTCCAGATTTAATAGGGGTTCCATCAGCTAGATGGATGGAAAGTCCATGGGCTTTAGGCAGCAAAGGTATCTGGTGTTGGGTAGCAAAAAGAGAATCCATGAAACAGCTGCAAGCTCCGGAATCAATAATGGCGGTTATTTGCAGAGTCCTTCCTGGAAGCTGTAGTAGGAGAGGAAGAGCAAGGTGAGTGGTATTCTTAACCAGAGGTGTAACATAGTCAGTAGACAGAGATAAGCACTTACGGAGTTTGAGGGGACAGTTCCTGACATAGTGCCCAGGTTCCCCGCAATACAGGCACAAATTATTTGCTCGACGACGTTGTCGTTCCTCCTGGGTGAGAAAAGGCCGCAGGACTCCTAATTGCATTGGCTCAGGTAGGTTAAACGTGGAGGTAGATGGTGTTGGTGATGAATGATGGGGAACCTTAGGGGTAACCCAAGTTGGGCTAGAATATCCCATAGCTCTCTCAGATCTACGCTCTCGTAGGCGTCGATCGATCTGGATGGCTAGATCGATTAAGGCATTTAAAGTCTGTGGTGTACCCACCCTGGCCAATTCATCCTTCAGAGAGTCAGAAAGTCCCATCCGGAACTGATAGCGGAGAGCCGCATCATTCCAATTAGTGTCCGCACTCCACTTCCTGAATTCAGCCACATAGTCCTCTGCTGCCCTGCGACCCTGTTGAAGGGTATGCAGAGCCGCCTCCGCAGTCACGGACAGCTGGGGGTCATCATACAACTGACCCAATGCGTCAAAGAAGGTGGAGAGATTAGTCAGGGATATGTCCTTTTGCTCCAAGAGGCGATGGGCCCAGGTTTGGGGGTCACCAGAAAGCAGAGGAATTACGTAGCCCACCTTGGTAGCCTCCAGGGAAAAGGTACGTGGCTGAAGAGCAAAAAATAATTCACAGGAGTTGTGGAAGGCCCTGAACTTATGGCGATTCCCGGAGAAACGTTCAGGCGTGGGAACCTTGGGTTCTGGAGGGAGCATCACCACCGTTGAGGAAGGCCCGACTGAAGGAGCAGGAGCAGAAGGAGCCCCCTGGACCCCAATGGGATTAGACAAAGTTAGCACTCGTTCCTCCAGCCTGGTGTATCCTTGCTGCAGATTCTTGACTGCTTCAGTCAATCCTGCCAGGTGCGCACAAAGTTCCTCCATGGGAGACGTTCCCTGCTCAGGCTCAGACATGGCTGTCTGCTACTGTCACTTACCTGGTAGGTTTTGAGCCTGAAGTGCAGAGAAAGACCTCCCTTACAGCTCCCACTCCCGTTCCCCTGGAATGGAGACAGAGGGCCAGGAGTGAAGAGTGGTATGGGTGCCTGGCAGGATCAACAGTCACTGGAAGTTCAGTAGTGGTGGCTGCCTCTGGAACCTGAAGCTGAAGAGAAGACTGAAGACTGAGACTGGAATGCAGGGAGGACCAGGAACCCAGCAGGTAAGCAAGCCGGACAGGAGAACAGGACTGGAACCAGGAACAAACAGTAGGTAGTAGACTGGAACGCTGGACTGGAACCAGGAACAAGCAGCAGGTAGCAGACTGGAACGCTGGACTGGAACCAGGAACAAGCAGCAGGTAGTAGACTGGAACGCTGGACTGGAACCAGGAACAAGCAGCAGGTAGCAGACTGGAACGCTGGACTGGAACCAGGAACAACAGCAGGTAGGAGCCTGGAATGCTGGACTGGAACCAGGAACAGAAAGCAGGTAGGAGCCTGGAACGCTGGACTGGAACCAGGAACAGACAGCAGGTAGGAGCCTGGAACGCTGGACTGGAACCAGGAACAGACAGTAGGTAGGAGACTGGATGCTGGTATACACAGCGGGAAGGTCAACAAGGCGGTGGTCGGTATTGGTCGGACAGCAGAGGTACCAGGGTTTACACAGAGGGATGGTCAGGCAAGCCAAGAGGGTCTGGTGCAGGCGGATAGCAGGATGGTCAAACAGGAAGCCGGGTCAGATAACAGGATACACAGATCAGATCAGGTAAAGCACACGGAATGCTGTAGAGCAGACAGCGGGGATTGAGTGTGAGAGACCGGTTTAAATAGCCCGCCTGACACCAACGGGAGTGCACGTGCGTGACAGCACCCGTGAATGCGCGCGCATGCGCAGTGGGACCCGTGGCCGTGTTCCTGTGCGCCTGGATCGCCGGTTACTGGCAGGATCTTCATGACACAAACAGGTCAAGTAAAAAAGAATTAAAAACATACAGTAAACATGTGACGGTCATACATGTCTAACGTAAACAGAAGGTTGACACCAAATGAATGGCAGTAGGCCCCTGCGCATCAACGCATTTCACTATTTTGCTTCATCAGGACACACTTGGGGGTAGTTGAAAAGAACAGGTCTCACTTGTCGACATAAGATTATTAGATTATCTCCACATGGAGGTCTCCTAGGTGATCAGCAGAGAATTACCATATAGAGCAGGAGGCAAATTCTTATTGGTGCCAGCAACCGTGTATTGGGCTGATGGCATGACGATATATGTATAGGTATTAGCTCATATAGTTCATAGTTCGGGGGAGAGAAGACAAGGGTGTAAGGATCCAAATCCTTGAAAGAAAAGTAGCAGCAAAACCTTCCCACCTATAATATCAGGGGCTCAAACAGTAATCCACATGGACAAACATATGTCTCCCTTTAAAACTGGATTCACCGGACTCCCCTATATCTGCCCACAATGAGTATAACTACATAGACTTCACTGGTGTATTTACACAAACAACAATAGCATATAGTTCGGTGTCTCCCCCGGGAGCAAAAAAAGGCCGCCTGTTCCTTTCAAGTACCCAAAGTGAGACTTAGTCTTTGTCCAGTAGTCCTAAAGGCAGTGATGTATTTTCTCCCCTTTCTGTATTAACACAGTACAGTCACTTGTCAGACAAGCAGAGTGTAAACTGAATTTTGTTCAACTGTTACTACAAGCATAGTCAGATATATTGCGCTCAGCCTCTGTCAGCTTGCACTAACCCATTCCCGATGCTAGACCTTCTCAAGCATCTCTTTCTCCATCACCCACAGCAACCACAGTTGTAGCCCAGTATACCCTACTACCAACTATATGTCAGTACCCTGTTTCCACTTGCTGCACCCACCCTACCTTTAACTCATTGAAGATTACCTCTTCTATGCTGCCTGCATCAATCACACAGAAATCCTCCTTAGTAACTGCTCCCTCTTTTTCATCATCTTCTCTTCCATCAGCTGCACCCCCTGCTCACAGCCCTGCATTCACATGTAGAACTTCAGTGGCTAAACCCAAAAAGAAACAGGTGTTTTTTCCAACTTTTACAATCTTGTCACTATCCGTTCCTGCCTCCAAGCCAGCCGATCTGATCCAGTCTGCTTCCATGCCAGATGATCTGCTCCAGTCTGTTTCCACGCCAGACAATCTGCTCCAGTCTGCATCCACAGCAGATGATCTGCTCAAGTCTGCCTCCAGGCCAGACGATCTGCTCCAGTCTGCCTCTATGCCAGACGATCTGCTCCAGTCTACCTCCATGCCAGACGATCTGCTCCAGTCTGCTGCCATGCCAGACGATCTGCTACAGTCTGCCTCCACGCCAGCTAAACTGCTCCAGTCTGCCTCTATGCCTTATGATCTACTCCAGTCTGCCTCCATGCCAGATGATCTGCTCCAGTCTGCCTCTATGCCAGACGATCTGCTCCAGTCTACCTCCACGCCAGACGATCTGCTCCAGTCTACCTCCACGCCAGACGATCTGCTCCAGTCTGCCACCATGCCAGATGATCTGCTCCAGTCTGCCTCCATGCCAGATGATCTGCTCCAGTCTGCCTCCATGCCAGATGATCTGCTCCAGTCTGCCTCCATGCCAGATGATCTGCTCCAGTCTGCCTCCATGCCAGATGATCTGCTCCAGTCTGCCTCCATGCCAGATGATCTGCTCCAGTCTGCCTCCATGCCAGATGATCTGCTCCAGTCTGCCTCCATGCCAGATGATCTGCTCCAGTCTGCCTCCATGCCAGATGATCTGCTCTAGTCTGCCTCCATGCCAGACGATCTGCTCCAGTCTGCTTCCACATCAGCCAATCTGCCCCAGTCTGCTTCCACGCCAGCCAATCTGCTCCAGTCTGCTTCCACATTAGCCGATCTGCTCCAGTCTGCTTTCATGACAGCCGATCTGCTCGTCTACCTTCATGCCAGATGATCTGCTCAAGCCTGCCTCTATGAGTGCCAACGGGGTTAGGCCTACCTCTGACAGTCCTGAACCTGATGACCCACCTGACCCTGATGGTCCTCTGCCTGCTGCCCAGCCTGATGGTCCTCTGCCTGCTGCCCAGCCTGATGGTCCTCTGCCTGTTGCCCAGCCTGATGGTCCTCTGCCTGCTGCCAAGCCTGATTGCCTTCTGTCTGCTGCCAAGCCTGATGGCCCTCTGCCTGCTGCCCAGCCTGATGGCCCTTTGCCTGCTGCCCAGCCTGATGGTCCTCTGCCTGCTGCCCAGCCTGATTGTCCTCTGCCTGCTGCTCAGCCTGATGGTCCTCTGCCTGCTGCTAAGCATGATGGTCCTCTGCCTGCTGCTAAGCATGATGGTCCTCTGCCTGCTGCCAAGCATGATAGCCCTCTGCCTGCTGCCAAGCCTGATGGCCCTTTGCCTGCTGCCCAGCCTGATGGCCCTTTGCCTGCTGCCCAGCTTGATGGTCCTCTGCCTGCTGCTCAGCCTGATGGCCCTCTGCCTGCTTCTTAACCTGATGGCTCTCTGCCTGATGACCTGGCCTGATGGCCCTCTGCATGCTGCCTTTCCTGATGGCCCTCTGCTTGCTGCCCAGTCTGATAATCCAGTGCCTGCTGTCCAGTCTGATGATCTGGTGCCTGCTGTCCAGTCTGATGGCCCTCTGCCTGCTGTCCAGTCTGATGATCAGGGGCCTGCTGTCCAAGCAAGGTCCATAAAGACATTAATAAGTGAGTTTGGGGTGGATGAACTTGACTGGCCTGCACAGAGTCCTGACCTTGATGGAACATCGTAGGGAGGAATTAGAGTGGAGACTGTGAGCCAGGCATTCTTGTCCAACATCAGGGCCTGACCTCACAAATGTGCTGCTGGAAAAATGGTCAAACATTCCCATAAACACACCCCTAAACCTTGTAGACAGCCTTCCCATTCCCAAGAATTGAAGCTGTTATAGCTGCAAGGGTGGAACAACTCAATATTGAACCTACAGACTAAGACTGGGATGCCATTAAAGTCCCCTAGCTCAGGGTGACCTCATGCAGAGGCACTTTTTTTTGGGTGGGTGTGATGTGAGTGCAATTCTATGGAAGAATATAACAAAGATGTGTTATTGAATAATTTATCATGTTCCATTACATGAGGTCTGTATTTTACTGTTTAACAATATATAATGATTAAATAATGCACGTATGCATGGATAAATGTGTCTTTATCATAAGATTATCTTCCTTGCTTGATCTGAATCTGATCTGAATTCTTAAATAGTGGACCTTGTTCCAAGAAAGATATTGAATGAAAATCAGCATATAGAAGATAATCTGTAATGCACACCATGCAACTATGAAAATGAAATTTGTCTTTTTCCTGTGGTATAACCATGTAAGAATTTGTAATTGTAAAAAAAAATCCTCCTCATTGATATGAAAACATAGAAATGTAATTTTTTAAGCCTTTGTGTTAAACATTTGCATACATATCCCCTCTTTTGTTGGAATTTTGGCTTATAAATTTTTAATGACGCGAATATGAATATACTGGAAGTTATTTCTAAAAGAAAGGTTCACCCCCCCACTTCTAGCACAGATAGTATTCCACACTTATAGAAGTGTAGTATAAATGCTCCAGCTCCACACACTGTGGTTCCTCCCATCAGCTTGCAAACCACAACAGGATGCATAAGCCAAAGTGAGAAACATCAGCATGCAATAGGGGCAGCAGGTTTTCAAATCACTTGATATATCAAATAGTTGTCATGACTAGGAAAAAGTGAAGTGGTGGTGTTTCAACACGCAGGCCACGGTGTTTTTTCACATTGTATTTTTGAGAACTGATCCTGCAGTGAGAGAGTCGCTTGATTAATGGATTATGACACCTTACCAGAAATCATAAAGGCAATTCTTGTTTTTTAAAAAAAGCAAAGTGTGTTTTGCAAATACAGTATAATACATACTACATTGATAAATCTGTATTTGTGCAATAAAGGTTTATTTAGTTAAACTTAGTTAACTGTTTTGTAATTTAGTTATCAGAAATCATAGTTTAATTTTGAAAGAGTGTATCTCTTTATTACCTTGCTTTATTTTATGCAGTGTCTTCTGCAATCTTTAACATTGTGTAGGAATTTCAAGCTTATTTTTAAAATTTTTTTTTTAAGAAACATTGGCTTCATTTACCGTGTTTCAATATGTTAAAATAGTTTTAAAAAAATCAATGTTTTGTGAGCTATGACAACCAAGCTGAAGCCCATTTCTCCAATTATTTGCACTTGGGGGGGGGTTGAGCAGGGCGGTGTGTCTGTGTGAGTGAAAAATGCTCTGTCATCAATGGGAGTAAACAATGCTCCATCATTTTGGGAGAAATGGTGCCCCATCATTGGTATCAGTAGAAGGAGTTGTACCCCATCATTGATGCCAGTGGAAGGAAATGTGCCCCATTGTTGGTGTCAGTTGGGAGGAATAGTGCAGCATCATTAGTGTCATTGGGAAGAATGTTACCTCATCCTTGGTATCAGTGTGAGGAATAGTGCCACATTATTGGTGTCAGTGTGAGGAATTGTGCCCTCTTCTTGGTGTCACTGGGAGTAGTGTTCCAGGGGCTGGATATAGGCAGGCAAAGGGCCACATCCAGTGTCCGGGCCGCAGTTTAGAGGCCACGGATTTACAAACTAAACATACAATGTACATAGCCTTCTCACTAAGTAATGATAATTAGGAACTGATTTACAAATCTGAAGTGCAGAGTGGTCTTTTATTCAAATAATCACTCATGTGCATGAACATTTGAAAAGATATGATGTTTTACTTGCATGCAATTGGATGTCTAAAGCGTACTTCAATTATTTTAACAAATCACCTCCTAGAGTAGTCATTGAAGTCACTATGGAGAGATAGGAGCTGGCAATTAGCCAACAGCTGAGCGGCAAGCTCAGAGAAGGAAGGGCTGAGCCCAGCCCTGACAGTACACCCTCCTCAATGACTCCTCCCCCTCGGAGGACCACCAGGCTTGAGGGAAAACGTCTATGGAAATCATGGAGGAGGACAGGGGCATGTATGTCCGAGGAGACATAGAGCGTTCCTCCGGACTGTACCCTTTCCAATGCACCAGGTACTGTATGCGCCCACGGAACCTACGGGAGTCAACAATGGACTGTACTTCATACTCCTCATGGTACTCAACCTGTACAGGGTGAGGACTGGGCACCGAGGTGGTAAAGCGGTTGCAGACCAAAGGTTTTAATAAGGAGATATGAAATACATTTGAGATACACATATTAGAATGCAGGTCTAATGCGTAAGTCACTGGGTTAATCCTGCAAAGAATATGGAAAGGCCCAATAAACAGAGGTGTGAACTTCAGAGAGGGAACGCGAAGTCGGAGGTTGTGAGATGACAGCCAGACCCTGTCCCCAACCTGGTAGGAAGGCGCAGGCAGGCGTCTGCGGTCAGCATGGAGTCTGTACCTATCATTAGCATGTCGCAAAGCCTCCTGGACTTGTGCCCAAGTGGAACAAAGACCACAGGGATGCTTCTTTAATGCAGGAATACTCTGTGGAACAAATTAGTCAGGCAACATGGAAGGTTAGAAACCATAGTTTGTCATAAACTGGGACAGTCAGGAAGCAGAATTGAAGGCACTATTGTAAGCAGATTCCGCCCACGGTAAGAGGTCTGACCAGTTGTTATGATGGTCAGAAATATAGCAACGTAAGAATTGCTCCAAGGACTGATTGGCTCATTCTGTGGCCCCATTAGACTGTGGGTGATACGTAGAGGAGAAAGCAAGCTGAATTCCCAACTGTGCGCAAAAGGCTTGCCAGAACCGGGACACAAACTGACTACTCCTGTCTGAGACAATCACCTTGAGTAGCCCATGTAAGCGAAAGATCTCCCGAGCAAAAATGGAAGCCAGTTCCTTAGAAGTGGGAAACTTCTTAACTGGAATGCAATGAGACATTTTCGAGAACTGGTCAACCACTATAAGGATAACTGTGTTGCCCTGGGAGTTGGGTAACTCCACAATGAAAACCTCAAGGATAAAAGATAACATAGGATCAGGATGTGCTAACACAGGAGCAGAAACAAAGGCAGCCTTGAGATTCTCAAAGGCCTTAATGGACTCTGGAGACCAACTTTGTGGGTTACCGTACTTTCTGGTCATATCAGTCGGGGGCTTGACCAGAGATGAGAAGATATGAATAAACTTTCAATAATAGTTGGCAAAGCCAATAAAATGCTGCAGAGGACATAAACCCACTGGTCAGGGCCACTGTAGGATTGCTGAAAGTTTCTCTGGGTCCATCGAAAAACCAGCAGTGGAAATAACATATCCCAGGAATTTAACCTGCTCACGATGGAACTCGCACTTTTCCAATCTACAATAGAGATTGTTCTCTCTTTGTTTCTGAAGCACATGACAGACATCTGTGTGATGGCTCTCAAGAGACTTGGAAAATATGAGGATATAATCGAGATAAACCACAACACATAACTGCAACAAATCTCGGAGGACATCATTAATAAGTTCCTAGAAAACTGCCGGGGCGTTACAAAGGCCAAAAGGCATTACGAGGTACTCATAATGGCCTGTTCTGGTATTGAATGCAATTTTCCACTCGTCACCCTCTTTAACCCCTAGGAGATTGTATGAACCTCTCAAATCAAGCTTTGTGAAAACCGTTGCTCCCTTGAGGCAGTCAAATAACTCCATAATCAATGGAATTGATAGGTATTCTTAATCGTGAAATGATTGAGACCCCTATAATCAATACAAGGTCTCATTTGACCACTCCTCTTCTTCACAAAGAAGAAACCAGCACCAGCAGGAGATGAGGATTTGTGGATGAAACCTAGAGAAAGTGCGTCTGCAACATACTCCTCCATGGCCTTATCCTCCAAGACTGACAAAGGGTAAACCTGGTCAAGAGGGGGTATGGCACCAGGTTGAAGGTCAATTGTGCAATCATATGACCGGTGTGGAGGCAAACTACCGGCTTAACCTTTGTCAAAGACATCGCTAAAATCGCGGTACTTCTCCGGAAGGGAGGAGAGTGAAGAGGTGCACAGGACCTTGGCTACCTTCTGAATGCATGTCTTACTGCATTGTGGTGACCAGGACAGAACCTTGATCAACTTTTCCAACTCAGTGGGTATATCTTGGGCTGCTATCTCATCCTTGATGGTATCCGAGAGACCATGAGAAAAACCAGCCACCAGGGCCTCATTGTTCCAAGCAACCTCTGCTGACAGAGCACAGAATTCAATGGGGTATCCTGCAAAAGTTCTCGTACTCTGTTTGATGGACATAAGGCACTTGGCAGCAGAAGCGGAGCATGCGGGAATGTCAAATATTCTTTTAACAGAAGCCACAAACAGGGTAACTCAAGACAACCGTTTTTTGCATCTCCCATAGAGGGTTTGCCCAGGCCAAGGCCCTCTTATTCCGCGTACACACGATCGGACATTCCGACAACAAAATCCATGGATTTTTTCAGACGGATGTTGGCTCAAACTTGTCTTGCATACACACGGTCACACAAATCTTTTCGGAAATTCCGAACATCAAGAACGCAGTGACGTACAACATGTACGACAAGCTGAGAAAATTAAGTTCAATAGCCAGTGTGGCTCTTCTGCTTGATTCCGAGCATGCGTGGAACTTTGTGCATCAGGATTGTGTACATACAATTGGAATTTACGACAACAGATTTTGTTGTTGGAAAATTTGATATCCAGATCTCAAATTTTGTGTGACGGATATTCCGATGGAAAATGTCCGGTTGAGCCTACACACGGTCGGAAATTTCCGATAACAAGCTCCCATCAAACATTTTCCATTGGAAAATCCAATCATGTGTACGGGGCATATGAAAGCAAAGATATCACAAAATCTACTTTGCTTCTGTCCGTGGGAAATGCCTGGGGCAGCATCTCAAAGTATATCTCAACCTGGTTGAGAAACCCTCTGCAATGGACTGGATCTCCCCCGAATCGCTGGGAAAGCAGAGCGGAACTAGACATGCCTCTTATAGAGGTAATACTCGATGTGGGTGCCTGCACAAAGACTGGAGCAGCAGCAGAGATGGCCTGCAATACAGGTTGTACTGGAGCAGCCACAGTGGGAGATTCACACTTGTTTAATAATTAAAGTAAAAGGAACAAACAGTCAAAACATAGCAAAGTTTGGTAACCAGAATGGATAGTCAGACAAGCCAGAAAGTCAGGAAGCCAGGGAACAGCATAGTGGAACAGCAAGCAGGATCTGGAGCCAGAAGGAATGTCAGCCAAGAAAGTCTTTAACAGGAATGCAGGAGATCTGTGTGATGTTGACCAAGGCAAAGACAGAGATCATCTGGGCTGGACGGCTTAAAGAGGAAGTAAACTCTCCCACTCTGATGCTTCTTTTCATTTAGTCCATTACAATAAGTAATTATCAAACTATAGCCACTGTAATCCAGACCAAATCCCATATTACTTACTGTTTAAAGAAACGTTAAAAAACTTGTTTCCAGGGGTAAGGCAGTGCCATCTTAAGTATTGTAGTTTTGTTTTCTGAGTCCACAGTAGAGTGTATTTCCGCCCTTACATTGAACACTTCCTGTACTGTTAACCAAGCCTCCTTCTCAGTCCAACGTTTCTATGGCAACCCTGCTTCCCTGCTCATAGCTGACCTGTTTTATTTCATAGTATTTACTTGTGCTGATTATCTGGTGTTTGCCTATGTCAGTCTTATCAGCTTCAGCTGGGGAAGCAGAGCAGAACTAGACATGCCTCTTATAGAGGTAATACTCAACGTGGGTGCCTGCACAAAGACTGGAGCAGCAGCAGGGACAGCCTGCAACATAATTTCTAACTATTATGCTGCTCTTGCTCTTTCTAATGTGAAAACAAGTCAGAGAGCCAGAGACTATTTGGAATAGTACTCTTCCATAATTAACAGAGGAGGCATGGACTGGCATATTATACACTTATTTACATATAGGTACTTCGCCCAATGATAAAATGGTACAGCTGAGATTTTTGAACCAAACTTACTGTACAACTGTGCGACTGTTGCAGGAAAGAAATTTGCACTGTGTACAGTCTGCCTAAGACTACTCTTTTTTTATGTAAGGAAATTGATAGCATTCCAATGTATACCGGTAACTGGGTTAAGTGTATAGTGGACAGATTACTGGGAGGGGCTGGGGAAGACCCAGCTGTCATGGTGCACGTTGGCAAAGTCAGAGGCAGATGGAGTGCCCTAAAGAAAGATTTTAGGGACTTAGGAGCTAAATTGAGGAAAAGGATCTCCAAGTTAGTATTCTCAGGAATACTACCGGTACATCGAGCCACACCAGAAAGGCAGAGGGGGATTAGGGAAGTAAACAAGTGGCTGAACAGCTGGTGTAGTAAGGAGGGTTTGGGTTCCTGGAGGACTGGGCCGACTTCTCAGTCGATAGTGGTACTATAGAAGGGACGAACTGCACCTAAATGAGGAGGGTGCAGCTGGAAATGAAGATGGCCAAAAAGTTAGAGGGGTTTTTAAACTAGGCAATGGGGGGGGTCCAGAGGTAGAGATACCAGATATTCCAGAGGGTAGTATTGTGGGCATTAGTGGTAGGTTGAACAAAGCACATAAACCCAAGGTAAGTATAGTAGCAAGTCCTAGTTGCAATCTCGGAACACCCAATAAGAGGATAATATGTGACCGGTCTAAACTACGTGGCATGTTCACCAATGCCAGGAGCCTGGCGGACAAGATGGGAGAACTAGAGATACTGTTGTACGAGGAGGATTTGGATTTTGTGGGAATCTCAGATACCTGGTTAAACAGCTCTCGTTGTTGGCTGGCAAACATTCAAGGGTATACCCTTTATTGCAAGGATAGAGAGGGTAAAAAAGGGGGAGGGGGATGCCTATATATCAAAAATAATGTACAAGTGAATGTGAGAGATGACATCACTAAGGGAGCTAAGGAGGAGGTGGAATCCTTATGGGTAGAGCTCTAAAGGGATGAAGCCAAGGGGAAAATAATACTGGGTGTATTCTATAGGCCCCCTAACCTGAGGGAGGAAGGGGAGACAGATCTCCTATCACAATTTGGATTAGCAGCAAGGATGGGAAGTGTTATCATAATGGAGGATTTTAACTATCCAGACATAGACTGGGCGGATGGAACTGCACATTCATCTAAGGCTTGCCAGTTCCTAAATGTCTTGCAGGACAATTTTATGGGATAGATGGCAGATGCACCAACTAGAAATAAAGCGTTACTGGATCTACTGATTACCAACAATACAGACCTGATCACGGATGTGAAAATACGGGGCAATTTAGGTAACAGCAATCACAGGTCAATTATCTTCAGTATAAATCACACAAATAGTAAACATAAGAGGAATACAAAGACACTAAATTTCAAAAGAGCCAACTTCCCTGAACTAGGAACCTTGCTAGAAGGCATAAATTGGGATATAATCTTAGGAACAAAGAACACAGAGGAGAGATGGGTTTGCTTTTATTAAATAAGGGCATTAGCTAATGCATCCCATTGGGTAATAAATTTAAAAGAGCGAACAAAAGTTCTGGATGGCTTAACTCCAATGTAAAAATGCATATAAAAGCAAAGGAGAGGGCCTTCAAAAAATACAAGGTTGAGGGATCATCATCAGCATTCACACTTTATAAAGAATGCAACAAGAAATGTAAGGGTGCAATAAGGACGGCTAAGATAGAACATGAAAGACGCATAGTGGAGGAGAGCAAAAAAAATCCCAAGAAATCATTTAAGTATATAAACAGTAAAAAAGGAGGACAGACCATATTGGCCCCATAAAGAATGAGAAAGGACATCTGGTTACAAAGGATGGGGAGATGGTGAAGGTATTGAATGTATTCTTCTCCTCAGTCTTCACGAGGGAATCGGGGGGTTTCAGTAACTAAAACTGCAGTGTTTATCCTCATGACACATCACAGGAAGCACCTCCATGGTTAACAGAGGACAGAATTAAAATTAGACTTGGGAAACTGAACATTAATAAATCACCAGGACCAGAAGGCTTGCAGGGTATTTAGGGAACTCAGTCAAGTAAATGCCAGACCATTGTTCCTAATTTTTACTGATTGTCTACTGACTGGTATGGTACCAGCTGATTGGAGAAAATCCAATGTAGCACCAATATTTAAAAAGGGCCCAAAATACATCCCTGGGAATTACAGACCAGTTAGCAGAGAAAATTGAGTACTGTCCGTGATACTTTTTTATTTGCACTAACATACAATTTTTCAGGACAAGCTTTCGGGGTATGTCCCCTTCTTCAAAGTCCAAGCAGTACTGATTCACAAATTTTTAAGCAGAATGTTAAAGAAAAAGAAGAAAAAAAAAAAAAAAAAGAAGAGAAAACCAAACACATACAAATCAATGGTAATAAAGATAGCAGCAGAGTTAGTGAGATAAGACAGAGGGAGAGCTGGGGGGGGGGGGAATGCAGGGGGGGATACTAATCACAGAGCGGTCGTAAAACTTTAGCATAATGTGTAAGGAAACCAATATCTAAATTCAGGCCATTATTCTTCGTGTCAAAAAGAAGTATCATTCTTAGTTCAAACGTTTTCCTTTCCTGGATAGTTCTGAAATTCCCTTTAAGAACTAAGACATTGAGGTCTTCTATGGTGTGGTCCGATTTTGAGAAATGATGTCCCACAGGTGTGCATAAACTGTCTTCTTTATGTTCTTTGATGGTATGTCTGTGCAAATTCATCCTCGCTTGCAACTTCTGTCCTGTTTCACCAACATAGTAGTGTATGGGTACTGCTATGGGAAGCAAAATGGCACCCCAATATGCAAATTTATTTATGGCTGACCTGGAGGACAAATTTCTGAACAGCATACAACAAAAGCCATACAGATATTATCGCTATATTGATGATATATTCATGATATGGACTGAAGGTGAAGAAAATCTAAACCAATTCTTTTCATTGATCAACACTTTTCACCCATCTATCAAACTAAAAATGGACTATTGGAACACACATGTCAACTTTCTGGACACTACAGTATACATCAGGGATGACAAGCTACACACGTCAATATACAGAAAACCGACTGACCGATGCAGCTATCTTCATAGTTCCAGTTTTCACCCCCAACACACCAAACGGGCCATCATACACAGCCAGGCCATCAGATACCACCGAATTTGTTCAGACCCAGAAGACAGAGATAAACATCTCAGAACACTGGCAGACTCCTTCCATAAGAAAGGTTACAAAGACAAAACCATAAACAACAGCATAAACACAGCCTTGAAAACCCGAAGCGAAAATCTCCTCCAATACACAGAGAAAAAAACAAATAACCGAGTACCTCTAGTCACCACATACAACCCAGCACTTGAAGGGATCAAAAAGATAATCAAAGATTTACAACCCATTATAACAGAGGATGAAACTCTGAAAGGAATATTCCAACAACCCCCATTATTGGCTTTCAGACAACCACCCAACCTCAGACACAAACTAATCAGCAGGAAACTTCACTCTGATTATGAAATCAAAAATAATGGTAGCAAACCCTGCAATAAAAAACGCTGCAAACTATGCAACCAGATAAATCTATCCAAAAGTGTTACACACACAAATGGGACCTTCAATATCATGGGATCTTACAGCTGTACCTCAAGTAATGTTGTGTACCTCATCCAATGCAAAAGGTGCAGCAAAGGATCTTATGTTGGTGAAACAGGACAGAAGTTGCAAGCGAGGATGAATTTGCACAGACATACCATCAAAGAACATAAAGAAGACAGTTTATGCACACCTGTGGGACATCATTTCTCACAATCGGACCACACCATAGAAGACCTCAATGTCTTAGTTCTTAAAGGGAATTTCAGAACTATCCAGGAAAGGAAAACGTTTGAACTAAGAATGATACTTCTTTTTGACACGAAGAATAATGGCCTGAATTTAGATATTGGTTTCCTTACACATTATGCTAAAGTTTTACGACCGCTCTGTGATTAGTATCCCCCCCCTGCATTCCTCCCCCAGCTCTCCCTCTGTCTTATCTCACTAACTCTGCTGCTATCTTTATTACCATTTATTTGTATGTGTTTGGTTTTCTCTTCTTTTTTTTTTTTTTTTTTTTTTCTTCTTTTTCTTTAACATTCTGCTTAAAAATTTGTGAATCAGTACTGCTTGGACCTTGAAGAAGGGGACATACCCCGAAAGCTTGTCCTGAAAAATTGTATGTTAGTGCAAATAAAAAGTATCACGGACAGTACTCAATTTTCTCTGTCACAATTGCACTAATACGGCTACAACAAATCAAGACCAGTTAGCCTAACATCAATAGTATGAAAACTCTTGGAGGGGATGATAAGGGACTATATACAAGATTTTAGTAATGAGAACGGTATCATTAGCAGTAATCAGCATGATTCATGAAGAATCGTTCTTGCACAACCAATCTATTAACCTTCTATGAGGAGGTGAGTTGCCACCTAGATAAAGGAAGGCCCGTAGTCGTGGTGTATTTGGATTTTGCAAAAGCATTTGACACAGTTCTTCATAAACTTTTACTGTACAAAATAAGGTCCGTTGGCATGGACCATAGGGTGACTACGTGGATTGAAAACTGGCTACAAGGACGAGTTCAGAGGGTGGTGATAAATTGGGAGTACTCGGAATGGTCAGGGGTGGGTAGTGGGGTCCCCCAGGGTTCTGTGCTGGGACCAGTCCTATATAATTTGCTCATAAATGGCCTGGAGGATGGGGTAAACAGTTCAATCTCTGTATTTGCGGACAATACTAAGCTAAGCAGGGCAATAACTTCTCTGCAGGATGTGGAAACCTTGCAAAAAGATCTGAACAAATTAATGGGGTGGGCAACTACATGGCAAATGAGGTTCAATGTAGAAAAATGTAAAATAATGCATTTGGGTGGCAAAAATATGAATGCAATCTATACACTGGGGGGGAGAACCTCTGGGGGAATATAGGATGGAAAAGGACCTGGGGATCCTAGTAGATGATAAGCCCAGCAATGGCATGCAATGTCAAGCTTCTGCTAACAAAGCAAACAGAATATTGGCATACATTAAAAAGGGGATCAACTCCAGAGATAAAATGATAATTCTCCAGCTCTACAAGACTCTGGTCCGGCCACACCTAGAGTATGCTGTCCAGTTCTGGGCACCAGTCCTCAGGAAGGATGTACTGGAAATGAGCGAGTACAAAGAAGGACAACAAAGCTAATAAAGAGTCTGGAGGATATTAGTTATGAGGAAAGGTTGCGAGCACTGAACTTATTCTCTCTGGAGAAGAGACGCTTGAGAGGGGATATGATTTCAATATACAAATACCATACTGGTGACCCCACAATAGTGATAAAACTTTTTTGCAGAAGGGAGTTTAACAAGACTTGTGGTCACTCATTAAAATTAGAAGAAAAGAGGTTTAACCTTAAACTACGTAGAGGGTTCTTTAATGTAAGAGCAGCAAGGATGTAGAATTCCATTCCACAGGCAGTGGTCTCAGCGGGGGGGGGGGGGGCATTGATAGTTTTAAAAATGTCATTTTGTGCAGGGACTGTTCTAAACACGGGAAACATGTGCCACTTTATAGGCATTCTATAGACACCCCCCAGGTACAAAATTTAAAGGAATATTTCACTTTTATTGTTTTACTTTAAGCATTATTAAAATCACTGCTCCCAAAAAAACGGCCATTTTTAAAACTTTTTTTTGCATTGATACATGTCCCCTGGGGCAAGACCCAGGTCCCCAAACACTTTTTATGACAATAACTTTGATATAAGCCTTTAAAATGAGCACTTTTGATTATTCATGTTCGTGTCCCATAGACTTTAACGGTGTTTGCGTGTTCGAACAAATTTTTTGCCTGTTTGCATGTTCTGTTGCGAACCGAATCGGGGGGTGTTCGGCTCATCCCTAAGTAGAAATATTCACAGTAACAACAACTGTGAAACTATAAGTAGTATAATGTAGAAAGATACTCAATGGATTAAATATATTTCCAAATATCAAAATACCTATTAAATATATTACACAAGCAAAACTATACAATGGCACACAAAAGCATATTTACAGTATAGTGTACAGTACAAGTATTAAGTTAGATTACCTCTCAGCTTCAGGTCTGGTCATACAGAGTGCTTTTGTGCCCCAGGAAAAAAAAAAAGCACAGCTTGGTAGCATTTCATTATATCCCTCTCTCCTTTTTTTGTACAGTGGCTAATATAATGCTCCCTAATTGGTCACTGTCCCTAGCAAATGTATAATGTGTGCAGTCTATCTGAAGGATTCAAATAAGGCTGCCATTTACACCTATGTGAGATTTGATAGGGAAAAACAATGATCAGGTCTTTGAAGTAGAAATATTCATAGTAACACCAACTGGGAAGCTAGGAGTTGTATAATGGAGAAACACACTCAATGGTTTAAATATATTCCCAAATATCAAAATTCCTTTTGAATATATTAAACAAGCAAAGCTATATGGTAACAATACGTACTGACATGTAACTATCGGGTCTTGGAAAAATTAGTCCATTCAGTTATCCCTTTATACAAAATTATATATGAGGCTAGAGGATGTAGGATTTACCCACTTCCTGACCAAGCCATTTTTTGCAATACCACACTGCATTACTTTCACTGACAATTGATGTCATTTTTCCCCACAAATAGAGCTTTCTTTTGGTGGTATTTGATCACCTCTGCGGTTTTTATTTTTTGTGCTATAAACAAAAAAAGACCAACAATTAAAAAAAAAAACACTATTGTTTTTATTCCCTGCTATAAGACACACCAAATAACAAAAAAAAATCTAATTTCTTCATCAATTTAGGCCAATTTGTATTCTGCTACATATTTGTGGAAAAAAAATCCCAATAAGCGTGTATTGATTGGTTTGTGTAAAAGTACAAAATAGGGGATAGATTTATGGCATTTTTATTCTTTTTTTTCCTACTAGTAATGACAGTGATCTGCGATTTATAGCGGGACTGCGACATTGTGGCAGACAGATCGGAAACCTAACTGACATTTTTGACACTTTTTTGGGGAACCAGTGCCATTATTACAGTGATCAGTACTAAAAATATGCACTGACATTGTACTAATGGCACTGGCAGGGAAAGGGTTAACATCAGGGGCGATCAAGAATGAATGAATGAATGAATGAATGAATGATTTGTATAGCGCTGCAGTTGCGAACTGAATCGCCTCAAGGGGTTAAATGTGTTCCCTCAGTTTGTTTACTGACTATATGGGGGATGAGCTGCCTGGGACAACACACAGATCCGTCTTCCTGCATAGCAAAAAGACAGGATCTCTTTGTCATCCACTGACAGAACAGAGATCTGCCTTGTTTACTTTGGCAGATCCCCGTTCTGTCACTGCGTGGGACGATCGCAGGAGCTGGGCAGATATTGAGTCCACTGGACCCACTGATTGGCTCCCCTGCTGGACAATCATTGTGTGTGCGCATGCCCACAGGTCGCTGTGTACAAGCCTGACATACACCTATGGCAATTTGCGCAGCCGAGCCAACCTGCCACAGTATAACTGCGGCGGCTGGTTGGCAAGTGGTTAAGTAAAGTTTTATAACAATTTTGCTTGTTTACTAGGTAATTGAGGCAGTCTGTATTGTAAATTTCTGTTAATACCCTATGTTACAAAGTCTTTTTTTGTATGCTTGTACTGCATGTTGACAAGACATGTTGTAATTCTTATGGCAATAAAAACTAAAAAAACCCCAAAAAAACATGAAGGGATCCATTGCACAGGGCACTTTTAAAGTGTTGTCCACCTCACATCCTTTACATTTAACGTGTCCAATGTAATCGGAGTAAAGAAGATAATTGTCATGGTTATGCAATAGAGTTTTCTCTGTCAGCTTACCTGTCTCCATGTGTTCATCTCTAAAGACCAGCTGCCTCTCACCTGACTGGTTTTATAACCTCTCCTCTAAGCATGGCCCCACCCCAGGCCCTATCAGGACACCCTATGTTAACCTGTGCACTGCAAGCCAGAAGTGCTGATCAACCATTGTGTGTTAGCCTCCGTGTGTACTTGCTGTGTTCCTACGTCTGATTCCTGTTACCGACTTTGGCCTGTTCTCGACTCTCCCTGTCTGCTTGTTACCCTGACCTTTGGCGTGTTATGTTTATCCTTGTCTGCTAGTCACCCTGACCTTTGGCTTACCCCTTACTTCCCTGTCATTCCAGCCTGCTGCCTCCATCCTCTACTCCTGTAGTCTACGGTGAGCGTGAGCTGTGAGACCCTGGGGGCCACGACATGGAGCCAGACTGCAGCGCAGTCCATCCTCACCACTAGAGGCTCTGGTGAACACCCGCTGGCACTTAGACTCCACGCCCTGGGGAATCTATGCTCTAGCTCCCACTGGGATCCATGTTAGTTATCCTGTAGACCTGCTTCCTGAACCTTCCAGGGTTCAATCCGCAGCAGTCAGTCCTAGGGTCCACTACCTTAGCGGTGCACTTCTGACTCCTACAGAGTGCATCTGTCACCTGGTCCCAGGTGACCTGACAATAATACCACACTGATGCCCCAAGATAATGGTGTAGCAGCCAGCACAACTACATGTCCAATGTAATAGTTCCAAAAGCCATATTTAAGAATTTGTTTTTGTAAATGAGAGATAATGTCTATAAGAGACAACATTTAATATTTTAAGTAAAATAAGTGAGAAAACTTGCCATTGTTTTTAGCTGCCCATAGCGTGAATAATCATGTGTTTTTTTTTTATAAATAACTTGTTATCTGAAGTGTTATTTGTAAAGCTGTGTATTTTTTCTTTCTTACTTTCTTTTTATCTTTTTAGAGAATATTAGAGTTAGCATTAATAGGGTACTTTTTGCAGTTTTATTGTGCTATACAGTAATTATAAATAAGAGCACTTTAGATCTATCATTTTGTTCTGCATGAAAGAATGATTATAAAAATAATTATCTTTAAAGTGAAGATAGATTATACAACATGTAAGACATCAAAAGATTAGTAACTAATTATTGTAATTTATGCAATTATAGAGTGTGAAAAAGGAAATTTTGCTCATATTAGAGGACATTTTCATTAGAAACTATTACAATAATTGTTTTCTATTTTAAAGTAATGACAAAAAAGTCAATTTACAGTTCTTAAGTGTAGCTTTCTTAAACTGTGGATATTTAATTTATGGTTCTGAAAATTATAATATCCTTATCTGGAATCAGCATTTCAGTTTCCACTTTGTTTATGGAGGACTTGAACTAGTGGCAGTAAAAAAAAAAGAAGACATGCAGATGTAAACTTAATATTGCGACATTTGAAATAATGTGATAGTTAATTCAATGTGCCGCAAGTCTGCAAATTTGTTGGCATGCCCTATGGAAAGCATGAGTTCATCATGCAAAATTAACAATCTGATATGCTTTAAAGCAGAAAATGTATAATAACACTGTAATACCTGAATGCTTAATATAAATTTGGAAGAAATTTAGCTGCTGCTTTCATAAATTTAAGCTGAAGGTGGAAATCACATAATACTCAACTGATATCGTCAGGAGGTGATTTACATCAACCATTTAAATGCTAGGACAGAGTTTATTTGCTCTTTTGAGAAATTTCGTTATAAGAAGCTTTAACATCAGAAAAATGTTCTAATGCTTTCTATCATGCATAAACATGACATTGCAGGATTGATAATAAACTAAATACAGGAAACAAGATGAACAAATCCATATAGTGGCTGTTAAAGTGGTTGCATACCCTTTTTTATTTTTTTACCTACAGGTAAGCCTATAATAAGGCTTACCTGTAGGTAAAATGAATATCGCCTAAACCTGTACGGTTTGGGAGATATTCATTTTGCATGCAGCCATTGAGGTCAGCAGTGCATGGGCTGCGAAGGTCCGCCTGAAAGAAGTCTCCCGCACTCATGCATGGGAGTGACGACATTGTGGCTCCAGCCACTCACGCCTAGTGGAAATGTCAGCTCCCTTTGGCGGTGACCAGGATCAGCTGCCGATGCCTCGTTCTAAGGTAAGTATTTCATAAGGAACTAGTATGCGGTGCATACTAGCTCATTATGCCTTTTGCCTTACAGGTTTTTGTTTTTTGGGGGTTTTTTTTGTGCAGGTATACAACTGCTTTAATGTTTTTGGTAGAAAACAGCAATAAACAAGTGTAAATGTATGCTTTTTTCATTAGAATAACTTGCATTTTAAGTTTTATTGTTACACACTCTTGCTATGCTAACCATAAACACCCCTTTCAGGAACTTTATATTTAGATTACAATATATCAGTTACATGGAAAATTCCCCACTAGGATGAGTTAACTGATGTGCAGATGAAGATTAAGAAGATTTCTAATACCGCGTACACACGGTCGGACTTTTCGTCTACAAAAGTCCAACGGACGCTGACGGACTAAAGCTGGCTGGTAATCCGATCGTGTGTGGGCTTCTCCGGACTTTCAACAGACTTTTTTAGCCTCAAATCCGACGGACTTTAGATTTGAAACATGCTTCAAATCTTTACGTCGTAACTACGACGGACCCCGAAGTCCGCTCGTCTGTATGCTAGTCCGACGGACAAAAAAACGACGCATGCTCATAAGCAAAAACTAAACAGAAGCACTCGGTCTAGTAAAACTAGTGTTCGTATTGTAGGTAGCACATTCCTCACGCTGCAAAATCTGTGATCGTTGAATGCAGCGCATTTAATGTCTTCTTTACGAATGCTATAAAGAACGAAGATGTTTTGCTGTTCATATTCAAACAGAGTTCTCCCAAACAGATTTCTGGATTCTTTTTCTCTTTGATCTCATGAATGACATGGTATGCTTTTTCAAAACAATGTTTCCATACTAATAATACTTTTTAAACTTTTTTTTTTTTTTTGGTGGAGTCATCTTTTCTTGTAATTTTTATCCAGATATTTATTTTATGATTGTTGTGGAACTTTTTTTCTGTTTATCTATAAATTTTTTTGTAAAGTTACCACAGGGAACCCATTTTTATATATATTTTTTTAATTTTTTTTAATGTTTGTAAAGTTACCACAAAGAACCCTTTATAATTTTTGTTTTTATAGTGATTTGTTATTTTTTTTATATAAAGTTAACCCAAAGAACCGTTTTTGGTTATGTATCTTTTTTTTTTTAAATACTTACCACTCGAACATTATTAACATTATTTTAATCTATTTTTGTTGTGTTTTTGCAAAATCAATGAGATTGTTGTCCCTTCTTAATTTAAAACATTGTGTCTAAAATCTATGATTTAAAATAAAAAACCTAAACTCAAAAAAGATCCATTTATTTATGGTCTAAATAAAATAAAGAGGAAGTCAACGCTGGAAAAAGTATGTGTACAAGAAAATGGGGATCTTGAGGAGTCCATATAAGAGGGAGCACAATCTGGTCCAAGAATCCCAGAGATCAATAGCACCAGCAGATGATATAGATGTCCCCAGACTGTGGTACTACAACAGCCTGCGTCTTCTGTCAGACCAGACTGAACCCAAGTCATCACTTTCTTCTCTTCCCTGCAGCCTTTCCTCCACGCTGCCCTGCAGCCTTCCCTGCAGCCTTCCCTGTAGCCTTCTTTCGAGGCTGTGGCTCTGTGTTTCAGTTGTGGCAGGAGGAGGAGGAGGAGGAGGAGGAGGGGGGGCTGCCTCATGTAGTTGGGTGTTTCGTGTTAGCGTGCCCTGCAGCCCCTTCTGGATTGTTTCCCCAAATAGTCGCTCACAAATGAGGCGCTGCTCCCAATCCATTTGAAGCAGCCTGCTGGCTAAGTAGCAGCCATAGGACTCTTCCGCTTCGGGGGGGCTCTTTAAAAAACGGGTGGCCTCTTGCATGAGGCGCAGGGATGCCTCCTGTGTGACCATCCCCTTCCTGGCCCTTTTTTTGGGAAGGTGGAGGGGAGGCACTTGGGATTCGGTCAGGCTCCTACTGGGCCCAGCCACCTCACTTGGCCCAGCCACCTCACTTGGCCCAGCCACCTCACTGGGAGCAGCCACCTCACTGGGAGCAGCCACCTCCTGCCTGACACTGGGCCCAGCCTCCTCCAGGATGATGGTGAATCCGGCCTCCTCCAGGCTGTCCATGGGCCCGGTCTCCTCCTGCCTGCCACTTTCCCCACATTCCTCCTGGATGGACTCATCCTGTGTATAAAAAAAGGACAATAGTTTTAGTATATTTTTTGGGGTTCATCAATGACACACAGTTTGCTTCTCATGACTAGCAAATTCAATGTGAATACATCTCTTTAATAAAAGAGTCTAATCAGACACCCTAATTATTTCAAGCAGGTGCCAAACATATTTAGCCACTACTGTCAATTTATATGTATACACAATTTTGAGGGCAAAATTATTTTAGACAATTATAACATCCAGTTAACATCATTAATATTAGTACAGTAAATATTTGTTAAAATAATTTACCTGACTCCAGATGGTCATATCCGGTTCATCCAGGATGGAAGACCCAGCTTGCTCCTCATCAGCCTCTGCTGGGGTGGAGGGAAGGGTGGAGGGAAGGGTGGAGGGAAGGGTTGAAAGTGATGCCCTGGCTTCAGTCTGGTCATCAAGAAAACGGAGTTGATTGTAGTACCACAGCCTGGGTACATAAACATCATCTGCTGATGCTCCTGATCTCATTGATTCCTGGATCTTCTTATGTTCCCTCTTATACATGTTCCTCAAGACCCCAATTTTCTTGAGCAATGTCTCCATTGTTGCTTCCGGGATGGTCGCCTGGACAAAGGACAGAAGTCTCTCCAGCGTTGACTTCCTCACATGCTTTGCATAATACTGTGGGTGTTTCACCTCCCACAAATTCCTCATCTCTCTATATTTAGAAATAAAAGCAGTAAGGAACTCTGGATCCTTAATTAGGGGATTCATAATGTCTGTATAAAAGATAAAGTCACAAGACAAAAAACACTTATTAGGTTTCTGCTAAACCCTCATCATCTTATCCCTATGTAGGCCTCATCAATCTGTCAAGCCATATAGGCCGCTTGCTACAAAGTCTTGACCAAAAGTATAAATTTTAAATTACCTTCGTTTAGTAGCGTCCCGGTCCACTATCACCTACGCACAGAACGTACGTACGACACAATACGTAACAGCGCTTTATACACTGCACATGCGTAATACTACGCCTATTTGGCCCGCCCCTGACGTTCTTTTTGTTTACGCATATAACCCGCCCTTGACTCTACGCACAGAACGTACGTACGACACGTGCACAAGGCCCCTCTTTATACACTACGCATGTGTGAAACTCCGCCTGCGTCGCCCGCCCCTGACGTTCAATTTTAACTCATGTTCTCCGCCCCTTAATTCTACGCACAGAACGTACGTACGACACGTGCACAAGGCCCCTCTTTATACACTACGCATGTGTGAAACTCCGCCTGCGTCGTCCGCCCCTGATGTTCGATTTTAACTCATGTTCTCCGCCCATTTTTAGTTACGGCGCGTAGTGGGGTGAATAATGGCGGAGACACATGACATGTTTACTACCTCAGGTAGCGAAAAAAGCCCAGAGGCCGGAACGTCAAGATCTGTGAGGCCTAGATTTAAGGCCTCCAATATGTCCTTTGAAGAGATGGTGGAGATGGTGGCCATTCTTCAAAAAAAGGACTATGATGGGAAGTATGGGCCGTACGCTCGGCCAAATTTGCGCAAGGCCAAAATAATGGCGAAGGTGGTGGACACTTTACAGGCTTATTTTGGGGTACAGCGCTCCAAGGATCAAATTAGAAAAAGATGGTCTGACCTGAAACTCAGGGAGCCGGATCAGTTCAGACGGATCCGTAAAGTGCTGCAAAAAAGTAAGTACCTGTGTTTTCATCTTGTGTTGATTACCTCGTATACCGCTCCATGTGCTTTTCATTCCTATACGATTGTTTGCATCGTTTGAAACGATCTTTTAATAAACATCGTTACATATCTATATATAATATATACATATATATCTCTCTCTATATATATACACATAGACATATATATATATATATATATATATATATATATATATATATACACACACATATACATATATTTATACACACATATATATATATATATATATATATATATATATACATACATACATACATACATACATACATACATACATACATACATACATACATACATACATACATATGTATGTATATAGGTAGATATAGAATTTTTTTCTTTTTTTTAATTAAATTAATATCTATTTTTAGATTTAGATTTTGTTTGAGATTGAAGATTTATATTTAGTTATAGATATATAGAGAGAGAGAGATCCAAAGATTTTTTGATATATTTTGATATTGATATCTAGATATCGAGATATCTATCCATCTTGATATGTCTTTAGAAATTAAAATCTTGAAGTCTACTAGGAACTCTACACAAACAGACAATTTGTACACCACTTCACTACAAATGTTTGAAGATTAGTATGTACTAAAATATCTGTGTGCTAAGTATATTAATTTTTTGCTTCACATAGGGGAAAAATCACTCAGCCAACAAGAGGAACCCAGTCCCCCCCCAGCAAAAGAACATACTTGGGAAATCAGCCCAAGCCCCACTGAGGATGTGGAGGAAGGAGAGGTGGGCGACATGGGCACCCCACCAGGTGAGTGTCTGACACACCAGCTTACGGTAATCTATGCATGGCTGCCTTTTCTTTTATGTAATTTTTCTACTCTATTTTAGGTGATCTGGTTGTGCTTGAGTCAAGCAACAGCGCCACCCCCGAGGATGTTCAGGAATTATGCGACATGGGCACCCCACCAGGTCAGTGTCTGAGACACCAGCTTTATGGTAAGGTAAACTATGTATGTGTGCATATTTCTAAACACATTTTTTTGTTTCATTCCACTTTAGGTACAAGAAGTGACTATTTCACCTCAGACAGTGCCCAACGGCTAATTGGTCAAATAATGGCCTGGAATGGGGAGATCGATGAAATGCGTAATCGGCTGGATCGTATGCAGCAGGAAATGAAGGACATGATTGATGTTTTGGGTCGAATCTAAATGCCCTTTTTGAAACCCCAAAACATCGATCATGTCCTTCATTTCCTGGTTTGCTGACCCCATTCTGGGCCTTCTCTTTATTATTTTTGGTCAAATTATATGGCTGTTTAAGAGCATTTAAAAAAGGAGGGCTGTTTAGAGAAAATACCTTAAAAATCAAAAAAAAAAAGGGATTTTAAAAAACCAAAAAAAAAAAAAAAAAAAAATGGATTTTAAAAAACCCCCCAAAAAAAATGGATTTTAAAAAACCAAAAAGAAAAAAAAACGGATTTTAAAAAACCAAAAAAAAAAAAAATAAATGGATTTTAAAAAAAAAAAAAAAAAAAAATGGATTTTAAAAAACCAAAAAAATAAAAATAAATGGATTTTAAAAAACCAAAAAAAAAAAAAAAAAAAGGATTTTAAAAAACAAAAAAAAAATTAAAAAAAAGCATGTTTGCTAAAATCAAAATGCCCAAAATATTGTATTTTTGATTATGTAAAAATATTTAACTATAATTATATTTTTCTAAATTATTAAGATATCATTATATTTTTGGCTAGGAACATTTTATACTAAATGCATAACTGAATGCATAACAACGATTAATAAAAACATCTGCTTAGGAATTAAATAAATGTGTGGTTTGTTATTTCAATGCTCAGTATCAGTTTGGTTATAATTTTAAAAAAAGTTGTTTACAATGGCAATGGAGCTTATTTAGACATTTAAAAGGAAAATACAGTTGGCACTACAACTGCTCGACCATAACCTAGGAGAAAGCCCAAAAGAAAGGCAAGCAATAAATATAATTCACAATTTCATCAAGATTTTTTTTATTTAAAATATTTAGATATCCTGGCCCATTGCAATGGCCCCCCTACCCATAAAATAATTAACATATTGCTGTCTAACTTGACGGGCACTTTGGGGGGCCAAGCCAGTACGGACAGTATCCAGGCCCGTAAGGTTGTCATCGATAAGTCCGGCCTCAGGCCCAACTGTTACCATATAATTTGGAGAATGTTGGTGTAAAAAGTTGTGCAGGATGCAGCACGATAAAAAGATAAAATTAAGTTTGTATTCCGCCAAATTAATGGAGGTTTGAAACAGGCGGAACCGGCTGGCCAGAATCCCAAACGCATTCTCAACCACTCTTCTAGCTCTGGCCAGCCGGAAATTAAAAACCCTCCTCTCCGGGGTGAGGGTTCTTTGCGGGAATGGCCTCATGAGGTGCTTGCTCAGAGCGAAGGCTTCATCGGCAATGAAGACAAAGGGGAGTCCTTCCACGTTATCTGCATCAGGTGGCAATCCCAGGCCACCACTCTGGAGACGCTGGCAGAACTCCGTCTAGGCAAATACTCCTCCATCCGACATCCGACCATTCTTCCCCACGTCCACATATAAAAATTCATAGTGTGCCGACACCACCGCCATTAAAACAATACTGTGGAACCCCTTATAATTAAAATAGTATGACCCCGAATGGGGTGGTGGCACGATGTGGACATGTTTCCCATCTATAGCCCCTCCACAATTGGGAAAGTCCCAACGGGTGGCAAAATGGGATGCCACAGTCTGCCATTCCTGTGGCGTTGAAGGAAACTGGGGAATCAAACAAGAAAACCAAAATCATTAATTTTGAAGATAACATTGCAAGAAAATTATACAATTAAAAACATTATTCCCCAGCATCAGTATAACATTAAATAATTTAAATCTTCGGGAAGAACTAATATGGAAAGGCACACTTATCAGATTGGTCACCCCCTCTGATGGAACATTGATTACATTTTAGGGGGTTGTGAAATCCCTAAAAAAGATTACTTTTAGGACACGCAGGGATTTAGGGACTAAAAAGGCTACAAGACTGCAGTTGTCGCACTCTGCAAGTGCAGTTGCTACCCAGCTTACAGTAAATGAGGTAAGGTAAAAAGGCAGTCATGTTGCAAGGAGTACACAATCACATGCAAGGGCAATTAATGAAAACACTTTGTGGCTTGCATATGATTTGATGATGGAAATCAGCAGAGCTTCTGCTCATTTACTAAAGCACTGGAACAAATGCACTTGGAGAGTGCACATGCATTTTGCAAAGTGCAACATATATTTGCTTTATACAAATCAACACCACAGAACATTCTAGCAAATTTTTACGAGGGTGGGGGGGGGGGGGTTGGGAAATCAAGCTAATTGCTAATTATAAGCACACTATTTGGATTGAGTTTAGGTGGGGGGGAGGGGGTTGGGAAATCAAGCTAATTGCTAATTAAAAGCACACTATTTGGATTGAGTTTAGGTGGGGGGAGGGGGTTGGGAAATCAAGCTAATTGCTAATTATAAGCACACTATTTGGATTGAGTTTAGGTGGGGGGGAGGGGGTTGGGAAATCAAGCTAATTGCTAATTATAAGCACACTATTTGGATTGAGTTTAGGTGGGGGGAGGGGGTTGGGAAATCAAGCTAATTGCTAATTATAAGCACACTATTTGGATTGAGTTTAGGTGGGGGGGAGGGGGTTGGGAAATCAAGCTAATTGCTAATTATAAGCACACTAAATACACTCAAACAAAATACATTCAAAATGAGTAGACTAGGTGGATATGTGCCCATCATTGTATGCTGGGGAGGTTATTGAAGGAAAATATACATGCATGACAAAAAAAAACAGGAAAAAAATCCTGCATGTGTGAGGATAAAAAGGGGACATTCACACTATATTGCAATGATGGTAAGTAGTGTTTGAGGCAAGAAATACATTACATTATCAAAGATTACATAAAAGAACATGTGATGCTAATAAAAGAAAAATATCTTACCTTAATATAGTCCTTCTGCAGGACCTGGATGATGGCAGAACAGGTCTCTGGGATAATGATCCCCAGAGCCTGGGGGGAGATGCCTGTTGAGAACTTGAGGTCCTGCAGGCTTCTCCCTGTCGCCAAGTACCGCAACGTGGCAACTAGCCTCTGCTCCGGAGTGATGGCTTGCCTCATGCAGGTATCCTGCCTGCTGATATAGGGGGTCAGCAAAGCCAACAAACGGTCAAAAACGGGGTCCGTCATCCGGAGAAAGTTCCTGAAATCCTCAGGATTATTCTCACGGATCTCACGGAGCAAAGGCATGTGACAGAACTGGTCACGCTGGAGCAACCAATTCTTGGTCCATGAACTCCTCCTCGCCCTGTTCATGGACTGGTCTTGGTCTGAAGAATAAACTACAGCACCAAACACATACAATGCACGAGCTCGACGACGAGTACGTACAGGTAACATGGTTTCAAAACGGTCGGCTGGTCAGAACGCACTAAACAGAACGCACTGAAGAACAGCAAGGCCTGTGAAGAGCGACCTGAAAATCAGGAACGAGCGGACAATAAAACAAAGGTTTCTCAATGCCAACTGACCAAACGCACTGAAAAGCAGATACAAACCTCACAAGCACAGACTGAACAACAGTTAAAACGAACTGAAAAATACGAGTCTCACAAGCGCGAATCGTCTCTCACCAAACTTCTACTAACACGAGATAAACACGAGATTAACAGAAGGAGCCCAAAGGGTGTCGTACGGGCTATTGAACTTCCGTTTTATAGTCTCGCCGGACTTGGTGTACATCACCGCGTACTAGGCTGTCGAACTTTTGTGTGGTCGTGTGTAGGCAAGTCCGTTTGTTAGAAAGTCTGCCGCAAGTCCGCCGAAAGTCCACCGGAAGTCTGTCGGACAGGCTGTCGGACTTTTGTAGCTGTAAAGTCCGACCGTGTGTACGCCCCATAAGTGTTAATACAGCAATTTGTGCTAACAGGTAAATCAGGGAATAAACATCTATCAGAAAGTACTGTGTGGTAGGCGTGAGCATAAATTATCTTCATGGAATAATAAAGTTTTTGAAGGTTAAATAGTAAATTTATATGTATTTAAAGTGTGCATTTAGCTGTATGCCTGGAGTTCTAGTGTGCATTAGTGAATCTCAATAATTACTATATACAGTACACTTACAGGGTAGGGCAGACATTAAATCCATTATGTAGAGCAGAAATTAATCCTTTTTTAAAGGAAGAATGTTTTGGGTTTTTTTGCTCAGCTTATGTTGTAAAATAAAAAGAATCTATACCCCACCTCATAGAGTTGCTTTTAACAAATACCCAAGGTTTTGCTTTTCTCCTACACAAACTTTTTTTCACAGAATTTCTCAGAAAAATGCAAAATACATAACATAGTCTTGAAATTGTAATTCAAAGAAACTGAATATATAAATACATATTTTTAATTATTTTACCTTCATTTTGGGGGGGTAAAGAATAGTTAATTTAACTCAAACATCTGCTGTCATTTTAAGAATCTTTTCCTCCCACGTCTAGTATTTTTAAATGTGCATCTGTGAAAAACAATTTCATGTGCATAAAATACTGTAATTTAAAAGAGAATCCTACAAACCTGTTCTATTGTTTTATTGTAATCTGTTGTGTTGTAGTCTGTAGACCAAGAAAAAAACTGTTGTATCGGAAATTGAAAATTTAAAGAGGAACTCCGTCTGCTCACATCATTTGAAATAAAAACATCTTTGCCATTCTGAAGTTTCCCTCCAACCACTTTTCATATTATTTTATATATACTGTGATTGTATTCTTGGCAAATATGCAGAAATCTCTCTCCACTAAGTCTGGCTGCATCTATTATAACTGTGGGCAGCTGAAGCTGCTGCCTGTTCACTTCCTGGATTAACACAGACACACAGAGGCAAACCTCCAGATCTGCAGCCCTGCAGCTCTTATTGGCCCTCTTATGACTCACCCCCTCACTTTCTGGCAAACTCTCACGAGAGTGAGAAAAAGCTGTGCATGATGTCATAAGCCTAGGTTTTTCACCAGACAAGAAACAGGAAGTTGGCTGTATAAGATATTTACCGTATTTATCGGCGTATAACAAGAAAAAAAAACTTTTAGGAGGGAAGTTGAAGGGAAAAAAAACTTACATTTAAATGCCCATCATTGCAGCCTTCTCAGTGCAGCCTTCTCAGTGCAGCCATGTCAGTGCAGCCATGTCAGTGCAGCCATGTCAGTGCAGCCTTGTCAGTGCAGCCTTCCCCAGTGCAGCCTTCCCCAGTGCAGCCTTGTCAGTGCAGCCTTCCCCAGTGCAGCCTTGTCAGTGCAGCCTTCCCCAGTGCAGCATTGTCAGTGCAGCCTTCCCCAGTGCAGCCTTCCCCAGTGATCCCCTGCCATCCTTAGCTTCAAAATCGCTGACCGCGATTTGAAAATGGCGCCGCCGGCGCCGAAATACACAGAGCCGGTCCTCGGCTCTTCTCGGCGGCTCTCGTTCACTTTCGGCTCCACTCGTAGTCCCGCCCGGGATGGGCTGTGACTGTGAGCGGAGCTATCCGAACCTAGCCGAGTACACTCGGCTAGCTTCGGGCGGCATTGAGTGAAGCCGAAAGTGGCCGAGAAGAGCCGAGGACCGGCTCTGTGTATTTCGGTGCCGGTGGCGCCATTTTCAAATCGCTGTCAGCGATTTTTTTAGATCTGTCAGCGGGGATCGCAGGGGATCGGCGTATAACATGCACCCGCGATTTTCCCCTGATTTTAAGGGGAAAAAAGTGCATGTTATACGCCGATAAATACGGTACTTGCAGAAAAAAAAATGTTTTATTATCCAAAGTTTTGTTAGTGTAGTGCGTCCTGCTCACAGTGTTCAGCTAAAACTACAAGTTAGTGTAGTGCGATCTCTGCACAGTGTTCAGCTAAAGCTACAAGTTAGTGTAGTGCATCCTCCTCACAGTGTTCAGCTAAAGCTACAAGTTAGTTTAGTGTGACCTCTGCACAGTGTTCAGCTAAAGCTACTAGTTTAGTGTGACCTCTGCACAGTGTTCAGCTAAAGCTACAAGTTAGGGTAGTGTGTCCTCCTCACAGTGTTAAGCTAAAGCTACAAGTTAGTTTAGTGTGACCTCTGCACAGTGTTCAGCTAAAGCTACAAGTTAGGGTAGTGCGTCCTCCTCACAGTGTTCAGCTAAAGCTACAAGTTGGTGTAGTGCGTCCTCCTCACAGTGTTCAGCTAAAACTACAAGTTAGTGTAGTGCGACCTCTGCACAGTGTTCAGCTAAAGCTACAAGTTAGTGTAGTGCGTCCTCTGAACAGTGTTCAGCTAAAACTACAAGTTAGTGTAGTGCGACCTCTGCACAGTGTTCAGCTAAAGCTACAAGTTAGTGTAGTGCGTCCTCTGAACAGTGTTCAGCTAAAACTACAAGTTAGTGTAGTGCGTCCTCTGAACAGTGTTCAGCTAAAACTACAAGTTAGTGTAGTGCGACCTCTGCACAGTGTTCAGCTAAAGCTACAAGTTAGTTTAGTGCGTCCTCTGAACAGTGTTCAGCTAAAACTATAAGTTAGTGTAGTGCGAGCTCTGCACAGTGTTCAGCTAAAGCTACCTGTAGAAGGTTGGTGGTGTTTTCCTGATCCTATCACTACCACAGGCAGCTAAATAAGCTATAAGTTAGTTTTTTGCGAGCTCTGTACAGTGTTCAGCTAAAGATACCTGTAGAAGGTTGGTGGTGTTCTCATACTACAGGCAGGCAGTTGATTTTGCTAGATGCAGTATCAGTATATATATATATATATATATATATATATATATATATCCCAGCTTACTGCAGCTACAGGCCATTAGTATGTCTGGAAGGCCAACAAGGAGAGGCAAACAGTCACAAGCCAATAAAAGAGGGCAAGCAGGCTCTGTGTCTAGAGGCAACAGTGCTGGTCATGGAGACGGTGCATCCTCATCAGCCCGTGGCCGTGGGACACGCTTGGCCTTTTTTTCAGCAGCTGCCCGTGTTGAGCCGCAACATGCGGAAGACTTGGTCGAGTGTATGACCAAGCCGTCCTCATCCCCCTCATCCTCTCTCACCCATGCTCAGGGTTCTTTGTCTGGCAAAGCAGCTGCCAACGCGGCCTCTTCCCTCGGCTCAATGCATGAGTGACTCCTTCGCTAGCCCCACCATGTCCTCCTGAGGAGTCCCTCGAACTGTTTGACCACAGTGTTGGGTACATGCTCCAGGAGGATGCCCAGCGTTTAGAAGGCTCAGATTATGATACTGAGCTAGATGAAGGCAGTAACGTGAGCATGGACAGAGGGGGTGCCCAAGAAGGACAGCAATTTGGCAGTCATGTTCCCCCTGCTGCAGCATACTGCCAGGTTTGCTCCAGTGATGAGGAGGGAGGGGATGAGGTCACTGACTCAACATGGTTGCCTGATAGGAGAGAGGAGGAGGAGGCACATCACCAACGAGGCAGGATGCCCTCCAGGGGCCAGCCTAAGGGCAGCACACTGACTGCATCACACCCCAAAGCTCCGCATGTGCAGGGCGCTGCTGTCTCTGCGCGTTATTCCAAAAGTTCTTTGGTGTGGGCTTTTTTGAGACAAGTGCATCAGATCGCACCGCTGCTATTTGCAACATATGTCTCAAGCGTATCTCGTGTGGCCAAAACATCTCCCGCTTGAGCACCACATGCTTGACCAGACATATGTTGACCTGCCATGCAGTTCATTGGCAAGCGTATCTAAAAGATCCACACCAAAGAACAAAGAGGACCTCTCCTTGCTCCTCATCAGCTGAGATCTCCAACCCCACTATACCTTCAGTCCTCTCTGAGACCTGCACTGAGAGGAATGAAGGTGTAGAATTAGGTGTGTCACAGCCAAGTACTTGTGGGCAATCTGCTTTCGGTACACCGACGCCAGATTGTACCAGGCAAATTTCCCTGCCCCAGCTGCTGCACCGCCAAAAGAAGTTCGCTCCCAGCCATCCACATGCCCAGCGGTTGAATGCTAGCTTGGCAAAATTGCTAACACTTCAACTGCTGCCTTTTCAGTTGGTAGACTCTGCCCCCTTCCATGAGTTTGTGAAATGTGCGGTTCCTCAGTGGCAGGTACCCAAACGCCACTTTTTCTCATGGAAGGTGATTCCGGCTCTCTACCGGCATGTGGAAGGCAATGTCCATGCCTCGCTGGACAGAGCGGTCAGTGGTAAGGTGCATATTACCGCTTACTCGTGGTCCAGCAGGCATGGACAGGGATGTTACCTAAGTTTCACTGAGCATTGGGTGACTCTTCTGGCAGCTGGGAAGGATGCAGGACAATGTGCAGTAGTGTTGGAGGTTGTTCCACCACCACGCCTCCAAAATGCCACTACTAATGATTGTGACACACCTCTCTCCTCCACCCCTTCTTCTTCTTCCTCCATGGCCTCTTCCTGTGCTTTGTCCTCGGAACCAGCGGTGCTCTGTAACCGTTCAAGGGGCTACGCAAGTATGCAGGCCAAAAGATGCCATGCGGTGCTTGAGCTGGTGTGCTTGGGGGACAGGAGCCACACTGGGGCAGAGGTTCTGTCAGCTCTGCAGGGGCAGGTTTAGAGGTGGTTGACGCCACACCAACTTAAGGCAGGAATGGTGGTTTACGACAATGGCACCAATCTCCTTTCTGCCCTCTGACAGGGACAACTGACCCATGTGCCCTGTTTGGCTCACGTCCTTAACTTGGTGGTGCAGCGGTTCTTGGGCAGGTACCCGGGCTTATAGGATGTCCTGAGGCAGGCCAGGAAAGTCTGTGTGCATTTCCATCGGTCATATAATGCCAGTGCTCAGCTGGCAGACCTCCAAAAAGAGTTTAACCTGCCCAAGAACAGTCTAATCTGTGACATGCCCACCAGGTGGAACTCAACGTTGGCCATGCTACAGCGGCTGCACACGCAGCAGAGGGCCATCAATGAGTACCTGTGTGACTATGGCACCAGGACAGGGTCAGGGGAGCTTGTTTTTTTCCCCATGCCAGTGGGCCATGATCAGGGATGCATGCACTGTCCTGTCACCATTTGAGGAGGCCACGAGGATGGTGAGCAGTGACAGTGCATGCATCAGTGACACTGTCCCCCTTGTCCACCTGTTGGAGCATACGCTGCGTGGAATAATGGACAGGGCACTTGAGGCAGAACAGAGGCAGGAAGAGGAGGACTTCCTTAGCTCTCAAGGCCCCCTTTATCCAGACAGTGTTCCTGCGTGCCCTCCGATCACACAGGAAAAGGACGAGGAGGAGGAGGATTGTGTCAGTATGGAGGTGGAGCCTGGCACTTAGCATGAGCAGCAGTCTTTAAGGGATCAGTCCCAAGAAACACATGGACTTGTACGTGGCTGGGAGGAGGTGGCTGTGGACCATGTCGTCCTTAGTGACCCAGAGAACTCTGGACCGAATGCCTCAGCAAACCTACGCTGCATGGCCTCCCTGATCCTGCAAAGCCTGCGTAAGGATCCTCCTGTTCGTGGCTGGCAACCCTCCTTGATCCACATTACAAGGGTAAGGTTGCGAACCTTATCTTGCCGTCGCAGAGGGAGCAGAGGATGAAACATCTTCTGGAGGCCTTGCAGAAAGGTCTGTGCAACGCGTTCCCAGAGACTGGGAGGTTACAAACTCCTGTTTCTGGACAACCTGTTGCTGAGGCTTCGGTCAGTCAAAGAAGGAGCCGTGGAGAAGGTGGCTGTCTGACCGATGCGTTCAGACAATTTTTTAGTCCGCAGCCCCAAGGTATGATCGGTTCCAGCAACCATCGCCAGCGTCTGTTCTACATGGTGCAGGAATACCTAGGGGCTAGATCTGACTTGGACCCCTTTCCCACCAAAAATCCTCTGGGTTACTGGGTCTTGAGGATGGATCGCTGGCCAGAGCTTGCACAGTATGCAATTGAGCTACTGGCCTGTCCTGCATCCAGCGTTCTTTTGGAACGCACATTCAGTGCTGCTGGAGGCTTTGTAACCGATCACAGGGTGCGTCTGTCCACTGACTCGGTCGATCGACTGACCTTCATAAAAATGAATCAGTCTTGGATTACCACCAGCTACCAAGCACCTGATGCTGATGTAACCGTATAATTTTTTTTGAAATCTCAGATCCCTTCAAAGACTGCCTATGCTGATGCTGAGTGACTATCCTGAGTAATTATCCTCTTCCTCCTCAATGATCATGCTGATAGCTTGTAAGTAGGGATGAGCCGAACACCCCCCGGTTCGGTTCGCACCAGAACCCGCGAACGGACCGAAAGTTCGCACGAACGTTAGAACCCCATTGACGTCTATGGGACTCGAACGTTCGAAATCAAAAGTGCTCATTTTAAAGGCTAATTTGCATGGTATTGTCCTAAAAAGGGTTTGGGGACCCGGGTCCTACCCCAGGGGACATGTATCAATGCAAAAAAACTTTTAAAAACGGCAGTTTTTTCGGGAGCAGTGATTTTAATGATGCTTAAAGTAAAAAAAAAAAAAGTGAAATATTCCTTTAAATATCGTACCTGGGGGGTGTCTATAGTATGCCTGTAAAGTGACGCGTGTTTCCCATTTTTAGAACAGTCCCTGCACCAAATGTCATTTTTAAAGGAAAAAATCTCATTTAAAACTGCTTGCGGGTTTAATGTCATGTCGGGTCATGGCAATATGGATGAAAATCAGTGAGACAAACGGCATGGGTACCCCCCAGTCCATTACCAGGCCCTTTGGGTCTTGTATGGATATTAAGGGGAACCCCGCACCCAAATTAAAATAAGGAAAGGTGTGGGGCCACCAGGCCCTATATACTCTGAACAGCAGTATACAGGCGGTGCAAACAAGACAGGGACTGTAGGTTTGTTGTTAAGTAGAATCTGTTTGTAATTTTGAACATTTTTAACGTGTTTAGCTCCAGCCAAAAAATCTTTTCTAAGCTTTTTGGAAAACATAGGGAAGGGTTATCACCCCTGTGACATTTGTTTTGCTGTCTTTCCTCCTCTTCAGAAGATTTCACCTCACTTTTTTGTCCCAATGAAAAATGTTTTTTGAAAATTTGGGTTTTTTTGTGGAACAAGGATTGGAAAGCATCAGTGGAAAGGAGAAATTGTTTTCCCATATTAACTCTTACAGGAGAGAATTTCCCTTCCTAGGGGTAGATTTCATCTCACTTCCTGTTGTCTCCTTCCGTTTGCAAGTAGGAGTCGTTTGTAAGTTAGATGTTTGAAAGTAGGGTCCTGCCCTATATACTCAGCAGAAATTTGGGCCTTAGGTGTTGCTGTGGCCACAACACTGTAAGCCCTCACAGGGCCCTGCTGTGAAATATTAGATCAAGAATTGTAATTACATGCCCCTGTTGAACAGGAGCTGAAAAATTAGGCCTTAGGCACTGGTGCTGGTGCCACAACACTGCAACCCCTCACAGACACTCTAGTTGGAACGCAGGAACGAGCCCTGCTGCAAAGTATTGCTTCAAAAATTGTAATTACACGCCCCTGTTAGACAGGGGCAGAAAAATTGGGCCTTAGGCACTGGTGCTGGTGCCACAACACTGCAACCCCTCACAGACACTCTAGTTGGAACGCAGGAACGAGCCCTGCTGCAAAGTATTACATCAAACATTGTAATTACACGCCCCTGTTAAACAGGGGCTGAAAAATTGTGCCTTGGGCACTGGTGGTGGCGCCCAGAACCAAAAATGTTCTTACAAGCTATCAGCGTGATGATTGAGGAGGAAGAGGATAATTACTCAGGGATAGTCACTCAGCATCAGCATAGGCAGTCTTTGAAGGGATCTGAGATTTCAAAAAAAATTATTCGGTTACATCAGCATCAGGTGCTTGGTAGCTGGTGGTGATCCAAGACTCATTCATTTTTATGAAGGTCAGCCGATCGACCGAGTCGGTGGACAGACGCACCCTGTGATCGGTTACCACGCCTCCAGCAGCACTGAATGTGCGTTCCGAAAGAACGCTGGATGCAGGACAGGCCAGTAGCTCAATTGCATACTGTGCAAGCTCTGGCCAGTGATCCATCCTCAAGACCCAGTAACCCAGAGGATTTTCGGTGGGAAAGGTGTCCAAGTCTGATCTTGCCCCTAAGTATTCCTGCACCATGTAAAACAGACGCTGGCGATGGTTGCTGGAACCGATCATACCTTGGGGCTGCGGACCAAAAAATTGTCTGAACGCATCGGTCAGACGGCCACCTTCTCCACCGCTCCTTCTTTGACTGACCGAAGCCTCAGCAACACGTTGTCCAGAAACAGGAGTTTGTAACCTCCCAGTCTCTGGGAACGCGTTGCACAGACCTTTCTGCAAGGCCTCCCGAAGATGTTTCATCCTCTGCTCCCTCTGCGATGGCAAGATAAGGTCCGCAACCTTACCCTTGTAACGTGGATCAAGGAGGGTTGCCAGCCAGTATTGGTCCTTCTCCTTGATACCACGAATACGAGGATCCTTACGCAGGCTTTGCAGGATCAGGGAGGCCATGCAGCGTAGGTTTGCTGAGGCATTCGGTCCGGAGTCCTCTGGGTCACTAAGGACAACAACGTCCGCAGCCACCTCCTCCCAGCCACGTACAAGTCCATGTGTTCCTTGGGACTGATCCCTTAAAGACTGCTGCTGATGCTGAGTGCCAGGCTCCACCTCCATACTGACACAATCTTCCTCCTCCTCCTCCTCCTCCTCGTCCTCTTCCTGTGTGATCGGCGGGCACGCAGGAACACTGTCTGGATAAAGGGGGCCTTGAGAGCTAAGAAAGTCCTCCTCTTCCTGCCTCTGTTCTGCCTCAAGTGCCCTGTCCATTATTCCACGCAGCGTGTGCTCCAACAGGTGGACAAGGGGGACAGTGTCACTGATGCATGCACTGTCAGTGCTCACCATCCTCGTGGCCTCCTCGAATGGTGACAGGACAGTGCATGCATCCCTGATCATGGCCCACTGGCGTGGGGAAAAAAAACCAAGCTCCCCTGACCCTGTCCTGGTGCCATAGTCGCACAGGTACTCATTGATGGCCCTCTGCTGCGTGTGCAGCCGCTGCAGCATGGCCAACGTTGAGTTCCACCTGGTGGGCATGTCACAGATTAGGCGGTTCTTGGGCAGGTTAAACTCCTTTTGGAGGTCCGTCAGCCGAGCACTGGCATTATATGACCGGCGGAAATGCACACAGACTTTCCTGGCCTGCCTCAGGACATCCTGTAAGCCCGGGTACCTGCCCAAGAACCGCTGCACCACCAAGTTAAGGACGTGAGCCAAACAGGGCACATGGGTCATTTGTCCCTGTCGGAGGGCAGAGAGGAGGTTGGTGCCATTGTCGCAAACCACCATTCCTGCCTTAAGTTGGCGTGGCGTCAACCACCTCTGAACCTGCCCCTGCAGAGCTGACAGAACCTCTGCCCCAGTGTGGCTCCTGTCCCCCAAGCACACCAGCTCAAGCACCGCATGGCATCTTTTGGCCTGCGTACTTGCGTAGCCCCTTGAACGCCTACGGAGCACCGCTGGTTCCGAGGAAGAGGCCATGGAGGAAGAAGAAGAGGAGGGGGTGGAGGAGAGAGGTGTGTCACAATCAGCATTTTGGAGGCGTGGTGGCGGAACAACCTCCAACACTACTGCACCTTGTCCTGCATCCTTCCCAGCTGCCAGCAGAGTCACCCAATGCGCCGTGAAACTTAGGTAACGTCCCTGTCCATGCCTGCTGGACCATGAGTCAGCGGTAATATGCACCTTACCGCTGACCGCCCTGTCCAGCGAGGCATGGACATTGCCTTCCACATGCCGGTAGAGAGCCGGAATCGCCTTCCGTGCGAAAAAGTGGCGTTTGGGTACCTGCCACTGAGGAACCGCACATTCCACAAACTCACGGAAGGGGGCAGAGTCTACCAACTGAAAAGGCAGCAGTTGAAGTGCTAGCAATTTTGCCAAGCTAGCATTCAACCGCTGGGCATGTGGATGGCTGGGAGCAAACTTCTTTCGGCGGTGCAGCAGCTGGGGCAGGGAAATTTGCCTGGTACAATCTGACGTCGGTGTACCAAAAGCAGATTGCCCACAAGTACTTGGCTGTGACACACCTAATTCTACACCTTCATTCCTCTCACTGCAGGTCTCAGAGAGGACTGAAGGTCTAGTGGGGTTGGAAATCTCAGCTGATGAGGAGCAAGGAGAGATCCTCTTTGTTCTTTGGTGTGGGTCTTTTAGATACGCTTGCCAACGAACTGCATGGCAGGTCAACATATGTCTGGTCAAGCATGTGGTACCCAAGTGGGAGATGTTTTGGCCACGCGAGATACGCTTGAGACATATGTTGCAAATAGCAGCGGTGCGATCTGATGCACTCGTCTCAAAAAAGGCCCACACCAAAGAACTTTTTGAATAACGCACAGAGACGGTGTGATGCAGTCAATGTGCTGCCCTTAGGCTGGCCCCTGGAGGGCATCCTGCCTCGTTGGTGATGTGCCGCCACCTCCTCCTCCTCCTCCTCCTCCTCTCTCCTATCAGGCACCCACGTTGAGTCAGTGACCTCATCATCCCCTCCCTCCTCATCACTGGAGCAAACCTGGCAGTATGCTGCAGCAGGGGGAGCATGACTGCCAGATTGCTGTCCTTCTTGGGCACCCCCTCTGTCCGTGCTCATGTTACTGCCTTCATCGAGCTCAGTATCGTCATCAGAGCCTTCCAAACGCTGGGCATCCTCCGTGAGCATGTACCCAACACTGTGGTCAAACAGTTTGAGGGAATCCTCATGAGGACATGGTAGAGCTAGGGAAGGAGTCACTGATGATGACATTGAGCTGAGGGAAGAGGCCGCTGCTTTGCCAGACAAAGCACCCTGGGCATGGGTGAGAGAGGATGAGGAAGATGAGGACGGCTTGGTCATCCACTCGACCAAGTCTTCCGCATGTTGCGGCTCAACACGGCCAGCTGCCGAAAAAAAGGCCAAGCGTGTCCCATGGCCACGTGCTGATGAGGATGCACCGTCTCCACGACCAGCACTAGACACAGAGCCTGCTTGCCCTCTCTTATTGGCTTGTGACTGTCTGCCTCTCCTTCTTGGCCTTCCAGACATACTAATGGCCTGTAGCTGCACTAAGCTGGGATAGAACACCTGTAATTTTCTTCAGGTAGCTTTATATACTGTAACCAGACAAGCCTGCCTGTCAGTAGGAAGATAACAGGAACGGATCTAGCTGAACACTGTGAGCAGGACGCACTGTACTAAATGTAAATAGTCTAGCTGCCTTACCGTGGTACTAATAGGATCAAATAGAACACCTGTAATTTTCTTCAGGTAGCTTTATATACTGTAACCAGACAAGCCTGCCTGTCAGTAGGAAGATAACAGGAACGGATCTAGCTGAACACTGTGAGCAGGACGCACTGCACTAAATGTAAATAGTCTAGAAGATAACAGGAACGGATCTAGCTGAACACTGTGAGCAGGACGCACTGCACTAAATGTAAATAGTCTAGAAGATAACAGGAACGGATCTAGCTGAACACTGTGAGCAGGACGCACTGCACTAAATGTAAATAGCAGGAACGGATCTAGCTGAACACTGTGAGCAGGACGCACTGCACTAAATGTAAATAGCAGGAACGGATCTAGCTGAACACTGTGAGCAGGACGCACTGCACTAAATGTAAATAACAGGAACGGATCTAGCTGAACACTGTGAGCAGGACGCACTGCACTAAATGTAAATAGCAGGAACGGATCTAGCTGAACACTGTGAGCAGGACGCACTGCACTAAATGTAAATAGCAGGAACGGATCTAGCTGAACACTGTGAGCAGGACGCACTGCACTAAATGTAAATTGCAGGAACGGATCTAGCTGAACACTGTGAGCAGGACGCACTGCACTAAATGTAAATAGTCTAGAAGATAACAGGAACGGATCTAGCTGAACACTGTGAGCAGGACGCACTGCACTAAATGTAAATAGCAGGAACGGATCTAGCTGAACACTGTGAGCAGGACGCACTGCACTAAATGTAAATAGCAGGAACGGATCTAGCTGAACACTGTGAGCAGGACGCACTGCACTAAATGTAAATAGCAGGAACGGATCTAGCTGAACACTGTGAGCAGGACACACTGCACTAAATGTAAATAGCAGGAACGGATCTAGCTGAACACTGTGAGCAGGATGCACTGCACTAAATGTAAATAGCAGGAATGGATCTAGCTGAACACTGTGAGCAGGACGCACTGCACTAAATGTAAATAACAGGAACGGATCTAGCTGAACACTGTGAGCAGGACGCACTGCACTAAATGTAAATAGCAGGAAAGGATCTAGCTGAACACTGTGAGCAGGATGCACTGCACTAAATGTAAATAGCAGGAACGGATCTAGCTGAACACTGTGAGCAGGACGCACTGCACTAAATGTAAATTGCAGGAACGGATCTAGCTGAACACTGTGAGCAGGACGCACTGCACTAAATGTAAATAGTCTAGAAGATAACAGGAACGGATCTAGCTGAACACTGTGAGCAGGACGCACTGCACTAAATGTAAATAGCAGGAACGGATCTAGCTGAACACTGTGAGCAGGACACACTGCACTAAATGTAAATAGTCTAGATAGAAGATAACAGGAACGGATCTAGCTAAACTGAATACAGTGTATATATATATATGCAACACCTGGGATGCATATATATACACAATACACTGTAAGTGCAGCTAATTGACTGACTGTTCTGCCTAATCTATCTAACTCAATTCAAATGACACTGTCTCTCTCTCTCTCTATCTCTCAGCACACCGGAACACACACTACACAGGGCCGCCGTGCAGGCGGCCTTATATAGTGTGGGGTGTGTACTAAATCCCCTGAGCCATAATTGGCCAAAGCCACCCTGGCTTAGGCCAATTACAGCTCTCTCTACTGACGGCGCTGTGATTGGCCAAGCATGCGGGTCATAGTGCATGCTTGGCCAATCATCAGCCAGCAATGCACTGCGATGCCGCAGTGAATTATGGGCCGTGACGCGCCACACGAATTTAGCGCGAACGGCCCATATCATTCGCAATTCGGCGAACGGGCGAACAGCCGATGTTCGAGTCGAACATGGGTTCGACTCGAACACGAAGCTCATCCCTACTTGTAAGAACATTTTTGGACCTGGGCGCCTCCACCAGTGCCTAAGGCCCAATTTTTCAGCCCCTGTTTAACAAGGGTGTGTAATTACAATTTTTGATGCAATACTTTGCAGCAGGGCTCATTCTTGCGTTCCAACTAGAGTATCTGTGAGGGGTTGCAGTGTTGTGGCACCAGCACCAGTGCCTAAGGCCCAATTTTTCAGCCCCTGTTCAACAGGGGCATGCAATTACAATTCTTGATCTAATATTTCAAAGCAGGGCCCGTTTCTGCACCCACCAAGAGCGAGTGAGGACTTACAGTGTTGTGACACCAGCACCACCACCACCACCAAAGGTCCAATTTTTCTGCCCCTGTTGGGCATGTAATTATAATTCTTGATCTAATATTTCACAGCAGGGCCCTGTGAGGGCTTACAGTGTTGTGGCCACAACAACACCTAAGGCCCAAATTTCTGCTGAGTATATAGGGCAGGCCCCTACTTTCAAACATCCAACTTAAAAACGACTCCTACTTGCAAACAGAAGGAGACAACAGGAAGTGAGATGAAATCTACCCCTAGGAAGGGAAATTCTCTCCTGTAAGAGTTAATATGGGAAAAACATTTCTCCTTTCCACTGATGCTTTATCACCAATCCTTGTTTCACAAAAAAAAACAATTTTTCAAAAAACATTTGTCATTGGGACAAAATGTGAGGTGAAATCTTCTGAAGAGGAGCACAGGCAACAAAACAAATGTCACAGGGGTGATAACCCTTCCCTATATTTTCCAAAAAGCTTAAAATAGATTTTTTGGCTGGAGCTAAACACGTTAAAAATGCACCAGTTCAAAATTACAAACAGATTGTACTTAACAACAAACCTACAGTCCCTATCTTGTTTGCACCGCCTGTATACTGCTGTTTAGAGCACAGAGCCTGTATACTGCTGTTTCCTTTTTTAATTTGGGTGCGGAGTTCCCCTAAATATCCATACAAGACCCAAAGGGCCTGGTAATGGACTGGGGGTACCCATGCCGTTTGTCTCACTGATTTTCATCCATATTCAGGACCCGACATTACATTAAAGTCGCAAGCAGTTTTAAATGACTTTTTTTCCTTTAAAAATGACATTTTGTGCAGAGACTGTTCTAAGCACAGGAAACATGCGCCACGTTACAGGCATACTATAGACACCCCCCAGGTACAATATTTAAAGGAATATTTCACTTTTTTTTTTTACTTTAAGCATCATTAAAATCACTGCTCCCGAAAAAACGGCCATTTTTAAAAGTTTTTTTTTCATTGATACATGTCCCCTGGGGCAGGACCCGGGTTCCCAAACCCTTTTTAGGACAATACCATGCAAATTAGCCTTTAAAATGAGCACTTTTGATTTTGAACATTCGAGTCCCATAGACGTCAATGGGGTTCTAATGTTCGTGTGAATTTTCGGTCCGTTCGCAGGTTCTGGTGCAAACCAAACCGGGGGTGTTCGGCTCATCCCTAATAAACAGTATCCTCACATCTTTACCGCATTGGGATTGCATAAAAGGAAAGGAGTTCTCATCACGAGTAAAAACTCTGTAGCCTTTTCCTTGCATGACTCTATCGGTGACCCAGAGGGTAGATAAATACAAAAGAAATCACTCCAATGGCCACATCCATATAGTAAATTTAGTAACAACAGAAAAAATGGGCAAAAATAACCCAAGGTCGGACGTTAGAGGCACATTGGACAATCGTAAGTTATAAAAAATGTTTTATTTATAACAATACATAGTACACACAGAGCAAAAAAGAATAAGAATACAGTGTGCATGCGCGAGAACTCCGACATGGCCGCCTGAGCCTGGAGCTCCGCACCACCCCGGACGAACAAGCCGTACAACCCCCGTTACAGCCCGCGGAGGATCTTCCCGTCTACCCGCCCGGAGCCAGGAACACCAGGGGAGCACGGATAGATGTCCGGTCCCCAGGCTCGCCGAGACCTAGGCCCGCAATTCGATGCGGCGGCGACAGACGGGTGTACCAAGATGGCCGCCGGCATGGAAAACAACAGGCCTCATGCTGCCACACAGCCCAGGGCTCCTGAAATCAGGCCAGTACTGACCCCCCCCGACCCTGACTTATGCCCAAGCGGCACAGGGAGGCCTCATGGCCCTCACCAGCACCAAGCCCCCTCCATGGCCCACACAGAGCCCCTGAATGGCAGGCAGCTGGAGGACTATGCCCTATCCTCATCCATGCCCTTCCAACTTCCCTCAACAGCAAATCCATCCCCCGGCTATTCAGTCAGGGACATCTCCGCACTTCAAGAAGACCTCTTCACTAAATTCTCTGCGAATAGGTCCAGGAGGTTTAATTTCAGAATAAGAGGCCTCCCGGAATCCTTCACGGATATCCCCCTCGCGGTTCAGGACTTTATCTCGGAGCTCATCCCTAATATCCCGCCGCACAGGCTAGAATTTGGATAGCGCACACAAGGCTCTAGGACCCCCCAGAAAAGACGGTACACTCAGAGATATAATAGTGAAACCGCACTTTTACGCGGTTAAAGAAGAGGTTATGCGACAATCACGCTTGAAGCCTAAGCTACAACACAGGGGACACCAAGTTCAGGTGTTTGCAGATTTGGCCCAGTCCACCATCCAAAGAAGACGTGCCCTAAAGCCTCTCCTAATGGTCCTAATGGAACGGGACATCAAGTACCGTTGGTCATTCCCCTTCACCGTGAAGTTCTTGATACAGGGCAAGACACACGCATTTTCCAACCTCCCAGAAGGTGAGAGACTGTTCTTGTCCCTAAAACTAATATCTTAGGAGGCACCCATGGATTTCTCCACGTCATCTTCGGGTTGGCCAAACGCCCCCCTCCGGCCAGCCCAGTATCTCCTCTCTGGAACAAGGGTCCCTCTAAGAAGAGCAAAGATGGAAGACCACCATAATTGAGTATTAGGACCCCATCATCCCTCTGTCCAATTCCCGAACTGGCCTGGTCCCCCTCTCCCAGGTCATTCTTCCACACCAAAGGCCTCTACACCACAAGTCCCTAAAGCTCAAAGAGGATAAACGTCTGCAATGGCCAGCCCTTCTGTTGCCTACACCTTCCAGAAGCAAGAATCCGGATCCCTTTCCCTTCCTGCCGTGGACTCGAATCTTAAAAGTTTCGCTCTTCAAAGGAATCGGTAGCTCTCTCCTCTCCAGAGCTGTTCTTCTGGGACTTGAACATACGAGTCTATTTTATAGGGCTGTCTCCCTGAACTTTGAATTTTGCATTTTATCTTTTTGTCTCGCTCTCTCTATTTTTGATTTTTATCCACGAACCTTTTTTGGGGCCCCATTTGGTTTGGGCCGGTTTCGTTGATGGGTCTCCCCGTGTCCTCTCGACCTTCCTGACCCTTCCCCTCAGTTATGAGGGGAGGGGTGGGTGTTGGGAAGGGAAGGGTGCCGGGGGACAGAGGCCTAAAATACAGTCTCTACGAGAACGTAATTTTCTTCATGTACTCATGGTCTGTGATACGGGTTTCTTATTACCAATTTGATTACCATGACTTAGTTGTGAACAGTTTATTAGTCAGACTCATGATATTTCAGGGGTCCGGGGTGGGACCCTTGCGCCTCCTCTCATTCCTGGAGAACCGAATGTGTCCTCTTCGAATGGGACTTTGTTCGCCCCTTTAGGGCGAGCGAAGGTTTAGAGTGGAGATTTGGCGGACTTCCTCACCGCCACCCTCCACGGGTCTCGTTAGAAGACCCTTGTTACTGTCTTTGTTAGTATGTTTGTTTTTTTCTAAACTTTCCATTTCTCCCCATTCACTCTTTTTATCTCTTCTAGCCTGTCGGTGGGAATCGTCCCCAGTCCTCATCCTAGCAGAATTAGAACAAATCTTCTCCTTCCTCACCCTCGCTGCAAATAATCGTCTTCATAAGGTAAGTGGCTGCTGGTTAGATGGTCATCCTCCCCTCTGTTCCCATGGCTGACACAATATCGAAGGGAGTAGATCTCAAGGTGGCATCTCATAACGTTCAGGGTCTTAATTCTCCTAGGAAAAGGAGATTAGCTCTTGATCACTACAAATCCCTCAAACTGGACACAGTGCTCCTGCAGGAGACGCACTTCCCGATTCGGTACAATCCCAAGTTCCTCCACACCTACTTTCCATCTTTTTACCTTGCCAATGCCCCAAACAAGACAAAAGGGGTAGCAATTCTTCTCAAATTTGCCCACATCTCTGACTTCAGAGACCCAGGGGGCAGGTTTATTCTTGTAAAGGGCACTCTGGAGGGAGTTCTTTACTCCATAATTTCATACTATGCCCCAAATAAGGGCCAAGCCATGTTCTTCCAGAGGCTCTTTGCAACTCTCAACCCCCTCCTAGAGGGCAAGGTCACCTGGGGGGGAGACTCCAATGTCGCGTTTGACCAGGGTCTTGACAAAACTAAACCCCTCAAAGACCAGCTGATACGTCCCACGAAACTGAGCACCAGAATAGCCAAAACACTGCACACCCAAGGCCTAGTTGACATTTGGAGAGAACTAAACCCCAAATGTAGAGACTTCACTCACTTCTCCTCTCCCAATCAGTCATATGCCAGGATTGACCACATTCTCCTCCCTACAAACCTTATCCCTCTGGCCAATAGAGCCTCCATTTTAGACATAGCATGGTCGGACCACTCACTGGTTATCCTTTCTTTAAGAAATGTTCTGATGGGGAACAGGGGCTCTTACTGGGGCCTAAACGAGTCTCTTCTCAGCGACCCAATTAACACCAAGATGATAGCAGACAGCATCAAAGAATACTTTAAACTAAATGATGTAGAAAATATTTCTCCCGAGACCCTCTGGGCTGCTCACAAGGCTACCGTCCGAAGGTGAGCTTATCAGGTTAGTGACCCAGGTAAAGAAGGAACGACTGATTGACATTCAAAAATTGGAAAAATCCTTTGTAACCCCGAAAGCTGACCACAAGAAAAACCCTTCTAAGGTATTAACAGACAAATTGGACGCGATCAGACTCAAGCTCAATATGGCACTAACAGCAAAAGCCGAGAAACATATTAGATGAAGCAGAGCCAAATTTTATTGCCAAAGAGACAAAATTGGATGGATGCTAGCCGGTAAGCTCACCCCCAAATTTCGTTCTCTCACTTTCCCCAAACTATGTATAGCAGGCCAGCCTCCTACAGCCAACCCAACTAAAATCATGACTGCCTTCCACGATTTTTACTCCAACCTCTTTTACTCCAACCCGAGCGGTGCGAGAACCCTCAACCGACTCTTTTCTCCAGAACCTTCGGTTGCCCTCTATTTCCAAGGAACACAAAGATTTAATCGGCGAATGCTTCTCCTCGGAGGAGATAAGGGAGGTTATCAAAAGCCTTAAGATCGGCTCAGCCCTGGGCCCGGACGGTCTTTCGGTCCCCTACTACAAGACATTCGGCGACATATTGGCCCCCCATATGGTTAAATTTTTCAACTCTAAAAACTCAGGCTCCCCAATAGATCCACATCTGAATACGGTGTTCATTTCAGTAATCCCCAAACCCAATAAAAACCATGAAGAAGTAGAAAATTATAGGCCCATTTCCCTAATTAATAACGACCTCAAAATCCTAACAAAAATTCTCGCCAACCGCCTAGCTTCCTTTATAAAACAGTACATAACAAAACATAAAGACCAAGTAGGTTTTATCCCGGGTAGGCAGGGCCCACTCCAAATTAGGAGAGTGGTAGACATTGTCTCTATTCTCCAATCCAACTGGGAAGGGGACCCCAAGCAGGAAGGAATGCTCCTATGGTTAGACTTACACAAGGCCTTCGATTCAATTGAATAGCCCTATCTATTCTCTCTCCTGGAGAAGTGGGGCTTTGGATCTAGCTTCTTAGGAATCCTGGGATCCCTGTACTCCAATCCGAAAGCGGTAATCTGATTACAAGGACAATACTGCAAACCCCTCCATACAGGGCTGCCCTCTCTCCCCTCTGATTTTTGCCATGGAGATCGAAACACTTGCAATAGCAATTAGATCAAATCCCAACATCCTTGGAGTGTCCTGTGGGAACCAAGTCCACAAATGCGGGCTATTTGCGGACGATATGCTCCTTTTTATCACATCCCCGACCACCTCCCTCCCAAACCTGTGCAAACTCCTGAAGGAGTTCTCCAAAATTTCAGGACTTAAGGTAAACTATTCCAAGTCATATGCCTTAAATATTTCCCTCAAGACAGACACAGTATCCGCACTTCAAAGTTCCTTTGACTTCAAGTGGAATGACATTTACATAGACTACTTAGGAATTAAATTTACAGCTAAAACGGAACAATTATATGAACTTCCCCCAGACTTACTGCAAGTTAGAAGCTGACTTAGGAAATTGGTCAAAGGGGGAGGTATCCTGGCTCGGGAAAGTCCACGCAGTGAAGATGACTTTGCTGCCTAGACTCTATCTCTTCAGGGCCCTTCCAGTAAACATTAATAAGGAACACTTGACCAAATTTCAAAGAAAAGTAATCAAATTTATTTGGGGGGGCAGAGGTCACAGAATCCAGAAAAGAACCCTTTTCCTACCCAGAACACAGGGGGATTTAGGATCACCCCAGCTTTTCTTGTACCAAGCTGCCAGGCTAGCCCAGCTCTCCACGGTCTACTCTAAGGCTGAGAAACCAGACTGGATTCAAATAGAGAGACAGGCTGTTCCATCCTACACCCTGGACTTCCTTCTCTAGGTACCCCCAAGACAGCGTCCTCCAATACTCTCCCCGTCTTTCTCTCAATCCCTCAAAATCTGGGATAACCTAAGAAACAACCCCTCTCTAATCTCGAGGTGTCACCCACTAGTGCACATCTTCAACAATCCAGACTTTACCCCAGGGTTGGACATCAAAGCCTTTAGATGGTGGTTGGACAAGGGATTGTACCGAATCGGACACTTCTTCACTAACGAGGGCCCTATTTCTCTCAAATTCTGTCTCAATCATCTGGAAATCCCTATCTCGGAGCGTTATAGATTTCACCAAATAAGACATTTTCTCCGCCACATTTGTGGGGAGAAATCCTCGCCTCACACATTCACACCATACGAATTATGGTGTTGGCAGTCCACGGAGCAGAGGAGAGGGATCTCCATCATCTATCAGTCTCTATCTCTTCACTCTCAAAAGACCCCTTACATGCTAGCTTGGGAGAGTGAGCTCTCCCTCAATTGGGAAGTTGATAAATGGAGGACCTCCTTCAATAGATCCTTTAAGGGCATTAAGAATATCTCCCTAATCGAATCAAGCCTCAAGGTCATCACTAGATGGTACCTCACCCAGGACAAATTGTCCAAAATGTTCCCAACAGCAGACCCCAGGTGCTTCCGAGGGTGTCACCTTTCGAGCTTAATGGCTCACATTTGGTGGGAATGCCCCAGATTGAGGCCCTACTGGAGCAAGATATTCTCCCTGATCCGAAAAATCATGAAACTCCAAATCCCGAAAACCCCAGCCATAGCTCTTCTTAATGACAACTTATCCAGAACACCAAAACTGTTGCGTAAACTAATACACTTTATCCTCCTAGGTGCCAAACTCACCATTGCCAAAGCCTGGAAACAACCCAGGGTTTCCTTCAAGGCAGCTACTCGTAAAATTTCATGGATTATGTCCCAAGAGAAACTCTCTAGCATTCTACACGACACCAAAGTACAATTCAAAGCTACCTGGGAACCGTGGGCGCAGTATATGGGTATCTCTCTCATACCTGGTGTTCAACCTTAAAATTACAAGTATTCTAAAGGGGGGCGGGGGCCTCTCCAGTTGACAGGCTAGCTTCTCTTTCCCTCTCCTCTCCTTCCTCTCTTCTCTCATTTCCTCTCTCTTCTTGACACTACTCTTCTGCTTTTCACTTTAGGGAGACTAGGAAATGTCCTCCCGACTTCAGTGCAAACCATACCCCGGAGGGAATTTTCTCCCTAGAAAGTTAGCAAACAAGGCTACAGCAACCTCAAAGCATTTCCTTGACCCCGAGCCTAAATGGCAAGCATAAGTTGGGGGCGGCTTGCTGAGATTCTCCCGTGCACACCTTGATCCCTTTGGGGAACCTCTTCTGGCCATTCTATGCTACTGTACGTAAACGCGGCAGTGTACACATTCTATGAAAAGTTGCAGTAGCTCCTTAGGTCCTGTTTATTGTTTTTGTTATGCGATAGTCTTTTACACCTTGTAAAGTCAGTTTCTACATTCCCCTCAGGGGTACGCCATGTAATAGTCTGCTGTTCTTATTATTTTTTTTGTATTGCTTTCTTTTTTATGTAAAACCAATAAAAGATTTTGATAGCAAAAGAATAAGAATAAAAAACATATAATACATTTTAAACATAATACATAACATGAAAAAACATGCATAATATACATAACACTGAGTCCCTGTGCATCAACGCATTTTGCTATTTAGCTTTGTCAGGACACATTCAGAGCTTTCTGGAAAAAAACAGGTCTTACTATCTGAAATAAAACACATAGATAAGACTTTATATAACAACATATATTTAAAATGGATCATTGTCAAATCTGAGTGACATCTGCAGCACACACAAAGGTACCTTGCAAAGAAGTCCAAAGAAGATAATCTCCCTACTAAGCATCAGGTATCACCAAATATAGTATTCAGACAAAAAGAAAAAAGAAAAAATACCGCGCTATATGTGGGTATATAATACCTTGCAAATCCTGACACAAAAATAAACCTTCATCGATAGTAAAAAATGTATGTATAAAAAAACTTACAAATAACTAATAAGAGCAGCCGCTAAATGTGAGATACACACAAAAACATATAACATAAGGAAGTAGCAGTGCTATATTACATAAATATGTGATTTAAACCAACATATAAAATACCATATAAGCATGAAAAATCATGTATGGAAAATCAAAATAAAAGACAACATTATATGAAAAAGTAGTCCATCTAGATGCATGTGAAGAGCCTTAAGCCCAAATCTCAATCTTCATGGTGATAATAAATGCAAAAAATAGGTGAATAATTCCTCCACCGCACCGCTGTGATAACACCATATGAAATGCGCGCTTACCACAAGGCAAGCCCAAGGAGCTTGCGACCTTAACCCAGTCGGGGCCTTTATCCAGGAGGAATAGCTGGGAAGCGGTAATCCACCAAGCCACACGGAGGGATCAGTCACAGCATGGAACAATAGGTATACAAATCCAAGGTATCAGAATAGATAACACTCAGGAGTTCCCCAGGAAAAGAAAAGGAATCGACATAGCGTAATCCTGATAACTTGCGTTTATTAGAAAATTTAAAAAAGCACTTACAGTGTAGTAGAGATAAAACAGCAAAAAGTATCAGCCGGCCGGCTTAAGCGATCACCCGTCCTGCAGACGGTATACGCGGAACGTCAGCACGTCAGCTCCTCCCTACGTGTGTTTCATCACACAATGACGTCATCTGGGGCACGGGCGATGCACTGACGTGTCGCATGTAAATACACAATGGAAAAACCAAGCCTCGATGTGGGTCAAAGACCGGAAATCGGGGGTGTGGCTTAGCAATGGCCGAGTGAGGATGCGCTTTTGGAGAGCTCCTGGCATAGCCCCTCTCTAACCTGTAATCTAATGGTAATTACATAGTGGATACAAGGCATGCTATCGACCAAAAGGTACAGGACTCGTTCATCAACCAGCGGATCCAGGTCTATAACCCCCCGGAGTGGTATCAAGCGATATTTCAAAGACTCACAGCAGATCTCACCAGGCGCCATTGTGACGGCACCTCGTGTGCACCCGAGGACAGAGGCTGACGCGATGGACTCACTAACCTCTTCCTCCACGTCTCTAACTCAGGACTCGCTGTCAGCGATACCAATGGCATTCCGAGCAGACATGGCAGGATCGTCCCAACGTCTGAGTGGTATCCCGGACGACCTTCAGAGTATATTACAGGCCCTACCTACTAAAGCCGACATTGAGGCCTTGCCCTCGTGGTCGGACATGGAGTCCCTTATCCTGTGTGTGGAGGAGGCACACACTCGGGACATTCAAGAACTGAGAACGGGGATCCAAGACCTCACAGAAGAGTGGATAATGGCGATCGGACATTATCGTCACTTACAGAGCGGGTCCTAGCCTTGGAACGTTTACAGGAGTCACAGGCCGCACAGACCACCGAAGTGCAGCTACACATGGAGGACCTGGAAGACCGCAGCCGCTGTAATAATTTGAGGCTGCGGGGCATTCCAGAAGCCACAGGGTCGGAGGACTTGGCGGCCTCGGTCACAGCTATTTTCCACAAAGTCCTTGGTAACACTCCACCACAACTGGAGCTGGATAGAGTACATAGAACTCTTGGGCCCAAGTCGCAGGACCCGGACAGGCCGCAGGACGTGCTTTGCAGGATACATAGATACACACAGGAAGAGCTCATCCTACGCAAGGCATGGGAGCAAGGCGAGGTTGAATTTGATGGTGCCATAGTTAAGATATTACCAGATCTATCGAGAGCCACGCTGCAAAGGAGAGCCTTACTGAGACTGGCACTAGAACTAGCAAAACAACAGGGATGTACGTATCGCTGGGGATACCCTTTGGCGGTACCATTCCGAAATGGAACCTCCTCGTTCACCATGCGCTCTCCTGCTGACATACCTGCCTTCTTTGAGTTCCTGGACACAGAACCGATTCAGGTACCGGATTGGCTAGCTTTCATCCCCAGGATGTCGACCCGTTCAGGATCCAACACCCAAAGGAATCGCCAACTTCCCCGCCAGCAGAGATCCCACCGGAGAACCTGTACAGTGTCTGCTGAAGATTCACGGGAAGTGTGACCATGAAGCGCACCAAATGATCAGGCATTAGTATATGTTTAATTTTTTTCCACGTTATTTTGGTTGCTTTTTACCCCTGCACTGTTGACTGAGCCCTTTAAGCCAATAATAATAGCTCTGCAATATATAATTCACTATAGTCTGCATAGAAGACGTTGGCTGAAATGATTTGCGGCGCGGGCTCTCCTCCTCCCTCTTGTGCATTGCTACCGCTGAACGTGCACTGTTTCACACTGAGGCGAACACAGCGTCATCAGCCCAAGGACTTTTTCCTCTTGCAAGCTCAGCGGATGCTGCAAACCAACAGGAAACTGGAGGATGCGTGACGCGGGATCACAAGCGCATATATCCCAGGAAGGTACTGCATCTCACCTCACGCTGCGGATCACGACCCTGGAAACAAGGAGACATGAAGATGGAATGGATCACGTGCAGCGGTAAAGAACTCTGTCACTAACAATATCACTGACACCAAGGACAGGGGGGACCCTGATATGGAACTATGTCATAAAATACGGGGCTCTGAGACAATAACACTACTCCCGGGAATGATTACAGTTGGTTACACACCCTCACTTCTGATTCCAAAATGATCCCAAAGCTCGTACTGGAGGGTGTTGGTGAGTTGTGGGGAGTGGGGGAATACCTCTGAATGGTTTCCACTGGACTCAGGCATGGGACAGAGCACAAGCATCGGAGAGGTATAGGTTCATTACCTATAGAGGGTTGGATGGGAGCCATCCCTATGATTTATACTGTGTTCGGGTGAGCAGAGAAAGGAGGGTATTAGGACACATGGGAGAACATAAGACTAGATAGAGACTCTGCAATCTTCCCCGTATATCTCAAGCCCTCATGCAGACCTCCCTTCCTCTATTCTTTTAGTGAACAAGGGGTATCTCCGCAGATAAGAGAATTAAGTGGGCTCACAGGTTTATAGTTAGTAAATATGCAGGGATGAAAACTTTATTGTTGTTAGTATGCTTTTGCCTGACCTTAGGATAAATGTATAGAGATAATATATATATATGCACACAATACCTGACGTTATACTTACTACCTAGTATTTCTTACACTTTAATTTGTACCTTGCTTACATAAAAACTAGTTTTGCCTTATAATACATTGCACCAAACCTGTCATCACAATCACTGAGTTATATGTAGTCATGAACAGGGATGGAGAGGGGTAACAGGTATACTCCTCGCTGGTTATTGCTTTACATAACCCCAATTAGGCCAACACTCAATTACCAGAACTGTACTGGTGAGCGTCATAGCACTATTGTGCGTTTCTATTAGAACAATCATCTGTACTTAGCTAAGTACAGCTTAGATTCTAGCTTTTTCTTTATCTCAACTACTCTCTCTTTTTTATATTTTTTCTCACCTATTCTCCCCTTAACCCCCTAATTTTTTTCACCCCCCCTTTTTTTTTTTTAACCCAGGGAAACATGGAGGCGGTGAATGTATTTTCCCTAAACAAAAACAGCTTAAGTGTGCCGGAAAAGAGACGAATGCTGCTACAAGATCTAAAACGTAACAGAGCAGACTTGGTCCTACTCATTTTAAAAATGGTAACCTCCCTATACTGAAAAATAAATTCTACCCAACGGCTTATCACTCCACCAATGGGTCTACCAAGACCCGTGGAGTGTCCATACTCATCGCCAGCAAAGTACCCTGGAGATGCGCAGAAACATTATCAGACCCAGAGGGAAGATATTTGTTCCTCAGAGGTGAAATTGGAGGGGCACAGGTAACCCTTGCGAACATATACGCACCTAACAGCCACCAAGATCGTTTTATTGTTAAGACCCTAGAAGCCCTGCTGGAGTTCTCTAGAGGTCATCTTATCATTGGAGGCGACTTCAACCTCCCTCTAATCCCCTCTGAGGATACATCCTCAGGAACATCCTCTATCACCCCAGTTGCTAGGAAACGAATAGCCAGGGCATTACATAAGGCACATTTGATCGACGCTTGGCGACTACTTCACCCAACCGAACTAGACTACACTTTTTACTCCAAACCCTACAAACAATACTCCAGGATTGATTATTTTCTACTCCCTCATGCCCAATTACATGCTCTTAGAGACTCCAAAATAGGTTCCATCACGTGGTCAGATCATGCCCCTGTTCTGCTGACTTATGCCCTGACTGACCACCCTACAGATGGGCAGAGGACCTGGAGACTGAACGAAAGTCTAATGCACGATGATGAGGTACTTACAGATGTCAGGAAGGATATGATTTTTACTTCCAAACAAACTACACTCCTGACAGTGATCCTGGAATTGTCTGGGAGGCACATAAAGTGGTGATCCGCGGAGTTCTGATAAAGCACGGAGCACGCATTAAACGACTAAGATCAGCCCAGATGACAACCCTTCTACATGATTTACATCTAGCAGAGGCAAGACACAAACATGCACAGACAACGGCGGGGGAGGCAGAAATTACGCTTCTAAGCAACAAAATTACTGACCTAATGCAGTATCGGGCAAAAGCGGCGTTACAAATATGCAGACGTGTGACGTACGAATTCGGGAATAAATGCGGTAAGATACTAGCCAAATCACTAAGAGAGCAAGTCTTAGCGAGTTACATCCCCCAAATTGTGTCATCTTCTGGTCAGAAAATTACATTGCCCAAGGCGATAGCAGCGGAATTTAGGGAATTTTATTCCTCTCTCTATAACTTAAAACAGCAACCAATAACGCAAACACATATAGATGACTATATAGCTAAATCTAAAATGCCTAAATTATCAGCTGAGTTCAGTGAGTTACTAGAAGAACCTATTACCACGGAGGAGATTCAGAAAGCAGTTGCTTCCATGAAACTAGGGAAAGCACCAGGGCCGGATGGCTTTACGGCCCTATATTACAAAACTTTGCTACCATCCTTAGGAGAACACATGCATAAATTCTTTAACTCACTGGACTCTAGCACTCACTTCCCCAGAGAAACACTAACAGCACACATTGCAGTACTACCCAAGGAAGGGAAGGATGCGACGTTGTGTGGGAGTTATAGGCCAATTTCACTTCTCAATATCGACCTTAAAGCCTTTACGAAAATAATATCAACCAGACTCCAAACATACCTTCCGTCCCTGATTCATCTAGACCAAGTCGGATTTGTCCCGTCTAGAGAAGCCAGGGACAATACAATCAAAGCCCTCAACATCTTACATGTGGTTAATCATAATAAGACCCCCTGCATATTCCTAAGTACGGACGCGGAAAAGGCCTTTGACAGGGTGAATTGGCGTTTCATGACATCAGTTTTAAGACATGTGGGCTTGGGGACCAGGATGTTAGACTGGATTACCTCAGTCTACACCAACCCCACAGCGCGAGTTCGGGCAAATGGGACTCTGTCTGCCCCCTTTGAGATTGAAAATGGAACCCGCCAGGGATGCCCGCTATCCCCACTCCTCTTCGCCCTGTCACTGGAACCCTTCTTGCGAACGATCCGGGCCCATCCAGATATTTCTGGAGTAACCATAGGAGAGACGCAACAGAAAATTGCTGCTTACGCGGACGACATGTTGTTCACTCTCACAAACCCGATAATCTCCCTTCCCAATCTGCTCCGGGAATTCAAGACATATGGGAACATATCTAATCTGAAGATAAATTTTAACAAATCAGAAGCCATGAGTATTGGACTCCCCCCACACCTCCTCGGAACATTGCAGGACAGTTTTAAATTTAAATGGACCACCACTGCATTGAAATATCTGGGCACTTATATTCCCCCCAAATTATCCCAAATATTTGCCCTGAACTTCCCCCCATTATTGTCCATGGTCAGAACCCTACTTAAGAAATGGAACACAGGGCTACACTCCTGGTTTGGCAGGTGCAACATCCTTAAGATGTGCATCCTGCCAAAGTTTTTATATCTCATACAAGCCCTACCGATTCAAATACCCGCCCACTACTTTGACCAGACCAACACTATGTTCCTAGACTTTATATGGGCAAATAAGAGACCTAGGATTAACAGACGACAGCTCACTTTACCCAAATTATATGGAGGACTGGCAGTCCCAGATCTTCGTAAATATCAACAAGCAGCCCACTTGACCAGACTCATAGATTGGAACCGCCATAATACCACCAAGCTATGGACCCAGTTAGAACAAGCCCAATGCACTATACCTTTAAACAGAGCACCTTGGTGCCATGATTTATTACCTGGGAAGATAAAGAATCATCCTCTGATAGGAATAACCACATGAATCTGCTCATCTCTTTTTTTCTAGATTACATCTTACATCCCTTAGTTCCCCTTTACGTCCGATTCTGGGAACCCCAGAATTCAGTCCAGGATGTACGGATCCAGTATTTCGCTCCCTACGGAACGCAGGGTATTCTCAAGCATCCCATTACATCACAAATAGACAGTGGCCCTCCATAGAAGGGCTGATGAATTCAGAGGGGCCGTTCCATCTAGATTTTTGGAGAGCTCTACAGCTTAGTCATTTCCTCAAGACGTTACCACCTCCTGGAAATTTTGACCGGGCCTTGTCCACATATGAAAAATACTGCTCAGGAGAGGGTGATCTACCTCACACACTATCAGCCACCTACCAACTGTTGATTACACCACAAGAAAATTACCAAGTGCCCACCCTCGGGTCATGGGAGAGAGATATGCAGTGTAGCTTTACATCACGGCAAAAACAAAACATACTCTATTTTACATTCAAATCCTCAATATGCACGAAAATGCAGGAAACTAATTATAAATTAGTAACCAGATGGTACAACACTCCAGACAAACTGCTGAGATTTTTCCCATTGTCCTCAGGTATGTGTTGGAGATGTGGGGAGGAACAGGGTACAATTCTTCATGTCTTTTGGTCCTGTCGGAGATTGGAGCAGTTCTGGAAGTCCATACAGCAGACGATACAAAAATTTATGGAACGCACTATTGTGGCGGACCCTAGCCTTTTCTTACTACACGCTTCTAATATGTCCAAAAAAACATATAAAAAATCACTGACCAGACATCTCCTTGATGCGGCCAAAGCTTGTATCCCCTTGCTGTGGAAGACTACCAGACCTCCAACTGTGGGTATGTGGTTTAAAAAAGTAGAGGATATCAGGAAGATGGAGGATCTTATCCTCACAGCCCGTAACCAAACTGAACAATACACTAAAACATGGTCGCAATGGCTTATATACATATTTTCCACTGAGGGACAAAACCTACTAGCAAACTCGTGAACTGAAACAGATAATGGAAGCCAAATGGCAGAAGCTCCATGCTTGACATGTCGGTACCAAGCAATAGATGGGCACCGCCTCCGTGTCCCCCCCTCCCCCGACCCGTGTACCATACCCCTACCCCTTTCACTCTTTGAACCTACCTCTACTCAGATTTCTATCTCGTTCTTTTCTCTCTTCTTTTATTTTACTATAACTATTATTTTGGAAAAAGGAAAATTGGCAGGTGGGGTGAGGACAAACAGATATGCTCGAACTCTAAAGTTGGGTTGAACTTATTGTATAGAGCATAATAACATGTGTATGACCCTGTAATGAGAAACCATACTGTCTTGCCCTAATTATGTTGGTGTAAGAGGCTGCGTCCTCAAACCCGGTTTATGTTTATGTTAATACTGAGGGCCCTTAGCCCCTCCTGCTTTTTTGAATAAACTTATATTTGAAAAAAAAAAGACCGGAAATCACCTTGCGCTTCACCAATAACCTGGCAATATGTTAGAAAAACCATCTTGAGTATGGGAAACATACCAAAACAGGTAATACCCGGAATCGTATCATGAAGATCAATATAGACAATTAATAGGCTCAGGAGAAGGATGGTAGGACCAAATTAACTCCAACTCCACACCTGGCATCTTTCCAGAGAGATACATAATTCATACAAAAAAGATGCATAAATAATTAGTTACAAAATAATATATCCGGTCTGTTCCCAAGAGTCAATTTATACGCCTTAAACGCAATTGCACAGATGATACCCAGTTTTTACAACAGGCTGGGATTTTGGTGGACAGGTTTTTAGAGAAGGGATTAAAGGTTTAGATAGAAATCAACTACTTATTGAGAGGCCACATCCCGATAATAACCCTGTCCTTTTCCCATTTATTACCACCTATTCGGTACAGCACAACAACATTAAGAGCCTACTGAACAAGCATTGGCATATATTGGGTAATGATCCCATTTTGAGATCAGTTCTACCAGAGAGGCCACAGGTCATATTTAGAGGAGCATCGTCCCTTAAAGACAGATTGACCCCCAATGTCCTGGATCCTCCCACCAGGGGTTTGAAGGGTCTTTTTGACAATCTGACGGGGTACTATAAACGTGGAAGATGTCAGGTTTGTTTGATTAATACTGGCATCTGTAGACATACCCAGAAGTTTACCTCTCATAGTACACAGATTGAATATGACATAGAACCCTTCATTATTTGTTCAACGGAGGGGGTCGTCTACCTGCTTCAGTGTCCATGTGGGTTACAGTATGTGGGCAGGACTAGATGACCTCTCTCCGTTCGACTTAATGAACATATCACCAACATTAAAAATGGGTTTCCTAAACACTCAGTCTCAAAGCATCATTTGACCACACATAATAAAGACCCCTCCAAAACCATTTTTTGGGGGATTGATAAATATCGCCCCCACTGGAGAGGGAGTTCTCTAGTCAGGAGTATCTCCAGACTCGAGATGCTATGGATTCATAAGATTAAATGCTATACCCCGTATGGGCTCAACGTAGACACTGACACCAATGCATTTATTGATAATTCTTGATAATATTTTGGTTTATGGGCTAACCTTTATGATGGTTCTTTAACCACTTCAATACCAGGCACTTAGACACCTTCCCGCCCAGACCAATTTTCAGCTTTCAGCGCTGTCACAATTTGAATGACAATTGCGCGGTCATGCTACACTGTACCCAAACAAATTTTTTTATCATTTTGTTCCCACAAATAGAGCTTTCTTTTGGTGGTATTTGATCACCTCTGCGGTTTTTATTTTTTGCGCAACAAATAAAAAAAGACCGAAAATTTTGAAAAAAAAACAAGTTTTTCTTTGTTTCTGTTAAAACTTTTTTGTAAATAAGTACGTTTTCTTCTTCAATGACGGGCACTGATATGGCTGCACTGACGGGCACTGATGGGCACTGATACGGCGGCACTGATGGGCACCGATGAGGTGGCACCAATGAGGTGGCACTGATGAGGTGGCACTGACGGGCACTGATGATGGGCACTGATAGGCGGCACTGATGGGCACTGATAGGCGGCACTGATGGGCACTGATAGGTGGCACTGGTATGCGGCACTGGTGGGCACTCATAGGTGGCACAGATGGGCACTTATAGGCGGCACTGATGGGCACTCATAGGTGGCATTGATGGGCACTCATAGGTGGCATTGATGGGCACTCATAGGTGGCACTGATAGTTGGCACAGATGGGCATGGATGGGCACTGATGGGCACTGATGGGCACGGATGGGCACTGACAGGTGGCAGGAATGGACACTGATGGGTGGCACTGATGGCACTGCTTGTTTGCAGTGATGCCCCTAAGGGTGGCATTGCTGGGCATCACTGCAACATAATGGTGCCAATCAGTGCCCATTTGTGGACACTGATTGGCACAGATTTGGCACACTGGGCACATGTGGATGGCCATGGGGTACATACCTGGCCATCCACATGTTGCCCCTTCCCTGGTGGTCCTAGTGGCGATCCCTGGTGGTCCAGTGTGGTGATCTGCGGGGGGGCTGCACTGATAAACAATCAGCGCAGACCCCCCCTGCCAGGAGAGCCGCCGATCGGCTCTCCTCTAATCGCGTCTGTCAGACGCGAGTGAGGAAGAGCCGATCAACGGCTCTTCCTATTGACAGCGTGATCAGCCGTGATTGGACACGGCTGATCACGTGGTAAAGAGCCTCCGCCGGAGGCTTTTTACCAAGATCAGTGTAGCGGTGTGTCAGACTGACACACCGCTCCACCGATCGCCGCGATGCGCGCCCCCGGGGGCGCGCTGCGGCATGTTATCCTGCTGGCCGTCATATGATGTCCAGTCAGGATAACAGAACCACTTCCCGGACGTCAATCCGCTATAGGGCGGGCGGGAAGTGGTTAAATTTTCCCTTGCCTGATTGTATGTTTCATTCTGAAGGCTGTAAAACTTGAATTATTTATTAGCTATTTGCTGGAAGAATAGATGATGTTTTTATAGGAGGTACCCCTATATTTGAGTACATGTTAAATTGATTACCTCCATGTGGGTTAACGGAAACCATTTTCTGCACCCTTTTTGTAAGGATCCCATATATATATTTTTTTGTTGAAAATTTGGAATATCTGAACAACATACCCAATATATGGGATCTGCCCTTCATTAGCTGGGCCTCAACAAGATTATGGTCAATTCCAAATATGGAGGGTGATTTGGTATACCATATCCCCTCTTTGCCTTTTTTGTTTTTGGCTGACATTTTTGGTTTAGCCAAAATGAGGCTTATTAATAATAACTTTTTCATTTTTCATTTTTTCAATTATTTTTATGTGTATATTTCTTTTTAATATTTTTCCAATATGAATTTTTATACATATTTTTATTCACAATTTTATATATATTTTGTGTTGTTAAATATAATTCTCTATTTTTCATATCTCTCTCATTTTAGTTGGATCATGGCATACACTCCATTGATTAGAGATTAACGCAATGCCTTAATTATTTTTTATATTATTTTGTAACTAATTATTTATGTATCTTTTTTGTATGAATTATGTATCTCTCTGGAAAGATGCCAGGTGTGGAGTTGGAGTTAATTTGGTCCTACCATCCTTCTCCTGAGCCTATTAATTGTCTATATTGATCTTCATGATACGATTCTGGGTATTACCTGTTTTGTTATGTTTCCCATACTCAAGATGGTTTTTCTAACATATTGCCAGGTTATTGGTGAAGCGCAAGGTGACTTCCGGTCTTTGACCCACATCGAGGCTTGGTTTTTCGGTTGTGTATTTACATGCGACATGTCAGTGCATCGCCCGTGCCCCAGATGAAGTCATTGTGTGACGAAACGCGCGTCGGGAGGAGCTGACATGCTGACGTTCCGCGTGGATCGTCTGCAGGACTGGTGATCGCTTAAGCCGGCCGGCTGATACTTTTTGCTGTTTTATCTCTACTACACTGTAAGTGCTTTTTTAAATTTTCTAATAAACGCAAGTTATCAGGATTACGCTATGTCGATTCCTTTTCTTTTCCTGGGGAACTCCTGAGTGTTATCTATTCTGATACCTTGGATTTGTATACCTATTGTTCCATGCTGTGACTGATCCCTCCGTGTGGCTTGGTGGATTACCGCTTCCCAGCTATTCCTCCTGGATAAAGGCCCCGACTGGGTTAAGGTCGCAAGCTCCTTGGGCTTGCCTTGTGGTAAGCGCGCATTTCATATGGTGTTATCACAGCGGTGCGGTGGAGGAATTATTCACCTATTTTTTGCATTTATTATCACCATGAAGATTGAGATTTGGGCTTAAGGCTCTTCACATGCATCTAGATGGACTATTTTTTCATATAATGTTGTTTTTTATTTTGATTTTCCATACATGATTTTTCATGCTTATATGGTATTTTATATGTTGGTTTAAATCACATATTTATGTAATATAGCGCTGCTACTTCCTTATGTTATAGTATTCAGACACTTGGGTATTTTTGGCCAGAAGTAGGCTGGAAAAATTGTTTATAACAATAAGAATGATTCACATAACAAATACATACTTCAAATTGAAATAGAGAAAAAAAAATATATAATAAATATACTCACCGACTCACAATATTAGCTACCACGTATATTAATAATACTAACAGGTAGAAAAAACCCCAAGAGAACAAGAAATGATGAAGGGGGAAAAAAGGGGGGTGATGGTATGGATACAACCAATGGGGCCACAACAATAATAGCCATAACCTATATTATATTGTATTTTATTATTATATCCTTCACTTACCACCTTTGCAGCCACTATGGATGTTTTCACATTGATGGATCACAGAAAGGTTAATTTAGATGAGGTAATTTCCACTCAAACTAAAATTAACACTGACTTGGAAAGTTTAGCACGTAAAATAGGAAACACTATGGAAAAAAAGTAAGTCTATGGTGGGACACCAATACCTTTGAGCGATATCTAAGAGAGAATACAGTACCTAGAAGATTACTGTGGGAATTACCTCCCAATAACAGCCTCATAGATAAGGAATCTATTGATGAGTGGTATGAATTCTTTAATAGTAAAAGTCTACACTGTTTTAGATTCCTTCTTAAAAGGAAACAATGAAAAATGAGCATTATAGAACAAATAGAGGAATTGAAAACAAAATTAGAACCCCATAAGGAATCCACAGAATTTAGTAGACTTGCTAATCAGTTAAACAAAGACCTTATAGTCAAAGATTTAGAAGTGCAACTGATAAAGATGAAGAAATACCAGAGAGACAGATCAGATTATAAAGCGGATCAAGTTTTAAAATGGCAAAGTAGGCTGGAAGAGCCTGCACCTATTTTAACCTATTTTACACCAGAAAGAGAAGTGGGGATTCAACAACCCGAAGCAACTACTTCCTATCAGCCTACAATATAATGGGCAAAATAGGGAAATCTATCCGAGGACACCGAGAACAAACCATGAATGACGTGGCAATGACAACAATTGACACCACACTCTGAAAAATCCATGGAAGAAACCTTTTTAAAACCTTTTAAGAAACTTTATTCCAATATGGGTTACAATGAAAGACCATATAGGGATGTTAGAGGTCCACCCCATTACTATGATCAATATGGGAGACATGAAAGAAGTCCCCTACACATAATAGGTATGATCCCATTAGAAATCACACAGAACCTAACCCCTATAATCAACAATCTCAATATGAGCAAGATTGTCAGAGGTCTGATTTTTTAGACAGGGGAAGAGGGATCACTCTCCGAGAATGAAACCAGAAGAGGTCTACCGCTCTCCAAGGAGGAGACCACAAGAGGTTCAGCATTCGCCGAGGAGAAGACCACAAGAAGAACAACCAAGAACCCCAGAACGAAGAGGGAATGCAGAGCGGGAAAGAGACTCCAAAAGAAAAAGAAAACATTAAGGGAAGGAGTCTTTAATTTGAGTGGACAACCATTAACAACAGATGAACTAGCAATACTTGTGTCAGAGAATTTAGTAGACCCGACTGTGTGGACTGCACAGAGGAAACCAGAAACGTATGTAAGTGAAATGGTGTTTATTAAATAGGTGACAAATAAGTGAAATATAAACAGTGCAAAACCAACCACAGACCCAGAAAACTATAAATAATATATACAAATAACTGGATATACTGGAATCGTAAACAAGCCAGGCCGAGGTTATACACAGGGAGGTCAGCAGATGGGTAAGGATGGGAAACCAACAGGACAGGGAGAGGATGGATGGATAGGCTGCAGGGCAGGGATACAAGGAAATTAGGACACAGGAGGGACAGGTCCAGGATGGGTTCGGGATAGGGATCGGATCAGATCAGATCAGATCTGATCAGAAACAGGCTCAAGGTCAAGATACAAGCAGCGAGGTCAGGGCACAGGGAGAAAGATACCAAGGCAAGCATGTGAGGGCTTGCCGGGTATTTATAAGACTCCAGTAATTGACCGCACGTTACACCTGAGTGCAGAGGGTGCCATCTGCTCCACACTGCCGGAATACACCCGCTGGTGGACACCGGTACTACGACCCAAGGATGCAACAGTGCCACCAGCAGGTGAGTCCTCTTATTACAGGTCCTAGGTGTTGGAAGAAACCCGTTGGTGGAGACTGGTACTGCGATCCAAGAGACCGATAGCGCCACCAACGGGTGAACCTTTTCATGACAGTACTCCCCTCAAAGGAGCGGCCTCCAGACGCTCCAACTAGATGAAATTGTCCAAAGTTTATGGCCTCAAACCGAACAACAGATGAGGGCACGTCAGGCTGGGCATCGGGTACCTTAGACTGGGCAGCGAATACATAAAACCGGACAGCGGGCACATCAGAGCAGACAGCGGGCACATCAAAGCAGACAGCGGGCTCCAGGTCGTCGAGCTGGGCAGCGGGCTCCGGGTCGCCGAGCTGGGCAGCGGGCTCTGGGTCATTGAGCTGGGCAGAAAGCTCCGGGTTGTCGAGCTGGGCAGCAAGCTCCAGGTCGTCGAGCTGGGCAGCAAGCACCATAAGGGCAGGCTGGAAAACAGGCACTGGCTCAACAAACTGGGTAACGAGCCCCGGTCCAGTGGGCTGGGTAACGGGCCCCGGTTCAGTGAGCTGGACACCGGGCACTGGTCTGGCAAGCCAAATAACGGGCACTGACTTAACGTACTCCGGTTTAGCAGACTGGGTAAAGGGCACTGGTTCCGCAGACTTGGTAATGGGCACCGGTTCCGCAGACTGGGTAACGGGTACCGGTTCCGCAGACTGGGTAACAGGCACTGAAACTTCAGGCTGACACACGGGCACTGAAACGCCAGGCTGACACATGGGCACCAAAACTCCAGGCTGACACACGGGCAACAAAACTTCAGGCTACCACATGGGCACCGAAACTTCAGGCTGACACATGGGCACTGAAACTTCAGGCTGACACACGGGCACCGAAACTTCAGGCTGGAAAACAGGTACCAGGACATCAGACTGAGAAGTGATTACATCAGACAGGGGAGTGGAGACATCAAGCTGGAAGGCAGGCACCAAGACATCAGGCTGGAAGGCAAGCACCGAGACATCAGGCTGGAAGGTGGGCACATCAGACTGGAAAGCGGGCACATCAGACTGGAACATGGGCATCAGGACATCAGACTGGAAAGCGGACACATCAGACTGGAAAGCGGACACATCAGACTGGAAAGCAGGCACATCAGACTGGAACGCGGGCATCAGGATATCAGACTGGAAAGCGGGCACATCAGACTGGAAAGCAGAGACATCAAGCTGGAAGGCAGAGACATCAATCTGGAAGGCAGGCACCAAGACATCCGGCTGGAAGGCAAGCACCGAGACATCCGACTGGAAGGCGGGCACATCAGACTGGAAAGCAGGCATATCAGACTGGAAAGTGGGCACATCAGACTGGAAAGGGGGAACATCAGGCTGGAAGGCAGGCACCGAGACTTCGTGCTGGAAGGCAGGCATCAAGACATCCGACTGGAAAGCGGGCACATCAGACAGGAAAGCGGACACATGAGACTGGAACACGGGCATCAGGACATCAGACTGGAAAGCGGACACATCAGACTGGAAAGCAGGCACATCAGACTGGAAAGCAGGCACATCAGACTGGAAAGCAGGCACATCAGACTGGAAAGCGGGCACACCAGACTGGTAGGCAGGCACCGAGACTTCAGGCTGGAAGGCAGGCATCAAGACATCAGACTGGAAAGCGGGAACATCAGGCTGGAAAGCGGGCACATCAGACTGGGAAGCAGGCACCAAGACTTTGGGCTGGAAGGCAGGCATCAGGACATCAGATTGGAAGTCAGGTACATCAGACTGGATAGCATGCACATCAGACTGGAAAGCGGGCACCAAGACTTCGGGCTGGAAGGCAGGCATCAGGACAGACTGTAAAGCGGGCACATCAGACTGGAAAACAGAGACATCAAGCTGGGAGGCAGGCACTGAGTCATCCGGCTGGAAGGCAAGCATCAAGACATCAGGCTGGAAGGTGGGCACATCAGACTGGAAAGCGGGAAAATCAGACTGGAAAGCGGGAAAATCAGACTGGAAAGCGGGAAAATCAGGCTGGAAAGCGGGAACATCAGGCTGGAAAGCGGGAACATCAGCCTGGAAAGCGGGAACATCAGGCTGAAAGGCAGGCACAGAGACTTTGGGCTGGAAGGCAGGCATCAAGACATCAGACTGGAAAGCGGACACATCAGACTGGAAAGCGGGCACATCAGACTGGAAAGCAGGCACATCAGACTGGAAAGTGGACACATCAGACTGGAAAGCAGACACATCAGACTGGAAGGTAGGCATATCAGGCTGGAAGGCAGACACATCAGGCTGGAAGGCAGGCACAGAGACTTTGGGCTGGAAGGCAGGCATCAAGACATCAGATTGGAAAGCGGGCACATCAGCCTGGAAGGTAGGTACATCAGGCTGGAAGGCAGGCACATCAGGCTGGAAGGCAGGCACATCAGACTGGATAGCAGGCACTGGGTTGGCAGGTTTAGGTGGGTCATCAAGTTCAACTGGCATGAATGCAGGCTGGAACAGGTTAGTTGGTGTGGAGGCAGGTTGGGTTACTGGCAGGGTGGTGTGGGTCGGGAAGAACTGTTGCTTCTTTTTTGGTTTAGCCACTGCAGCTTTGTACGTAGGTGCAGGGTCATAAGAAAAGTATGTAGCTGGGCAAAAGGAAGACCAAGGAACAGTGGCTAGAGGAGGGCTCTGTGGGGTTGTTACAGGTAGAGGAGAAGAGGCAGGTGGATTAAAGGCAGGATAGGTGCTACACTTGGAGACTGGGTAATCATATTTGGTAGGGAGCTGAGTAAACTGGGCTGCAGCTGAGGTTGCATAGGTGACGGGGAGATAGATTTTTGGGAAGGCAGGTGATTAATGGCAGGGCTGGAATGTTGAGGCTTAGCTAAGTGCAGGAGATCTGACCATGTCTGTAGCACAGGTAGAACAAACGCTGATTCACACACAGTCTGACTAACCAGGGATTGCACTGAATGGATGCAATCAGACAACACCTGCTGTGAACAAGTGGAATAATGTTCCATAAAAAAGGCTGGATCATCTTCTAATAACCATACCAGGGATTCAACTTGGCCACAATTGAAGGGGGGAGAAATATCATTGCTTCCTTCGGGAATGCATGACAGGGCTGGTTTTGCACATAACTGGATCAGGGGCTCAACATCTTCAAATGACATATACCACTGATCCACTAGGAAATGAGCTGATCGGATAGTTTCCATCAGCTGGTCACTAGTCCACCCTTTTAAAATCTGGCGACAATATTCACCATCATCTTCTGCCAGCAGGGAATAATAAATGACTTCATTGAAATCCATATTAGCAGAACTAACAACCCGGATGGTTCCTCAATGCAGCCACATCTGGTCAGGGATGGCCTTGGTATAATGTCAGAGAATTTAGTAGACCTGACTGTGTGGACTGCACAGAGGAAACCAGAAACGTATGTAAGTGAAATGGTGTTTATTAAATAGGTGACAAATAAGTGAATTATAAACAGTGCAAAACCACAGACCCACAAACTACAAATAATATATACAAATAACTGGAGATACTGGAATCGTAAACAAGCCAGGCCAAGGTCATACACAGGGAGGTCAGCAGATGGGTAAGGATGGGAAACCAACAGGACAGGGAGAGGATGGATGGATAAGCTGCAGGGCAGGGATACAAGGAAATCAGGACACAGGAGGGATAGGTCCAGGATGGGTTCGGGATAGGGATCAGATCAGATCAGATCAGATCTGATCAGAAACAGGCTCAAGGTCAGGATACAAGCAGCGAGGTCAGGGCACAGGGAGAAAGATACCAAGGCAAGCATGTGAGGGCTCCGGGTATTTATAAGACTGCAGTAATTAACTTCACGTTACACCTGAGCGCAGAGGGTGCTGTCTGGTCCACACTGCCGGAATACACCCGCTGGTGGACACCGGTACTACAGCCCAAGGATGCAACAGTGCCACTAGCAGGTGAGTCCTCTTATTACAGGTCCTAGGTGTTGGAAGACACCCGCTGGTGGACACTGGTACTGCGATCCAAGAGACCGATAGCGCCACCAACAGGTGAACCTTTTCATGACAACTTGATAAAAGCTTGAAGTATACTCCAATAAATTTTTTAAATAAATTTGACACATATGGAGGCGCATGCGCGGCGGCACCTAACATGGACGCATAGTCCGGGAGCTCTGTCCCGCTCCAGCAGCTCCGGCCTCAGCTACAGCAGACTGAACGGCACCAGCCAACTGGATCCACTCCCCAAGTGTGGGAGATAACCCGGGGACCATCCTGATGTATTCCGGAGTGGTAAGACGCAACTTGCAGCCCGCTTTTGAAGCCTCACCAGCCCGGCCTGACACAGCTAAGATGGCGACGGCTCTTTACTGTGCTACCTCAGACAGTTTATCAAACTCACAGTCCACAACCTCCCCCTCTTTACTGCAGCAAGATACCCCTGCAAAAAGCACTGTCCTGGGCTTTACCTCTCCAGCTTCTACTGAGTCCCTATTAGGACGCTGCATGGCGGGTGTAGACTTTTCACCCATGGAGGTAGGCCCTCCCCAGTCACAACAACTACTACAGCCCGGGGACTCAGGCCTACCCCAGCCTGTTGATGTAGCAGATCTCTTTAATAAGTTTGCAGTACTCCTGGACAGAGGATTAACTAACACAGCTAATAAGATAACAAACGATATCAAAGCGGATCTGCAGAATATAGGAACCCGCATGGAAATAATAGAAACGCACCTGGAAGCCACCTCATCTAGAACAAATCAAAATACTGCATGCATACAGATACTCCAGGAACAGCTTGGAACAGCGCATGCAAAGATTGACGACCTGGAGAACAGGGATCGAAGGTACAACTTCAGATTAAGGGGGCTTATAAAGACATACCAGAAACAATTCAAGCTTTCATTAAGGATTTACTTCCTGACACTCCACAGACCAGATTGGAGCTGGACCGGGCTCACAGGGTTCTCAAACCGCCTAGAGCAGATGGTCTTCCCTGTGACGTCATGATCAAACCACATTTTTACTCTGTCAAGGAGGAAATAATGCGGAAATCAAGAACAATGCCTAAAATTATCTTCCAGGGCCACCAACTGCAAATTTTTGCAGATCTTTCCCCATCCACTATTCAAAAGAGGAGATCTTTGAAACCACTTCTCCAAATCCTGATGGACAAGGCTATCAAGTATTGGTGGCTTTTTCCGTTCCAGCTAAAATTCCTCTGGAAAGGAAAATCATACACCTTCAGTTTGTTTCAAGAAGGAGAAAAGGTTCTGCTTCAATTGGGCTTCATCAGCCAGGACTTTAATTCTACACCGTCGGGATCTAATCCAATCTCCGCAAAAAGGCAACTTCCAACCAGCCCTCTGACACCAGTATGGGAATCGGTGAAGTCCAAGAAACCTAAGGAGACAGTCCCTCCATGACTCTTTTAAATATGTAGCCTTCTACGCCATATCCGGTCCTCGTGGACACTTTCTCTCCTCTCAGGTGGTCTGGAGGGAATCACACCCCGGGTTGGTCTCTCGTGAGATGGTTACCCCTTGGCCTGAATTTTTAACTGGGCTGAGGGGATCTTGTGGGGGAACCCTCCCGGGGTTGTGAAATCCACTAAAAAATGCACTAGACATAATTTATAGCCAAGATCCCCCTTTTGGCCATATCCCTATGGGGTTGTCCGAGGGGAGGAGGAAGAGTGATGATATCCACAAATTGCCTGGGTCCATCATAGGGACCTTCTCCTCCTACATCCCTACCAATGAATGTGATATCTAGTGTATCCAAATCATCCTGAATGTCCTTCATCCTTATCCCCTTCACCATGGGTATTACTGCCCATTTGGATCCAGTTTTATATCCTTGTCCTATGATGGTTCACTGTTTTACTTTACTTTTTTCTCAAGGCAATATGTAGATTCACCTCCTGTTATATTTTACCTCTCCCTTATTTGAGGTTGCTTAGGGTGAAATATTTTGTCTGTTACTAATGTTAGGGCCTAGCACCCATTTTAGGCCTCTTTTTTCGTTTATACCTAGAGACATAGTTTTCGAGGCTTGTCTGCTGGAGTGGTGCTCATGCACCCCCTCTTGTCTGGAAGAACAGATTTTTTGTCTCTTCTCTAGACAAGGGTAGTCCCTGTCGATTAGCGGGACTCTAAAGTTCACCTTTCACATAGATAGAGGATCCTGTCACCTCCAGCCTTCCCTTGTCTTTCACCTTTCCTGTCTCCTTTAACTTCTTCTCTCTTTCACAAGACACTTATTATAATCTCTTTACAGAGGTCGACTGGGGGGAAACACCCCAAAGTTGTCTGCTGCCATCCAAGGACTCTGCCAGGCCTGTGATGTATCTTGGTCTCCATGAACTCGATTGGGTAAGTGCTGATGTGGCCCTAATTCGCTCCCCGCCTCTGCTCAATGGCTAATACACCGCAGGTACAAACTACTCTCAGGGTAGTAACACATAATGTGCAGGGATTAAATTCTCCCATTAAAAGACGTAAAGTTTTTAACTACATACACACACAAAAAAATGATGTAGTTCTTATACAGGAAACCCACTTCCCTAAAAACTTTGCCCATCTTTCATACACTCTAATTTCCCCTTCTTTTCTTTGGCCAATGCCGAGAATAAGACTAAGGGAGTAGGTATTTTCATTTCCAAGAGATGCAAATTCACCCTAAAGTCGGAACATAAAGACCCGGATGGGAGATATTTACTACTAGTGGGAGGATTAGATGGACAATTATACACATTTATCTCATATTATGCCCCCAATACTGGCCAATTGGTCTTTTTCCAAAACATGTTGAAGACCCTAATTCCACTAGCTGAGGGCACAGTGATTTTTGGGGGAGACTCCAACACGGCGTTCGATCAGGGGCTGGACAAATCCAGGCCCCCAGGCGCACGCTTAACCAGACCTTCGAAACAGAGCCTCCGAATAGCCAAATTACTATTTCAACATGGACTGGTTGACATTTGGAGGGAAGTAAACCCCACTACCCAAGATTTCACCCAATACTCGAACCCCCACGGAACCTTCTCTAGGATCGACCATATTCTCCTTACATCATCCTCTATCCCATTAACCAAAAAAGCTTTTATTAAAGAGGTGGTCTGGTCGGATCACTCCATGGTAATTTTGACACTCCTCCGCCAGGGGAGCCGGATCCCTGATAGACGCTGGAGACTCAATGAATCCATCCTGAATGACCCGACCAGAGCAGCAGAAATTGAAAAACTTATACAAGCCTATTTTCAAACCAACGACACACCAGATGTTAGCCCCTCGTGCCTCTGGGCAGCTCACAAGGCAGTTCTTAGAGGCCGCTTAAGCCAAATAGCTTTGCACATTAACAAGTCTAATAAAGCGGAAATTGAAAAATTAGATAAGGAATTTTCTGATTTGTCTAAAATGCATAAAACTAATCCTAGCTCAGTACCCATAGCCAAATTAGACGCAGCCAGCATGGCACTAAACCTGGACCTCACTACCAAGGCTGAAAAACGGTTAAGGTGGAACAGATCCAAATTCTACTGTCATGGCGACAAAATAAGCTCAATGCTAGCAAGTAGACTCTCCCCAAAATTCAGGTCCCAAGCTCTCCCAAAAATTAAAATTCAAGGGGGCACCCTCTCACAGAATCCCCAACGTATCATGTGGGAATTTCAAAGATACTACAAATCATTATACAGTGGGGAACACAACCCTCCTCAACGGGAGATGGACAGTTCTTTAAATAATATTCAAACTCCTAAATTACAAGATGGCCATCGTCAAAAATTAGATGCCCCTATTTCAGCGGAAGAAGTATGCACGGTCATTAAAAACTCTAAATCTCACTCAGCACCAGGCCCAGATGGGTTTTCTATTCCCTATTATAAATCATTTGCCGTCACACTTGCTCCATATATGGCCCGGTTCTTCAACACCCTCAGACAAGGGGGACAACTAGACTCCTCACTTAATATGGCTCACATCACAGTTCTCCCAAACCCAATAAAGATCCCAGCTCCGTAGGCAATTATAGGCCTATATCCCTTATCAATAATGACTTAAAGTTTCTGACTAAGATCCTTGCAGACCGCCTGGCTTCCTTTAATAGCTTATACATTCACAAAGACCAAGTAGGCTTTATCCCTGGAAGACAGGGTCCAGATCAAACTAGACGTGCGATAGATATAATTTCTCTCCTCAACTCTAATTGGGATAAAGGCCCGCCCAGACAAGGATGTCTATTGTCCCTAGATCTCCAAAAAGCATTCGACTCTGTCCATTGGAAATATATATTTAACATTTTACATAGATGGGGCTTTGGGGACTCCTTTCTTAATGTTCTGCATGCTCTATATTCTTCTCCACAGCCCAGGTGCGTCTGCGGGTATTTTACTCTGAGTTTTTCCCCATTTCGAAAGGGACAAGACAGGGCTGCCCCCTATCCCCATTGATCTTTGCCATAGCAATCAAATCCCTAGCAATAGCCATCAGATCAAATCCGAACATACAGGGTTTTCAGTGCGGTTCCCGTCACCACAAATGTGCGTTGTTTGCAGACGACATTCTGATGTTTATATCGTCTCCCCTGACTTCCCTCCCCAACATATGCCGCCTTCTAGATGAATTCGGAACTATCTCAGGTCTTAAGGTAAATTATGACAAGTCTCACGCGCTCAACATCAACATACCTTCTACATTGCTGGCCAGGCTTAGGGACAGTTTCCAGTTCACGTGGAATGAAGCACATATAACCTACCTGGGGATTAAATTGACCCCCAAGATAGAGCTTCTTTACCAAGCTAATTATCCTCAGCTATACAAAAAACTAGAAGAGGACCTGACCAGGTGGTCTGGGCTCTCGTTATCCTGGCTTGGCAAAATAAATTTAATTAAAATGACCCTTCTTCCCCACATCTTATATTACTTTATGGCCCTCCCAATCCCTGTTGACAAAGCCAGACTAAAAAAAATCCAAGCCAAAATTATAACATTTATTTGGGGCAAAGGAGGTCATAGATTCTCAAAATCAATCTTGCTTAGAGCCAAGACAGAAGACGGGTTAGGCCTCCCTATCCTACTCTGGTACTTCCGAGCAGCCCATCTTGCTCAAATTTCAGCAGCTAATTCATGCTGGGAACAGCCCGACTGGACACATATTGAAAGGCAGGCAGTACCCCTCCATACCATAGACTATCTCCTCTGGTGTCCTAATAAACTAAGACCCCCAATCTTGTCTCCAATGCTTTCACACTCTTTCAATCTCTGGGATGGCTTACGGAAAAATAATCAGCTCTCCTCTCCCATAGAACCTCTTAAACACATATTTCATAATCCTGACTTCCCACCGGGGCTAGACATCAAAGCCTTTCAATGGTGGCTAGACAAAGGGCTATACAGGATAGGTCACTTCCTCAGACCTTTGGGCCTGCTCTCCAAAGCGTATTGTATTAGTAACCTGGAAATGCCCCCCTCAGAATTTTTCAGATTCTCTCAAATCTCAAACTTCTTAAAGAAAAAGTGCAAGACATCTTCAGACGAACCCTGCAGACGAATAACTGCATATGAATCTTGGTGTGACCAGGCCGGTGAGCAGAGGGGGGAATTTCAGTGATATACAGGGCCTTATCATCAGCACAATCCAAGGCACTTTACATGCTTCAATGGGAGGTGGACTTGGCACAGCACTGGAAAACCGACGCTTGGCACCGAAATTTCGCCAACTTCTTCAAGGGGATCCTTAATACCAGCCTCATGGAAGCTAGCGTAAAAGTTATAACTAGATGGTACCTAGTCCCATCTAAACTAGCTGCAATTTTCCAGTCATCTTCTCCTCTCTTCTTCAGAGGTTGTGAATTACGAGGAGACATGTTCCATACTTGGTGGTCCTGTCCCAGAATACGCCAGTTTTGGCACAAGATCTTAGCCTGGATTACCAAAATCACCGCTTTATCCATTCAAGTATCCCCTCTCATAGCACTCCTTAACTTCCCAGTCCAGGGAGCTTCCAGGAGTGCGCAACGCCTCATATACTTTATCCTTCTAGGAGCTAAGCTCACGATAGCCAAGGCTTGGAAGCAACCATATGTGTCTCATGGCTAAAAGAAAGATATCCTGGATCATGAACCAGGAAAAGATGGCAGGTGTAATCCTGGATCGCTCAGAAAAGTTCAAACTTACGTGGGAGCCTTGGGCAGCTTTTGTGGGTATTACCCTCTACTAGAGTCTTCAAGAGGCGATTATAAGACTCCTGGCTCCCCTCAGTCGACTTCCAATCTAAGCTCACCTCTCTTCTTCTGTCTCTTTCCTTTCTTTTCTCTTCTTTCCCCTCCCATATCCACTCTTTCTAAGGTTCTCATCCCCTACTTTTCACTCAAATTACTTTTAACTAGACCGAACACGGTCACTCTTCTGTAACATGGTCCAGCATTATGATGGCTATCTCGCATGTTCTTCAAGGAAGGAAAAACCAGTTATATGTTAAAACCATTTTATCCTTCCATTTTTTTTTTTCCTTTGAGTTAGTTGTTTGTTTTGTCGGTCAAATACAAGCTATGATTCTCAGACTCTTGATATACCAAGACCTATGTTTTTTCTTGTATGACAATACTTTCTATCCTCTACAGAAAGTGATGGGTTGATTTACATGATCTTTCACAAATTTACGCAACTCTAAGTAATTTACGGGTTGGGGGGTCTTGGGGAGGGAGGACTCTGCCACAGTGTGTTCCCTAATGGGGTGGTGGAGTGCTCCCCCTCTTGGATCGTCCACTTTTCCCTATAGTGGGTTAACCCGGGTTAAAAAAATGACTCTATAGTTCTGAATTTATTCTCCGGGTTAACCTCTTCATCCACATGAATCCTTTTATGTATTATTGCTTTTCAAGTTTTCCTTTTCATTTTCTGATCATTATAGAGCTAACCTGTACAATTTGGTTGGTAACCTTCTGTCACTGTTAAGTCATTCCCAGCTTTAGTAGGGCTGAGGACCTGCTTCATGTTTATTATTTATGTTGTATTTCCTTTTATTTGAAAATAAAATATATTGAAACAAATTTGACACATATATTGGAATACAGAAATATGTGAGAAAGATCAACATTAAGGAGTATATTTTGAGTAATGCCGTGTACACACAAGCTGAATCTCCGACAGAAAGAGTCAGATGGGAGCTTTTCATCGTATATTTTGACCGTGTGTATGCCCCATCGGACTTTTTCTGTCGAAAATTCAGACGGACTTAGATAGAGAATATGTTCTATATTTTTCCAATGGAACAAATTACTATCGGAAAAAACGCTCTTCTGTATGCTGTTCCGATAAAAAATGACACATGCTCTAAAGCAAGTTTGAGATGGAAGCTATTAGCTACTGGCTATTGAACTTCCATTTTCTAGTCCCGTCATACGTGTTTTACGTCACCGCATTCTGGACGGTCGGACTTTGGTGTGACCGTGTGTATGCAAGACAGCTTGAGCAGAATTCCATGTGAACTCTGTCGTAAAAACCTTCAGAGTTTATTCCGACTGCAAAACCGGTCATGTGCACAGGGCATAACATGCAAACACATCCAAATAAACCATGCTCTAGTCTTGATGCAACCGAACATAGCGCATTACGTAACAAATCTCTCTACAACCCACAGGTACATGATAACCAACATATTGGAGTTTTTTTAAAAATTGGTATTACAAGATTTAGATCAATTGAAAATTAAGAAAGTGCATGATCCTATACACATCAGAAAAGGTATATACACACTTTAACGGCAAGAAAAGATATAGTAATACGCCCAGCCGATAAAGCCGGTGGAGTGGTAATTCAAGCAAAACAAAAGTATCAAGAAGAAATTGACCGCCAACTACAAGCTACTTCCACATATGTGAAATTACTGGGAAACCCAACAACACAATGTAGAAAAGAGATGGAAAAAATAGTCCATTTGGTAATTAAGAAAAACATATTACATACTAAGGAAGCCAAGTATCTCATTCCGGAGTCTTGTAGAATACCAGTGATTTACACCATTTGGAAGATCCATAAAGATAAAGAAAATCCGCCAGGAAGACCCATTGTGAATGGGATTGATTCCCTAATAGCAAGAATGGGCCAATAAATTGACAACGTCCTTCAACCAGCCGTACAACAATCAAAAGCACATTTAAGGGACACAAAACATGTCTTACAGCTTTTAGAATTGCCATCAGTATTAGAGGGAAGAACATTACTTGCTATGGTGGATGTTTCTTCCCTCTACACAATAATTCAACAACACCGGGCCTTTGAGACTACAAAATGGCTGCTGAGACAACATAGTAAACTCAAATGCATGCAAAGGAAATATCTAATTAAATGCATTGTGTTTTGTCTGAAGAATAATTACTTTTGGCATAATCAAGCTTACTATAGACAAACAACTAGGATAGCAATGGGAGCAAAGTTTGCACCCAGTGTGGCTAATGCTTTTATGGCACAATGGGAAGAAGAGGCAGTGCATAAGAATCCACCGATGAAACTCACACTGTATAAAAGATTCATTGACAATCTGATTATAATTTGGAATGGAAGTAAAGTTTCACTGGAAAAGTTTCTATGTGATTTAAACCAAAATGATAGGAAAATTCAACTAACTGAAGATCGATGAAAAACAAATCAAGTTTCTTGATTTGGAAATTAGTATTAAATAAATAGTATTAATAAACTACTAATTTTAAAGATGTAGCTAGGAATAGTTATTTGCCAATTGAAAGTTGTCATTTTAAACCTTGACTTTTTAACATTCCAAAGGGAATATAAATAAAGAATTTGTCCCAAATTGTCTACTGTAATTTCTACCATTTTGACACTTTATTTGGTGAATGTGTAGGGGTACAATGTACCCGATACCCATTCACATGGAGGGACGGTATCTGGGGGTCCCCTTGTTAAAGGGGGCTTCCAGATACTGATAAGCCCCCCGCAACCGCAGACCCCCACAACCCTTGCCCAGTGGTTGTGGGGGTCTGCGGTTGCCCCCAACATGGGGCATTACTTTTAGATGTGCAGGATCAATCAGGGACCGTTTGGTGCAGAGTCAATATATTAGATCTTCCAACAAGTAACAAGACAGACCAGGGCTATTCCAATGTAAGTCATGTGACTATTGTCACCTGCTCATTGTAGGCTCCTCTATTCTGCTTCCCAATGGACAGAATCACAAAATCCGCCATCATATATCATGTCAAACCAAGTGAATTATATATATAATTCTCTGCCAATGTGGAGCTCTCTACATTGGCAAGACTATCAGACCCCTATGGAAAAGGATGAAAGACCACATGTATTATGCTACATGTGGTCTCCTCAATATGGCCATAGGCCACCATGTGGCCTTCAAACACAGATACAATCCTCATGTGTTCAAATTTGCCACCTTCGATAGGGTTTATGAAGAGTCACAGGGTGGTAACTTTGACCAAAAGGTTCTACAGAAAGAAACTCAATGGGTATACAATTTACATGCTACGTCATTTCTGAGTTTAAATGACCTTTTGAGTTTCAGACCCTTTCTATAAGGTATGATTATATAACTATCCCCCTTCTACTAGTTCATCTTTTCATCCTCAATGGACATATAAAACAAAAAGAGGATGTTTGTTTATATGAAGCACAGCTAAAAGTATTGAATGAGCAATCATGTTAATGGATTAAAAACAATTTATACATAGAATAATGAAATAACATAACAAGCAAGAATAATATCTTCAGAATTTATTGTCCATAATGACAACATAATTCACAGTATAATGATAGTAATTTCATAAAACGTCATTATAATTCATCATCAATATAAATGAGTTAATGGTGACAATAAAATCCATAATTATCGATCTCAGAATCATGTGATTGTGATGGTGTAGCATAAGGCTGGGGCTCTAGGCATTTTTTGGAGATATCCACTCATCAGGAGCAGTAGCAATATGTATCGATCTATATTGAAAAAATTGCAGAGTGAACAGATTGGCACAGAGGGGGAGAAAGGGGGAGGCAGAGGAGGAAGTGGAAATATTTTCCAGACACACTTACCTAAAAATAGTTGGATATGTAAAAAAGTGGTGTTGGATGGCTGGGGTACCCCAGATAGAAAACATCTCCAGGGAGCTGAGGCCACAGATCCACGGCCGCACTGAGGCAAAAGGAGTGCAATGCAACTCTTCAATGTGCCTTGTGCAGCTCTATTTACACACATTTACTTTTACCATGTTCCTATTCACAGGAATCTATTGGCACTATTATACAACCTGCACCAGATGCAACTTCTAATTAGGGATCACATTATCACTGATGTCTTTTGCACTTCTTTTGCTACCTTTTGACTACCCTTCTATGTTATTGATGGATTGGGCGTAATTCATTTCCTAATACTGGGGTCATCTGTTAGTATTGACCAATTTTTTGTAATGATCTTGCGAATGTCCTCATGTTAATTAGAAAATTTTAGAATAAGTTTAGGTACATTGTCTATGGATAACTTTTTACTCTTTGTAAATATAGTTAACTATATTCCACAGCTAACTGACTATTTGAAACTGTTAACAGCTGAAAAGGTATTTTATGATATAATATGCTAACCGTGGCCTTGCTCCCTACCTAATACACCTGGTCAGACCACACTTGTTACCGACCGACCAACGTTTCAGTGTTCTAATGTTCCAACAATTACTATTGTATGCTATTCTTTTATTGTTTTATGTGTTTTAATTTGGGTCTAAACCTCTTGGCGTTCCTCACCTGGACTGCTGTTTGTATTCTGTGCAACATGTACCACATAACTGAATATGTCTTGTTTACTCCCTTGGGGTACTACATAATTAATGCTTTGTTGTACCGTGTCATATTATACTTATTTTTCAATAAAAATTAATGAAACAAAGAAGAGGTGTAAACACATCTGAAGAAAGTGAGTAAGATAAAAACATTAAAAGAACCTGAATAAGAATTAAAAAATTCCCTTCAATTCAATTCAATTCCCTTGTTAAGTGGTAGGACTCCATAACTCAAATCATAGTATACCACATATAAGCAGGATACAAAAGCTAAAGGGATTGATTTGCTGAAAGTAAATGGACTGTGCACGTTGCAAGAGCAGTTGCAGCATGCAAGTGCAGTTGCTCCAGAGCTAATAAATTAGGTTAAAGTGGAGGTAAACCCTCACATATACCCAGAGAAGTGAACAGCCTCAGATGATACACAGGGATGAAACAAACCCTCCTACATAAGTTTTACATGTATATCTGCTGTCTTCAGCTTTATATATTGATTAGAAAGTGCACTTCATGTTTGATTTTTCACTTCCTCATTCAGCAGTAGCAGTGTAGTGTTGGATTACACTGGGAGACAGCTGAAGACAGCTGGCGCACACACCCACTCCATATAAGCAAAGACTTGCAGGGCTCTCCTGTGAATTGTGCAGCAGTCTGCTAATCTATTTATAGCAACCTCCCAGAACACAAACTTCAGACCCCCGTCTCAGAGAACTTGTCAAAAGTTATCAGGCTGATAACAAAGCTACTGAGCAGGAGAAAGCTACAGGACTCAGTGCTTTGAAGAGAGATAACAAAACTCTACAGATATATGTGCCCAGCTCAAATTTCATGAATCAGGTTAACATCCACTTTATGCTTCACTTTGCAAAGCATACCCAATCACATGCAAGAAAAAAATACTTTTTTGCTTGCACATGATGGAAGTCAGCAGTGCTCCCCCTCATTTACTAAACTCAGGAGCAACTGAAGAACGCAACTGTACTTGCAAAGTGCACAGTCTATTTGCCTTTAGTAAATCAAACCCAAAGTGTAGTTATTTTTCTATCAAATTTGAACGCTCACTTGTACCAACTTCTCAAGGTCAAGAAAGAAACATTTATACTACTGTTTTGTGAGGTACACTGTAAGCTTTAAAACAATCCTATCCCACTAAAATGTTTAACTGCATCTCCAGATTTTAGAAATCATATTCTCCAGATACCAGATAGCATCAGATCCAACATTTTCAAGCTGTGTGCAAACATAGGGGGTTATTTACTAAAGGAGAATCCACTTTGCAATGCAAGTGCACTTGAAAGTGCACTTAAAATGCACTTGGAAGTAAAGTCACTGTAGAGCCGAGGGGGACATGCAAGGAAAGTAAAAAACAGCATTTTAGCTTGCACATGATTGGATGATAACATCACCAGAGCTTCCCCTCATTTCAGATCTACCCCTTAGATTTAGAGCGACTGCACTTCCAAGTGCACTTTCAAGTGCACCTGCAGTGTAAAGTGGGTTTGTCTTTGTAAAAGAAACCCATAGTGTATCTAAAGCCATTTTTTAAATGTTGAATAAAATGTTGAAGGGCTGGAACCCCTGCCTGGGGGTAAAAACTGTCCAAGAAAAAAACTATCTTTGGAAAGACTTCCTCTCACCTACAGTTGTATGCCAGGAAAGCAAGTGTCCATTGGACATGGAAATAAATAAATAAAAAAAACAGAAGAAAAAACATTTGTCTTGGGTTTTAATCATTCTCTACTTTATCCAAAACAAAAAGAAGAAGTTTAGTCTTAGATACAAATACATAACTTGTCCCTACATGTTCCTATGTTACAGTTGTTTTTTTTTTTTTTTTAATTCATTAGTTTTATTAAAAGTTTAGTAAAATAACACAATAAACCAAAGGGTAACAAGAAAAAGAAAGAAATGTCATTGTCTAAGTGTCAAGAAATGGATTCCAACCTTAGGGTGGTCACAAGCAGAATATACAGCCAGTTAAAATAACAGTACAATAGTGTTAGGAAGAGGTACAGGGTAGAGGTACCTCATAGATCAGTCCATTTAATGGAAAGGACATAACAATGTAGATTCATTGTTAGATACATTGTTAGATACATTAATGGGGATTTATGGAGTCTGGGAGCAACATGCACCAAATCCAGTGGTCAAGAATGTCAAATTCGTTTGAAATTTTTGTGGGGATGTCAGTGGCTTTGACAAGGTAAGAATAAGAGCTTTTAGCATTTTGGTAGAGAAGAGAGAAGAGGAGGCAGTGTCATTATAAAGTGAATATAAATAAGGAGCTAGGGTAGATTGAAATCTTTTGTAGTATTCACCATAAACCTATTAGGACCGCGGGAGTTGCAAATAGGAAGATCTGTAATGATAGCATTTATTTCCTGTAAAGTAAAGGGTGACTTCAGAGTGGTAAGCTGACCCGAGGTCAGGGACAGAAGTTTGATATGGTTATGGTAAGAATTAATAACCTCTGAGGAGGTTGGAAGGTGGCAATGTCTTGTAATGTTATACAATGAGCTATAGTATGAGCTAAAAACATGTGCGATGCCCTGTGGATTGTATATATTTTTTTTAGACTGAGGATGGTATAGATATGCTATTTTAGTTTTTAGCCCAATAACCTTTAATACAACCAGTCATAGCCTTCCCAGCCTTGTTAGAGGTGGAATAAGGGATAGCCTTCAATTTGTGCTGTATTTTTTTTAAAGGACTCTAAATGAAGTTTATGATGTAAGCTCAGGAGTTTAGTTTTATAGGGAGAGGGGTGACATTTATTCTGTTTTGTGTCCCTAATAAGAGTTATGAGAAAATCTATGCATTGCATTACCTTCTTCTTCGCACGAGACCCTAGTTGTATAAATATCCCTCTGATAAAGGCTTTGTGCAAGTTCCATACCACAAAGGGGTCAGACACCAAATCCAAATTTTGCTTTGAAAGAGTTTCAACATATTGTGGTTGCTGTAGTGAAAAGTTGTTAGTCTACCATATGTAGGCTTTTGACTGAAAAGGTGAATATGCAAGCGTGATGCAGATGGGTGCATGATGTGACCACGATTTTGTATAAATTGTGGAAATTTAACCTTCTGGAGTAACCATTTATCATTAAGAAAGAAATCTATAAGTACGAGTATGAGTTATGGCAAGAAGAAAAATATGTATAAAATATGTATAATCACGTTCATTTGCATGATAGCATCTCCACACATCATAGAGATTTTGTGAGTGTAGAAATGCTTTCAGAGGAGATTCATGATGTTTAGTGGCTGCTGTAGAATCCAGATAGTGGTCAGGTACCATGTTAAAATCGCTGCAAACAAGCAAGTGTCACCAGCTGAACTTCTCTTATTTTCTTGAGGATTTTAGTAAGGAGGGCAGTCTGGTGTTTGTTGGGTGCACAGATATTCAGGGTATATTGGACATATACTGTTATATATTTATAAAATGGATTCCGCGCTTAGGATAGTATGGGTTGCTGCCCACCCTTTTTGGGTTCCCAAAGGAACTTACAGAGGTATGTATAGAAAATGGGGTGATTGACACTACCCTATATGGTACTAGTGGTTTATCAGGAGGCAGTATAGAAATTATACTGAACTCCTTCAGATCGACAATAAGCGTATCCCCACAACGGGGTGTAGTATGTGAATAATAGAGTAAATGTCAGTCCTTAAAGGCGTACAGATCTCCAGTATAGAAGGTAAGTACATAGTATAAATGAAAAATACATACTAACTCCAATTAGCTGTAGTGGAATAATAATGAAAATAAAAAGTAGAGTTATATATAAATAAATAATAGCATATATGGCTATATAACATGAGCGTGCAAACGTGTCCAGGGGTGTCCACACCCAAACATACAAATGCCAGGCGTGTGAGCATCCCCCACTTAGTACAGTGCAATAAGTCCACAGTTATGCGTAAGTAAATTGAGTGTCCAATTTGATACCCTGAACTTAATCAAAATCAAAAAGACATAAATGTGGAAAATAAATAAAAATGTTCAGTGTTCCATATATAAAGTGACTTCCGTGCTTCCGTGCTCAGCAAATAATGTGACTGTAGTGATCCCCCAGTGGGTCCCCACTCACCAGACGTAGTTACCCCTGCAGGGGTAAAAGGCATAGAGTGGGTGGCTTTAAATGGCTATTCTCCTTGGTAGCTGTGCAGGTCAGTCTATTCCTCCGTCAGGCTGGTGTCCCTATTCAGTCGGGATCCGGGTATGTGCTATCCTGGGATTCCTAAGGCATTTTCCATAAGCAAGCGGCAGAGTCCTCCTAGAAAAAACAAGGGGCTCCCATAGTGCAGTATTTGAAATAAAATTTATTGACTAAAAATAAATTTAAATCAAAACGGCGTCTCCTTGACACAGTGATTACAGATCACACCGGGAGCATGGGAGGGTGTACATGGACGCCCTCCCGGCAATTAAGGCCCATGCTGTATCTGTCTTTCAGCTATAGCGTAGGTGGGAAGGAGTTAAAGATGTGAGGAAAATGTTCATTGTAGCATGAAGGGAGGCATTTTGGGAGAAATATGTCTCTTGGACACATAAGATGTCACATTTGTGAATATGAGCTGTTTTTCATAAGAAATTGCATTTAGCAGGGGGATTTAAACCCCTGGCATTAATGGACAAGATTGTGATTGCATTGGCATTGCTGTGAATGGAGGGATAGAGGAATAAAATCCTAATGCACTCACAGTTAGACAATCTGCAAAGGAGAAGATTCTTGGTTTATGCCAGATAGTGTCATTTGTACAATATCTTGCCAGATGTTCAGGTTTGGGGATAAAGTGAATTGAATTGATGGTAAGCTCAATGGCAGAGACAACCGTTACTAGAGCAGACATCATGTCACGAGCATAAATATGAGGGTCACACATTTGTACCATTTCCAGAATGCTGCACAACTTAACATTGTTGCGGCGGGACCTATCTTCGAGGTCTGCAAGTTTAGCCTTGATCCACAAATGCTCTTCCCTGCTTTCCTCATAGACATCCACCAGATCATTGATAGTCATGGTGCATTCCTCCATTTTATTTTCAATGTAGTGCTTTCTCCCATGGTGTGCATTTCAGTAGTGAATTTGTAAAGGAGAGAAAAAAAATTCAGCAAGCAAGGAGGATTGCAGAGAGAGAAGCATATCTTTCATAGTAGTGTTTATGTATATGCTGTCCTGAGGTGGGAAAAGATGCTATAGAGGATTATAAGGCTGAATTGGTTGGTGTGGGGTTAATCCCCTGGATCACAGTGAAGCTATACTAATGCAGGCTTTCATGGGGCTGTCTGTCATAGGGCTAGTAGTGGCAGATTGGCCGGGTGAGTCAGTGTGTCATCTGTGTCTCCATAAAAGGCAATAGGGAGATCCGTGCATGAGGCCGAGGTACATGAAGCTGATGGTGGATGGCGCCAGCTAAAGAAAAAAAGCTGTGGTCTTCCTGTCTCTTTCACGACATGGCTACTGGAAGATGCATGTGAGGTGAAGAGATAGTTGGCTTGTCAGTGGGGTCCTGGATCAACCTGCAGTCGATCTGGGTCTTTCTGTGGCTGGCAGAACTCCATTTCACAAGCTCACAAGCCATTCCCCTACATTTTTTTTGCACTGTTCAAAGCTACAACATAACTGCTAGTATTTAAAAAATGAAAAAAAATCATATTAATTTACAGAAGTATAAAAGATATATAAAGAAATTGTAAAATGCTGCTATTGAACTAGTATGTCAAAAGAGTTCCTGAACATTTGGATTAGCAAAATGTAATAATTATTGTTTAAGGATTTTCAATAAAAGCAGCTTGGAGAGTCACATATTTTAGGCACATATCATTGCTTGGCTTCAAGAAAATGGGACTAAAAATTACTTTCAAGGGATGAAAAACATCATACACCTTTTAACATTTTCTATATCAGCTGAGACCTTTCTCAAGATGAAAGCATATTTCTTGATAAAGCACAAAAACTTATTTATCCTACAATGGTAACTTTCATTTAACAACCTAAAATTACTGAACACACCAATCTGTACCGGACCTGACCATCTTTACAGAGAAAGGCTAGCTAAGGTCAGTAAACATCATATTACATTTCCTTTTATGTGTCATTACTGAATATAATATACTAGATTCCAATCACCAGAAATAATTGTTCCATACAATATTTTTTGTCTTTGTGTCACAAGGTCCAGGTCCTTGATAGCCTAATTTTGCATCCTGTGCAGTCTGGCTTTCAATACCTGATCTCTATTTATAGTGTTCAAAGAAAGCATAAGTCTTTTCAAATGTGTGACATTTCAGGTTCAAGATCAAAGGTGTACATTCTTCTTTTTTTGTGTGTCTTTTTTCCTACTGCCATTCTTTCATAACTGCACCTTTTGTTCCATAGGATGATGAAAGATGCAGCACCAAGCTCTGACAGTAATTTTCTGTCTCTGGTGTGTGGCATAAGGAATGAATTATATGCTCTCTCCAATGTCTCATTTGCTGAACTGTTTCTGTGCTGTAGTGTTACTGCAGTCTGTAAGAGGAAGCAGATTGACTCACTGTACTGCAGGAGCAAAAATGAGAAAAACGAATATGTATTAAAATGAAATTCATGCATTAAAATGGTTATAAAATGGACAAATGATATCATGCATGTTATGCGTGTGTACTCAATGTTTGAGATATTAGATATCTTCTGTGATGTATTCTTCACATCTATTACATGTCTTGCAATGTAGATGACTCGAGAGAGCTATGCCAGTGTATAATTATTTGTCAAGGTGTTATGGAGCTAGTTAAATCAATAACTAATTTACTGAGGCCAAACTAAAAGCTATATTGCATTGATGTACAGTAGTGTAAGTAAACTCTAATTCTACTCAGGTATTATCAATATTACATGCAATTGATTATGTTTAGAATGTTTAGGAAAGAAACTGGAAGGGAAAATTCTACTGAAATTAGATTAGACAAGCATAACATTGATGTAAGCATTAAAAAAAAAGAAACAAACATACTTTTATTGCATTTATTCATATTGATGCACAGAGTTATTAATATCGAGGAGCAAATCAGTAAACTTTACACCAACATTGATCCAAATGAAGAAAAAAAACCTCAAGTTAGGCTTTATTGCTTTTAAAAGAAGACAGGGTTGTCCTTATCAATTTCCCTACACCCCGCTTAACTTTTTGATCTCTTTAATAAAGAGAGAACATGATAGTTGAGCAAAATGTGTTTTACTAATAGACATTTGTCATTTATTTATTTTTAATATGGTAGATTTCGTTTCAGTACACATTTTGGAGGCAATGGAAATAATTGTGACCTCATGAAACAACACAAAAAAACTAGAAAAGGTACAATTTCTGGGGAAATTGTGAAAAGTGTTCTTGCCTCTACAACTGGAGTGGGCGGAATAACTGGATGGAGTGGCTTGAGTAACTGTGAAAAGTGTTAAAAAGCTTAATATTTTAAAAAGTATAAATAGTAGTAAAAAAGTTTTTTTTTTCAAAAATGAATTATTTTTTTTCAAAAATGATTTTTTTTTTTTTTTTTTAATGAAATTTTTTTTTTCAAAAATGAATTTTTTTTTTTCAAAAGAATTTTTTTTTCAAAAATGATTTTTTTTTTTCAAAAATTATTTTTTCTTTTAAAAAATATATATTTTTTTTTCAAAAATGAATTTTTGTTTTCAAAAATGAATTATTTTTTTTCAAAAATATTTTTTTTTTTATGGGGCGGTCATAATGTTTTGCCTGATCATGGGGTGGTCATAATCTTTTGGTTGATCATGGGGTTGTCAGCTTTTGTCACCTCCCACTCTAGTTTTGAACATTTCGCCATTCATTCCTATGGGACCAATTTCGCTGCAAAAACGACGATATTTTGTGGACCATTCGGTGAAACGTTCCACAAAGTAATAGCACACCAATCGGGAACAATCCGCACGTTTCGGTATATTACTTGTCTCTGTAGTGTAAAAACTGTGGGAGGAGTCTACAAGCATTATCAAGTCTAGCAGATGAAGTCACATGCATTTGGGGTGTCTCAGCATCTTGTGTTTACAACCACTGTTTCCTAGCAACGCTCATGCCCTGTTTATGCTTCACAAATACTGCTCAATACACAATAGACAGGATAATGATAGATTTAACAACTGTGCAGTAATTCAAATGGCCGTATTTTAAAAACTATACATCCTACAGCTAAGATCTTTATATTGTGAGAATCACAAGACCCAGACCTAGATTTTGATGTATAGTATGTCTCTGAAATATTAAAATTGAAGGCATGGTCGCAGTTTAGAAATTGCCCTTCAAATTTGAAGGGGCTAGAGTGTAGTTTCAATTAATGTCAATGGACGGTGTGAGTTGCAAACAAATGGTCATATTGTGAAAACTATCAGGACTATGGCTTAGCCGTGGACATGTTTAGTGGCAGCAGGGATAGCTGAACGTTTTGATATAAGATTTGTGTAGGTGGGCTTGAAAATGAGGGAGTGGTGGCAGTTTAGAAATCATGGTCTGATTTTTCAGCTTTTGTCACCTCCCACTCTAGTTTCCCCATTCATTCCTATGGGACCAATTTCACCGCAAAAACAACAATATTTTGTCAACCATTCGGCGAAACGTTCCACAAAATAAGAGCACACCATTCGGGAACAATCCGCACGTTTCGGTATATTACTTGTCTATGTAGTGTAAAAACTGTGGGAGGAGTTAGGGTGGTAAATTTGGCTATAATAATAATAAGAACTAGAAAAGGTACAATTTCTGGGGAAATTGTGAAAGTGTTCTTGCCTCTACAACTGGAGTGGGCGGAGTAACTGGGTGGGGTGGAGTGGCTTGAGTAACTGTGAAAAGTGTTAAAAAGCTTAATATTTTAAAAAGTATAAATAGTAGTAAAAAAGTTCCATCATTCGCTGAAAGAGCTGAACATTTTTTTCAAAAGTAATTTTTTTTTTCAAAAATGAATTTTTTTTAATCAAAAATGATTTTTTTTTCTTCAAAAATGATTTTTTTTTTCAAAAGTAATTTTTTTTTTCAAAAATGAATTTTTTTATTTCAAAAATAATTTTTTTTTCGAAATTATTATTTTTTTTAAAGTAATTTTTTTTTCAAAAATAATTTTTTTTTTTCAAAAATATTTTTTTTTTCAAATATATTTTTTTTTCAAAAATAATTTTTTTTTTAAAAGAAATTTTTTTTTCAAAAATATTTTTTTTTTTCAAAAATAATTTTTTTTTTTTCAAAATTTTTTTTTTTTTTTTTCAAAAATGATTTTTTTTTTTCAAAAATTATTTTTTTACTTTTTTCAAAAATTTTTTTTTTTTTTCAAAAATATTTTTTTTTTTACATGGGGCGGTCATAATGTTTTGGCTGATCATGGGGTGGTCATAATGTTTTGGCTGATCATGGGGTTGTCAGCTTTTGTCACTTCCCACTCTAGTTTTGAACATTTCGCCATTCATTCCTATGGGACCAATTTCGCCGCAAAAACGTCATTTCGTGGACCATTCGGCAAAACATTCCACAAAGTAATAACACACCAATCGGGAACAATCCGCTCGTTTCGGTATATTATTTGTCTCTGTAGTGTGAAAACTGTGGGAGGAGTCTACAAGCATTATCAAGTCTAGCAGATGAAGTCACATGCATTTGGGGTGTCTCAGCATCTTGTGTTTACAACCACTGTTTCCTAGCAACGCTCATGCCCTGTTTATGCTTCCCAAATACTACTTCATCAAAACTGCCCCATCAGAATTACCCCATCAAAACTGCCCCATCATATTCCTCTATTATAAATCAGTACATGGTGTGTCTGTCCCCTCCCCCGGGCTCTGTAATCAGCTGAGATGCTCCAGCCACCTTCCCCCCTGTGTATAACAGAAGCTTTGGTAACCATGGCAACAAAACAAACACTAACAGTACACTCTGATTAATGGCTAAAATTTCCTGAAATGACCTCTAAACAAATGGCCGTATTTTAAAAACTATACATCCTACAGCGAAGATCTTTATATTGTGAGAATCACAAGACCCAGACCTAGATTTTGATGTATAGTATGTCTCTGAAATATTAAAAATGAAGGCACAGTCACAGTTTAGAAATTGCCCTTCAAATTTGGAGGGGGCTAGAGTGTAGTTTCAATGAATGTCAATGGACGGCGTGAGTTGCAAACAAATGGTCATATTGTGAAAACTATCAGGACTATGGCTTAGCCGTGGACATGTTTAGTGGCAGCAGGGATAGCTGAACGTTTTGATATAAGATTTGTGTAGGTGGGCTTGAAAATGAGGGAGTGGCGGCAGTTTAGAAATCATGTTCTGATTTTCCAGCTTTTGTCATCTCCCACTCTAGTTTCCCCATTCATTCCTATGGGACCAATTTCGCCGCAAAAACGACGATATTTCGTGAACCATTCCGCGAAACGTTCCACAAAGTAATAGCACACCATTCGGGAACAATCCGCACGTTTCGGTATATTACTTGTCTATGTAGTGTAAAAACTGTGGGAGGAGTTAGGGTGGTAAATTTGGCTATAATAATAAGAATAATATATATGTGAGATAACAGTAAGTGGTCTTGCTATGCAAGAACACTTAAAAAGTATAAATAGTAGTAAAAAAGTTGAAGTCTCATCATTAGCTGAAAGAGCTGAACATTTTTTTCAAAAATTATGAATTTTTTTTCAAAAATGATTTTTTTTTTATTTTTTTCAAAATTTTTTTTTTTGTTTTCAAAAATTATTTTTTTTTTTCAAAAATATTTTTTTTTTTACATGGGGCGGTCATAATGTTTTGGCTGATCATGGGGTGGTCATAATGTTTTGGCTGATCATGGGGTTGTCAGCTTTTGTCACCTCCCACTCTAGTTTTGAACATTTCGCTATTCATTCCTATGGGACCAATTTTGCCGCAAAAATGACATTTCGTGGACCATTCGGCGAAACGTTCCACAAAGTAATAGCACACCAATCGGGAACAATCCGCTCGTTTCGGTATATTACTTGTCTCTGTAGTGTAAAAACTGTGGGAGGAGTCTACAAGCATTATCAAGTCTAGCAGATGAAGTCACATGCATTTGGGGTGTCTCAGCATCTTGTGTTTACAACCACTGTTTCTTAGCAATGCTCATGCCCTGTTTATGCTTCCCAAATACTACTTCATCAAAACTGCCCCATCAGAATTACCCCATCAAAACTGCCCCATCATATTCCTCTATTATAAATCAGTGCATGGTGTGTCTGTCCCCTCCCCCGGGCTCTGTAATCAGAGCTGAGATGCTCCAGCCACCTCCAAACTGTGTATAACAGAAGCTTTGGTAACCATGGCAACAAAACAAACACAGTACACTCTGATTAATGGCTAAAATTTCCTGAAATGACCTCTAAACAAATGGCCGTATTTTAAAAACTATACATCCTACAGTGAAGATCTTTATATTGTGAGAATCACAAGACCCAGACCTAGATTTTGATGTATAGTATGTCTCTGAAATATTAAAAATGAAGGCACAGTCGCAGTTTAGAAATTGCCCTTCAAATTTGGAGGGGGCTAGAGTGTAGTTTCAATGAATGTCAATGGACGGCATGAGTTGCAAACAAATGGTCATATTGTGAAAACTATCAGGACTATGGCTTAGCCGTGGACATGTTTAGTGGCAGCAGGGATAGCTGAACGTTTTGATATAAGATTTGTGTAGGTGGGCTTGAAAATGAGGGAGTGGCGGCAGTTTAGAAATCATGTTCTGATTTTCCAGCTTTTGTCATCTCCCACTCTAGTTTCCCCATTCATTCCTATGGGACCAATTTCGCCGCAAAAACGACGATATTTCGTGAACCATTCGGCGAAACGTTCCACAAAGTAATAGCACACCATTCGGGAACAATCCGCACGTTTCAGTATATTACTTGTCTATGTAGTATAAAAACTGTGGGAGGAGTTAGGGTGGTAAATTTGGCTATAATAATAAGAATAATATATATGTGAGATAACAGTAAGTGGTCTTGCTATGCAAGAACACTTAATAATATATATGTGAGATAACAATAAGTGGTCTTGCTATGCAAGAACACTTAACTAGAAAAGGTACAATTTCTGGGGAAATTGTGAAAAGTGTTCTTGCCTCTACAACTGGAGTGGGCGGAGTAACTGTGAAAAGTGTTAAAAAGCTTAATATTTTAAAAAGTATAAATAGTAGAAAAAAAGTTGAAGTCCTATCATTAGCTGAAAGAGCTGAACATTTTTTTCAAAAGTTTTTTTTCTTCAAAAATGAATTTTTTTTTTCAAAAATGAATTTTTTTTTTCAAAAAATTTTTTTTTTTTTATGGGGCGGTCATAATGTTTTGGCTGATCATGGGGTTGTCAGCTTTTGTCACTTCCCACTCTAGTTTTGAACATTTCGCCATTCATTCCTACGGGACCAATTTCACCGCAAAAACGACGATATTTCGTGAACCATTCGGCGAAAGGTTCCACAAAGTAATAGCACACCAATTAAATGACATTGAGGCCGGATTCACACTGGTATATTTCAGCTTTTCACAAAGTTCCACAAGGTAATAGCACACCAATTAAATGACATTGAACATTTCGCCATTCATTCCTATGGGACCAATTTTGCCGCAAAAACTACGATATTTCGTGAACCATTCGGTGAAACGTTCCACAAAGTAATGGCACACCAATCGGGAACAATCCGCACGTTTCGGTATATTACTTGTCTCTGTAGTGTAAAAACTGTGGGAGGAGTCTATAAACATTATCAAGTCTGGCAGATGAAGTCGCATGCATTTGGGGTGTCTCAGCATCTTGTGTTTACAACCACTGTTTCCTAGCAACGCTCATGCCCTGTTTATGCTTCACAAATACTGCTCAATACACAATAGACAGGACCATGATAGATGTAGTAACTATGCAGTAATTCAAATGGCCGTATTTTAAAAACTATACATCCGACAGCTAAGATCTTTATATTGTGAGAATCACAAGACCCAGACCTAGATTTTGATGTATAGTATGTCTCTGAAATATTAAAATTGAAGGCATGGTCGCAGTTTAGAAATTGCCCTTCAAATTTGAAGGGGCTAGAGTGTAGTTTCAATTAATGTCAATGGACGGTGTGAGTTGCAAACAAATGGTCATATTGTGAAAACTATCAGGACTATGGCTTAGCCGTGGACATGTTTAGTGGCAGCAGGGATAGCTGAATGTTTTGATATAAGATTTGTGTAGGTGGGCTTGAAAATGAGGGAGTGGTGGCAGTTTAGAAATCATGGTCTGATTTTTCAGCTTTTGTCACCTCCCACTCTAGTTTCCCCATTCATTCCTATGGGACCAATTTCGCCGCAAAAACAACAATATTTTGTCAACCATTCGGCGAAACGTTCCACAAAATAAGAGCACACCATTCGGGAACAATTCCGCACGTTTCGGTATATTACTTGTCTATGTAGTGTAAAAACTGTGGGAGGAGTTAGGGTGGTAAATTTGGCTATAATAATAATAAGAATAATATATATGTGAGATAACAGTAAGTGGGCTTGCTATGCAAGAACACTTAATAAGAATAATAACTAGAAAAGCTTCAATTTCTTTTTTTAATTTAAATAATCTTTATTCAATTTTTCAAAAAGTACAAAAAATAAGTTTTTTCTCATTTTTTAACAACAATTCTTAAATACACCTTGTACAAAAACCCTTTTTTATATACCAAAAAAGGAAAAAACATTACTATCCATTTTCCCCCTCCCCCCCCCCCCTAACCACCCCCCTCTTTATCCCCATTTCCTCCCCCCTATCTTACCCTCATTCCTACCACGTCTTCCTAATTACTTAATATCGTACATCCATTACCTTATCTCTTCCTACATCAATTTTACATGGGATAACCCATTTCCTCTAGCCAAGGCAACCAAATTTTTTTAAATTCCTTTAAATTCCCTCTCCTTGCATATACTACCTTTTCCTTCCATATTGTTTCCGTTACTGTTTTAAACCAGTCTTCTTTGGAGGGGGGTTTCTCTGCCTGCCATCTCTGCGCTATTAATTTCTTTGCCTGGAACAGGCACCTTAACACTGCTTTATTTTTAATGTTCCCCAACCTCTCCCCCACACCCATAATACACAGATTGGGGTGCATTTTGAGTGACAGCTTAAAGATCTTATTTATATTATCTAATATTTCCGTCCAATAACGGTATAGTTTCGGGCATTTCCAGATCATGTGGATCAGGTCCCCGGTGTTTTGGCACCTAGGGCATTTAGCATCCCCCCTCCACCCCCATTCAAACAGTTTTTTTGGAGTGTAGTATGTTCTATGTAAGAGCATTAGGTATGACATCTTCTGGGCGGGTGAAACTGAAACTTGGTTCCCCCCGGCTAATATCTTTTTCCATTGGTCGTCCGGAATTCTTCCTAAATCTCTTTCCCACTTACTTCTGCACTTTAGTTTTTCTGAACTCATAATACTGTTACTGCATATATGTGGGTAGAATTCAGCTATGGATCCTTTTGGTCCATCAGACCTGCTTATTCTTTCATATATGGGGGACGTACTCCACACCGGGCCTTGTTCCCCAAACTGTGCTTTTAGAGCATGTTTAATTTGCAAATAGCTATAGTATGAATTGTTTGGTATATCAAAGTCCTCTTTTAATGCAGAAAACGTTTTTAGGGAGCTACCATTATATAATTGATCCAGGCTGACTATCCCCTTCATTTCCCATATCTTTATTTTCCCCATTGATCTTAGCTCTTGTAGGTTCTTATTGTCCCAGAGCGGCACACCTTTAACCATACCTCCCATACCCCTCAAATCCTTTATAGATTTCCACACTTTTATCATTAATTTAACCGTAGGGGGTCTATAGGCAAAAGAATTTGTCTCCAAGACCTCCACTAATGTCTTATGTGGCGCATCTACAATCATCAATTCCCCACTTTTATCCCCTTCAATGTCCGAACCCAGATGCTGTAATTGGGCTGCTAAAAAATAACTACGCGGATGCGGTACTGCCAGGCCCCCCTCCAAAATTGGCAGTTGTAAAGTCTGGAGGCCTATTCTAGGCTGTCTTCCTTTCCATATAAGGGCTCTTAGTAGAGTATCTATTTTTTTAAACCATTTTCTTTGTATCCAAATTGGTGAATTGTGCAGCAGATATAATAACTGAGGCAACCACAACATTTTGATCAGGTTACATCTACCAACCACTGATAAAGGGAGTTCCTTCCATATATCACTCTTGTTCTTAAATTTAGATAGTAGAGGGACTAAGTTATTATTTATATAGTTATTTGGGTCATTTGTTATATATATGCCTAAGTATTTAGTTTTCTCTACTATTTCTACTTGAATATTTTCCAAGCCTGAACTCTTTCTAATGGGATCTATTTGTAACAATGCTGATTTTCCCCAGTTTATGGTAAGACCCGAGATTGTTCCAAACCTCGAAAAGATGTCCATCACTTGTCTAAGCGATCTCTCTGTATCCCCCAGAAAAATGAGGACATCATCCGCATATAACGCAATCCGTTCTTCTCTGTCCCTTCTCCGGAATCCTTCCATAATCCTGTCCTGCCTTACTGCAATGGCAACTGGCTCCATTGCCAGAGCAAAGATCAGGGGTGACAGGGGACAACCCTGCCTAGAACCCCTTTCAAGTCGGAATTCATCCAAAAAGACATTATTCACTCTGATCTTTGCCCTGGGGTTGTTATAAAGAATTTTAACCCAATTGATATAGGAAGGACCGAATCCAAACTCCTTCATTACTCGCCATATATACCCCCATTCAAGACTATCAAACGCCTTTACCACATCTAGCATCATCACAGCCCGTGCGCCAGTGTTTTCGGTTGGTATCTGCATGTTCAAAAATAGCCTTCTGATATTCCTGCTGGCTGATCTTTGGGGTATAAAACCTGTCTGGTCGGGATGAACCAGTTTATGGATTATTTTCTTTAGTCTAGTAGCCAAAATCTTTGATAGTATTTTCACATCGGAGCATAATAGGGAGATAGGTCTGTAGGACCCGGGATCTAAAGGATCTTTCCCTTCTTTGTGCAGCACTATTATCGTGGCTTCAATCATTGATATGGGAAGCTTCCCCTCCTTTTTTACCCACTCAAACGTTTTAAGAAGCTCCGGAAGTAACACCGTCCCATAATTTTTATAAGTTTCCACAGGGAGTCCATCAGGACCAGGGGATTTCTGATTTTTCATTTCTGTTACGGCTAATTTGATTTCCTCCAGAGTTATCGGGGCTTCTAATACCTCACTATCTGACTCTGTAAGGGAGGGCATCTCGATATCCCCAAAAAATTTATCTGACTCCTCTCCCTCCACGGCCCCCCTGGATGTATATAATTCTTCATAATAATTTTTAAATGTATCTGTAATCACATCTACCTGAGATGAGATCTCTCCACTCATTGTCCTAATGGCGGGTATCATGGAGGGTGAGGATCCAGATCTAACTAAATGGGCCAACATCTTCCCAACCCTTTCCCCCTCCCCATATACTATTTGGTTTTGGAATAATCTTTTATGTTCGGACTTCCTAAACATTGCATCTTTATATATTTGTTGTTTATTTTCCCATTTACTTTGTTTATCCGGGGTTGGATCCTTCACATACTCCCTTTCTGCTGTTATTACCTCTTTCCTGACCTTGTCCTCCCAATCTAGCGAGGATTTTTTAATTTTAGAAACTTGTTGTATAAATAAACCCCTCAAATAGGCCTTCAGTGCATCCCACATCATCCCTCTTGTTGTAGTATCCGTATTAAACCTTATAAACTCATTTACCTTGGCTATTATCTCATTTTGATCCTCTATAATTCCAAACCATATTGGGTTCATTTTCCATAACCTATCAACCTTCTTATTTTTAATACTTATCGAGATTGTTAGGGGCGAGTGATCTGATACACCCCTAGGTTGGTAAGTTATATTTTTAATTGTTTGAGAGCCTAGCTTATTGCCCAATACAAGATCTATTCTTGAAAATGTAGAATAGGAACCCGAGTAACATGAAAATTGTAATGTCCCAGGGTTCCGTATTCTCCATAGATCCAATAGACCAGCTTCCTGAAGGAAGTGGCTCATACGGTTTCCCTGTGGCGTCTGACCCTGGTTACCTGGGGGGAACCTATCAATCTTTTTATTTATTACCACATTAAAGTCCCCAACTACTATATTTGGTATGTTGTTCTTGTCTACTATAAACTCTAATAAATCATACAAAACATCTAGTTTAAAAGGTGGAGGGATATATACATTTGCCAGCACATATTCCTGGTTTTCTATTATACAGTGTAAAAAAATATACCGACCCTCCCCATCTATTTTGCTCTGTCTGCAGGTGAAAGCCACCCCTCTCCCAATTAACACTGATACCCCCCTAGAATAGGTGGTATGCACAGAGTGGAATTGGCACTGAAATCTCTTGTTTCTTACCTGAGATTTAGTGTCTTGAGTCAGGTGTGTCTCCTGCAGACAGGCAATTCCTATTTTAAAGATACCTAACATATCGAATACGACTGCTCTTTTGACCGGGGTACCCAATCCACGAACATTCCATGATCCAATATTCAATGCCATTGCGCTTTTATATAACATCTATCGAAGGAGAAACCAAAAGGTAGTAGCAATAAGCTAGATCCTAGTAAATTCATGGAGGTGTGCCCAGTTATCCATAGGGAATAATAAAAAAAAAAAAAAAAAAAAAAAAAATTTTCCCCTTTTCATATTTATTATTATACCCCTTTGTGTCAGATAGTGTATCTACCCCATGCTTACATAAAACCCATATTTTCAAACTATAAACATTCATGTTCTGTCTGTGTTTATTTTATCAGTGCCCAATATATTATCCAGTATTCTAATGTACCTTTTATAATTTGTTTAACCAGTGCCCAGTGTGTTATCCTACATTCCACTGTATGAAGAAACTCTTTGTGATTCCGTGTACCATAAATTCTCCTAAATAAATTCCTTTTCCAGTGATCCCTGCCCCCCCGCCCACCCTGTCCCCCCTCCACCCAAGAAAACCCACCCTCCCTACCCTCCCTCCCCCACCCCACTCCACACCATTCTAGGTTACCCCTAGAGGCTTTTTTAATAACCGTCTCACACTCTTTGGTCATCCCACTCTCACCTTCCCTCCCCCCCACCCCCCACACAACAGTTTCCCCCCCCTTCCTTCCAAAATCTAGATCCATTTACCATTTCATTTCTCCACCCACCCTTCCCCTAGAAAACAAAATTTAAATAATTCACTATATTTGTGCCCCATACTCTATAACATCTTCAACCCAGATTCCCTATAGTTTCCTTGGTAACTGATCTCTTTTATCTTCTAGCCATGCTAACGCATCCGCTGGCATATCAAAAAATTGACTACCTCCGAGTGCGTTTATCCGAAGCCTGGCAGGGTAAAGGAGAGCATAGGTAATGTTAAATTTTTGAAGGCTACGTTTAACTCCTAGGAACTCAGCTCTACGTTTTTGGAGGTCAGGAGAGAAATCAGGATATATTGATATTCTAGCCCCATTATAGGAAATGCTCCCCATCTCTCTGGCCTTCCTAAGGAGTTTTACTTTATCTTTATAATTTAAAAGTTTCACTAACAGCGGTCTCGGGGACCTTCCTTGAGGGGGGGGCCTAAAAGGAACCCTATGTGCTCTTTCGATTGAAAACTGTTGTGAGAATAAGTCTCCTCCAAAAGTTTCAATCATCCATTTCTCTAAAAAAGCTATTGGGTCTGAGCCTTCACACTTTTCGGGGAGTCCCACCACCCTCACATTGTCTCTGCGAAGTCTATTTTCCATCTCATCAAATTTTTCCGTAAGTTTATCTATTTTCTCTTTCCATGTCTTGGATTCTTGTTTCATAGGGAACAAATCATCTTCTATCAGACTTATCCTCTTCTCCGTTTCTGTTACTCTTCCCGCTGTTTCCTTTAGTTCTTGCCTTACCATGATTAGCTCCCCTTTAATATCTTCCATTTGGTTACTTAAGTCACTCAAAGATTGTTTACATGCATTAATTGCCATGAAGATATCTTTCAGGGAGGGCTCTCCTTCTGATGGGGGTGTTAGATTGATAGAAATTTCTGTTTCCTTCCCAATCGTGCCTACCCCTTTACTTGAAAGGTTTTTGGTGCCAGTGGTCCCTGTGGACGAACTCAGGTGCCCCTGACTCTTTCTGTCCGTAGTTGATTTACTTTGAGTTTGCTGCCCCCCTTTGCTTGGTGTATGATCCGTGGCATGGATCATTTTCTCTAGCTTGGCAGTTGCTGCGACAGCTGCTGCAGTTGCACCCGCCACGGTGGACTGAGCTCCCTTTTCCTTATCTTTAGCTGACCAAAGGGATTGACCTCCCACGTTTTCATGGCTAGCTTGCTCATCCCCTTTCCTCCTTGTTGACATCATGTCTATCCCACTGTGGCGGTATTACCGTAAGGTCAGCGGATCGATTTCCCTGAGAGCCAAAAAGGCAGTGTTAAATGGCCTCCAAGTTTAAACCTCCTGACCTTTCTGTTTGTTAACGCTGAGAGTTGTAGCAGTCAGGTAAAAAAATGAAAACAAGAAATGATGACAACTTTCATTTACAGCAGATGCATGTGGTGGTATTCAAATTAGGCCCACTCTAGACATTTTTCCCTGCATCCAATATATATTTTAGTGTTGGAGACCTCAGTCCATTTAACCAGCAATTCAAATGTTATCCTGCCCACCATACAGTTGCATACAACAGTAGAAGTTACAGTTCACTGGAGGTTCCGTTCACCTGGGGTCATTACTGTCCTCCCTCTTATGACAAGTAACAAACACAAGAAGATAGAGTGCAGTACCTCATCCCACCGGCCTTGGCAAGTCACACCGTTTTCCTTCTCCGCTGCAGGGACCACTGCACACACTTACTTCTATTCCCGGGCAGCTCTACCTCCTCCTACTCTTCTGGGTGGCATGTACCGTACACTTGCTGGAGTCTCCACATCGGGCATACGTCATCAGTGTGTTCCCGCAGCTGAATTCCGTCCTCTCCTTCCCGTTATCGCGGTACTTCACCAGCACTATGCCCGCATCCGTCACCAGCCGTGGAGCAGGAGATCCAGAAAGAACGCCCACACACTCGTCTCCAGGTACGCCGGCTGGGAAGCAGAAGGACCGAGGGGGGTAGACAAGTCACTGCAGTTCCCCTCACCACATGGGTAGTGTCTATCTCGTTTGTCCTCGGGGCGTCATGAAGCGGGGAGAGCGGGGTAGACACACACACGCTCACACCATACCAACTATCACCGCCATCCGCTTCCGGTTACGCCCCCCAAGCTTCAATTTCTGGGGAAATTGTGAAAGTGTTCTTGCCTCTACAACTGGAGTGGGCGGAGTAACTGGGTGGGGTGGAGTGGCTTGAGTAACTGTGAAAAGTGTTAAAAAGCTTAATATTTTAAAAAGTATAAATAGTAGTAAATTGGCTGAAAGAGCTGAACATTTTTTTCAAAAGTAATTTTTTTTTTCAAAAATGAATTTTTTTTATTCAAAAATGAATTTTTTTTATTCAAAAATGATTTTTTTTTTCGAAAGTAATTTTTTTTTTCAAAACTGAACATTTCGCCATTCATTCCTATGGGACCAATTTCGCCGCAAAAACGTCATTTCGTGGACCATTCGGCAAAACATTCCACAAAGTAATAACACACCAATCGGGAACAATCCGCTCGTTTCGGTATATTATTTGTCTCTGTAGTGTGAAAACTGTGGGAGGAGTTAGGGTGGTAAATTTGGCTATAATAATAAGAATAATATATATGTGAGATAACAGTAAGTGGTCTTGCTATGCAAGAACACTTAACTAGAAAAGGTACAATTTCTGGGGAAATTGTGAAAAGTGTTCTTGCCTCTACAACTGGAGTGGGCGGAGTAACTGGATGGAGTGGCTTGAGTAACTGTGAAAAGTGTTAAAAAGCTTAATATTTTAAAAAGTATAAATAGTAGTAAAAAAGTTGAAGTCCCATCATTAGCTGAAAGAGCTGAACATTTTTTTCAAAAGTTTTTTTTTTTCAAAAATGAATTATTTTTTTTCAAAAATGATTTTTTTTTTTTTAATGAAATTTTTTTTTTAAATGAAATTTTTTTTTTAAATAATTTTTTTTTTCAAAAATGAATTTTTTTTTTCAAAAATGATTTTTTTATTTTTTTCAAAAATGATTTTTTTTTTTTAAATTTTTTTTTTTCAAAAAAATATTTTTTTTTTTCAAAAATGATTTTTTTTTTTCAAAAATATTTTTTTTTTCATGGGGCGGTCATAATGTTTTGGCTGATCATGGGGTTGTCAGCTTTTGTCACCTCCCACTCTAGTTTTGAACATTTCGCCATTCATTCCTACGGGACCAATTTCACCGCAAAAACGACGATATTTCATGAACCATTCGGCAAAACGTTCAACAAAGTAATAGCACACCAATTAAATGACATTGAGGCCGGATTCACACTGGTATATTTCAGCTTTTCACAAAGTTCCACAAGGTAATAGCGCACCAATTAAATGACATTGAACATTTCGCCATTCATTACTATGGGACCTATTTCGCTGCAATAACGACGATATTTCGTGGACCATTCGGCGAAACGTTCCACAAAGTAATAGCACACCAATCGGGAACAATCCGCATGTTTCGGTATATTACTTGTCTCTGTAGTGTAAAAACTGTGGGAGGAGTTTCAAAGGTAATTTTTTTTTTCAAAAATGAATTTTTTTATTTCAAAAATAATTTTTTTTTCGAAATTATTTTTTTTTTAAAGTAATTTTTTTTTCAAAAATAATTTTTTTTTCAAAAATATTTTTTTTTCAAATATATTTTTTTTTTCAAAAATAATTTTTTTTTTAAAGTAATTTTTTTTTCAAAAATATTTTTTTTTTCAAAAATATTTTTTTTTTCAAAAATATTTTTTTTTTTTTCAAAAATGATTTTTTTTTTTTTCCAAAAATTATTTTTTTATTTTTTTCAAAAATTATTTTTTTTTTTCAAAAATATTTTTTTTTTTAACATGGGGCGGTCATAATGTTTTGGCTGATCATGGGGTGGTCATAATGTTTCAGCTGATCATGGGGTTGTCAGCTTTTGTCACTTCCCACTCTAGTTTTGAACATTTCGCCATTCATTCCTATGGGACCAATTTCGCTGCAAAAACATCATTTCGTGGACCATTCGGCGAAACATTCCACAAAGTAATAACACACCAATCGGGAACAATCCGCTCGTTTTGGTATATTACTTGTCTCTGTAGTGTAAAAACTGTGGGAGGAGTCTACAAGCATTATCAAGTCTAGCAGATAAAGTCACATGCATTTGGGGTGTCTCAGCATCTTGTGTTTACAACCACTGTTTCCTAGCAACGCTCATGCCCTGTTTATGCTTCCCAAATACTACTTCATCAAAACTGCCCCATCAGAATTACCCCATCAAAACTGCCCCATCATATTCCTCTATTATAAATCAGTACATGGTGTGTCTGTCCCCTCCCCCGGGCTCTGTAATCAGAGCTGAGATGCTCCAGCCACCTCCCCCCTGTGTATAACAGAAGCTTTGGTAACCATGGCAACAAAACAAACACTAACAGTACACTCTGATTAATGGCTAAAATTTCCTGAAATGACCTCTAAACAAATGGCCGTATTTTAAAAACTATACATCCTACAGCGAAGATCTTTATATTGTGAGAATCACAAGACCCAGACCTAGATTTTGATGTATAGTATGTCTCTGAAATATTAAAAATGAAGGCACAGTCGCAGTTTAGAAATTGCCCTTCAAATTTGGAGGGGCCTAGAGTGTAGTTTCAATGAATGTCAATGGACGGCGTGAGTTGCAAACAAATGGTCATATTGTGAAAACTATCAGGACTATGGCTTAGCCGTGGACATGTTTAGTGGCAGCAGGGATAGCTGAACGTTTTGATATAAGATTTGTGTAGGTGGGCTTGAAAATGAGGGAGTGGCGGCAGTTTAGAAATCATGTTCTGATTTTCCAGCTTTTGTCATCTCCCACTCTAGTTTCCCCATTCATTCCTATGGGACCAATTTCGCAGCAAAAACTACTATATTTCGTGAACCATTCGGTGAAACGTTCCACAAAGTAATAGCACACCATTCGGGAACAATCCGCACGTTTCGGTATATTACTTGTCTATGTAGTGTAAAAACTGTGGGAGGAGTTAGGGTGGTAAATTTGGCTATAATAATAAGAACTAGAAAAGGTACAATTTCTGGGGAAATTGTGAAAGTGTTCTTGCCTCTACAACTGGAGTGGGCGGAGTAACTGGGTGGGGTGGAGTGGCTTGAGTAACTGTGAAAAGTGTTAAAAAGCTTAATATTTTAAAAAGTATAAATAGTAGTAAAAAAGTTCCATCATTCGCTGAAAGAGCTGAACATTTTTTTCAAAAGTAATTTTTTTTTTCAAAAATGAATTTTTTTTAATCAAAAATGATTTTTTTTTTCTTCAAAAATGATTTTTTTTTTCAAAAGTAATTTTTTTTTTCAAAGGTAATTTTTTTTTTCAAAAATGATTTTTTTTATTTCAAAAATAATTTTTTTTCGAAATTATTATTTTTTTTAAAGTAATTTTTTTTTCAAAAATAATTTTTTTTTTTTCAAAAATATTTTTTTTTTCAAATATATTTTTTTTTCAAAAATAATTTTTTTTTTAAAAGAAATTTTTTTTTCAAAAATATTTTTTTTTTCAAAAATATATATTTTTTTTTTTCAAAAATGATTTTTTTTTTTTTTCAAAAATGATTTTTTTTTTCAAAAATTATTTTTTTACTTTTTTCAAAAATATTTTTTTTTTTTCTTTATATTGTGAGAATCACAAGACCCAGACCTAGATTTTGATGTATAGTATGTCTCTGAAATATTAAAAATGAAGGCACAGTCGCAGTTTAGAAATTGCCCTTCAAATTTGGAGGGGGCTAGAGTGTAGTTTCAATGAATGTCAATGGACGGCGTGAGTTGCAAACAAATGGTCATATTGTGAAAACTATCAGGACTATGGCTTAGCCGTGGACATGTTTAGTGGCAGCAGGGATAGCTGAACGTTTTGATATAAGATTTGTGTAGGTGGGCTTGAAAATGAGGGAGTGGCGGCAGTTTAGAAATCATGTTCTGATTTTCCAGCTTTTGTCATCTCCCACTCTAGTTTCCCCATTCATTCCTATGGGACCAATTTCGCCGCAAAAACGACGATATTTCGTGAACCATTCGGCGAAACGTTCCACAAAGTAATAGCACACCATTCGGGAACAATCCGCACGTTTCAGTATATTACTTGTCTATGTAGTGTAAAAACTGTGGGAGGAGTTAGGGTGGTAAATTTGGCTATAATAATAAGAACTAGAAAAGGTACAATTTCTGGGGAAATTGTGAAAAGTGTTCTTGCCTCTACATCTGGAGTGAGCGGAGTAACTGGGGGGAGTGCCTGGAGTAACTGTTGTGTGGTTGGAGTAACTGTGGAAAGGTTGAACTGGGCAGATGGGCAGAGTAACTGTGTGGAGTGTTTGTAGTGAGTAAAGATAGTAAACATTACACTAACCAATTGATTGATCAAATTTAAAAAGTGCACAAGTGCTAATGATGTAGAAGGTAGAAATATCGGTAAATGACTTTGTCGGACACAAACTTAAGGGTTACCAGGATTTATTCCGCCCCAGCCAAAGCATAGCACCTGACGGACTCGCGTCCCAAAATCAAGTGTGTCAAAAACAGTTTACACAGTGTACATATAATTTCAATATATTGCATCACAAGCGAACTGGCGGTATATTTCCGTTATACATTAACATTAACATTAACATTTTGAACAGTCAACTTTTTGAACTTTTTGGATACAAGGCAATTCATTAAAGCATATACTTTAAACCCTTACAAATTTTCAGTTTCTCTGCAGTTTTGCTCCTTGCTGTTTCTTTGTCTTACTAATCAGCAAGCAGGCTATAGCACAGGAAGGAGAGGGTGAGTGTGATGAGGACAGTGTGATAGGGCGAGCTGACGTGCTGCATCTACCGTCTGTAGGACGGGTGATCGTTTTAGCCAGCCGGCTTCTTATGCTTATTTGAATCTGCTACACTGTAAGTGTTATTTTAATTCTTTTAATAAACCTCAAAACCAGGATTACGCTATGTTGTTTCCCTCTCTTTTCCCGGGGTACCCCTAAATGAGAACAACCCCCCAGCTAGGAGTCTTTTATTAATCTCCATGATAAGAGTGATTTCCTGTGACTTGATGGACTAGTGGTAACATCACCCTTTGGCTGTATGAAGTGGCATGTCGTTTCCTAGAAGCCCATCCAATGAAAGGCCCTGACCGGGTTAAGGTCGCAAGCCCCCTTGTGCTTGCCGTTTGGTAAGCGCGCATTTTATTTTCAGCTACCACCGTGGTGCGGTGGAGGAATTTTTTCTATTTTACATTTCCTGCTTTAAAAAAATGGGGTCTGAGCCTATGTATTTTCACAACATTTATTTGGACTTTATTCACTGTGTTAGGACTGTCCAGTGAACACTTATTGATTTAGGTTTCAAGAACTGTGTTAGTTATTTAATTTGGGTTCTAACCAATTAGTCCTATTCAACACTGGTACTAGTATTTACTCCTATTTACAGCGCTGCTATATTTGTTATATTGTTGTATTAGTGTGTGTATCTCACATAGAGTGGCTGCTTTTGTTATTATGTATTTTTTTTTAATTTTTTTTCACTAAGTTATTTTCATCACTATTTTGGTTATCCCCTATTTGGTCATTCACAATATTTCACGAACAGGTACCCTTTTTGGGTGCACTACAGCGCGGTATTCCTCTTACTATATGATGAGGACAGATGTCTGTGATGGATGGGGGGGAGTAAGTGAGTTCAGTGTCTAACAAGTACACCGAACATGAAATATAGAGAATGATGTTTAGCTAATTGTAAATGGTCCCACATAACTATGGCCACGTAAACTGACCCTCGTTGCCACTTTATCTGTTTGATGACCACTGTCTCACAACCACTGTTTCCTGGCAACACTCATGCCCTGTTTATGCAGGCTCTAAGCGTGTTCACAACCACTGCTCAAAACACAATACACAGGATAATGGTAGCTGTAATAACTGTGCAGTACTCCTGACTGGAGACACTGCTGCACCCTGGAGATGTAAATGTGATCCAACAGTGTGTTTTTTTTCTGTGGTGGCTGCCCAGACCAGTTGAGTATATCCTCTTGAGTGAAGAAGGTCAGATATTGGCTTCTTTTCTCTGCACAGAAAATCTTCATTGAAATCTCCACAGAGTATTATAGGTTGGCAATCCATTATTTCCAAAGTTTCCAAGAGGCCCAGCAGGTTAGTAAGGAATTGGCCAATACTGTAATCCGGTGGCCTGTAAACGACAGCGATCAAAGCTTGTACAGGGGACTCCAGTTTGACAACCAAGAACTCCAAGTCAGTCACATTGTGATGATACTGCTTTTCATAGGCCTTGAAATGGTTTCTGACATACAAGGCGACACCTCCGCCACTTTTACTTGCAATGTCAGGAAGGTTTGTGTACGAGAGGTGTCTGTTGCGTTTGAACAGGTTGTAGCCCTCCAGCTGGAGACTTTCAGCAACAGAAGAGCCTGAGAGATGAGTTTCAGTGAAACATAAAACATCTCCAAGTGTCAACTCATGGTGAGATTTGATATCTTCAATGTGAGCTGGTAATCCTTCCGTGTTGTGATGGATAATTGTTAATGTTTGCTGTTTGTCTGTTGTCTGTAGAAACTTTAAGAGGGGCATAACACTTTCCAGTGATGCATTCTTCATTGAATCCAGGGAAGCTGTGATTTCAGGATCAGCAAAGATCTTCTTCTCATCAAAGTCGGTTATGTACAGTCCTTGTAGTGTAGTCGTTCTACTCAGAGCAACATAGGCCATTCCCGGTTGGAAGACCCGTTTCAATGAGACCACTGCCGACTGTATCGACATCCCCTGACACTTATGAATCGTACATCCAAAAGCCAACTTCAGGGGGAACTGCCTGCGAACAACTCCTTTCTGTCTCAGGTTTTCCTCTACCCTTTCTATGTACACCAAGTTGTCAGCATCACAAGACGACTTGTTACGGTATCTCTGTCCTGCATTTGGATTGTCCAGCACAAGCCCAAGCTTGTTTACCGTAGTAGCACCATTCTCAGTCTGGATGATTATTCTTGCAATCTTGCCAAATGTCCCGTTAACAAGCCCGTCTTCTACATCAATGTTTCTTGTGATCATGATACGGGCACCTTCAGCTGCTTGCAGTGTGTCAATCAGATTGTCTTTGTGTCCTTTGAAAGGTTGGTGTTGCCTCAGCATCACTCCTGTCTTAGGGTCTTTTCTGTAATCGTCGGCATCTATGTTGGTGACGTTTGAATGGAGAACAGACACAGTTGCAGCATTATGTTTGTGAACCTCTTTGTTGGTGGCAAATATGTGTAGCACGTCATTAGGGCAGTGGGTGGGATCTGTAAAAGCCTGAGCAAGCAGAGCTTTGTCATCATTGCTTAAGGTGACAGTCTTCTGCTTGACTCTGATTCTATTCAAAAGCTCAGCAAATGAAATGTCTTCCTTCTGTCGCATGATCTCTGTCAGCGTGATCATCTGAAAGTTGTCTTTCCAGACGTCATTGGTATTTTCCTCAAACACGCAGAGTGGCTTACTTTTTCCCAGCGGGGGGACCTGGTAAAAGTCTCCTACTGCTAGTACTGACATACCACCAAAAGGTTTCTTACTGCCTTTGATTTGCTGTAATCTCCAGTTGATGTAGGCAAACAGGGGCTTTGAAATCATTGACACCTCGTCAATAACAATGATCTCCGCATTTGACAGCTGTGCCCTCACTTCATCTATTAGATTTCCAAGTCCTTGGTAGGGTGGCTTCAAGCTTCTTGGCAACTTCAGCAGAGAATGCAATGTGTTGCCTGAAATGTTGAAAGCTGCTGTTCCTGTAAATGCAGTTAGTAAAACGCTGGGCATGGATACGTCTGCTTCCTCACGTAGTCTGGTAAGTTTACAGAGTATCTTTGTCGCCTCAGCATAGATGCACTTTATCAGGTGTGATTTGCCTGTCCCTGCACCACCAGTGACAAAGTAATAGAATGGGTCAGGATTTAGGCCACGCACACGGTTAGTGCACCAGTCACAAACTGAGTAGAATGTCTGAGCTTGTGTCCGGTTAAGGTTTCTGTACATTTTCCGAAGGAAATCAGGGCACATTTGTGGGGCTTTCACAGTAAGCGCAATTCCACCTGTTTGTTTGTGACGTGTATACTCCGGAACATCATCTTGTTCATTCTCATGAAGTGGCTCCCCTTCTTTGCGTTCCTCTACACATTCCAACCTATCCAACTCAGCTTCTGGGGCAAAGGTGTTCCAAGCATCTTCAACAGGTCCGTTTTTTACAAAGTCATCCAAGACTTGTTCCACAATTTTGTTGTGTTGTTCGAACTTCTTTTGGTTGCTGGTAACAATTGCAGACACTGCTTGGATTGCTTCTTCTCCTGGTAAGCTCACACAGGCGCCTTTGTAAAAATCCTGGTGTGTTGGGAACCTTACAGTTTTCAGTGATGACTCTGAACGGTGGGGGAGGTACAGTTTAAGCAGTCTGCCGTAGTAGTTCTCAGGGTCCTTCTTCTCTGAGAAGCGTGCGTACCTGATGATTGCAGGCTTCCCTCTCGTGCGTTTTTGAATCATTCCCATTTCATTCAATAGGCTGACACGCTTGCTGTCTTCCTTTTGCTTGCCATCTTCTTTCTGCTTGCCATAGACAACCCTGTAATGGGATGCAAAGTCTGCCAGACACATGGACTCAAACTCTGGTGTTTCAGGTCTGGCTCTGTATTTGTCAACAAAACTCGTCATCCACACATTAAGAGAATCGGCTGGTTTGTTCTGCAATGCACTGAGCGGGAGACTCATTTTCAGTGCGTTGTCACCAGTTGGCAGAAAAACAACCTCACGTGAGCAAGACTTCATTTTCAGGCTGCACGTACGGGCCACAGACTCCTGGGCGCTGACCTCTCTGTGTTTTGAATAAGCCTGAAGAACCTCTTTCATTTCTTCTCGTTCTGTCGCTGTTTCTGGGCTCATTTCTTTGACTATTGTTTTGAGATAGTCACTCAGCTCCCGTTCTGGCTTGGATATGTAGGACAACATGTACATGATGCAACCATACTCATCAAGAATGTACTGGATGTCCATGTTGGCGTTCCAGGCCGTCAGCAAATGTGGATTATAGTTGTTCACCCAGCAGTCCTTGACATCACGCTTCATTAGAATCACGCTTGAGGAGGTCAATGCCTGAATGTAGGAGTTGTACTGATTCAAAGTCATATCACACTGTGCCAGTAGCTGTGACATGTCTTCAAGCTGCACTTTTGGGTTATTAAGCAAATCCCAGACTGGTTTCAGTTTGTTTTTGGCTGCTTGTGGTTTCATTGCACAATCTCCTTGTTCTTCTGGCATCGGGTAAGTTATCCTCGTTTTTCTAATAGGTGGCTTTGGAAATCCAAATCTGCATACTCTGTTACCTTTCTTGCATGATTTTGAATGAGATCTGCTGTGCATTTGAAGTTCTGTTACAAATCTGTGAAGTAAGGCCTGTTTGGCTTCATCAGGCAGCTGGCATGAGATGTTATGATCTATAAAGGCACACACCTTGTCATCACTGTCTTGTCCAAATATAGGAGCTCCTGCTACCCAACAGAGACAATGTATATGAGGGCTCCCTCTCGCCTGAAATTCAACCCGGTAAAAGTAATCGATAACTTCACCAATTGGCTGTGCAGGACCCAACAGCAGCTCTCGCATCAGAGCATCAACCCGTTTGTCAAACATGCGCATGGTGGTCACTGGGTTGCCTCGAAGAATGTCACACTTTTCAGCCCAGTCTAGCCCCACAAAATCCCCCTTTTGACCTTGTTGTGCCTTTATTGCCGTTATTACCTCTGGCCATCTGAATTCTGCAGCAGAGAAGGTAAGAAAAAATGTTGGCTTACCCAATTGTCTGACCATGGCTAGCAAATTCTTCAGATTTTTATCCCAGTAAGCTGGACTCCCTCTCAGTGGTTGCATGAACCTTGTGGCATCTCGGTTTCGCACCAACCTCTCAACCTCACACTTGTCCTGTAGCAGCTTGTTGGATATTTTCCGTCCATCCCTGGTATTGGGTTTTCCTTTCCTTAACTGGATGGACATGCTGCTTTTGGCCATGTGTGTTTCTGTGACAAACTGCGCAAAGAAGAGGTAGCTTGTGTCTCTTGCAAAACGAGTATCAACACAAAAAAGCCTTGCATTGAAATACATGCTCGGGGACAGTTTGACTTGTCTTGCCTGGTCCAATGTATTCTGTCCAGTAGGGAACTGAACAGGGAAAGCCATTGCCTCAAGCCTAGGAACTTTAAAGAAGCTGACAGGTGTGTTTCCTTGTGCAGGTGCAATGCTGAATATTCCATCACCGTGTGTCAGTGCTTCCTCTCCAAGGTCAGATGGCTGCAAACAACTGTCTAGGCCAATTCCAGGTCTTAGTGTATCCTTCTCATCCTCTGCATTGGGAGGTTGTTGGTCATGGCCTTCCTGTTGCTCAGAAGCAGCCGGTAAACATGCAGACTGTACCTCTGATGGTTCACAATTTTCGATGCATTCAAGTATCTCCATCATTTCAGTTTCGTCACAACTGTCGAGTTCCATCCCATCATCATCATCAGCGATTGTCTCATCCACTCTAATTGAAATGTCACTGTAGTCGGGGTGTGTGTCAATGAGTTTTGACAGACCTGCTACTACATTTCCCATGTTGACATAATGAAACAGCTGGTGGCCTTTGTAAGTCAGACGTCTTTTCAGCTTGACTCTGTGTAACTGGGATTTGCTGTGCGATCTTGGTAGAGTATTGACCGTGGTTTCCACCTCGGATGGCACACACACTACAGCGCCATGTATAGCTGCCTGTCGACCTTTGGGAAGTGTGATGATCTTGGCAAATGGCAGTATTTTGGCCAAAAGTTGTCTTTCCAGCACATTCAAATCGCAGAGCTCTGGGGGAATGGGCGCCAGCTCCATGTTGTTAGCTACAGCGATGGATGATTTGTGTCCTGCTTTTAAATGTAAATCACAGTTGTGACAAATCCATTCTTTGGTCCTTTCATCTGGTACGGTGCATTGTTCAGGTCCTTGACAGTGATTGTTGCACACATGGACATATTTCCCTGTCAAACAGGCAGCAACAATGTGTAGATTCTTCTTGTAATTGCTGTGAATGCAATGTTTCACTTGGTTAGGGAAAAGGGTGCGATGACACATCGTGCACACAAATGTTGGCCCAGCTTTAATGCATTCATGGAAAGTGGATATAGCTGTCTGCATTAGGCTGTTGTCCACTGATTGACTGCATTCCCGCATGACACGAGTCCATCGTCTGTATTTCATTCTTATTTTGAAGGCACATTGCATCTTATGGGTTATGCGAAAATCTGCTTGAGTTTGACGCTTCATTTTCATGTAACTCATGCAATGTTGCAAGTGACGTTTTCTGAAAGCAGGATCATTATGATATTTTCTGGTGATGTATTGCTTCTGCTTCAACTTGAAATCGACATTTGTGGCATATTTTCTGGTGATGTATTGCTTCTTCTTCAAGTTGTAATCTGCATTTGTCGCATATTTTCTGGTGGTGTACTGCTTCTGTTTCAAGTTGAAATCTGCATTTGTCGCATATTTTCTGGTGATGTATTGCTTCTGCTTCAAGTTGAAATTGGCATCTGTTGCATATTTGCGAATGATATATTGCTTCTGCTTCAACTTAAAATCAGCATCTGCTCTGTATCGGCTGGTGATGTATGTCCTTTTCTTATTGGTGACAGACATCTTTGTAGCCTTGAAATCACGCCTTCTTTCATTTCTGTGTCTTGTCTTCAGTTTTTGTCGTCTCTGTGCATTTAATTTGGACAATGCCTTACTGTCCTTCCATATGCCCTGTGAGGATTTCGCATCAACTGACCGTGGAGAATGCTTGCTGGCTGGGAATCCAGTGTGTGTTACATCTTTGGTCATCTGTGTCACTTTGTTCTCCACATGCTTTGCATTATGTGGTTTGTCAGATTGCACCAGTGGGGACAGCAAACCATCTGACAGACGTCTTGCACGATGAAATGAGACTGGCATGAAGTCATACTGCAGTCCATCAATAGGGCCTCTGGTGTCTGTAAGGAGCAATTCATACAACTTATAAATCCTTGCCCCCATATCACTCAAATGTGTAAAAGTGATCATAACAGCTTTTCCTTTTCCAGTGGCAGGAAGTCCATCCTTATTTCGACTATGAGAATCAAACAGTCCATATCTCCCAGACTTGTCTCTGAACAATGCAATGCAATATGGCACTACTATAAAAAGTGCATGTGTAACATCTGCATTGAGGCACTGAAGTCTTGTGGAGAGGTCAACAAACCAACCTTGGTTGTCACCGTCTACCGTGTCTCTCATACATCCCGATAACACTGGAGATTTAACAACGTTATACTCATATTTGTCAGTGTTGACTCTGAGGGGCACTTCTTCCATTGTCAAGTGTTGATGCTGATAGACATTTCTTTGTTTTAGCTGTTTTATTGTTGAGCCATACAAGCTGTTGCCCTTCTTCAGTATTTGATCAAGATCACCCTTTCTCACATCATCAAGCTCACTGTGGTATGCCAAAAATGTCAGAGCCATGCATGTACACTGTTTGTTCCTTAACCTTCCATAGCCATGATGACCCTGATGAAATGATGCCTGCACAGAAATCTCACTTGGTACACATGGTTCTTGCATGCCATGGTTTTCAGAAGTGCCCATCACACTGTCACTGTGCTCTTGAACTTGACACTGAGTTGAACATGAAAATGACACCACAGGTTCACTATGTACCTCCTGGGCACATTCACTGTAACAAACCTCCATATCCACTATGCTGCTGTGGGGCTCCGGATCCAGTTTAGTCCAGCGTATCTTTGCAGATTTAGATCTCTTTCCTTTAGATGGCATGATGATATTTGTGGAAGGAGCTATAATTCTCCTCAGAGCTTTGTTCGAAGAGCTATAATTCCCCTCAGAGTTGTGTTGGAGGAGGAGCTATAATTCGCCTCAGAGCTGTGTGGGAGGAGCTATAACTCCCCTCTGAGCTGTGTGGGAGGAGCAATAATGCTATAATTCCCCTCAGAGCTGTGTGGGAGGAGATACAATTCCCCTTAGTGTTGTGTGGGAGGAGCTATAATTCCCCTTAGAGCTGTGTGGGAGAAGCTATATTTCCCCTCAGAGCTGGGTGGGAGAAGCTACATTTCCCATCAGAGTTGTGTGGGAGAAGCTATAATTCCCCTCAGAGCTGTTTAAAAGGAGCTATAATTCCCCTCACAGCGGTGTGGAAGAAACTATAATTCCTCTCAGAGTTGTGTGGGAGGAGCTCTAATTCTCCTCAGCTGTGTGGGAGGAGCTATAATGCTAAGCTGTAATTCCCCTCAGAGCTGTGTAGGAGGAGCTATAATTCCCCTCACAGCGGTGTGGGAGAAACTATAATTCCCCTCAGAGTTGTGTGGGAGGAGCTATAATGCTAAGCTATAATGCTATAATTCCCCTTTGAGCTGTGTGGGAGGAGCTATAATTCCCCTCAAAGCTGTATTGGAGGAGCTATAACTTCCCTCCAAGCTGTGTGGGAGGAGCTATAATGCTATAATTGTCCTTAGAGCTGTGTGAGAGGAGCTATAATTCCCCTCAGAGCTTTGTGATTTTTTTTTTTCAAAAATGATTTTGTTTTTTTGTTTTTTCAAAAATGATTTTGTTTTTTTGTTTTTTCAAAAATTATTTTTTTAAATGATTTTTTTTTTCAAAAATGAAATTTTTTTTTTCAAAAATGAATTTTGTTTTTTTCAAAAATGATTTTTTTTTTAATTTTTTTTTTTTCAAAAGTAATTTTTTTTTACATGGGGCGGTCATAATGTTTTGGCTGATCATGGGGTGGTCATAATGTTTTGGCTGATCATGGGGTTGTCAGCTTTTGTCACCTCCCACTCTAGTTTTGAACATTTCGCCATTCATTCCTATGGGACCAATTTTGCCGCAAAAACGACGATATTTCGTGGACCATTCGGCGAAACATTCCACAAAGTAATAGCACACCAATCGGGAAAAATCTGCACGTTTTGGTATATTACTTGTCTCTGTAGTGTGGAAAATGTGGGAGGAGTCTACAAGCATTATCAAGTCTAGCAGATGAAGTCACATGCATTTGGGGTGTCTCAGCATCTTGTGTTTACAACCACTGTTTCCTAGCAACGCTCATGCCCTGTTTATGCTTCCCAAATACTACTTCATCAAAACTGCCCCATCAGAATTACCCCATCAAAACTGCCCCATCATATTCCTCTATTATAAATCAGTACATGGTGTGTCTGTCCCCTCCCCCGGGCTCTGTAATCAGCTGAGATGCTCCAGCCACCTTCCCCCCCTGTGTATAACAGAAGCTTTGGTAACCATGGCAACAAAACAAACACTAACAGTACACTCTGATTAATGGCTAAAATTTCCTGAAATGACCTCTAAACAAATGGCCGTATTTTAAAAACTATACATCCTACAGCGAAGATCTTTATATTGTGAGAATCACAAGACCCAGACCTAGATTTTGATGTATAGTATGTCTGTGAAATATTAAAAATGAAGGCACGGTCGCAGTTTAGAAATTACCCTTCAAATTTGGAGGGGGCTAGAGTGTAGTTTCAATGAATGTCAATGGACGGCGTGAGTTACAAACAAATGGTCATATTGTGAAAACTATCAGGACTATGGCTTAGCCGTGGACATGTTTAGTGGCAGCAGGGATAGCTGAACGTTTTGATATAAGATTTGTGTAGGTGGGCTTGAAAATGAGGGAGTGGCGGCAGTTTAGAAATCATGTTCTGATTTTTCAGCTTTTGTCATCTCCCACTCTAGTTTCCCCATTCATTCCTATGGGACCAATTTCGCCGCAAAAATGACGATATTTTGTGAACCATTCGGCGAAACGTTCCACAAAGTAATAGCACACCATTCGGGAACAATCCGCACGTTTCGGTATATTACTTGTCTATGTAGTGTAAAAACTGTGGGAGGAGTTAGGGTGGTAAATTTGGCTATAATAATAAGAATAATATATATGTGAGATAACAGTAAGTGGTCTTGCTATGCAAGAACACTTAATAATATATATGTGAGATAACAGTAAGTGGTCTTGCTATGCAAGAACACTTAATAATTAAACATTTTTAACAGCTTACTATTATAATACATGAATTGGGGAGATTCTCTTTATTTTCCTGTCCCTCAGACACAATAGGAAATTAAAGAAAATGTTTATAAACACTACATAATATGATAGTACATTTTCTTTTGGATTAGGCACAACTGAAATAATACAGTTCATAGGGGTATTGTTAAGGCTAGAGCAGGTATATTGTGCAAGCCAATAGAGCACACTTCAGCTCAACAGGGTCAACAGATGGCCTGCTGGTATGGCAGTATCAGAAGTTCTGTAGTATCAGTAAGGTTAGCAGTCTTTATAAAGGAGCAAATGTCAATCAGCAATCAAGCAATATTGAGGAGGTAAAGCAGCAGTGTAGGAATAGCAGCAAAGGTGTTATAAAGGCTTTAAGGCTAGTAGAAGCATCTGTCCAAGCTTGTAAAACACCTGTATTCTCTCCTCTAACCACTTCAATACCAGGCACTTTCCCCCCTTCAGCTTTCAGCGCTGTCACAATTCAAATGACAATTGCGTGGTCATGCAACACTGTACCCAAACTAAATTTTTATCATTTTGTTCCCACAAATATAGCTTTCTTTTGGTGGTATTTGATCACATTTGATTTGATTTTTTTGCTAAAAAATTAAAAAAGACCAAAAATTTTGAAAAAAAAAAGTTTTTTTTCTTCGTTTCTATTATAAAATGTTGTAAATAAGTAAGTTTTCTCCTTCACTGATGGGCACTGATGAGGCTGCACTGATGGGCACTGATAAGATGGCACTGATGGGCACTGATGAGGTGGCACCGATGAGGTGGCATTGATGAGGTGGCACTGATGGGCACTGAAGATGGGCACTAATATGCAGCACTGATGGGCACTGATAGGTAGCACTGATGGGCACTGATATGCGGCACTGATGGGCATTGATAGGCAGCACTGATAAGCACTCATAGGCAGGGCTGGACTTCATCCAGGCCAGCCAACTTTAATTTTTCAAACACACACAAAAACAGTATATAATCCATATGTAATTGCCCAAAAAAATAAGTAAAAACATTCCACTGTAAGCATAAACAGCTTTTTTTTTATTTAGAGAAAAAGCTGCATTCCAACATTACAGATGTCTTTAGAATGAAATGTGTAAGTTACACTCCTTTCAATGGCAGGTGTCATAAATAAGGAAAACAGTTATAAATAACGTCTTATTTTTGAATATAATATTAACAAGAAACAGTTCAATCAACAACTTGTGGGAATCACAAAGACAGGAAAAAATCCACTCTAACATACAATGCGAATTAACAAGGCAGTATAAAAGGCTAACCATCCAAAAAGGTCCAAAATCACTTTTAGGGCCTATAGAAGAAGCTTAGAAAACAATTCACTTTTCTCTGCAACTTTGTCAATGATCACTTCAGAGTCAAGAGAGCAGAGGATGTCCTTTTCTGTTGACATCAACATATAAGCTTCCAGATGCTTTTGTGACAGCTTGGTTCTGAGTCTGGTTTTGATGAACTTGCGTGTTTAAAATGTACATTCACAAGCAACCTGAGTGATGGACAGTGTGAGTAGGAACTGGTATGCAAGACCTAGGAGGTGGTAGGCATTTGACTTTAGATTGAACCTCCTGAGAATCTGGTAGCAACACAGCGGGCATTCTTTACATGAGGAACACTTCTTACATTGGATTTCAACCTGCTCATTTTCACTCTCATTCCCAAATGTTTTTACCTTGTATTCATCTAGTGTAGACATTTTTAATCTTTCCCACTGAGGAGCAAAACTGCTTAATTCACACTGTAGATTCTCAGCACTAGCTCCACTGTCAAACTTCGACAGACATTTGCTAAGTTATTGGAACATCAGTGGGGAAAGAGACGAGGACTTTACCTGAGTGAAGTTTCTTGGATCCAGAAATGCAAAGTCAGCATAGAGTGTGCCATGACTCAGGAACCTTCTGTGCAATATCTCTATAGCTGTGTCTAGGGATGAGCCGAACACCCCCCGGTTCAGTTTGCATCCAGAACATGTGAACAGGCAAAAAATTTGTTCGAACACGCAAACACCGTTAAAGTCTATGGGACACGGACATGAATAATCAAAAGTGCTCATTTTAAAGGCTTATATGCAAGTTATTGTCATAAAAAGTGTTTGGGGACCTGGGTCCTGCCCAGGGGACATGTATCAATGCAAAAAGAAGTTTTAAAAATGGACGCTTTTTCGGGAGCAGTGATTTTAATAATGCTTAAAGTGAAACAATAAAAGTGTAATATTCTTTAAAATTTTGTACCTGGAGGGTGTCTATAGTATGCCTGTAAAGGGGCACATGTTTCCCATGTTTAGAGCAGTCTGACAGCAAAATGACAGCAAAATTACATATCTAAAGGAAAAAAAGTCATGTAGAACTACTATCGCTAGCGCCGGCTATAATGAATTGTCGGTTCGGCAATACACATAAAAGTTCATTGATACAAACGGCATGGAATTTTCTCACAGGGGAACCCAGAATCAAAATTAAAAAAAAAAAATGCATGGGGTCCCCCTAAATTCCATACCAGGCCCTTCAGGTCTGATATGGATATTAAGGGGAACCCCGCACCAATTTTTTTTTAAAAATGGCGTGGGGGTCCCCCCTCAAAATCCATACCAGACCCTTCAGGTCTGGTATGGATTTTAAGGGGAACCCCGCGCCAATATTTAAAAAAATGGTGTGGGGTCCCCCCAAAAATCCATACCAGACCATTATCTGCAACCTGGCAGGCCGCAGGAAAAGAGGGGGGATGAGAGAGAGCGCCCCTCTTCCTGAACCGTACCAGGCCACATGCCCTCAACATTGGGAGGGTGCTTTGAGGTAGCCCCCAAAGCACCTTGTCCACATGTTGATGGGGAGAAGGGCCTTATCCCCACAACCCTTGCCCGGTGGTTGTGGGGGTCTGCGGGTGGGGGGCTTATCGGAATCTGGAAGCCCCCTTTAACAAGGGGTCCCCCAGATCCTGCCCCCCGTGTGAATTGGTAATTGGGTACAAACGTACCCCTACCATTTCACAAAAAAAGTGTCAAAAAGGTTAAAAAACACAAGAGACGGTTTTTAACAAGACCTTTATTAATTTCTTCTTCTTCCATCTTCTTTCTTCTTTTATTCCTTCGGTGTTCTTCTTCTTCCTCCATCTTCTTTTTCTCCATCTTCTTCTTCTCCATCTTCTTCTTCCTCCCCTCTTCTCGTCCCGCATCTTCCTCCGGCCTCTTCTCCGCTCCGTCCGCATGATCCACCTCAGTGGGAGTCTTCTGCCATGTGACACTTCGGTTCTTCTGACATTTCTTATATAACGGAGGGCGGGGCCACCTGGTGACCCCTCCCTCCTCTGACGCACGGGCACTTATGTAAATGGTTGACCCCGCCCCCCTCTGACAACATGGGGAAAGCCACAGGGAAGTTCCTGTGACATTCCCATGCATCAAGGGAGGGCGGGGTCACTGGCTGGCCCCACCCTCCATTATATAAGAAGTGTCAGAAGAACCGAAGCGTCACACTGTGGAAGACTCCCACTGAGGCAGATCGTGCAAACGGAGTGGAGAAGAAGCCGGAGGAAGATGCAGGGCGATAAGAGCAGAAAAAGAAGAAGATGGAGAAGAAGATGGAGAAGAAGAAGAACACAGAAGGAAGCCCAGAAGAAAGAAGATGGAAGAAGAAGAAATTAATAAAGGTCTTGTCAAAAACCGTCTCTTGTGTTTTTTAACCTTTTTGACACTTTTTTTGTGAAATGGTAGGGGTACATTTGTACCCCATTACCAATTTATACAGGGGAGGGCCGGGATCTGGGGGTCCCCTTGTTAAAGGGGGCTTCCAGATTCCGATAAGCCCCCCGCCCGCAGACCCCCACAACCACCAGGCAAGGGTTGTGGGGATGAGGCCCTTCTCCCCATCAACATGGGGACAAGGTGCTTTGGGGGGCTACCCCAAAGCACCCTCCCAATGTTGAGGGCATGTGGCCGGGTACGGTTCAGAAGGGGGGGCACTCTCTCGTCCCCCCTCTTTTCCTGCGGCCTGCCAGATTGCGTGCTCGGATAAGGGTCTGGTATGGATTTTTGGGGGGACCCCATGCCATTTTTTTTCATTTTTGCGCTGGGTTCACCTTAAAATCCATACCTTCAGGTCTGGTATGGTTTTTGAGGGGGACCCCCACGCCATTTAAAAAAAAAAAATTGCAGCGGGGTTCCCCTTAATATCCATACCAGACCTGAGGGGCCTGGTATAGAATTTAGGGGGACCCCCACACATTTCTTTTTAAATTTTGGTTCAGGGTTCCCCTGTGGGGAAATTCCATGCTGTTTTTATCAATGAACTTTTATGCGTATTGCTGGATCAACAATTCATTATAGCCGGCGCTAGCGATAGTAGTTTTACATGACTTTTTTTCCTTTAGAAATGTCATTTTGCTGTCAGACTGTTCTAAACAAAGGAAACATGTGCCCCTTTAGGCATACTATAGACACCCCCCAGGTATGAAATTTAAAGGAATATTACACTTTTAATGTTTCACTTTAAGCATTATTAAAATCACTGCTCCCAAAAAAACGGCTGTTTTTTAAACTTTTTTTGCATTGATAAATGTCTCCTTTTTATGACAATACCATGAATATAAGCCTTTAAAATTAGCACTTTTGATTTCTCCCATAGACTTTTAAAGGGTGTCCCGCGAGTTGAATTCATGTTCGACGCGAACATAAAGCCCATCCCCAGCTGTGTCCATTATCTGATTGTGTACTATGACTTCATAAGCCTTTTCTGGACTTGTGATAATTTCAGCATGAGCAATCTCTCCAGGCATGGTTTTCTTCTTCCTTTTTCTTTGTGATGGCAATGTAGACTGAACTTCCAGTTCTATCTCTTTGTCCTGCTCCTGCAATTTTTCATTTTCCCACAGAACAATTTTCTCTGCAGCTGCGCTAACTGAGGCAAAATCTCTTGACATATTTTTAAGACTTTCATGTGTTGCCATAACCATTCTATGAGCAGACAGTATACCCATCCCCTGTGTTTGAAGGTATTTGGACAGTGATGAAGTCTTCTCAAATAGCCTGAGAAAGGTTTGTGCCATCAGTATCATCTCATATTTCAGCAGAGCTTCTACAAATCCTTGTGCTTGAATGCGAGCAGTCGTTTTTAAGGTAATATCTTCTTGTATTGCTGTCAATGCAAGAATGACATACACATAGAGACAATTGTCTGGATTTGCAAATGATCTAAACATTTTCCTGAGAGTGTTATTCTTGGCCCACCACTGTGTCTCTCCAATTAGCGAGAGTCGTCTCTGGTGCTTGTCTTGGCTCTCACTGTCCCACACATTCATCCTTTTATATGACTCAAGAAAGAACACTGCAATGTCATTAAGCACTGCAAAAAGTGATCCACATTGAATTACTGTTTGGGTTGTGTCAGCCAAAACTAGGTTAAGAACATGGGCATAGCACCAAACTTGATTTGGTGAAAATTTGGACATCTGAGTAGAAAAGCCTTTGTAGCGGCCTTGCATGTTAGAGGCACCACCTGTAGCATGTCCAATGCACTTGCTCAAGTCCAAATTGATCTTCTCAAGCTCAGAAACAATATACACAAAATGTTGTCCAGTAGATAGCTTATGCCAAGTACACATGATCGAAAATTCCGCCAGCAAAAGTCCGATGTGTGCTTTTGATCAGAAATTCCAACCATGTGTATGCTCCATCGGACTTTTGCTGGCAGAATTTCTGGCAACAAAAGATTGAGAGCAGGTTCTCTATTTTTCCATTGGAAAAATATCCTATCGGAAATTCCGTTCGACTGTGTGCAATTTCGATGCGCAAAAAAAACACACATGCTCAGAATTAAGTACAAGACGGAAGCGCTCGGTCTGGTAAAACTAGCGTTCATAATAGAGATAGCACATTCGTCACTCTGTAAATTTTTGGATCTTTTAATGCAGCACATTCTTTTGTTCTTTATAATGCTAGAAGAATGAAGTTGTTTTGCAGCTGATATTCACACAGAGTTCTGACAAACTTATTTCTTTATTATTTCTTGTGATCTCCTTAATAATATTTTACAAATATTTTCTAGTGATCTTCATAATTTTTTTGTGTCAAGCTACCACAACATTATTATCTTGTATTTTTTAACCTCGAGGAGGTTGGTGTCCCTTGTTAATTTGACATTGTATTTTTGAAATGTACCTGCCTACTCACTGTCCTTTTTTAAATAAAAACACATAGGCAAGTATTTGCTGAAAACAAAATTACCATTTATTCTGGGTCATAACAAAAGAAAGAGGGAAGGCAATGCTGGAGAAATTTCAGAAATTTGCGAAGCCTTTGGACCCCAGGGCAGACATCAACTATTTGAAAAAGAAAATTGGTAGCCTGAGGAATCCATACAATAGGGAGCACAATCTGGTCCTGGACTCCGAGAGATCAGAAACAGCATCAGATCACATATATGTCCCCAGGCTGTGGTACTACAACAGTCTGGTCTTCTGTCAGACCAGACTGAACCCAGGCCATCACTCTCTTGTCTTACTTGCATGCTTCCCTGCACGCTGAGGCTTTGTTCATCGAGTTGTGGCAGTAGGAGGAGGAGGTGGAGGAAGATGGACAAACTCAGAAAGGTGTGTATTTTCTGTCATTTGGCCACTCAGCTCCTTATTTAGGGTCTGTAAAATGATGTTCTCACAGATGAGGCGTTGGTCCTCCTCCATTTCCTGCATTTTTGCTGCTACTATGCAGGCATAGCCCTCTTGAACGCTGGGGGGTCTCTCAGGTTCGCATGAGCTTCCCGAATGAGGGCAAATGCAGCCTCATCCATGTTCCTCCCCTTTCTGGCTCTTTTGGGTGGAAAGCTAAGGGGAGGGGGTCTTGGATTAGGTCAGTCCACTGGGCCCGGCCACCTCCTGGCTACCACTTCCCCCTGCCAGCTCCTGCCTGCCACATTCCAGATCCTCATCCTTGCTGAGGCTTTCCTGTGTATAAAAAAGGGACATAGTGTTGTAATATGTTGGCCGATTTATGTATAATATTGCCATGTTGACCAGAAATTCAGTTGAATTGTCCAAGTCAACTGAATTTTAACATAGCAAGGGGACAGCTGAAGACCCTTTGATGTGTTAATCTTATGCAAGTCTATTTGAACATTTCAAAGGGTGTTCAGGTGGTATCTGTTAATCTAATCTAATTACACATATCTAAGGGGACTTGTTGATGTTGATATGCGGGAGTGCAAATTGGGGTGGTTTATGACTGCAGCTGTTCACGGCTGGGAGTTGTTGCCTGTCTGAAAGACTAAAGTATATAAAAGACCTGAATGGAAACAGCCAATCAAATTGCTCAGCCATTCAGGGTCTAGTGAATATAACATGGCATTCAGTCTATAGTTTAAATTAGGCTTATCTGTGTGTGAACACACAGACCTAGAAACATGGGACTTTGAATTATATACTCTGTCGGAATTTTTGTCATCTGTGGACTTTGGACTTTGTTCTGTGTTGGAAGTCAATAAAGTGCATCTCTCTGGAAGAATTGGGTTGCTGCGGAAGAGTACTTACTAATTAATTACTCACGATACCACTATACTACTATACGTACTATACATATACCCGATCACTACACATAGCTTTAGTTTTTGCTTCATCAATCACACACAATTTTCAGCTCATGACTGTTGCAAATTGAATGTTAATAAATAGAAATGACTATCATTCTGACCCCAGCATTTTTCATTCTTGTCCCAATCATTTTTGGCCACTACTGTCTATTGGTATTTAAAACACTTTTTGTTCAATCATTAATTTCTTATCGATAATAATCTAGTTAACATCATCAATTTTAGGACAAGAAATATGTAGAAAAATACTATACCTGCCTCAAGCTGGGTTCCTCTACTTCTTCCTGGATGGAAGGCCCAGGTTGGTCCTCGGAAGCCTCAGCTGGGGGGGAAGGAAGTGTGGAAAGTGGTGACCTCACTTCAATCTGGTCTTCCAGAAAACACATTTTGTTGTAGTACCACAGACTGGGTACATACACGTCCTCTGCTGCTGCTCCTGACCTCTGGGATACCAGGACCTTATTACGCTCCTTCTTGTATGTGCTCCTCAAGCTACCAATTTTCCTGTCCATAAAATCGATGTCTGCATTGGGGACCTCCGTCTTCACAAATTCCAACAGCTTCTCCAGTGCTGCCTTCCTAGCTGGTCTGTTATGATACAAATTATGTTTGACTTGCCACAAACTGGGCAGCTCCCTGTACCTATCGATAAACTGGCTCAAAAAACTCAGGCTTTTTGAATGGATTCATTATTTCTGCAAAACAAAAAACAAGTGAAAAATACTAATGTCAGGCTAAACTCATAATCTTATCACAATATAGGCCTCAATCTCGAAGCAGTATAGGCCACTGATGCCCCATGTTAAAATGTTACCTTTGTTCTCACGATCGGCACTTCCTCCACTCACAGATCGTATGTCTGACGCACGCGCAATATGCTTTATATACACTGTGCATGTGTGAAACTCTGCCTGCGTCGCCCGCCCCTGACATTCTCTCTAGAATATTCCCCGCCCCCTCTCTTTTGGCGCAGTGGGAGAGGACATGACAGAGACACAGCAGGTGTGTAATTCCAGTAACGGAGAGGAAAGCCCGGAGCCAGAAACGTCCCGATCCCGGAGGAGATATAAGGCCTCAAATATGTCCTTTGTAGAGATGGCGGAGATGGTGGACATCTTGAAGAGGGCCGACTATGATGAGAAGTATGGATAATACACCAACCCTAATGTGAGAAAGGCCAATATCATGTCTAAAGTTGCAAGAAGTCTGCACAGGAATTTTGGGGTACGACAATCCAAGGAGCAATTGAGGAAATGCTGGTCAGACCTGAAATTGAGGGAGCATGATCAGTACAGAAGGATCAAGAAACTGCTTCTAAAAAGTAAGTATTTGTCCTGTGTTCCTATTATTATTATTATTATTATTACTTGCATGCTGCTCCATGTGCTTTTCTTTACTGTTGTATAGGAATGGGCCGAACACCCCCCTGTTTGGTTCGCATCCAGAACATGCGAACAGGCAAAAACTTTGTTCGAACATGCGAACATCGTTAAAGTCTATGGGACACGAACATGAAAAATCAAAAGTGCTAACTTTAAAGGCTTATATGCAAGTTATTGTCATAAAAAGTGTTTGGGGACCCGGGTCCTGCCCCAGGGGACATGTATCATTGCAAATCATTGCTTTTGGGAGCAATGATTTTAATGAAGCTTAAAGTGAAACAATAAAAGTGAAATATTCCTTTAAATTTTGTACCTGGGGGGTGTCTATAGTATGCCTGTAAAGTGGCGCTTTTTTCCCGTGTTTAGAACAGTCTGACAGTCTGAGAGCAAAATGACATTTCTAAAGGGAAAAAAAAGTCATGAAGTAATAGCGGCTATAGTGAATTGTCGGCTATAGTGAATTGTCTATGGGAGAAATTAAAAGTGCTAATTTTAAGGGTTAATATGCAATTTATTGTCATAAAAAGTGTTCAGGGACCTGGGTCCTGCCCCAGGCGACATGTATCAATGCAAAAAAAAACTTTCAAAAACTGACTTTTTTTGGGAGCAGTGATTTTAATAAAGTTTAAAGTGAAACAATAAAAGTGTAATATTCCTTTAAATTTCATACCTGGGGGGTGTCTATAGTATAGTAAAGTGGCGCATGTTTCCCATGTTTAGAACAGTCTGACAGCAAAATGACATTTCTAAAGGAAAAAAAGTCATTTAAAAGTACTAGCACTAACGCCGGCTATAATGAATTGTCGGTCCGGCAATACACATAAAAGTTCATTGATAAAAACGGCATGGGATTTCCTCACAGGGGAACCCCAAACCAAAATTTAAAAAAAATGCGTGGGGGTCCCCTCAAATTCCATACCAGGCCCTTCAGGTCTGGTATGGATATTAAGGGGAACCCTGCGCCAAAATTAAAAAAAAAAATGGTGTGGGGTCCCCCCAAAAATCTATACCAGACCCTTATCCAAGCACGCAACCTGGCAGGCCGCAGGAAAAGAGGAGGGGCGAGAGATCCCCCCCTCCTGAACCATACCAGGCCACATGCCCTCAACATTGGGAGGGTGCTTTGGGGCAGCAGCCCCCCAAAGCACCTTGTCACCATGTTGATGGGGAGGAGGGCCTCATCCCCACAACCCTTGCCCGGTGGTTGTGGGGGTCTGCAGGCAGGGGGCTCATTGGAATCTGGAAGCCCTCTTTAACAAGGGGACCCCCAGATCCCGCCCCCATATGTGAATTGGTAATGGGGTACAGATGTACCCCTACCATTTCACAAAAAAAGTGTCAAAAAGGTTCAAAAACACAAGAGACGGTTTTTGATAATTCCTTTATTAATTTCTTCTTCTTTCCCCGCATCTTCTTCCATCTTCTTTCTTCTGGTCTTCCTTCGGTGTTCTTCTTCCTTCATCTTCTTCTTACCCCGCTTCTTCCTCCGGTCTTCTGTGACCCTGCCCTCCTCTGAAAACACGGGGAAAGCCATAGGGAAGTCCCAGTGTGTCAGAGGGGGCGGGGTCACCGGGTGGCCCTGCTCTCCTTTATATAAGAACTGTCACCTGAACAGAAGCCTCACACAGCAGAAGACTTCCACTGAGGTGGATCGTGCGGAGAATGAAGCGGAGAAGAAGCTGGAGGAAGATGCCGGACGAGAAGACCGGAAGAAGAAGGAAGAAGAGGGGGAAAAAGAAGAACACAGAAGCAACTTTCAGGCTTGTGGGCACAGTAATCGGTCGTAGTAAACATCACCTCAGTTTAGAAGCCCAGGTGCTGGCAATGCATATAGCAATTTGGACATCAAAAGAAGTTCTGGACAGCCGCACTCCGAAAAATATATATTTTGCCTTTTATTCAAAAGTGTCATCTAAAATACAAATCACAGCAGGGCAGAAAAAAGCTTATGCCTTTCACACTACAAACAGTGCTTAATCATAGCTAGCAATCACAAAAATCAAAGTAGAAATATATACTAATCATGACAAACCATGTGACCACATAATTAGTGAAGATTGGTCAATCAATGAGTGAACCAATCAAGTATCATGGGTCACCTGAAGTCTCAACAAGTGCACATAAGTGAGGCAAAACAAAATGTTAATATGTGATTGAGTGTAACAGAACGGTGTCTTGTGCAAAAAATATGTATAGATGTATATATACTGTATGTGTATAAAAATATGATCGAAAAGGTCATATAAGACAAGAATGAAATGTGTAAAAAATATAAAATGTGTAAAAAATATATGTGTATATACAATATGTGATAAATGAATAGAAATGTGTCAATATATGTGAAAATTGTGGTATTGAAAAGTAGTAAAAGTAATGAATATCAGCGAGTGAGCAAATAAACAGTAAGTTGGTAAACAGGTAAAAAATAATAAATAAATGAAAAATGTAGATCACTGCACTCGTTGAGATGGCAATAGACTGACCGATAATACACATTGTTAGAAAACGTACATTGCTACATAGATTTATAAATTTAAAGACAATCACAATTAATACTATATGCTGTGATATGAACACATATAAATGTATAAATAAAAAGAAAACTGCGCTGAAAATGAGTGGATATGCTGCGGTTATAAGTGGGGTACACCAAATAAAAATGTAGAAAACAGAAAAAACCGCACTTAACCTCCAGGAAGCAGCTCTTAAAGACAGGAAGTAGTGCTAGGTGTGTTGGTAAGGAGTTGGTGAATACACCTGTCTTGGAGAGCTGTGAGTCTGCTAAAAGATTCAACAATAACTGTTAAAATCTTGGGGTGAAGACCCATCCACGAACTACCGTGGAGCTTTGGTTGAGATGGACGTGTTTGGCGTACATTGTCTGGTGTAATGAAGCTGTGTCAGTGTGTCTATCCAAGGCTTCCATCTGGTAAGCAGGAAATTGGTGTGGTTTGCTGCACGTTGTGATACTCCTATTATCCAACTATCCGGTGGTTGTGGTTTATTCACCTTAATTTACATATATCTGGTAAGCAGTAACCCTGCAAGTTTTTTGTTTTTATTCATCACTGGGTCTATTTCCACATTTATTTATGTCACTTGCACAGAGACCTTGTGTGTCTATGGGCACTGGGTGTTTTGTATGATCCTTTATGATTCACCACTGTGTAAGGGCTCTTCACTCTCCTCTTTTTTTTCTATATTTGTCGACAATATTACACTATGTTTTTTATTCAATTTTTTTGGGATGAATTCGTATGAACTCACGTTTATCTTATACGAGTGGAAGTTTTGCTCATATGCACCGGGACTGGTTCCTAAAGGCCCAGGCTGGGTTTAAGCCACTTGTCTGATTTGGCTTGCCATCTGGTAAGCATTCTACTTACTATTTGCTGTTCTATTTGATCCATCCGGTCATCCATCAATTTTGACTTATCATTTGAAGATTTGTATTCACTTATTTTGGACTTTATATGCACTTTAATGGACTGTTTATATTTTTTTGTATACCACACTGGTATTCACATGTAAAAGGTTAAGCGTGTTTTTTTCTGTTTTCTACATATATAAATGTATACAAATAGACCTAAAAACAATAAAATCTGCACAAAGATCCAAAATGTACACAAATGAACACCTATATCTTCATGATCCTGTAAATCGAAGCTCAATGAGAGTCTGAAAATAGTCATAAAGCAATCGATAATTAGATTTATAGAACAACTCATAGAGTGCCATTAAAGTGCTATGTAATAATACTAAAAAAGCAGAATAATGGTGTTCAATAAAGTTTAAGCAGGACTCTTATGCCCCGTACACACGGTTGGATTTTCCAATGGAAAATGTGCGATCTGAGCTTGTTGTCGGAAATTCCTACCGTGTGTGGGCTCCATCGGACTTTTTCCATCGGATTTTCCAACACACAAAGTTTGAGAGCAGGCTATAAAATTTTCCAACAACAAAATCCGATCGTGTCAATTCTGACCGTGTGTGTGGACAATTCCGACTCACAAAGTGCCACGCATGCTCAGAAGAAATTCCGAGACGGAACTGCTCGGTCTGGTAAAATTAGCATTCGGAATGGATATAGCACTTTCGTCATGGTGCAATGTCTTCCTTACACGCTTCCTTCCCGGCTATGGCTCTGGTGTTGGAGGTGTGGCAGGAGGAGGAGTAGGACCTGGAGGAGGAGGAGGAGGACCTGGAGGAGGAGGACCATGGGTGAGCTGACAAATGTGGTTTTTACATGTGAGTTGGCCCCTCAGCCCCTTCTGTAGAGCTTCCAAAATGACACACTCACATAAGAGGCATTGGCCCTCCTCCATTTGCAGCATTTTGCAGGCTGTTATGGCAGCAAAATCCTCTTCCACACTGTAGGGTGTTCTGAGGGCCTCAGTAGCCTTCCAAAATAGGCCAATTGCAGCCTCCTCCAGGTTATTCCTCTTCCTGCCACTTTGTCTTTGAAGGCGGAGGGTAGGGACCTGTGTATCAGGCAGCCTGCTTGGCCCCGCCACCTCCTGGCTGAGACTTCCCTGTGTATGAAAAAGGGACATGGTTTTGGTTTTTGGTTCATAAATCACAATCAGAAATTAGGAATCCAAACTAACATCTATTTAACATCATTAATTTGACAACGAGAAATATTTAGAAGAATGCTATACCTGGCTCAAGCTGGGAAGCATGGAAGGAAGATTGGAGAGTGCTGGCCTGGGTTCAGTCTGACCTGCCAAAAAATGCAGTCTGTCATAGTACCACAACCTGGGGACATAAATGTAATCTGCTGCTGCTGATCTCTGGGAATCCTGTACCTTCTTGTGCTCCCTTAGATAAGTGCTCCTCATGCCACCAATTAGGATCTTCAAATAGGTGATGTCTGCTGTGGGGATCACCAGCTTCACAATTTCCAGCAAATTATCCAGCGCTGCCTTCCTCTTTGTTTGGTTCTTATAATCAGGGTGGTTTACCTGCCACAGACAAGGCAGCTCCCTGAACATATCTATGAATATGCAGATAAACTCCTGATTCCTCAAGATATCCATTTTATCTGCAAGACACAACACAAGACAAACCCTAATGTCAGGCTGCAGAAGCAGTATAGGCCCAATTTTAAATCTTACCTTCGTTATCACGATCGGCGCCTCCGATACTCCTTCGTACGTACTCCGATACTCACAGATCGTACGTACTATGCACGCGTGTTGTGCTTTATATACACTGCACATGCCTGAAACTCTGCCCGTCCCTGACATTCTTTCTAGTCTATTCCCAGGCCCTTCTCGTTTGGCGCAGTGGGGAAGAACACATGGCGGAAACACAGCAGGTGCGTGCTAATTACAGCAATGAGGAGGAGGAGGAGGAAAGCCCAGAGCCAGAAATGTCCCGATCCCAGAGGAGATGATTTAAGGCATCAAATATGTCCTTTGGGGAGATGTTGGAGATGGTCGACATCCTGAAGAGGACCAACTATGACGGGAAGTATGGACCTTACCCCAACCCCAATGTCAGAAAGGCCAAGATCATGGCGAAAGTTGTCAAGAGTCTGCAAAAGAATATTGGGGTATGGCGATCCAAGGATCAACTCAGGAAGCGGTGGTCGGACCTCAAATTAAGGGAGCATGAGCAGTACAGAAGGATCAGGAGAGTGCTGCAAAAAAAGTAAGTAGTTGTGATGTGTTCCTATTCTTTATTTTTATAACGTTCGTGCTGCTCCATGTGCTTTTCTTAACTGTTGTACAGTTTAAAATGGCAACTTTCATGTTGCTGGGCACATTATTCCTTCGTATGAAACATTGTGCGTTCGGCATAGAAAACACCATGTTTTGGACACATGCATTTGAATGCATTTTTGCTAGCCTACTTCTCTTCAAATAATTTTGTTGCCTAGATGGGTTGTTAACTAGAATGAAATGCAAACTAGATTCTGTGTAAGGAGAGGACACTCAGCAGCTGTTTACACATCTGGACGCTGGAGCACTAGTGTGGGACACAAGAACACCCTTTTTATTAGGGGGCCCACACAGGTGCTCCAGTGTATACTATAGGGGGTCTCCATCTGTGAAGCTTGTACAAAACAGGTAAGTATTCAAGCTTGACAAGGGTAAAAAAATATTTCTTCATCTTGGAGACAAATTGTACCCCACTTCCAATGCAATGTTTCATATTCCTATTTCTACCATCAAATATCTGTGTTCTAAGTATACCTATTTTTTTTACATAGGGGAGAAAAGACTCTGAGGACACCACTCATCCGAGGAGAACACAGACCCCCCACCTCCTGAGGAAGTGGAAATCCACCAAAGTCAGCAGGAGGAGGAGCAGGGAGACGTGGTAGAAATAGTCACCACAACAGGTGAGTGTCTGCGACCACAGGCTCAGGTGAGAGATGGATGCCAGCATGTTTATAATACATGGTGTTTTTTTTTTATATTTTTAGGTGATCGTGATGTTGTGGATGAAGGGCATTTCACCAGTGAGAGTGCCCAGATCCTGATCGGGGAGATCATGGGGTGTAATAGGAACTTGGAAAACTTCCAGAAAAACATCAATGATGTTAAAAACAAAACGAAGAACATCATTGATGTTTTAGGGAGGGTTTAAAACCCCTCGAAATCCCTAATGTAATTGGCTTTTTTTTCCTACAAAAATTGTTGCACCTTTTTTTTACATAGCGTCAAAAAGCCAAATTTTGAAGATGCACACAGTGGGGGTCATTTACTATAGAGTTGCGGCGCTAATAAGCACTAATTAGCACTAATTAGCGCTAAAACGGTATTCACTATAGCGCTGGTGAGAAAATAATCCCAAAATCAAATTTACTATAGTTTCCTGAACCCAAATAGTGCCCTAAACCTTACTCTGCTAAAACCTGGAGTAGTGCACATGGAAATAATGTTTAGAGCATGATATAATTGCCTAAATGGTACTGAAATATGCATTATATTATTTAAAGATAATCTGCTTTTAAACTGTGTGAAAAAGTGATTTCTACACTGAAATATCTTTAAAAGTCTGTGAAGTGAAAAATTCCCCTTTTTGGACAACTAGTTGCCAACACAACTGAGCATGCTCAGACCTGAAAATAACTCTCATTTTAACTCAAGTGTCTTTTTTAGCCGGCGCTATAGTAAATACCAAAATGAGAGCTAATTAGAGAGCATTTTTTTAAAATGAAAATCTGCTCTATTTTAGTCCATATCAAGTTTCAGCCATTGATTCTAATGGAACAATTCTAACTTTCACAAAAAAAGCCTTTTAATGTTGAGATGAAATGTATCTTTCTGTGAAATAAATTTTCCTTTGCAACATTGTTGCTTCTACTTAAAATATTTTGATTTTAAGAATACTAGAATGTGGAATGTTTTGATGTTTTGGTAAAATATATTTTTCTCTGTCACTTTCACTTGTTACTCTCAATCTCATAACAATCTTTACCCCAAACTCACACAGGTTTCTTTATAATCCACAAACAATACCATTGTTGATGCAAATTTAAAATGAATCACAATTTTTTGTGCTTTTTATTATTTACAAATATTCATAATTTGAGCCCAAAAAATGCGATATGTGTACCAACATCAGAAATCAAAATGTAATTCCCAAAAATTTGAGGGTAATATTCTACTCTGACCCACAAAAAACACCAAATATCACAGAATAAATCATGAAGAATAACTCTCGAGTAATGTAATTCCATTACTTGTATGTCCAAAGAAAAGCAGTATTTATATGTTTTTATGTGTATTTATGTGTAGTTATGTGTAGGACACATGGCAGCTCCATGGCTTAGAGGTTAGAAATTCTGCTTAGTATCCCTGAAGGTCTGGGTTCAAATCCCAACCATGTTGCTTCATGTAGAGAAGTTGTCTCATCTTCCATGTCCTATAACTATGTCTGAATGTAGTATTTATGTGTAGGAGGGTTCCACCACCATTGTAAGTCTTTTCCAGATACACTATTTAGCCAAAAGTATTGGGACACCTGCCTTTACACACACATGAACTTTAATGGCAGCCCAGTCTTGGTCCGTGGGGTTAAAATTTGATGTGGCCCACCCTTTGCAGCTAGAACAGCTTCTGGGAAGGCTGTCCACAAGGTTTAGTGTGCCTATGGGAATGTTTGATCATTCTTCCAGAAGTGCATTTGTGAGGCCAAGCACTGATGTTGGATGAGAAGGCCTGGCCTGCAGTCTCTACTCTAATTCAGCCAAAGGGTGTTCTATCGGGTTGAGGCCAGGACTCTGTGCAGGCCAGTCAAGTTTCTCCACCTCAAACTTGCTCATCCATGTCTTTATGGACCTTGCTTTGTGCACTGGTGTGCAGTCATGTTGGAACAGGAAGGGGCTTTCCCCAAACTGTTCCCACAAAGTTAGGCCAATATATTGTATATTGCTTGTGACACTGAGCACAGCTATGGACTTAGGGCTGGTTCACACCACAGAGATGCAGAGAACATGTGTGAGGCTGCCTGGTGGCTAAGTGGGTAACAGTTCTATCTAGCAGCACCTGGGATGTTGGTTCAATTCCCCAACATGCTAATCCTTGTGTTGAAGTTTATATGTTCTCCCTGTGTGGGTTTCTCACCACAATCCAAAGACATGCTGGCATTTTATTTGTCTCCTGTCGAAATAGGTTCTAATGTAATACAGTAGATTTTGGACTTTAGATTGGAAGCTCATTGCAGCCAGGGACTGATGTTAATGTTTATTAGCACTAATCATGCCCAGGGACTTGGACATTTCACATTTTAGGGTTTACACTGCACGGGTACATATGCTTAGAAAACTGTTGCTTTGTTTATGTGGATGCAAATGGACTTTGATCTTTGTCCTGTAGTTGGAGATTTGATGCACATAGCCAAGGGCTAATACAGTTGCGAATACTATTATGTGTTCCTGCTCATCAGGTACAATCACTTTAGACATACATGAAGAAACAGATTGAAAGATACTGGTGGGCATGTACTTCTATCGGGTGTTTCAGTGTGCTAACAATACAACCTCTCTTATATAAAGGCCTGCAGTGGGGGGGTTCCTTTGGCCTGAGAAGGTCAGGTTTTTTGCTGTGATTTGTGGGGGAGAAGGAATGATATTGGGAGATTTGATGAAGTTATTGTGCATTCTTTCAATCAAAAGTGGGTTTATGTGGCCATGCTGTCAATGTTGTGCGTGTATTGTTCCTGTCTGATCATGCAAACATCGTTTGGAAGCATCTGCTGACCTACTCTTTTTGATCTTGTTTAATTGTGTACACCGAAATGCAGCTTCCAGTAGAACATGGTCACCAATGTATGTATGTGTGGATTGTGGGCTGGTGGTGGGTGTTTTGACTAAGTCTTTGTTATGTTGGAATGCTTTGTAAGAATGACTGTTAAGTATGTTTCTATAATCTTGCAGATAAAAATGTGATGTGTTGCCCGTTATACACTGAAATGAAAGCTGTGTCCATTCTAAGGTTTTGTCAAATTTTAGATTGTAAGAGCCTATGAGCAGGGCCCTTAAAATCCCATTGCTAAATGTAGCACCATATATCCTGTCCAAATTTTTTTGAAGCTAGTAAATGAATGTAAATTTTTTTTTTGTTTTTCTGCTGGTAAAATAAAAGTACATTATTGAGCTTTGTTGTGGTGTTCTTTTTTCTTCTATTTTTCTTTCTCTTTAGTTTTTGTGGGTGGTGGGTTTGGGAAAGTGCAATATCTCTTATATTTTATTTCAATATGTATTTGTGCACCAAAAAAACAAATCTCTTTGCCCTGGTTCACATTGATGCTACTTTGAAATCGCACCACTTCACTTGAAGTAGCACAATTTCAAAGTAGCAAGGTCAGCGTGATTTCAGGTGCGACTTGATAGACATCGGTGTGGCTTCATACACAAATGTCTACTGAAGTCGCACCTGAGATCGGCAAAAGTAGTGCAGGAACTAATTTAGCAAATTGGTGCGGCGCCACAAAAAAAGTTGCATCAATTGGAACAGTGCCATTGCTGCCAATAGTCATGCGATTTGATCTCTCAAATCGCATGACAAATCGCTCCAATGTAACCTAGGAGATCCCCTGATGAAATCACGTGAGGACGTAACGTGTAGGGTGTGGCCGGAGGTTGAACTACACTGGAAGTGACGTGAGAGTGGTGTCCAGACACCTTAGCATCTGATTTATGCTTGTTTTTTAAAATTTCATTGTAAGGGTCCAGTTTTATTATTGAAATAAACCTTTATGCTTTAATATACTACACTATTGGAGCTCTTTCTCTCTCTCACCTGTATTTATCTCTCCCCCCTCGTCCTCCTCCCAAGCCCCCCCCTCGCGGAGGTGACGAGGCCATATGAGGACTTGGATGTGAAGTCTAGTACAGGTGACGCACTTGGTGGAGCAGAGGACCCCCTAGTGGTGGATATCGATACAATGGGATTATTTCCTATATATTGGTATATGCTGGTACTACAGGTGGTCGTGCATATAGTGGAACGGAGGACCCCCTGGTGGTAGAAGTTTGAATAATGTAACAGATCCCCGTTTATTACTACATGCTGTTTTATCAAGATATGAAGGTGAGGGTTCTGTGAGCTCACTCTTTGGATTTTAACTTCTCCCTGTCCACTGTTTCTGCTGGAACTACTTATGCATGATTTCCTTCTTTTGGACAGTTTTAGATGACCTAATTAAGAGACTACCATCACCCTGAATCATATGCCCCGGGATTGATCTATCTATTTATGGATTTATCTTTTTTTGCACTTGCACTGTTGTTTTTTAATTATTAAACTAAAAACACTTCAGGTTCACCTATTTATCTAGTTAAAAGTTTTTTATATTTCTGCTGTAGTGCAGGATCACATTATGGGCTTAATTTACTGAGAGTGGATTGTGATACACTGAAAGGTTCTGCTGCAGACAGCTGTCTTTGATGTATTTCACTGCACTTTAATGCACTACATGTACTTTGTGATTTAAATAGTTTATTTATTAATTGTATTTTAATTATTTAGTTTATAGGAGTTCACATTCAGCACATTTTAGTAGCGCGAAGGCTTTTTTATATTTTTATTACATTTTTATTGCTTCACTCTAAGCATTATTAAAATCACTGCCCCCGAAAAAATGGCCGTTTTAAAAAAACATTTTTGCATTGATACAGGATGTGGGTCTCCAAACACTTTTTATGGCAAAGAACTTGCATATAAGCCTTCAGTGAGAACTTTTTATTTTGCAGGTTCGAGCCCCATTGACTTCCACTATTCCAGCATATGTGATCTGACAGGCATTATTGCCACAATAGCGCTGCTTTCCACTTGCATTAGAGCTGACTTTCTGAGAGTTGAAGTCTTTCTGGCCTTTTTTGCGAGAAATGTTTTGGTACTGCAGGATAATTTTTTGGCGCTATAGTAAATGACCCCCAGTGTGTCAACATTTGCTATCTGCCCTCACGGGAGACCAATGTAGGTGTTTTGGGGGTGCAACCCCTTCCTCAATAATAAAGTAGCTGAGAGGAAGGGGTTGCACCCCCAAAACACGTCCCTTGATCCCCCGTGATGGCAGCTAGCACATGTTAACATTCGGCAATTTGTGTGCATCTTCAAAATTTGGCTTTTCCAGGGGTGACTTCCCCCCACCTGAATGCAATATCAAACACAGTTTATAAATACTCATGTCTGATATTGCCTTCAATTTTCTAACAAAGTTGAACTTTGTAAGTTCCAGATTTGTGTATTTCTTGTTGCTTTTAAACATGCCTGTTTTACCTTAAAAGGACATTTCTATTTTTATTAATGTGACCACAAAAATTGTTATACAACAAACATGTTGGTTTGTTGTAAAAACCTTTGATAAATGCACATGTGATTGTGCTTGTATTAAAAAAGATTGATAATCAAGAATGTATGGATTCTTCTTTCAATGTTCCCAAGATTGTTGGTTGGTAAAATTGTTGGTTTCTGTGACAATGGGGGTTATTTCCTAAGGGCAAATCCACTTTGCACTACAAGTGCAGTTTCAGTGCGGTCTCAAGTGCACTTGTAGTGCAAAGTGTCTTTACCTTTAGTAAATAACACCCAACAGTGCTTTCTAATGTTACACAATCATGCCAGTTTCACGACTCCCCAAATATATGTCAGGATCAGCTAAAATAAAGACAAGCAGTAAATGTCAGCAAATATTTTAGTAGTTCAAATTTTTTTTTATTAAAAAAATGTCTCAGACATCGTCTGGCATATTGATGGCCCCCCTACCCGCAAAGTATTCAAGGTATCTTAAATGGACCTCGCGGGCATTCAGGGGGGCAAGCCAGGACGGCCAGCTTCAAGCGCCGTCAGGGTTGGATAATTTACTTGAATTCCAGATTCAGGCCCAACTGAGCCAGCATAGTTCACAGAATTTCTCCGTAAAAAGTTGTGGAGAACACAGCACGCCAGGATGATATGATTGAGTTTATACTCCTCCATGTGTATGGGTGTAAGAAATAGGCGGAACCGGCTGGCCATTATTCCAAACGTGTTCTCCACCACTCTTCTGGCTCTTGCCAGCCGGTAATTAAAAACCCTCTGGTCTGGGGTGTGGGTCCTCATAGGGAATGGCCGCATAAGATGGTCCCCCAGCGCAAACACTTCATCCACAACGAAGACGAATGGGAGTCCTTCCACATTGTCTTCTGGAGGTGGCAAGTCCAAGCTGCCATTCTGGAGATGCCTGTAGAACTCCATCTGGGTGATGACTCCACCATCTGACATCCAGCCATTCTTGCCCACGTTCACATACAGGAACTCGTAAGTAGCCGACACCACCACCAACATCACAATACTACTGAACCCCTTGTAGTTGTAATAGTATGACCCCGAGTTGGGTGGTGGGATGATGTGGACGTGTTTCCCATCAATTGCCCCTCCGCAGTTAGAAAAGTCCCACTGCTGGGCAAAGTGGGAGGCCACAGTCTGCCATTCCTGTCAGTTGGAAAGAAACTGTGGAGTCAAACAAGAAAATAAAATTAATCATTTTTCACACAAACATTGAAAGCAGATTAGACACAAACATTCTTGGTCAACATCAGTATAACATTTTATTTTAAGGAGTATTTAAATACAAAAGGTATAAGGTCCACCTATCAGATTCCCCCCTCTCATGGGCCATTTTGTGAATTTATGGGGGGGGGGATGTTTTGGACAGGTGACCCTCTCCTCTTCATTGATTAATGCCTAAATTAATGTGTATTACTTTGGACAGCCCCTCCTTACTTACACTATTGGCAGCCCACTGGACAGGTAAGAAGTGCCATAATACAAAGATATAAATACACACTGTACACATTTGAGCACATTTTTACATTCTGCTATTACCTATCAAGATAATAATAGGATCCAAAAACTTCAAACAGTACCATTTGAAAGTATTCAGGCAGGCCTTTGCACTACATGCTTTGGGGAATTCATCTATAAATAGGACCACAAAAGAGGTGGGTATAGTGTGTATGGGTTTGGCAAAGTCAGCAGATAGAGGATTGGTATCAGCTGAGTTAGCAGTTGGGGGAAGGGAGGGTTCCAAATGATTTTGTGACCCCAAAAAAAAACTCTGGCACTCTGCCAGAATTTAAAGCACAAATCACTATTTTACATATTTTAGGGGGTATTTAAGGTAAAGCACTACTATGGAGCTGATAAAATACATTGTTAAGTGACTACATGAGGTGAATATAGGGCCAGGAGAGCATGCTGGGGAGGTAAGTGAAGGCAAATATGTATGAAGGACAAAAATAAAAATTACCTAAAAATACAATATGCATGAGGACAAAGGGGACATTCACAGCATATTACAATCATGGTAATTAGGGAATGAGGAAAGAAATACATTACATTAGCAAACATTAAATACAATAAAATGTGATATTAAAGTATACAAATCTTACCTTCATATACTTCTTCTGCAGGACCTGGATGATGGCAGCAGAGGTCTCAGGGATAATGATCCCCAGAGCCTGGGGGGAGATGCCTGTCGAGAACTTGAGGTCCTGCAGGCTTCTCCCCTTGGCCAAGTACCGATGGTTGGTGACTAGCCTCTGCTCCGGAGTGATGGCTTGCCTCATGCAGCAATCCTGCCTGCTGATATAGGGGGTCAGCTGGAGCAACCAATTCTTGGTCCATGAACTCCTCCCCACCCTGTTCATGGACTGGACTTGTGTCAAGGTAAGGACCCCAAAACCAAGCCCCCGAACTCTACGAGGAGTACGTATATGCAACATGGTTAGAAAACGGTCGGCTGCTCAGAACGAAGTAACAGAATGCACTGAAGAACAGCAAGGCCTGTAAAGAGTGAACTGAAAATCAGTAACAAACGAACACGAACACAATGACAAGTCAATTGTACTCGCTGCATGCACTGAAGACCAGATACAAACCCACAAGCACAAACTGAACAGCAGAAAATCTGAAAACCACGAGTCTGAAAAAGCGCGAATCGTCTCTTAACAAACTTTTACTAACACGAGATTAGCAAAAGGAGCCCAAAGGGTGCCGCGCTTGGTTCTGAACTGCCCTTTTATAGTCTCGTCATACGTGGTGTACGTGACCGCGTTCTTGGCGATCAGAAATTCCGACAACTTTGTGCGACTGTGTGTATGTAAAACAAGTTTGAGCCAACATTCGTCAGAAAAAATCTATGGATTTTGTTGTCGGAATGTCCGATCAATGTCCGATCGTGTGTACAGGGCATTACATTTGCAACCTAAATCTGTACCTCTGTATGTATACACTGTTGCATTGTTCTGGTAGGTATGAACAAATGATCATAAACTGGAGACCTGATAATGATAAACTGCTACTAGGTGTTTAAACTGGTAAGACTATAGGATTAGATCGGAGTCCATGGTCATACATCTTGCAATCCAAAGTAAACTGCCAAGATTGAGACCAGTAGCACCCAAACCATAAGAATGTTAGAGAACAGACTATATCCGAATCTAATGGTCATGTAACATATGACCATGAGATGACAGTTACCTAAAGATGAAACCGTAAGAAATTTAATAGCCAAACTAAAAACAGTATTCTCCAAAAGGAGAAGGAAAAGGAAAAGGGAGGGGGAGGGGGGGACTCCCATTGGACAGAAAGGGAAAAGGAATTAGGAAAGGTATAAAAAGAGAATGGAAAACAGGGTCAATCATAATAATGCAAGACATCCCACTCAAAGTTTAACCCTGAAGCTATTCTTGTGTGTAAAGAGAATATCCAGAACACTTCACGCTTGCAAAGTATTCTGAACCTGTTTCCTCCTCTTATAGGGGTGGTAGTCATTTCTATCCCTTGAATGGAAAGACTGGAAACATCTTTAAAATTAACAAGATTCCAGTGTTTAGCCACATTAGTAGATTTGTTTTTCTCGATATCGTACAAATGGTCGTATAGTCTATCCTTTGGTCGGCGTGTAGTGCGACCTACATATTGGATGTGGCGGGCTTCGCAAGTAATGACATATACTATTGGGTGTTGCAATTAATGAAGGATGAAACATCAAAGGTTTTACCATTGGTGCTAGACTTCACACATTTACCTGTTTTAATATAGTGACAGTAGTCGCATCCTTTAGTGCCACATTTAGTGTTTCCTTTAAAGCGTAACCAAGTTGGTCCCGATTGTTGATTGTAAAATAAACTGGGTGAAAGAGAGCTACCCAATGTGGGTGCTCTGCGGGATACCGACTTGATACCTTTAGAAAGGATTTGATTATAAATGGGATCATTTAATAAAATTGGAAGATATTTGGTTATGGTTTTCTTAATTTTATTAAATGTTGAACTGTAAGATGTGGAAAACACCGGAATATTAGTGGAGAAAAAAGGGAATCTCTTGTTTTTATTGCTATTCCTATTCTCCGATAGTAAAGTATTCCTGGGTATTTTGTTAGCCGCAAGTAAAGCCTTATGTATTATTTTATCGGGATATCCCCTATCCTTGAACCTTTCTATCATGTCCTTGGCTTCCTTGTCAAATATGTCTGGTGTACTGCATAAATGTTTAAATCTAAGGAACTGTCCATTAGGTATGCCTCTAATTGTGTCACTCGGGTGGGCGGAGTCAGCTCTCAAAAGGCTATTACCAGCTGTAGGTTTTCTATGTAAGCCTGTAACCACTGTTCCATTAATGCCTGTCAATGTTAAATCAAGGAATTCTATGGTTGCTGTGTGTAAATTACCAGTGAATCTCAGATTGAGATTATTATCATTTAAGTAAAAAAGCCATAGATCCAGCTCTGCTTTTTCATCAGATGTGATAAACAACAGGTCATCAATGTAGCGACAAAAGAAAACAGTGTCCAAACGACGGGGGCTATCCTGTCCAAAGATATGGGACCTCTCCCACCAACCTATATACAGGTTGGCAAATGAGGGCGAAAACTTCGCCTCCATAGAGGCCCCGCATCTCTGGAGGTAATAGCTCCCGTCAAACATGAAAAAATTATGCATTAATAGATAATCTAATACTAGTAGGATGAATTCTTGTAGCAACATTGAGAACTGGCCTGACTCCTTAAGGAACCACATGACAGCCTGAATACCCAAATTATGTGGGATGCTGGAATACAGGTTTGAAACATCACAACTAATCCACCTGTAGTTATCCTTCCGTGGAAAATCTTCTAATTTGTTAAGTAAATGTTTGGTATCTTTCAAAAACCCAGGAAGGCTACAGACTAGAGGTTGTAACTGGCTGTCCACCCATTCTCCAAGTTGTTCGTTGAGCGACCCTATTCCAACAACTATCGGCCTGCCCAAAAGGGGGTTTAACCCTTGTGGACCTTGGGTAAATGATGGAATACCGGCATGATGGGACTTTCAGGAATGAACAGATCTTTCTCTTCTGAAGAGAACAGGCCGGCATGAACTGCACTATCCAAAAGTGAGGACAGTGCTTTTTTAAAAGAAGACGTGGGATCAGATTTAAGTTTTTGATAAGTGTTCACATCAGATAGCTGATGTAAGGCTTCATTTTTTATATGTTTCAGAGTCTAAAACTACTACCGTGCCCCCCTTGTCAGCATTTCTGATAACAAGACTTTGATCCGTTTTTTACATTTTTCAAAGCCTGTCTCTCTGCATCAGACAAATTGCTGTCCATAGGATTCATATGATAGCTCCGAGCCAGATGAGTTGAATCCCTCTCCACCATTTTTTGAAAAAGGTCCATATCCTTCCCCCTCGATGCCACCTAAGTTTAAGCGATATTTTATGGTGGGTATCGGTGGGATCACTGGGGGGTGGATTGGACTCAGAAGCTAATTCAATTAGGTCTTGCAAAGTGCAAACCTCCGTAAACATACAGGGAGAGAGAGGGGACTCACCTGCCTCAAAATTGTCCAGGGAAATATCCTCTTCTTCCAATAGGAATTCAAAATAATGTTTTTTTAAGAGTTAAGCTGCGAGCAAACTTGTTGACATCTAATAATGTCCCAAAGAGGTCAAAATGTCTGCTCGGGCAAAAGTTCAAGCCCCTGGATAGCAAAGCAGTTTCTTCATTGTTCAGGATCCTGTTTGAAATATTCAAAACATTCAAAGTTGACGCTTTGTTTTGCCTCACAGAGTATAATGAGTGTTCCCTGGAGCTTTTGTGTCTCCTGCCTCCTCTCCTTTCATTATCTACTAAAATATCAATTATTACATTGTATATGTAGACAACTATTCATTTTTCACTGTTATACATACACATGTTTTATTTATTCCTCCATTCACTTATTCATTCATTACTTTTACTACTTTTCATTACCACAATTTTCAAATATATTGACACATTTCTATTCATTTATCACATATTGTATATACACATATATTTTTTACACATTTTATATTTTTTACACATTTCATTCTGGTCTTATATGACCTTTTCGATCATATTTTTTATATATATATATATATATATATATATATATATATATACACATACATACATACATCTATACATATTTTTTGCACAAGACACCATTCTGTTAGGGCCCTTTCACACTGGGGCGGGGGCGGCGTCAGTGGTAAAACGCCACTATTGCAAGCGGCGCCTTACCCTCGGCCTCTAGTGGCCGAGAAAGGGTTAAAAACCACTGCAAAGCGCCTCAGCAGTGGTTTTTAACCATTGATTTCAATGAGCAGGAGCGGTGAAGGAGTGGTATACACTCCTTCACCGCTCCGAAAATGCTGCTAGCAGGACTTTTTTTACTGTCCTGCTAGCGCACCGCTCCAGTGTGAAAGCCCTCGGGGCTTTCACACTGGAGAGACAGCGGCTGTTTCGGGTCGGTTTGCAGGTGCTATTATTAGCGCAATAGCGCCTGCAAACTGGCCCAGTGTGAAAGGGTCCTTACACTTCTCTCTCATACACATATTAACTTTTTGTTTTGCCTCACTTATGTGCACTTGTTGAGACTTCAGACCCATGATACTTGATTGTTTCACTCATTGATTGACCAATCTTCACTAATTATGTGGTCACATGGTTTGTCATGATTAGTATATATTTCACTTTGATTTTTGTGATTGCTAGCTATGATTAAGCACTGTTTGTAGTGTGAAATGCGTAAGCTTTTTTCCACCCTGCTGTGATTGTATTTTAGATAAAAGGCAAAATATATATTTTTCGGAGTGCGGTTGTCCAGAACTTCTTTTGGTGTCCAAATTACATAATGGTGTGTAGTCAGGATTTGGACATCATAAAGCAAAAAACCAATGATGTTGAACAAAAAATGAAGAACATGATTGATGTATTAGGGAGAATCTAAATAACAACAAAATTACACCATTTTAGAATTTTTTTTGAGAAATTTCCTAAAGTTTTAATACATTTTAAAAGCCAAATTTTGAAGATGCACACAGTGTGTCAACATGTGCTATCTGCCATCACATCCTTTGATCCCCCATGATGGGAGCTAGCACATGTTGACATTAGGCATGGGATCAGGAGAGAAATCCCCATTTTGAATCCAAATTTTTGTGCATCTTCAAAATTTGGCTTTTACAGGGGTGACATCACCCCATCTGATGAAGGCAAGATCAACACAGTTTTGACATACTCATGTCTGATATTGCCTTCACTTTTTGTACGTTGAACTTTGTAAGTTCCAGAGTTGTGTATGTTATGGTTTGAAACATGCTTGTTAAAGCAAAATATAAAACTAAAAATGTCAAACTTAATTAAACAAAGACGAATTGGTGGAAAAATGTTTTACAATGCACGTGCACAGAGTAAAAGTTTTTATACTCAACAATGTGTGTCTTCTTCTTTCAATGCTCAATACCAGTTTTTGTATTAAGTTTGTGTTTACAGTGACAATGGGGGTTATTTAATAAAGCAAAATCCACTAGGCACTACAAGTGCACTAGGAGAACCTAGGAGACAGCTAAAAGAAACACAAACAGTAAATCAAATTCAAGATGATTTCATATGATATCAAAACAATTTTTAATTTTAGAAAAGAATCAAAAATTTGCTGGCATAGCAATAGTCCAGATACTTTTGCCGCACATCACGGGCGCTTTGGGGGGGAAAGCCAGGACGGCCAGCTTCCAGGGCCATCATTGAATTTATGTCCTGAATTGTGGCCTCAGGCCCACTGAGGCCACATAATTTGGAGCATTTCTCCCTAAATAATTATGTAGAATACAGCATGCTAGCACTATGTGATTCAGTTTATACTCCGCCATGTTGATTTCCATAAGGAATAGGCGGAACCAGCTGGCCATTATACCAAACGCATTCTCCACCACTCTTCTGGCTCTGGCCAGCTGGTAATTAAAAACCCTCTTCTCCTGGGTGAGGGTCCTTTGGGTGAATGGCCTCATTAGATGTTTACCCAGACCAAATGTTTCATCTGCGACAAACACAAATGGGAGTCCTTCCACGTTCTCTTCAGCAGGTGGCAATCTCAAGCCACCACTCTGGAGACGTCAGTAGAACTTGGTCTGGGCAAAGACTCCACTATCCGACATCTGGCTATTCTTCCCCACATCCACATATAAAAACTCATATGTCGCCGACATCACCGCCATCAACACAATACTATGAAACTGATTATGTTTAAAATAGTATGACCCCAAGTGGGGTGATGGGACGATGGGGACATGTTTTCCATCGATTGCCCCTCCGCAGTTGGGAAAGTCCCACCGCTCTGCAAACTGGGAGGCCACTGTCTGCGTTGAAGTAAACTGTGGAGTCAAACCAGAAAAAATAAAATTACTACTTTTGCATATAACATTGCAAGCAGATTAGACACAAACATTCTTGGCCAACATCAGTATAACATTTATTTTAAGGAGTTTTTAAAGACAAAAAGATAAGGTACACTTATCAGATTCCTCATCCCCTCTGATGGCCCATTGTAAAAATTTTAGGGGGGTTTTAGATGAGTTTGGGACCCCAAAAAAAGATTATGGCACTCTGCCCGAATTTAAGGACAACAATAACATTTGTACACATTTTAGGGGGTGTTTAGGGTAAAGCACTACTATGAAGCTGACAAAATACATTGTTAAGTGACTAGGCTAGTTGTGTATGGGCCCAGGATAGCATGCTGGGGAGGTTAGTGAAGGCAAAAATGCATGAAGGACAAAAAAGGAGCATTAAAAGCTTACAGCATGCATGAGGACAAAGGGGACATTCACAGCATATTACAATCATGGTAATTAGGGAATGATAAAAGAAATACTATACATAAGCAAACATTAAATACATAGAATGTGATGTCAAAGGAGTAACCTTACCTTAATATAGTCCTTATGCAGGACCTGTATAATGGCAGAACAAGTCTCTGGAATAATGATCCCCAGAGCCTGGGGGGAGATGCCTGTCGAGAACTTGATGTATTGCAGACTTCTCTCCATCGCCAAATACTGCAAGGTGGCAACTAGCCTCTGTTCAGGAGTGATGGCTTGCCACATGCAGGTGTCCTGCCTGCTAATATAAGGGGACAACAAAGCCAACAGACGGTGAAAAACAGGGTCCGTCATCCAGAGAAAATTCCTGAAATCATTAGGATTATTCTCCTGATCTCCCGTAACGAAGGCATATGACAAAATTGGTCACGCTGGAGCAACCAATTCTTTGTCCATGAACTCCTCCCCACCCTGTTCATGGATTGGGCTTGGGTCAAAGCAAGAACCCCAACACCAAGCCTCCACACAGCACAAACTCTACGATGAGTACGTACCCGCACCATGGTTTCAAAACGGTCGGCTGGTCAGAGCGAACTTAGCAGAACGCACTGAAGAACAGCAAGGCCTGTGAAGAGCGAGCTAAAAATCAGCAACGAGCGGACAAGAACGCACTGAAAAACAGATACAAACTGACTACACGCACTGAAAACCAGATACAAACCAACAAGCACAAACTGAACAGCAGTAAAATGATCTGAAAAAGCTGGAGTCTGAAAAGCGTGAATCGTCTCTAACCAAACTTCTACAAACACAAGTTTAAGGTCAGATTTAGAGGCATTTAAGAAGTAGGCTTCTGCACAGGTTTTGTGTGCCATGCACTTTTCATGTTCCTGTACGGGCTGATGCACATGTTTCCAGTCTGTCATACCACTTATGAATGGAGATTTGTCAGCTAACTTGGCAAATGCTATGCAGATAGATCATGTAATGCATGGCGTTCTTGGCAGTAAGTAAGCCACCATCTATTAGTGCCATCCTTGCACTAGAACACTTTCTGTACCAATGGATTTCTTGATGTTTGTTGAGGATGATAATTAAAAAATATCTTCAAGTTTTCCTTGTGGGGACGAATGTAATAATCAATGATTTCCTTGGTAACTTCACTTTCCTCTGTGTATGCTGCCATTTCTACACTCTCTCCTTGGTTTCCATCTCCTCTGTCATCTACTCTCTCTAATCCTATGTCTTTTTTCACACCTTCTCTCTCTTGTCTACATTCATGTTCCTGCTCATCTCCTCTATCGTCTTCACATTCATTGCCTGCCTTGTGCTCTCTCTCCTCTCCACTCTCCTCTATTGTGGACCCAATGGACATATAGTAAGTCACAATTGTAGGCATAATATGTTCCAAAAAGTCCACAAATTTTTATGTTGTTCAAAAAGGAATAAAAAATGAATGTCTGAATTACCACAGCAGTCAGGCCCGCACTGCTCTCAGCTTTTGCTGACATTCCAGCAAATAATACATCTAGTTTTACACATTTAATGCCTCAAGTGCTTGCCTTTTTTTCTCTTAACTTCTCTGCTCCTCCTTTACATTTAGTCTTGTTTTTTAACATTACTGTAAATTATAAACAAATATGTACCATGCTGTCTATAAAAGAAATCAAACAAAAATTGAAAAAAAAACTAAAGCAGCCAGCACAGCAGTGGATAAAGTTGCAAAAATTACAAATTGGGTGAAATGTGCAGCGCTTATGTGATCATATAAACCATAACAAATAATATGAGTACAAAAAAACGTGAATAATAAATGATGTGCTCAAAAATACTCCAAGCAGTCCTCTATTATGACATGTGATGTCTATAAACAGAGGAACTTGGACGTGTGATGTCCAAAAAAGGTCAGTGACAAACTTCAATCATGTGTGATGATAATCCTCAGCCACATGTGAATATAATATAGTGACAGTCTTTAACTTCAAATATGTATGATGTAATAAGAGTTGATAGTAGATCCACCACCAAAGACACCAGAAGCTACTTACCAGAGGGATTGAACTCAAGTCGGTGTACACCTAGTGAATCAATCAAGCTTTTTGGTATAATATACCAAGGGGATCAGATGCTCTATCCAGATATGACCACCAGATGGACCTCCGAACAGGTGTAAGGTATGGATGGACTCAGTAGACACAGGCAGTCAGCCCCACCATTAAAAGAAAGAGGAAGGCATATAGCGTAACTCCGTATGGAAATTTTAATACATGAAAAGCAAAGGAAATACACTCATGTGTTTAGCAGTAAAATCAAGCGCTTGTATAAAAGAAGACGGTGGTCTCAGCATATCCTCCTAAAGCGTTTTGACTTAGAAGTCATCATCTGGGGTGCTGGACCACTGTACTGGCTGAGTATTTATAGATACTGGTTACCCCCATAACAAGTGGCAGCTCCGTATCATTGAAAGTGCAAATTATGGAGATTACTTCCTGGTTCCTCCAAAATGGCGCCCAGGCTTGCATTCCAAGCCTCGTTTTCATATGTAGAGGAGGATTACTTCCTGGTTCTGCCAAAATGGCGCCCGGACAAGAGTTCCAAGCCTCATTTTAACATGTGAAAGAGGACGTGTGGATCATGTGGAACAGTGACTGGTTGAAACAGCCAAAAACATGGCACCACTATTCTGGGGGACATATAGGAGCATATGTGGCTTAAAACGACGCAATGTCAGGTGTATATAACCTACAACATGGCGCCGTTTGTCATAAGGACAAGTATATTAATACACTAAGTCACAAGGTATCGCCCTTCTGGCAGCGAAAATGGAAAACAATACAATACATCCAAACATTGCTCTAGCCTAAACATGGGCAGCACAGTAGTGTAGTGGCCAGCACTCCCACCCAGCAGCAAAAGGGTCACTGGTTTGAATCCTGAGATTCCATGTGGGGGTAGAAAAAAAAAATATATAAAAATTATGTAATATATATAAAAAATATATGATACTAAGGTGTGACAAATTATGTCACCCCTCAAAAAGGACATGTTATTGGTTGGATCGAACTGATATTTGTGATAGGGACCAAACCAGTATATATTCAAATAAAAAATATAGGAAATCCAAAATATATGTTATCAGAAAAATACCCTCATAAAAACATTTTAAAATACTTATAAAAAACCTCTCATAAAAGATATTCTAATAGGTACCAACTGGACCCTGAAGTACCAGAAATAGAGAAAGGCGCCTTTGAAAATGTTGATAACGTAAGGCGGGGCTACGCACTTATGTCACTTCCGGTACGTAGCCAGGGAGCCTGGAATGCAGCTGGACCGCACGCTGCGAGACGGCTCTTCCTGGATATCATATACACACATGGTGTAGTGCTGTTTTTAACTACTATTGCCTATGGGAAGTACTTGTGTTTTTTAAATAAGTATAGTATTTTTAATTAATATACTACACTATGGAGTGGTATCTCTTCTTATAAGGACTCATCCCTGGAGATCCCCTTCCTGGATATGGTGGCAGAGGCTGTGATGCACAGATGACTGATCCAGATGTCCTGGGGTAGCGGAAACAAGGGAAACAAGAGCCATTGCTATAGCGACTACAGGAAACCATCTGTGAAGACTGCCTATGATATCCCATATTGCCTGTCACACCTGCAGGGGTACAAGGAGTTGGTGAGTGGGGAGCCATAGGGGGAGCACAGAAGTCACCGGTCTTTCTCTGAGCACAAGAGTCACCAGACTGTTTGGAAGTTTTTTGACACACAACTAAAAAATGTTTTAGTTCTTTTTTCTACAGCTAAAAATTTTTTTGGAGCATTGTGGGCTCTTTTACTTTTTTATTGCATAAACATTTTTTGTGGCACGCATCGCACATATGCTCAGCATTGTTGATCACTTCAGTTTACATGCTGGTGTCATGTACTATTTATAATTGATGGTTTAACGTATCACTTATATTTTTATTCACTGTTTGTTTTAATAGAGTTTTCCAATGATTGATTAGTTTTTACATAGGTATATGTTTATAGGGGGCTGTCTTATCTTATTATGAGCATATCTTCACAATGGTTCTGATAGCACTGCTGTTGCATATACAGTTCACATACCCCCCAGAAAAAAAAGGGAGCGCCATTCACCCCATTCTTTATCTATATAAAGCTATTGTGGTCAGTATTTTTGAAGTAAGTTTTAAATTTAAATTGGTGTGAGACAATCTCGATTTCAAGATCCAAAAATTGAATTTTAGATGAGCTAAATTCATACGTCAACGAAATCCTCCGATCGTTGTCATTTAAAAACACAAAGAAATCCCTGAGGGATTCAGGGGTGCCATCCAGGTGTACAATGATGTCACGTCTGCAGTGACCATCAACAGGTCCCCCCAATCTCCACACTAGGCATGAGCCGAACACCCCCCTGTTTGGTTCGCACCAGAACATGCGAACAGGAAAAAAGTTTGTTCGAACACGCGAACACCGTTAAAGTCTATGGGACACGAACATGAATAATCAAAAGTGCTAATTTTAAAGGCTTATATGCAAGTTATTGTCATAAAAAGTGTTTGGGGACCTGGGTCCTGCCCAGGGGACATGGATCAATGCAAAAAAAAGTTTTAAAAACGGCCGTTTTTTCAGGAGCAGTGATTTTAATAATGCTTAAAGTCAAACAATAAAAGTGTAATATCCCTTTAAATTTCATAGCTGGGGGGTGTCTATAGTATGCCTGTAAAGGGGCGCATGTTTCCCATGTTTAGAACAGTCTGACAGCAAAATGACATTTCAAAGAAAAAAAGTCATTTAAAACTACTCGCGGCTATTGCATTGCCGGTCCGACAATACACATAAAAGTTAATTGATAAAAATGGCATGGGAATTCCCCACAGCGGAAACCCGAACCAAAATTTAAAAAAAAAAAATGACGTGGGGGTCCCCCTAAATTCCATACCAGACCCTTCAGGTCTGGTATGGATTTTAAGGGGAACCCCGCGCCAAAATTAAAAAAAACAAAACAGCGTGGGGTCCACCCAAAAATCCATACCAGACCCTTATCCAAGCACGCAACCTGGCAGGCCGCAGGAAAAGAGGGGGGGACGAGAGAGCGTCCCCCCTCCTGAACCGTACCAGGCCACATGCCCTCAACATTGGGAGGATGCTTTGGGGTAGCCCCCCAAAACACCTTGTCTCCATGTTGATGAGGACAAGGGCCTCATCCCCACAACCCTGGCCGGTGGTTGTGGGGGTCTGCGGGCAGGGAGCTTATCGGAATCTGGAAGCCCACTTTAACAAGGGGACCCCCAGATCCCGGCCCCCCCGTGTGAAATGGTAAGGGCCTACCATTTCACTAAAAAACTGTCAAAAATGTTAAAAATAACAAGAGACAGTTTTTGACAATTCCTTTATTTAAATGCTTCTTCTTTCTTCTTTCTTCTATCTTCCTTCATCTTCTTCTTCTTCTGGTTCTTCTGGCTATTCTGGTTCTTCCTCCGGTATTCTCATCCAGCATCTCCTCCGCGGCGTCTTCTATCTTCTTCTCCTCGGGCCGCTCTGCACCCATGGCATGGGGGGAGGCTCCCGCTCTTCTCTTCATCTTCTTCTCTTCTTCATCTTCTTCTCTTCTTCTCTTCTTCATCTTCTTCTCCAGGCCGCTCCGCATCCATGCTGGCATGGAGGGAGGCTCCCGCTGTGTGGTGCGTCTTTTCTTCTGACGGTTCTTAAATAATGGGGGGCGGGGCCACCCGGTGACCCCGCCCCCCTCTGACGCATGGTGACTTGACGGGACTTTCCTGTGACATCACGGGGAATGCCACAGGGAAGTCCCGTCATGTCCCGTGCGTCAGAGGGGGCAGGGTCACCAGGTGACCCCGCCCCCCATTATTTAAGAACCGTCAGAAGAGGAGACGCGTCGCACAGTGGGAGCCTCCCACCATGCCAGCATGGATGTGGAGCGGCCCGGAGAAGAAGATGAAGAAGAGAAGAAGAGAAGAAGAGAAGAAGATGAAGAAGAGAAGAAGATGAAGAGAAGAGCGGGAGCCTCCCCCCATGCCATGGGTGTGGAGCGGCCCGAGGAGAAGAAGATAGAAGATTCCGCAGAGGAGATGCTGGACGAGAACACCGGAGGAAGAACCAGAAGAGCCAGAAGAACCAGAAGAAGAAGAAGAAGATGAAGGAAGATAGAAGAAAGAAGAAGCATTTAAATAAAGGAATTGTCAAAAACTGTCTCTTGTCATTTTTAACATTTTTGACAGTTTTTTAGTGAAATGGTAGGGGTAATTTTGTACCCCCTTACCATTTCACACGGGGGGGGCTGGGATCTGGGGGTCCCCTTGTTAAAGGGAGCTTCCAGATTCCGATAAGCCCCCCGCCCGCAGACCCCCACAACCATCAGCCAGGGTTGTGGGGATGAGGCCCTTGTCCTCATCAACATGGTGACAAGGTGTTTTGGGGGCTACCCCAAAGCACCCTCCCAATGTTGAGGGCATGTGGCCTGGTACGGTTCAGGGGGGGCGCTCTCTCATCCCCCTCTTTTCCTGCGGCCTGCCAGGTTGCGTGCTCGGATAAGGGTCTGGTATGGATTTTTGGGGGGACCCCATGCCGTTTTTTTTAAATTTTGGCTGGGGTTCCACTTAATATCCATACCAGACCTGAAGGGCCTGGTATGGAATTTAGGGGGACCCCCACGTCATTATTTTTTTAATTCTGGTTTGGGGTTCCCCTGTGGGGAATTCCCATGCCGTTTTTATTAATAGACTTTTATGTGTATTGTCGGACTGGCAATGCAATAGCCACGAGTAGTTTTAACCACTTCAGCCCCGGAAGGATTTACCCCCTTCCTGACCAGAGCACTTTTTACAATTCGGCACTGCGTCGCTTTAACTGCTAATTGCGCGGTCATGCAATGCTCTACCCAAACGAAATTTGCGTCCTTTTCTTCCCACAAATAGAGCTTTCTTTTGATGGTATTTGATCACCTCTGCCGTTTTTATTTTTTGCGCTATAAACGGAAAAAGACTGAAAATTTTGAAAAAAAATGATATTTTCTACTTTTTGTTATAAAAAAAATCCAATAAACTAAATTTTAGTCATACATTTAGGCCAAAATGTATTCGGCCACATGTCTTTGGTAAAAAAAATGTCAATAAGCGTATATTTATTGGTTTGCGCAAAAGTTATAGCGTCTACAAACTAGGGTACATTTTCTGGAATTTACACAGCTTTTAGTTTATGACTGCCTATGTCATTTCTTGAGGTGCTAAAATGGCAGGGCAGTACAAACCCCCCCCAAATGACCCCATTTTGGAAAGTAGACACCCCAAGGAAATTGCTGAGAGGCATGTTGAACCCATTGAATATTTATTTTTTTTGTCCCAAGTGATTGAATAATGACAAAAAAAAAAAAAAATTTACAAAAAGTTGTCACTAAATGATATATTGCTCACATAGGCCATGGGCATATGTGGAATTGCACCCCAAAATACATTCAGCTGCTTCTCCTGAGTACGGGGATACCACATGTGTGGCACTTTTTGGGAGCCTAGCCGCGTACGGGGCCCCGAAAACCCAGCACCACCTTCAGGATTTCTAAGGGCATACATTTTTGATTTCACTCCTCACTACCTATCACAGTTTTGAAGGCCATAAAATGCCAAGATGGCACAACCCCCCCCCCAAATGACCCCATTTTGGAAAGTAGACACCCCAAGCTATTTGCTGAGAGGCATGGTGAGTATTTTGCAGCTCTCATTTGTTTTTGAAAATGAAGAAAGACCAGAAAAAAAATTTTTTTTTTTCTTTTTTCAATTTTCAAAACCTTGTGACAAAAAGTGAGGTCTGCAAAATACTCACTATACCTCTCAGCAAATAGCTTGGGGTGTCTACTTTCCAAAATGGGGTCATTTGGGGGGGTTTTGTGCCACCTGGGCTTTCCATGGCCTCCGAAACTGTGATAGGCAGTGAAGAGTGAAATCAAAAATTTACGGCCTTAGAAAGCCTGAAGGCGGTTCTTGGTTTTCGGGGTCCCGTACGCGGCTAGGCTCCCAAAAAGTCCCACACATGTGGTATCCCCGTACTCAGGAGAAGCAACAGAATTTATTTTGGGGTGTAATTTCACAAATCCCCATGGCGTGTTTGAGCAATATAACATTTAGTGACAACTTTGTGCAAAAAAAAAAAAAAAAAAAAAAAATTTGTCTCTTTCCCGCAACTTGTGTCACAATATAAAATATTCCATGGACTCGACATGCCTCTCAGCAAATAGCTTGGGGTGTCTACTTTCCAAAATGGGGTCATTTGGGGGGGTTTGAACTGTCCTGGCATTTTATGCACAACATTTAGAAGCTTACGTCACACATCACCCACTCTTCTAACCACTTGAAGACAAAGCCCTTTCTGACACTTTTTGATTACATGAAAAAATTATTTTTTTTTGCAAGAAAATTACTTTGAACCCCCAAACATTATATATTATTTTAAAGCAAATGCCCTACAGATTAAAATGGTGGGTGTTTCATTTTTTTTTTCACACAGTAATTGCGCAGCGATTTTTCAAACGCATTTTTTGTGGAAAAAACACACTTTTTTAAATTTTAATGCACTAAAACACACTATATTGCCCAAATGTTTGATGAAATAAAAAAGATGATCTTAGGCCGAGTACATGGATACCAAACATGACATGCTTTACAATTGCGCACAAACGTGCAGTGGCAACAAAATTAATACATTTTTAAAAGCCTTTAAAAGCCTTTACAGGTTACCACTTTAGATTTACAGAGGAGGTCTACTGCTAAAATTACTGCCCTCGATCTGACCTTCGCGGTGATACCTCACATGCATGGTGCAATTGCTGTTTACATTTGACGCCAGACCGACGCTTGCGTTCGCCTTAGCGCGAGAGCAGGGGGGACAGGGGTGCTTTTTTTTTTTTTTTTTTTTTTTCTTTATTATTTTTTTGCTTTTTTATCTTATTTTTAAACTGTTCCTTTCATATTTTTTTTTAAATCATTTTTATTGTTATCTCAGGGAATGTAAATATCCCCTATGATAGCAATAGGTAGTGACAGGTACTCTTTTTTGAAAAAATTGGGGTCTATTAGACCCTAGCTTTCTCCTCTGCCCTCAAAGCATCTGACCACACCAAGATCGGTGTGATAAAATGCTTTCCCAATTTCCCAATGGCGCTGTTTACATCCGGCGAAATCTAAGTCCTAAAATGCTCGTAGCTTCCGGTTTCTTAGGCCATAGAGATGTTTGGAGCCACTCTGGTCTCTGATCAGCTCTATGGTCAGCTGGCTGAATCACCGGCTGCATTCTCAGGTTCCCTGTTGAGACAGGAGAGCCAGAGAAAAACACGGAAGACGGTGGGGGGGGGGCATTCCCTCCCACTGCTTGTAAAAGCAGTCTAGAGGCTAATTAGCCGCTAGGATTGCTTTTACATGAAAGCCGACCGCTGGCTGAAAAGAATGATACCAAGATGATACCTAAACCTGCAGGCATCATTCTGGTATAACCACTCAAAGTCGTGAATGGCGTACCTGAAGACAAAAAAATGGTTAACAATAAAGCACAGTAAACGGTAAAGTATAAAAAATTGCATACCTGAAAAGCAAACATGATAAAACATAATAACAATAAAACATTGCAGAATAGAATACAGTAAAAAAGAGCAGAACACCAGAGAGAGAATAGAGAGAGAGAGAACAATAAAACGACAACTATTTTTTTTTATTTTTGTTTGTGTTTTTTTTTTTTTTTTTACACTTTTTTTTTGTAACTGTAACTTTTATAACTGTAACCGGTTCCAGGTTCGGGTCTCTCAAAATGCGATGGCATCTTGGGAGACCCTGTGAAAGTGTGTCCTAGTCTGTGCAATGCTGTACCCTACGCTAATACTCAACTAGTGAATGGTAGCGTTCAAAACATTCACCAATGCAAAGACCAGGATTATCAGGACAGGAGGGACAATAATAGCGGGTGTCACGTCTATATACGCGCTTGCTGCAGACACATCTTTTTTGGGGGGGTTCGTTGGGTAGGGGTACTCGGGAGGACATATAAATGCCTCTCATGCAGCCGACTGCATTTGGTTGGGGATGTGAATGGGGGAAATACGGGCGCTGCAGAAGTAGTGGGTTCCCAATTAGGATTGGCGAATGCAGCAGGAAGGGCATTATGGGCACGACGGGCCTGTGTTTGTCTTTTTGGTGGCAGCGGGACACTACTTGTGCTTCCCACCTCACCAGCTTGAACTGCACTTATGGGACTCGCCACGTCACCAAGTGTTACTGCAGTGCTGGTATGACTACGACTGGGGTGTACTAGGCCGCTGGCGCTTGCCAGTTCACCAAAACGCTACAAAAAAAAGTGACAGTGATCGATCGATACTGCACTTGGGTGGGCTGGGCTGGGCCGGGCGGAGGGGCAAAACGCAGGTGCTAGCAGGTATCTGGGCTGATCCCACTAACACTGCGTTTTTGGGAACCCTAAACTGCTGGGGACGCTAGTATAGATCTGATCGGATCAGATATTGATCCGATCAGATACTATACCACTAAGGGAGGTGTACGGTGCGTGCGTGGGTGTTAGTGGTACTGGTGCTAATCTGACGCTGCTTGGGGCTGGTGCTTGCCAGTTCACCAAAATGCTACCAAAAAAACTGTTAGCGATCGCAGGGATCAGGCCTGACTCTGCGAACGCTGCAGTTATGCGTTTAGTGTTTTGTAAGTGACAGTGATCGATCGATACTGCACTTGGGTGGGCTGGGCGGAGGGGCAAAACACAGGTGCTAGCAGGTATCTGGGCTGATCCCGCTAACACTTCGTTTTTGGGAACCCTAAACTGCTGGGGACGCTAGTATAGATCTGATCGGATCAGATATTGATGTGTTCAGATACTATACCACTAAGGGAGGTGTACGGTGCGTGTACGGTGCGTGCGTAGGTGTTCGCGGTACTGGCGCTAATCTGACGCTGCCTGGGGCGACGCATATCACCGCCGGGCGATCAGGGGGCTAAACCTTTATTCAGTAATAAACGGCGGGTGCCCTGACACTAAAAAAAATAAACGAACTAACCAGCGTCACCCGTAACAGTTATACGGTGATCAGTGGTGAAAGGGTTAACTAGGGGGCAATCAAGGGGTTAAAACATTTATTAGGTAGTATATGGGGGTCCCTGTCGCTATAAAACGCTGACAGCGAACCTAAATATTTACGTTCCTAACTAGCGTCACCAGCGACACTAATACAGCGATCAGAAAAATGATCGCTTAGCGACACTGGTGACAGGGGGTGATCAAGGGGTTAAAACTTTATTAGGGGGGGTTAGGGGGGTACCCTAGACCTACAGGGGGCTAATACTAACTGTCCTACCACTGCTAACTGTCACAAACTGACACCATGCAGTAATCAGGAAAAAAACAAAACAAAACAAAAAAACCTGCTTGCTGTCAGTTTGTGACAGGGGGGGGGGTGATTGGGGGGGGATCGGGGGGCGATCGGGGGGGGATCGGGGGTGTTTTGTGTGCCTGGCATGTTCTACTGTGTTGTGTGTGTGTTGGTGCACTTACATGTCTTCTCTCCTCGGCGCTGGAACGGAAACTGGCCAGCCGAGGAGAGATGACATCACATCCTCTGCCTCTGTGTACTATACAGAGGCAGGGGATGTTTCTCATTGGCTGGGAGCGATCGCGAGGGGGGGGCCATGATCGGATGGTCTCCCCCTCGTCTCTCAACTCTCCCAGCCAAACGCCGACCGCCGATGGCACCGGGGGGGGGTCCGATCGGACCCCCCGCCCGCGGGAAGGCAATCACGTACCAGGTACGTGATTTTGCCTGCCCGTGCCGCTCTGCTCACGTATATATGCGTGAGGCGGTCGGCAAGTGGTTAAATGACTTTTTTTCCTTTGAAATGTCATTTTGCTGTCAGACTGTTCTAAACATGGGAAACATGCGCCCCTTTACAGGCATACTATAGACACCCCCCAGCTATGAAATTTAAAGGGATATTACACTTTTATTGTTTGACTTTAAGCATTATTAAAATCACTGCTCCTGAAAAAATTGCCATTTTTAAAACTTTTTTTTGCATTGATCCATGTCCCCTGGGGCAGGACCCAGGTCCCCAAACACTTTTTATGACAATAACTTGCATATAAGCCTTTAAAATTAGCACTTTTGATTTCTCCCATAGACTTTTAAAGGGTATTCCGTGGCATTCAAATTTGCCGCGAACACCCCAAATTGTTCACTGTTCGGCGAACTTGCGAACAGCCAATGTTCGAGTCGAACATGAGTTCCACTTGAACTCAAAGCTGATCCCTAATCCACTCTTTCAAGTAGTCTAATGGTATCAGTCGTATCCTTAAGATACAATGGAGAAAAGGGTCTTTGGACCCAAAAGAGGTTCTAGAGGGGGCGGAGAATCCAGAGAAGAAAAAAGAAAAAGGACATGATAGGCAATGGAGTTTTTAATTTAAGCGCTAAGGAATTGACCACTCAGGAAATGATGATACTAGACAAGGGTTTAAAATTTGCCCCCCAAAAGAAATTAGACAAATTCCACACCCTTATAGACATTCATAAATTTAATATGAAGATTAATATCCAACGTTATTTAGCTTCCAATACATCTTCTCAATTTCAAAGAGCTGCTTCTTCAGGCATGGTACATTCAGAGCTGTCTAATCCGTCTTTATTCAGCCCCCCTGTACCTGCAGCTCCTGCCGTCAACATTTTTAGGGACCTAGTTTTGCAAGATTTAGCCAAGCTTCCTCACAAAAAGACATATAACCAGTCCTTTTCAACGCTCGGGTTCAAATCCCTGTGTGAGAGGAAAGACATTGTAGTCCGTCCTGCTGATAAGGGCGGAGGCATAATCGTGCAGGACAGAGCGGACTACATTCAAGAAATGTATAGGATATTAAGTGACCAGGACACATATAGGGAACTTACCAGTAACCCTACTGCCCAATATAAAAAAGAGCTGGACCAACTAGTTTTAAAATGTTTTGATGAGCAGATTCTAAATAAAAAGGAAAGGGCTTACCTAGTACCTACTGCACCTAGAATCCCAATCATGTACCATTTGCCCAAGATCCACAAGGATCCTGTTCACCCTCCGAGTCGACCAATCATAAGTGGAATCGACGCTGTAACATCACGTATCAGTAAATATATCGATTTCTACCTTTAACCATTGGTCAAAGGTACTCCATCGTATCTTAAGGATACAACTGATAACATTAGGCTACTTGAAAGTGTGGAGATTGGGGGGGACCTGCTGATGGCCACTGCAGACGTGGCATCATTGTACACCTGTATCCCCCATACTAGAGATATAGAAGCGGTCACACATTTTCTGAACAGGGACCATTCCATTACCAATAAACAAAGTGAATATATTATTGAGTAGGGATGAGCTTCGAGTTCGAGTCGAACTCATGTTCGACTCGAACATCGGCTGTTCGCAAGTTCGCCAAACAGCGAACAATTTGGAGTGTTCATGGCAAATTCGAATGCTGCGGAACACCCTTTAAAAGTCTATGGGAGAAATCAAAAGTGCTAATTTTAAAGGCTTATATTCATGGTATTGTCATAAAAAGTGTTTGGGGACCTGGGTCCTGCCCCAGGGGACATGGATCAATGCAAAAAAAGTTTTAAAAGGGCTGTTTTTTCGGGAGCAGTGATTTTAATAATGCTTAAAGTGAAACAATAAAAGTGTAATATCCCTTTAAATTTCACACCTGGGGGGTCTCTATAGTATGCCTGTAAAGGGGCGCATGTTTCCTGTGTTTAGAACAGTCTGACAGCAAAATGATATTTCAAAGGAAAAAAAGTCATTTAAACTACTCACGGCTATTAATGAATTGCCGGTCCGACAATACACATAAAAGTTCATTGATAAAAACTGCATGGGAATTCCCCACAGGGGAACCCCAAACCAAAATTTAAAAAAAAAAAATGACGTGGGGATCCCCCTAAATTCCATACCAGGCCCTTCAGGTCTGGTATGGATATTAAGGGGAAACCCGGCCAAAATTTTTTAAAAATGGCGTGGGGTCCCCCTCAAAATCTATACCAGACCCTTCAAGTCTGGTATGGATTTTAAGGGAAACCCCGCGCCAAAATTAAAAAAAGAAAGAAGAGAAGAAGATGAAGAGAGAAGCGTCACACAGCGGGAGCCTCCCTCCATGCCATCATGGATGCGGAGCGGCCGAGGAGAAGAAGGAAAGAAGAAGCCGACGCCGCGTAGGAAGATGCCGGATGAGAACACTGGAGGAAGAACCAGAAGAACCAGAAGAATCAGAAGAACCAGAAGAAGAAGATGGAGGAAGAAACCGAAGGAAGATAGAAGAAAGAAGAAAGAAGAAGCATTTAAATAAAGGAATTGTCAAAAACTGTCTCTTGTCATTTTAACATTTTTGACAGTTTTTTTGTGAAATGGTAGGGGTGCCTTTAAAATTAGCACTTTTGATTATTCATGTTTGTGTCACATAGACTTTAACGGTGTTCACGTGTTTGAACAAATTTTTTGCCTGTTCACAAGTTCTGGTGTGAGCCGAACAGGGGGGTGTTCGCCTCATCCCTATTTCTGAGCTATTACAATTTGCAACCAAACACAACTACTTCTGGTTTGACCAAAAGTTTTTCTTGCAACAGAAGGGTGTGGTTCTGGGGGCTAAATTTGCCCCCAGCCTTGCCAACCTTTTTATGGCAAAATGGGAGGAAGATGTTGTCAGATATATAGACAACATCCTCCTCCTATGGAATGGCACCCCTGAATCCCTCAGGGATTTCTTTGTGTTTTTAAATGACAATGATCCAGGGATTTCGTTGACATATGAATTTAGCTTATCTAAAATTCACTTTTTGGATCTTGAAATTGTGATGGACTCATGCTAATTTAAGTTAAAATGTACTTCAAAAATACTGACCGCAATAGCTTTATACAAGTTGACAGCTGTCACCACCAATCCTGGTTACAGTCTGTGTCTCGTAGTCAGTTCCTGAGATTGCACAGGAATTGCACAGATGTAAACAACTATTTTACTCAAGCATCAACACTGAGGGACAGATTCATAGAAAAGGAGTACCACCCAACATTGTTAACCTCAGAAATAAATAGAGTGGCTGCAATTAACAGAAATTCTTTGCTGACACCAAAACCTCCTCGTAAACAAGATAGCTCCTTTAAATGCTCTATGCTCACCACTTTTTCAGTCCAACACAGAGAAGTCAAAAACATAATTTACCGACATTGGGATATACTCAGGAATGACCGTGTTTTAAAGGAAATACTCCCAGAGCAACCTAAGGTCATCTGTAGAGGTGTGCCTTCTTTGCAGGGAAAATTTGCACCTAATATCATAAATCCCCCCATACGACCTTCTTTTTTTCATAACTTAGTGGGTTATTTTCCCTGCAAACAATGCACTGTATGTCAATACAATTCCTATGGTAGACGTAAAAGCCTCGAGTTTAAATCGAACACTACATACTGTACATATCCCATTAAAACATTCTACACTTGTGCTACCACACATGTCATTTATCTGATTACCTGCCCCTGTGGGAAGCAGTATGTGGGCCGTACAATTCAAGCAATTCAAGCTTTCTCTGTTAGAGTCAGCGAGCATATTGCTAAAATAAAAAGTGGTGACGTCAAACATAATGTGCCTCTACATTATAGAGAGCATCACAGACGAGACCCTACTGGTTTTCAATTTCTTGTCATAGATAAACATACATCTCCTTTGAGGGGAGGAGTTAAGACAAGGGGAGTCTCTCGCTTGGAGACTTATTGGATCCACCAATTGCAGACCTACTCCCCTTTTGGGTTGAACATAGAATGGGACATCAATGCTTTTATCAATCAAGCATGATGCCTCTTCTCTATTTCTGGCACTTCAAGGTACAGTTGGTACCTATTAGAATATCTTTTATGAGAGGATTTTATAAGTATGTTTAAATGTTTTTATGAGGGTTTTTTCTGATAACATATATTTTAGAATGTATTTTGGTTTTCTTATTTGAATATATACTGGTTTGGTTCCTTTTTACGAATATCAGCTAGATCCAACCAATAACATGTCCTTTTTGAGTGGTGCCATCATTTGTCACACCTTAGTATTATATATTTTTTATACATGTTACATAATTTTTATATTGTTTTTTTTTTTCTACCCCCACATGGAATCTCGGGATTCGAACTGGTGACCCTTTTGCTGCTGGGTGGGAGTGCTGGCCACTACACCACTGTGCTGCCCATGTTTAGGCTAGAGCAATGTTTGGATGTATTGTATTGTTTTCCATTTTTGCTGCCAGAAGGGCGATACCTTGTGACTTAGTATATTAATATGCTTGTCCTTATGACAAACTGCGCCATGTTGTAGGTTATATACACATGACATTGCGCCATTTTAAGCCACATCTGCTCCTACATGTCCCCCAGAATAGCGATGCCATGTTTTTGGCAGTTTCAACCAGTCACTGTTCCACATGATGTCACGTCCTCTTTCACATGTTAAAATGAGGCTTGGAACTCTTGTCTGGGTTCCATTTTGGCAGAACCCGGAAGTAATCCTCCTTTACATATGAAAACGGGGCTTGGAATGCAAGCCTGGGCACTATTTTGGAGGAACCAGGAAGTAATCTCCATAATTTGCACTTTCAATGAGACGGAGCTGCCACTTGTTATGGGGGTAACCAGTATCTATAAATACTCAGCCAGTACAGTGGTCCAGCACCCCAGATGATGACTTCTAAGTCCAAACGCATTGGGAGGATATGCTGAGACCACTGTCTTCTTTTATACAAGCGCTTGATTTTACTGCTAAACACATGAGTGTATTTCCTTTGCTTTTCATGTATTAAAATTTCCATATGGAGTTAAGCTATATGCCTTCCTCTTTCTTTTAATGGTGGGGCTGACTGCCTATATCTGCTGAGTCCATCCATACCTTACACCTGTTCGGAGGTCCATCTGGAGGTCATATCTAGATAGAGCATCTGATCCCCTTGGTATATTACACAAAGCTTGATTGACTCACTAGGTGTACACCTATTTGAGTTCAATTCCTCTGGTAAGCAGCTCCTGGTGTCTTTGGTGGTGGATCTACTATCAACTGTTATTACATCATACATATTTGAAGTTAAAGACTGTCACTATATTATATCCACATGTGGTTGAGGATTATCATCACACATGATTGAAGTTTGTCACTGAATTTTTTTGGACATCACACGTCCAAGTTCCTCTGTTTATAGACATCACATGTCATAATAGAGGACTGCTTGGAGTATTTTTGAGCACATCATTTATTATTCACGTTTTTTGTACTCATATTATTTGTTATGGTTTATATGATCACATAAGCGCTGCACATTTCACCCAATTTGTGTTTTAACATGTTTGTTGTTGCACGTCACACCTAATGGGTTTGGTTAAAGTGTAATACATTATTTAAACATTTCTCCAGAATTTCAAAACTGCTTATATACTTCTGGAGTAAGCTTCTATTAATCTTCTGTTATTATCTATGGTATTAAGGTTTGAACATGCAATACAGACACATACAGTCAGGTCCATAAATAATGGAACATTGACACAATTCTAATCTTTTTGGCTCTATACACCACCACAATGTATTTGAAATGAAAGAAACAACTTTCAGCTTTAATTTAAGGGTATTTACATCCAAATCAGGTGAACGGTGTAGGAATTATAACAGTTTGTATATGTGCCTCCCACTTTTTAAGGGAGCAAAAGTAATGGGACAGATTAACAATCATCCATCAAACTTTCACTTTTTAATACTTGGTTGCAAACCCTTTGCAGTCAATTACAGCCTGAAGTCTGGAATGCATAGACATCACCAGACACTGGGTTTCATCCCTGGTGATGCTCTGCCAGTCTCTACTGCAACTGTCTTCAGTTCCTGCTTGTTCTTGGGGCATTTCCCTTCAGTTTTGTCTTCAGCAAGTGAAATGCATGCTCAGTCGGATTCAGGTCAGGTGATTGACTTGGCCATTGCATTTCATTCTGCTTCTTTCCCTTAAAAAACTCTTTGGTTGCTTTTTGCAGTATGCTTCGGGTCATTGTCCATTTGCACTGTGAAGCGCTGTCTAATGAGTTCTGAAGCATTTTGCTGAATATGAGCAGATAATATTGCCCAAAACACTTCAGAATTCATCCTGCTGCTTTTGTCAGCAGTGACATCATCAATAAATACAAGAGAACCAGTTCCATTGGCAGCCATACATGCCCACGCCATGACACTACCACCACCATGCTTCACTTATAAGGTGGTATGCTTTGGATCATGAGCAGTTCCTTTCCTTTTCCATACTCTTCTCTTCCCATCACTCTGGTACAAGTTGATCTTGGTCTCATCTGTCCATAGGATGTTGTTCCAGAAGGCTTTTTTAGATGTTATTTGGCAAACTCTAATCTGGCCTTCCCATTTTTGAGGCTCACCAATAGTTTACATCTTGTGGTAAACCCTCTGTATTCACTCTGGTGAAGTCTTCTCTTGATTGTTGACTTTGACACACGTACACCTACGTCCTGGAGAGTGTTCTTCATCTGGCCAACTGTTGTGAACTGTGTTTTTTTCACCAGGGAAAGAATTCTTCGGTCATCCACCACAGTTTTCCATGGTCTTCTGGGTCTTTTGGTGTTGCTGAGATCACCGGTGCGTTCTTTCTTTTTAAGGATGTTCCAAACAGTTGATTTGGCCACACCTAATGTTTTTGCTATCTCTCTGATGGGTTTGTTTTGTTTTTTCAGCCTAATGATGGCTTTCTTCACTGATAGTGACAGTTCTTTGGATCCCATATTGAGAGTTGACAGCAACAGATTCCAAATGCAAATAGCACACTTGAAATGAACTCTGGACCTTTTATCTGCTCCTTGTAAATGGGATAATGAGGGAATAGCATACACCTGGCCATGGAACAGCTGAGCAGCCAATTGTCCCTTTATTTTTGGTCCCTTAAAAAGTGGGAGGCACATATATAAACTGTTGTAATTCCTACACTGATTTGGATGTGAATACCCTCAAATTAAAGCTGAAAGTCTGCAGTTAAAGCACATCTTATTTGTTTAATTTCAAATCCATTGTGGTGGTATATAGAGCCAAAAAGATTAGAATTGTGTTGATGTCCAAATATTTATGGACCTGACTGTATATACCTATCGTGAATTGGCAAAAGAATTGCAAAATCTAGGACAGGGCAACTGATCTGGAATAGATTGTTGCATTGCAGATTTTTGCCATCTGCCATCTGCAAAGTTTTCTTGGAAAAGTTTAATAGTGATTTTAACTTTGTGTATTTTATTATTTTGCAGATTGGGAATGGAAATGGTGATGGGTATCAATGCAGATTGGGAAGGGATATATAGGAATTAGGATAGATATAGATGGGATTAGGGGTTCCTCTGCTAAACAGTGAGTTTAATGATTATTTTACTGCCAAGAATGTCAAAGGCTGTCTCAGTGTAAGGAACAATAGAGCCGCAGACACTAGTGCGACAAAAAAGTCTTGGCATTGGGATCGCAGAGCTGGTGAAGGATTAGGGAAATGACTATTGGATGTGTCCCCCCAAAGCACCTTGTCCCCATGTTGATGGGGACAAGGGCCTCATCCCCACAACCCTTGCCCGGTGGTTGTGGGGGCCTGTGGGCGGGGAGCTTATCAGAATCTGGAAGCCCTCTTTAACAAGGGGACCCCCAGATCCCAGCCCTCCGTGTGAATTGGTAATGGGGTACAAATGTACCCCTACCATTTCACAAAAAAGTGACAAAATGGTTAAAAAACACAAGAGATGGTTTTTGACAAGTCCTTTATTAATTTCTTCTTCTTTCGGCTTCTTCTTCCATCTTCTTTCTTCTGGTGTTCTTTCAGTGTTCTTCTTCCTCATCTTCTTCTTCATCTTCTTCTTCTCCATCTTCTGCTTCCTCCGCTCTTCTCCTGCCCCTCTCTGACAACACGGGGAATGCCACAGGGAAATCCCAGTCAAGACCCCATGTGTCAGAGGGGGCGGGGTCACAGGGTGCCCCGCCCTCCATTATTTAAGAAGAGTCAGAAGACGAAAAGTGTCACGCCATTTTTTTTTAAAATTTTGGCATGGGGTTCCCCTTAATACCCATACCAGACCTGAAGGGCCTGGTATGGAATTTAGGAGGACCCTCACACCATTTTTAAAAAAAAATTTGGTTCAGGGTTCCCCTGTGGGAAAATCCCATGCCGTTTTTATCAATGAACTTTTATGTGTATTGTCGGACCGACAATTCATTAATAGCCGCAAGTAGTTTTAAATGACTTTTTTCCTTTGAAATGTAATTTTGCTGTCAGACTGTTCTAAACACGGGAAACATGCGCCCCTTTACAGGCATACTATAAACACATCCCAGGTACGAAATTTAAAGGAATATTACACTTTTATTGTTTCAATTTAAGCATTATTAAAATCATCCCGAAAAAATGGCCATTTTTAAAACTTTTTTTTGCATTGATCCATGTCCCCTGGGGCAGGACCCAGGTCCCCAAACACTTTTTATGACAATAACTTGCATATAAGCCTTTAAAATTAGCACTTTTGATTATTCATGTTCAAGTCCCATAGAATTTAATGGTGTTTGTGTGTTCGAACAAATTTTTTGCCTGTTCGCATGTTCTGGTGTGAACCGAACAGGGGGTTGTTTGGCTCTTCCCTACTCAGTACATACTGCACATCTCTCTGTTACAGTCCTAATCTGCTTAAAGGAGAAGTCCAGCCTGAGCTCATTTGACTGGGCTTCTCCTGTGGGTCACAGGAGTGGAATTAGTTTATACTCCTGTGACCCATTTTCAGCAGAGAGTGGGCTGTAGTGTGCTCTCTACTGATGTCACAGAAATCAGTCCAGGCACTGTGTCATCATAACAATAAAGTCTGGACCTGCCAGTTGCTTGGACTGATACCTGCCTCAGCCTCTCAGAGTGCCGCTGAGAGCCTGAGACAGCCGCTCCCCACCCCTCCACAGCTCAGCACTCCAGTGAGCATGAGGGGGGCAGAGCAAAGAGCTGCTGATTGACAGGCAGCAGCTCTCTGCTTTGGGAGCTAAGAGAACCGAGCCATCAGCGGTGTTCGATCGCTTGGTTCTCAGTGCAGAGGCACTGGGGGATAGATGCAGCATCCACCTAGGTAAGTATAAAACAGCAAAAAAACAAAACAAAAACATACTTCTCTTTTAATGAATTAAAAACGTGGCTGATGGTGGTTGTCAGTTTTATATTACACAGAAACTAGCCTTTTACTCCATGATGCAGGAAGCTCCAGAGAGTGGAAGCAACAGCAATGGTAGCAGTGGCAGCTGCTTCTCCAGCCATACCCCAGCCAATATTAAAAAAGAGGACTGCAGCCCAGAGAAGGCGAGCCCTCCAGAAGTGTCCTGTTCACCTATTTCCAGAGAAATATAAGCTCAGCGGTGGATGAGCACTTCAGCAGAGCTCTCAGTCAACCCAGGAGTTATTCCCCAAGCAGTGCTGCTGCCAAGACTGCCAGTACTGCCACTGGTCACTGATGAATGAATGTAGTGCCACTGGTCACTGATGCATTAATGGCTGACCAGTGGTAAACCATTAATGCATCAGTGACCAGTGGCAGTACATTCATTCATTATCAGTGATCATGACCAGCATGGGCAGTACATTCATTCATCATCAGTGATCCTGACCAGCAGTAAATTCATCAGTGACCATGACCAGCATAATAATTTAATGCCACTTTTTTCTTTTGTGAAATGTCACTTTGCTGTCAGACTGTTCTAATGCCACCGGTCATGGTAACTGATGAATAATAATTTACCGAGATCAGTGTTGCGGTATGTCACTGACATGCCGCACCACCGATAACTGCTCTGTGCGCCCCCTGTGGTCACACGCTGGCTGTTATCCTAAAAGACATCATATGATGTCCAGTCAGGATAATGGAATCACCACCCGCCCATAATTTTGCTATAGACTGGGCGGGAAGTGGCTAAACATGCCATCCACACATTGCAGTTCCATACAGGTCCCTCATAAGTAGTATACAGAGTCTTTTCTTTCTAAGGCAATGTGAGGAGTTTGTGCTGAGCTGACTATACTTCATGGCACCAGGGGCTCCATTAACTTCCATTGTGACTGTGCTAGCTCCTCCAGTTGTTGGATACTGCAGTCTGCTCCCCATCCGCTCACCTTGCGGTCACTGCTGCCTCCAATACCGCCGTTATGTTGTTGTGCGGCTATGTGGCCATAAGAGTGGCTCCTGATTCCCCATGGGCAGGGTTCCCCGATTCCCCATACCATGAGTGGAGCCATGTGACGCTGATGACGTCAACGTGTTTCATTAAAACCATAGCGTAGCTTTGTCTGGACAGAGAGGGGCAGGCAACTGTCTGTCCCTTATAGCACTAACACCATTTTTCTTTCTTTCTTTCTTTCTTTCTTTCTTTCTTTCTTTCTTTCTTTCTTTCTTTCTTTCTTTCTTTCTTTCTTTCTTAATGAAGAATTTGTATAGCGCTACAAATGTGAACTGAATCGCCTCAAGGCGCTAGATCCATCCTGAGTTGTCCTGCTTCTTAAAAGAGGTGAGTGGGTAGAGCATTCCATAGCCGTGGTCCTTGGACTATGAATCTTCGTTCTCCCTTTGATTTGTACCTGGACTTGGGAATGAGGAGGTTTTGGTTTGTTGATCGTAGACTGCGATTATTTGTGTAGGGTTTTATTTTCTCACATACGTATTGTGGAGCATTTCCTTATGTTCATTTGTGGGTGAGGCAGAGGGTCTTCAATGTGATCTGATCCTTTATGGTTAGCCAGTGTAGGGTCCTCAGTGATGCGGAGATGGATTCCCAGGGTTTTTTTCCTGCTACTAGTCTTGCTGCTGTGTTTTGGATGACTTGTAAGTGAGCAATCTGGTATTTAGGCAGTCCATAGAGGGAGTTTGCGTAGTCGAGTCAGGAATTGATGATCGTTCCAACTACTGCTGAGTCTACGTAGTAGGCGGAGAAGATGATGAGAGCCGTTGACTGCTGAACCTATTTGTGCATCCATCGACATCTCTGCGTCAAAGATGACTCAGAGACTTTTGGCTTTGGTGCTAGAGATGGTCTGTCCAAGGATGATGGGTGATGTCCATGGGGTCTTAGTTTTTGTATTACGGTTTGCGTGGAGGAGAAGAAGCTCTGTTTTGGATCTGTTGAGTTTGAGGGAGCTAGTGGTCATCCAGTCGTCTATCAGTGTGAGGCATTTTTCTAGTCGCTGATATTGGTCTTTTTGTCCGGTGATGTGAAAGTAGAGTTGAGTGTCGTCAGTGTATGAATGAAAGCAGAGGTCTGATTTTCTGATGATTTTGAGGAGTGGACAGATGTAGATGTTGAAGAGCACGGGTGACAAAGGTGAACCTTGAGGGACTCCATAAGAGATTGCGCGGGTTTCAGAGGTGAAGGCTCCTAGTTTCACTGTCTGTGAACGATTTTCTAAGAAGGATGCAAACCATGGTAGATCTGAATCTGTGACTCCTGGTACTGTGAGGCGGTCGAGTAGGGTATTGTGGTCCACTATGTCGAACGCTGCGCTGAGGTCCAGCAGTACCAGAAGACATGATTCTCCATCATCTGCTGCTTCAAGGGCGTTGTCCCATATTTTGAGAAGTGCTGTTTCTGTGCCAAGGCCTGGACGGAAGCCTGATTGCAGTGGGTCCAAGAGTTTGTGTGTGTCCAGGTGGAGTTGTAGCTGTTGTACTACTGCTTTCTCCATGATCTTGGAGATGGTGTTAAGGCTTGTTATCAGTCTGTGGTGGTTAGGGTCTTTAGGGTCAAGGTTAGGTTTCTTAAAGGAGGGGTTTGACGGTGCCTTGATTCAGGGCCATTGCAACAATCCCTTCTTTGAACGACTGATTTATAATATGTGTTATAGTAGGAGCCACGTGGTCGGAACATTCTTTCAGGAGTTTTGTGGGAATTATGTCATTTGGTGATGTGCTATCTCGGAGGCTTCTGCTGATGTTTTTGGTGGTGTCAGTGGTGATTGGGATCAGTGAAAAATTTGGTGATTGTGCAATGTTCATATCGATTCTCTCTTTTTGCTTAGGTTGAATGCGGTCAGTTGTTTTCTTCTGTTGAATTGATTTCCGAATATTGTCAATTTTGTCGATGAAAAAATCTGATAACTAATTGCAGAATTCTTGAGTTTCGTTTGCTGGGGGCTCTAGGCAGGTGGGGTTCATAGTCTGAGAGACTATTTTGAAAAGTTCCCGAGGGCGGTTTAAGGCTCTTGAAATGGTGTTTGAGAAATGTTCTTTTTTTGCTTTGAAGGTTGTTTCGTGATATTTCTTAGTGAGCGCTTTGTACATTGTGCGGTTTTCCTTTGTAGGATTTCTTCTCCACGCTCTTTCAGCTCTTCTGCGTTGCTGCTTCAGTAGAGTAAGAGTGCCATTAAACCATCCAGAGTATTTTTTGCGGATGAGTGTTCTAGGTTTCGGAGCCACTGAGTCTGCTGTTTGTAGTAATGCCTTGTTTAAGGAGTTTAGTGTTTTGTTCCGTTAAGTGGTTTAAATTTAGCATTGCTATTTTGTTTGATAATGTGGTTTTGAAGAGTTCGGAGTGTAGTTTCTTCTGAGATCTGGTCCAGTGTGTTGCTATTGCATGTTTCGGTTTTTGGAGGGTAGTGTTGGTGGCAATTTTGAATTTGATGGCGTGGTGATCCGTCCATGGTAGTGGTACATTGTCGGATATGTTGATGTCCATATTTTGCTTGAAGATGAGCTTCAGACTCTGTCCTGAACCATGCATGGGAGCATTGATCAGTTGCTGAAGACCTAGTTCTTTCAGTTGGTTGATGCAGGCGGTGGTGATGGGGTCTTGGGTAGAGTTTGCCCAGAAGTTGAAGTCCCCAAGTACCAGAAGGTTTTTGGTTTTCAGGGTGTGGATTGCAATGAATTCAGTGAAGGGTTTTAATGAAATTAGTCTTCAGCCCTGGTGGTCTGTAGCATAGTAGTATGTGAATGGCGTCTTGGGGTGTTTGAAGATGTAGGGTGAGTGTCTCCATGAAAGGCACTGCGTTTTGTGGAGTTGGTTTCATGAGCGTAAGGTGGGATTTGAAGATCACCTCCTTTTTTTCCTATTCTATGCTCAGTTAGGATATTGTAGTTCTAAGGCACCAATTCAGTTAGGATGGCGTTGCAGTCGGGTGTTAGCCAGCTTTCCATGATGAAGAGACAATCTATGTTGTTTTGGGTGATGAAGTCGTGGACTTCCAGTCTGTGCTTGACTGCAGATCTGGTGTTGATCAATTGTTGCATGCTAATAGTTGTGGTTGAATTGGTGTCTTCCTTTGTTCGATGGTTGATTGTATGTTGGTCCTTAGTAATTGTTCTTTTCGTGGTATTTTTTTGAATAGTGGTTGGTGATGTTGTAGTGGTATTTCTTAGCCTGTGGAGAGCGTCTGCTGAGTATTTGAGAATGCACATGGTGAGAAAAAAAAGTTGCTGTTGGTAGGCTGATATGATGATGATACTGATGTAGCGACAATGAGGTTGCTGTGAAGATGATGTTCCTGAGGGGTGTCGTTGAGGAAGGAGTGGTGGTGTTGTTGATGGTGCTGCTGATGGTGCGATGGTTCAGGTGGTGGAGCTGGAGCTGGAGGGGGGCCCTGCTGACCTACCCATCCTCCCGTTGATCCAGAGGAAGGTGACAAACCCCTAGCCGAGCTGGCCAATTGCTGCACCTGAGGAAAAAATTCCTTCCTGACCCCCAGAGGCGTTCAGATCTAGGACCCTGGATCAACTGCTGAGGGGTGGTTCCCTGAGGTTCTCACCTGACTGGGGATGGTCCAGAGATGAGGAGAGAGAGAGAGGGGGTGATGGGGGGGAGAAGGGGGGGTTGGGAGACTGAGGAGTGGAAGGAGAGGGTGCTAGGGTAAACCTAGGCCGCTACTTACCAGTACTGGCACGCTGGCCCACTGAAGCAGAAGTGGGGGTGAGCTGAGGAGGTAGGCCGGCGCGGACCAGAGCTAGGCTGCAGCCGTGGTCTGTTCCCTGTGTCTAGCTGGCTAGAGAAGAGGGGACCAGACAGCGGCTGTGGATGATGCCCCGGAGAGCTGGGCTGAGTTAGGAGTAAAGTGAGACCCGGGTTCCGGATCAGTGCAGCTAGGGAAGTCCAGACTGGTGGAGTGCTAGGCCATGTCTGGGTGTACCAAGATGGCCACCGGCTAGGCCAGCTGCTCATCGGCTTCCCGGTGAGGCTACGGTCCTGTCCGATAGGTGGGTTGGGGTGGGTTGGGTCTGGTTCATGGGAACATGCCGATCAAGGCTGGGGAGGGGGTGAAGCGGTAGGCCGGTCCTGGGCCAGGGCTAGGCTGGAGCCACGGTCTATCCTTTGGCGCTGTCCTGAGAGGCTGCCAGCTAGAATTGTGGTGTCCACATGGCAGCAGATGGCGCAAAGGGGGATCTGGGGCTGTGGGGGTGAGGAGAGGCGTGTGAGGTCCGGGGTAGTCCGGGGTGGTCCCGTTCCCATTCCTGGAGACACGTTGCTCTGGGGTCCCTGAAGTAGTGCAAGATTAAAGTCACCTCTTCTTGGGGGTAATTTAAGGACATATATCCCTTTAATTTTCATGCCATCAACTTTTCCAACATGGCAAGAAGCAAAGTGTTTAGCCAGAGGTTTTTTGGGTTCTTTTCTTTGATCTTCCTCATGTGTTCACCTATACGGATCTTTAACCGCTTACAGACTAGAAGATTTGGCTGCTTAATGACTAGGCTATTTTTTGCGATACGGCACTGCGTCACTTTAACGCGGTCGTGCATCGTTGTACCCAAACAAAAACAAAATTGACATCCTTGTCTCACAAATAGAGTTTTTTCTTTTGGTTGTATTTGATCACCTCTGCGGTTTTTATTTTTTGCACTATAAACAAAAAAAGAGTGACAATTTTGAAAAAATGTTTTACTTTTTGCTATAATAAATATCCCCCCAATTTAAAAAAAAAAAACAAATTTCTTCATCAGTTTAGGCCGATATATATTCTTCTATATATTTTTGGTAAAAAATCGCAATGCCCTGTACACACAACCGATTTTCCCGTCCGAATAAACTCTGAAGGTTTTTCCGACGGAGTTCCAATGGAATTGCACTCAAGCTGTCTTGCATACACACGGTCACACCAAATTCCGACCATCCAAAATGCGGTGATGTACAACACATAGGATGGGACTAGAAAACGTTCAATAGCCAGTAGCCAATAGCTTCCGTACACGGAACAGCATACGGAACGATTTTCTCAATAGTAATTGGTTCCGTCAGGAAAATTTAGAGCATGTTCTCTTTCTAGGTCCGTCAGAATTTTCGACGTTAAAAGTCTGATGGGGCATACACACGATCGGAATATACAATTAAAAGCTCCTGTCAGACTTTTTCTGTCGGACATTCTATGGGAAAGATTTCTGGCATTTTTATGGCATTTTTATTATTATTTTTTACTAGTATTGGCGGTGATCTATGATTCTATGATTTTTAGTGGGACTGCGACATTGCGGTGGACAGATCGGACACTTTTGACACATTTTTGGGACCATTGACACTTATACAGTGATCAGAGCAATAAAAATTCACTGATTACTGTGTAAATGTCACTGGCAGGGAAGGGCTTAAAACTAGGGGGTGATAAAGGGGTTAAATGTGTTCCCTAGTTATCATTCTAACTGAACGGGGATAGTACTGACTGGGGGAGGAGACATATCGTTATTCCTACTAAGAGCAAACAATATGTATCCTCTAACAGAACAGTGATTTATGTGTTTACACACACAAATCCCCATTCTAGCCCTCGTTCCTGCAATCGTGGGTGTCCAGCGGTGATCATGCCCGCCGGCCAAGCACATTGGGCCCCCTGCTGTGCCATGGGCGTGCACCTCCGGTGGCTCTTAAAGGGGATTTGCGGGAACATGCCACTTTGCCGACGCATATCGACGTGAGCCAGTCAGCAAAAGGTTAATGATTTTAGTTTTGCCTATGTACAGTTTTGGGCAAGGACAAATTAGCATATAAACTACTCTTGAGGTGGAACAGTTGATCAAGTCCCTTATCTCAAAGTTTTTGTCACCTAATGCATCACTGAAGGTGTCAGTTCGATCAATGGAAGGACATATCTGACAATTACCTGTTAGAAACCATGAAATCAGGCCAAGGCAGAAGTACAGTTAAATCACACTTGTTTAATAATAAAAGTAAAAAGAGCAAACATAGTCAAAACATAGCCAAAGTTCAGTAACCAGAACGGATAGTCAGCCAAGCCAGAAGTCAGGAATCAATGTAGTGGAATAGCAAGCAGGATCTGGAGCCAGAAGGGATGTCAGCAAAGCAAGTCTTGAACAGGATCGCAGAGAGTTTCTGTGATGTGACCAAGGTGAAGGCAGAGCTCCTCAACTGGACGGCTTAAGTAGGCAGGTGTCACGTACCTGGTGGCGGAGCCCAGAATGCAGGGAGTGGCCTCTCGTATGCCTTTGGCTCAGGAACCCCTGATAGAGGAAACAAGGACTCAAGAGTGCAGGGGGCCACAAGTACCTGGCAGGTGGCAGATGTAAGGGCTGATCCGGACCTCTGATGTGGCTAAAGGAGAGCTTGCAGGTACACTGGAGCAGCAGCAGACAGCGGGGAGGTGTTCTGTAGTTCAACTGGAGCAGCAGACTGTAAAGAGGTGCACTGGAACTAGGCAGGAACACTAGAACAGCTGGTTGTGAGGAGAAGCTCTGTAGTCAGCAGGAACTCAGGAACAGCAGACAATGAGGAGGTGTTCTGTAGTTCAGCTGGAACACTGGAGCAGCAGACCGTACTAGCGGGGTCAGACAGGCCGGATCAACACTGGCGGGCAGAGCAGGTACCAGACGGAGGCAGAAGAGTAGGCGGAGTACAGATCGGGTCGGCAACAAGCAGGCAGCAAACAAACCATAGGAAGAGGCAGGAGAGTAGTCAAACAAGCCGGGGTCGGGGACTGGCAGCAAACAGGAGTAGTCAGGAGCAGGCCGGGTAGACAGGAATCAGGTAGGCAGGTTAACTAGTAGCTTAGGGTCACAGGAAATGCTGTAGACCGGACAGCAAGAAAGCATGCTGACAGGCTCCTTTAAATAGGCCTCTTGGTGCCAAGCGCTGTCACACTGCGCTTCTGCGCACACCCACGCACACCCGTGCGCGCCCGTGCACAGACCGTACGTGCCCACTCGCACCGTTGCGCATCCGCGTGCACCAGCGCGCAGCCGCATGTGCCCACTGGCTCTATTGACAGGAATTCTGTGCACAGATCTTCTGCCGGCAACTGTGTTAACAGGACATCTTTCATGACAGCAGGACTGACAAGCTGGATATCATCAACAGCTGAGTAACTGTGGAGAGATAAGAGCTGGCAATTAGCCGACAGCTGAGCGGCTCACCAGAACCGGGACATAAACTGACTACCCCTGTCCGAGACAATCACCTTGGGTAGCCCATGTAAGCGAAAGATCTCCCGAGCAAAAATGGAAGCCAGTTCCTCAGAGGTGGGCAACTTCTTAATTGGAATACAATGACACATCTTTGAGAACCGGTCAACCACCATAAGGATAACTGTGTTGCCCTGGGAGTTAGGTAACTCCATAATGAAAACCATAGACAGGTGGGTCCAGGGCCTCTCTCCATTGGGTATGGGTTATAGGAGGCCCACTGGAAGGTGTCGTGGAGTCTTACTCTGAGCACACACGGAGCAGGCAGCTACAAAGGCAGTTACATCAGCATGTAGACTAGGCCATCAGAATTGTTGGGAAATGGCCCAAAAGAGTTGATTCTTCCCAGGGTGGCCAGCAGCCTTGGGAGAATGGTAAGTCTGGAGCACGACAGTATGGAGACCCTCTGGGACAAAGCAGCGGTCATAAGGTTTCTTAGAAGGAGCATGGACCTGAGCAGCAAGAATTTTGGCACCCGAAGGAGAAGTGGGACTGGTGCGAACAGTAGCCAAAATATGATCAGGAGGAATTACAGGAACCTGAACCGACTCGGAACTTGGAAGTGGAGGAAAATTGTGGTGACAAGTTGTCAGCCCTTACATTCTTAGTACCGGGTATGAATGAGACAACGTAATTGAAACTTGACAAGAAAAGAGCCCATCACACCCTTCTGGGAGAGAGGCATTTAGCCTCAGACAAGAACGTGAGATTCTTATGGTCAGAAAGAATGAGAACCAGCACGGTGGTACCTTCGAGGATATGTCTACAATCTTTCAGGGCTAAAATGATCGCCAACAGCTCTCTGTCGCCAATCTCGTAATTGCACTCTGCAGGTGACAATTTCTTGGAGAAATAGCAACAAGGATGCATAGCGCTCTCAGAGGTAGGACTTTGAGACAGAAGGGCACTAACACCAACTCTCAGAAGCATCAACCTCAAGGATAAAAGGTAACATAGGATCATGCCAACACAAGAGCAGAAACAAAGGCAGCCTTGAGACTCTCAAAGGCCTTAATGGACTCCGAAGACCAACTCTGTGGGTTACCGTCCTTTCTGGTCATATCAGTCAGGGGCTTGACCAGAGACGAGAAGTGACGAATAAACTCCTAATAATAGTTGGCAAAGCCCAGGAAACGCTGCAGAGGATGTAAACCTATGGGTCAGGGCCACTGTAGAACTGCCAAAAGTTTCTCTGGTCTATCGAAATACCAGCAGTGGAAATTACATAACCCAGGAATTTAACCTGTTCACGATGGAACTCGCACTTCTCCAGTTTACAATAGAGATTGTTCTCTCTTGGTTTCTAAAGCACACAACAGACATCTGTGTAGTGGCTCTCCAGGGACGTGGAAAATATCCACGACACACAACTGCAACAAATCTCAGAGGACATCGTTAATAAATTCCTGGAAAACTGCCAGGGCGTTACAAAAGCCAAAGGCATTACAAGGTACTCATATAGGCCTGTTCTGGTATTAAATGCAGTTTTCCACTCGTCTCCCTCCTTAATCCACATGAGATTGTATGTCCCTCTCAAATCAAGCTTTGTGAAAATTGTTGCTCCCTTGAAGCGGTCAAATAATTCTGTAATCAACGGAATGGGATAGGCTTTCCTAATCTTGAAACGGTTGAGACCCCTATAATCAATACAAGGTCTCAGTTCACCACTATTCTTTTTTACAAAGAAGAACCAGCACTAGCAGGAGATGAGGATTTGCAGATGAAACCTCGAGAAAGTGCATCTGCAACATATTCCTCCATGGCCCTATCCTCCAAGACCGACAGAGTAAACCCAGCCATGAGGGGGTATGGCACCAGGCTGAAGGTCAATTGCACAATCATACAGCCGGTGTGGAGGCAAACTACCGGCTTGACCTTTGTCAAAGTCATCGCTAAAATTGCGGTACTCCTTCAGCAGGGAGGAGAGTGAAGAGGTGCACAGGACCTTGGCTACCTTCTGGAAGCATGTCTCACTGCATTGTGGGGACCAGGACAGAACCTCAGCACGGAGCCAATCAAAAGAGGGGTTGTTCCTCTGTAACCAAGGATAATCAATAACCAGTGGAAACTTAGGTGAGGAAATAACTTGGAATTGGATTATCGAATGATGAAGAGCCCCCCACGGCCATGGACAATGGAACCATCTCAGAAGTCACATGGGGAGGCTGTAGGGGTCTCTGGTCAAGAGCCTCAATGGCAAGTGGAGTGTCACGCAGCTGCAGTGGAGTCGAGTGCTTCGATACAAAGGCAGCATCAATGAACAGGCCTGCAGCCCCAGAGTCGATTAGAGTCTGTATCTCGATGGACGACTCAGCCCAAGAAAGGCTAACCGAAACCAGGGGCTTATCCTGCTGGATAACTGGGGATGAAACAATGCCACCTAAGGTCTGTCCATGACAGGACCTCAAGGTTCAGGCGTTCCCTGGACAGGTAGGACAAGACTTCAAAAAGTGACCTGCCTGGCCACAATAAAGGCACAATCTCTCCCTCCTCCTAAAGGCTCTCTCATCCGCAGAGGACTGCATAGCTTGGAGACAAACATACAGGAGGCTTCCACAAGCGCTCCTTAAAAGAGTCTTTTTCTGAGTCTGGAGTCATTGAGGATGCAAACATGATCAACTTCTCCAGCTCAGTGGGTATATCTCGGACTGCTATCTCATCCTTGATGGCATCTGAGAGACCATGAGAAAAAGCAGCCACAAGGGCCTCATTGTTCCACGCAACCTCTGCTGCCAGAGTACGGAATTCAATGGCCTAGTCAGCAACTGTTCTCGTACTCTGTTCGATGGACATGAGCCATTTGGCAGCAAAAGCAGAGCGTGCAGGAACATCAAATACCCTTTTAAACAAAGCCACAAACTCAGGGTAGCTCAAGACAACAGGTTTTTGCATCTCCCATGGAGGGTTTGCCCAGGCCAAGGCTCTCTCAGAAAGCAAAGATTTCACAAAACCTACTTTGCTTCTGTCCGTGGGAAATGCCTGGGGCAGTATCTCAAAGTATATCTCAACCTGGTTGAGAAACCCTCTGCATTGGACTGGATCGCCCCCAAATCACTGGAGAAGCGGAGCTTTTCATCTACCTCTTATAGAGGTAATACTAGAGGCGGGTGCCTGCACAGTGACTGGAGCAACAGCAGGGTCGGCCTGCAACATAGTTTGTACCGGGGCAGCCACAGTGAGAGATTTCAGGTAAGCCATGTGACTCAGGAGGGTTTGTAATGCCATGGCAAACTGATCCATGTGGTGATCCAGTTAATTCAATCTGGAAAAGATATTGCCTACTCTCAGAAACCATGAAATCAGGCGAGACAGAAGTACAGTTAAATCACACTTGTTTAATAATAAAAGTAAAAAGAACAAACATAGTCAAAACATAGCCAAAGTTCAGTAACCAGAATGGATAGTCAGCCAAGCCAGAAGTAAGGGATCAATGTAGTGGAACAGCAAACAGGATCTGGAGCCAGAAGGGATGTCAGCAAAGCAAGTCTTGAACAGGATTGCAGGAGATAGTTGCTGTGATGTGACCAAGGAGAAGGCAGAGCTTCTCTGGACTGGACGGCTTAAGTAGGCAGGACTGACGAGCAGGATATCATCAACAGGTGAGTAACTGTGGAGAGATAGGAGCTGGCAGCTGAGCGGCCAGCTCTGAAATGGAAGGGCTGAGCCCAGCCCTGACACTGCCACATGGAATCATTCCTTTCGATCTAGAGTACTCTGATAACTTGAGGCTGGTTCTTTCACAAATTCCAAATGTACCAATATGTCACCCAGATTCCTTGCCCGACGGACCACCACTTAGGGAGCCAGTCCCACTATGTTGGCTAGTCCAGGACTATTTGTCAAGATCCCCGATTTCTTTGGAGGACTTTCCATACCATACTCCACTGGACTCCAAATTGTGTTATCAGCCTCACCGGTCCAGGTTCATTGGGCTTTGTTTCTCCTCTTTGTCACTAGTTTGCAAGAGGCTTTTCCTGTTTTAGCTTGCTACCTTACATTTTGCCTAACAAATTTGTTTATGGGAGGAACTGCGTTTGTGGAACCTCCCATAGAGTTCATCTCCCTCCCTTCTGTAATCACTTGGTTTTGTACAGTTCCGCTTGATGTGGGGGAACTGACCAACTGGAAACCCATCTTTTAGCCAGGTGGGATGATGTCTATCGGCCTGGAGTAGGGTATTAGCTGCAGTTTCTTTACGGAGTGTACATGTATATAGCTGGTCATTTTCAAATGATCCAGAGGCCAAGGAATGAGACCTGTTTATATTCAAAGGTATATGTGAGGTGCATATTGGGTTCATTGTCATTCATCTGGCCAATACATTTATGCAGATCTTGTAGGTCTCTCTTTCACACCACTAGTACATCATCAATGTATCTTAGCCAGGTATGTACGTGTCAAAGATACATTGGCAAAGTAACAACCTGTTCCTCCTCCCATAGTCTCAGGTGTAGACAGGCATAGGCCAGTGCTCATGATGACCCCATTGAGGTGCCTCTGATCTGCTGTTCATGGAGAACTGAAAAAAGTTGTTTGATAAGGCAAAGTCTAGTAGGTCAACAATGAACTTATACTGTGGGCCACATTCAGGATAATGAAGTTCTCAAAAGGTTTCAGCTGCTCTCAGGCCGCATGAATGTGGAATTGAAGTATAGAGTAATTCAACATCTACTCCTATGTATTGGCCAAACATTATCCTCAACCTGCAAGTCGGCTATTTTAGCTAATACATCATGAGTGTCCTGTACGTATGACCTTAGCTCTTTTACTATACCTTGAGTAGCAAATCAATGTAAAGGTGAGATTAAAGGTGAGTTTAAATTCCGTTCTTTCAATTTTCCCTTGACGCTACTCCTCATAAGAAAACTCAGTGCCTTACCGAAATGCCATCGGTGCTGCCCAAACTCCCCAGTGAAGTTCCCTAGCTGTTTTTGCTTACACGGCCTGGCTGGAGAGGCTAGTCTAATGCAGCTGATAACCACCTGAAACCGCATGCATGTACGAGCACAACACCCTTCCTCCAGCATCCCCCCCGGACAGGACACTCACAGCACTTTCCTACCAGACTTACCCCTGCTTGCGGAGATTACCGTATGTTCCGGTGGATGATACACTATACTACATCTGAGAGAGGAATCAAATAAGTGAACTTTACACTGTTTGCATTTATAGAACTTGGTAATGTATGGTTTACATGGGGTTTTGGAGGGATTATCCCCCTACATATGTATACTAAGTTTCTCCACTTATCACACAGCCGGAAGCTCAGGGCTTCGGTACTGCACAGGGTTGAATGATCCAAACTGATGATAGCTTTCGCGCCAGGCTTTTCATGGATCACCATCAGACACCCGGGTCAGGATAGACCCGAAGGGATACACTCCTTCACTTCCTACTCTCCTGGGCCCCCAGGAGAGTAGGAACCCCATGATGCTTCCCCCCCATAGTGATTACATTTGTCACTTGACAATGCAGTAAGGGGAATAAAAGCTACAGGTTATGTTGTGCAGCCTAAGGGAGGAATGGACAATGATAGTCTTAGGCGCACTCACTGGAGAAGGGGAGCTGAGACCTCAGCTCTCATGATCAAGGCTCTATCACCATGAATGGAGGGAGTGAGTTTTTACCAACTTGCAGCAGATCACTACACCACTTGAACAGATCAAGGGATACCTCCACTCCGCAGCACCCAAAATAGCGCCCCTCCTTCCCCTATTGTCTTTCATCATAGTTGGCTCACACTTAGGGTAAATGGGAAAGGATGATGTACGATGAAGTGAGATACTCTCTTTGTAACCTCTTATTGATCGCACAAGGCTTCACACTCGACACTTGTTTAATAATAAAAAGTGGCCGACTAATCTGGGACCCTCGATAGAAAATAAAACACTGTATAGGATGGTTATTCGATAAAAGAGCAGATCTAGTGACAATAGGTATAGGAAAGATTTATGCTGACATCCTAAATATCCTCTAGGCTGTACTCTCCAGGTAGCTGTACAATACACGGGACCTACCAGGGGATAACCTTCAACATAGATCTTTTCATCTAGGTATGGAGATGGCAGCAAGGAGATGTGATGCAACATTGCTTTGGCGGATTGATAGTAAACACATCAGGTCTCTGGTTTCAAACCTATGTCTTATTAAGCTGATCTCCTATTGCATTATGAATATATGTTTTTCTCTAGATTAAAGCTCAATATATGTTCACAGAAAATATGCTATGCCTGGAAAATATCCCCACGACCACAGACCACGTTATACACCTCAGGTCAAAGACACAGATAGTGCGGTAGGGCCCTGCCTCATCATCTCGGCCCCATACGTGCCTCATACACCTCGATAGGCCTCACACACAATTATCATCACAGCAACTATCCATTACTTTGCACCTTACACAGTGAAGTAATCGTATCCTGAACACATAACCTCCATACATTCACTCCTTGACTGGTATCGGCGGGTTAGCCTGCACCTCAGAAGACTCTTCTTTGTTAGGTACTTACCAATCCCCATACAGTGCAGTAGAACAGTGCTGGCCTACAATCTGGTTAGTCCACACTGATAGCTCACTGTACCTTCATAACCCCTCTCACCATAGAGAAGGTTAGATACACCCCCCCACTATCTGCGGCCTATTCATTTGGACAGATATACAGCTGACCCCCTATTTCAATTATACGTCCCAATTCCATCCAATCTCCCCATCCCTATAATGTTGGACCCACCTATCCCTAACATGACTAGCCATGGTAGGACAACACCTACCATGCAGGTGAAGTTATGCTCGCTGAACATGCGTGGGCTCAATACCCCTGAGAAGAGAACTCAACTACTCTACATCTTACTGAAAACCAAAGCACAAATTGCGTTTATTCAAGAAACTCATTTCCGTTTGGATTATGTCCCCAAACTACACAATCACCACTTTCCTACAGTCTACAATGCCTCCAATGAAGACTCATAAACTAAAGGGGTCACAATATTGATATCAAAACACTGCCCAATACAAATATTGGATGTACAGTGAGATGTTAAAGGCAGGTACATATTCCTCAAAGGGATGCTACACAACAAGCCCATCACTCAAGCAAACTTGTATGCACCTAACAAACAAGTACCCTTTTTTCATGACACTCTGCATTGGCTCACAGAATTCTATTCAGGTATCCTAATTGTTGGAGGTGATTTCAATGTGGCACTCACCCCAGCCCAAGACTCATCTACAGGGGCATCCTCCATGACCTATAGAGCCCTCAGAGCAATCAAAACTAGACATGTGCACACTAAAATATTTAGTTTCAGACTTTCATTTTCGTCCGAAAAATACATTTTTTTAGTTACACCTGAAATTCATTTTTATTTATTTTGTTTCGTTAAAAAATGCATTCGTCCGAAAATCCAAAATAATTAAGGTCAAATCTGTCATTGAAGGCTTATGGTGTCTGCCGAATGTTCTAAGAAGATTCGACGGAGCAGCTAAACTGTACAACGCCGCAATCGTACATTTCCGGTCGAATGTTCCACCTACAAGCTATAGTAGAATTCTAATGTTGTATGACACTAGTAATAATTATATTTATTAATTATTATTACTAGTCAACCAACATTAGAATTCTTCTATAGCCTATGGGCGGAACATTTGACCATAAATGTCTGCTTGTGGCGACTGCTAGGTCGAATCTACATGTGGAATCTTTTCTCTCTATGTCGAATAATCTTTTACTAATAGAGTTAAGTAAGGCATATTCAACCTTTTTTGCCATTGTCTCTATAATATTGAATATTTTCTCTTTATGTCGAATCTTTCTCTCTATGTAGAATAATCTTGAACTAATAGAGCTAAGGTTAGGCACATTCGACCACAGGTTCGATGGACACAGATCGCTATTGTCAGCGTCATGTCGAATCTCCTATCTATATCGAACTGTTGTCACAACGAAAATGAAAATAAAGCATTTGTTTATGCCGGATCTTTTGGTTTTCGGATTCTGCACGTTCATTATCGTTTAATAAAACGATAACAAAAATACCCAAAATTCGGACAAAAATGCATTCAGACGAAAACAAATGCACATGTCTAATCAAAACCCAACTTAGAGAATTAACCCTACATGATACATGGCGCACGTTACATCCAAACAAACATGATTTCACATTCTACTCCACACCACACGATAAGTACACCAGAATCGATTACTTCTTTCTCTCCCAGAATGATTTAACACTTATCCCAAAAGCAACCATAGATCGTAACGTGCTTTTGGATCATAACTCCATCTCCATGACACTGACTATCCTGATGGCTCACACCAAACCCACAATCTGGCGCCTTGATAATTCCCTATTGACAGACATAGCAACAACACAGAAAATTACTAAACACCTCACGCAGTACTTTGAGGAAAATGAAACTGTAGAGTCCACACCGGTTACTATATGGGCTGCACATAAATGTGTAATACGGGGGGAACTCCTTTCTATAGCTGCCAACAGAAACAAACTCAGACAAACTCGTATTGCAGTATTATCTGCAAAGATCCATGCTCTTGAGCAAGCTCACAAGCTTTCTCTGGCCACCAAATCTCTTGTTGACCTTTTAAAGCAGGGATATGCAATTAGCGGACCTCCAGCTATTGCAAAATTACACGTTCCATCATGTCTTTGCCTTTACAAGTATGTATTAACACAAAAATTGTTTTATGAATTTGGAAACAAGTCAGGAAAATTGTTAACGAGAGCCCTACAATATAAAAAGGTAGCAGCTACCATACACGCGATTAAGGATCCCACAGGCAATACTTTTGTATCCACAGAAGATATAGCCAATAAATTTGCCCAATACTTCTCCAAACTTTATAACTTGCCCTCCACACACGCAACGGGACATACCCCAGACAGACAGGAGGCAATAAATAACTTCCTAAAACAATATAGTCCATCCCCCATTACCTCAGAAGACTCCACGGATTTGGAACACCCTATTAGTATAGATGAAACCATAACCGCCCTAAAATAACTTAAAACAGGTAAGAGCCCGGGACCAGATGGTTTAACAGTAAGCTATTACAAAACTTTCAATGACATACTTACTCCCCACTTCACTAAGGCTTTTAACTCTCTATTCTCCTCTCCCCAAGCCAACAAAGACTTGTTTGAAGCCCACATTATGCTCATACCAAAACCAAGCAAAGATGTGATGATAGTATCAAATTACCGACCCATATCCCTCCTAAATGTAGACGTGAAACTTTACGCTAAAATTTTAGAAAATTGCATACTTCCCCTCCTCTCCAAGCTGATCTCACTAAATCAAGTAGGATTTATCCCTGGAAGGGAGGCCAGGGACAATACCATAAAGGCTATTAACATTCACTACTGTCTCTCGGTCAATTCTAAACAGGGTTTTCTCCTATCCTTCTATGCGGAGAAGACGTTCGACAGAGAGGCCTGGCACTACATGACGGCAAAATTACAGGCTCTGGGATTTCCTGCGCATCTACTTCAATTGATACTAGCACTATACTCGTCTCCCACAGCCAGAATCAGATTCAATGGCTGCCTCTCAAGCGCCTTCTCCATCTCGAATGGCACACGTCAGGAATGTTCCCTCTCCCCCTCATTTTTGTGCTCACCTTGGAACCCCTACTATGCAAATTAAGGGCTAACCCTGACATTAAAGGCATTGACATCCAAAACAAACATTGCAAAATCGCAGCGTACGCAGACAATATCCTCCTTTTTCTCTCCGAGCCTTTAATCACCATACCCATCTTGCTTAGAGATTTTGCTTTTTTCAACACTATTTCCAATCTTCAAATTAATTTTACAAAATCAAAAGCCCTGAATGTTTTCCTTCTGCCAACCATGATTTCACAATGCCAGGCAAACTTCCCTTTTGGCTGGGAACCCCATGCCCTTACGTACTTGGGTATACAAATCCCCAATAAACTTTCTGAACTCTACGATAGAAACTATTCACCTATACTCCAAAATATTTAAAAGGACCTCCACAAATGGAATTCAGGGAAGTTCTCCTGGTTTGGATGAATAGCCATATGAAAGATGAACATTCTACCATGCATCCTATACATTCTTCAGACCTTCCCAATTAAACTCCCCTTTTCCTTTTTTACGATTTACATACGACTATGCAGAAATTTTATATGGGCTTCCAAATCACCAGGACTAAGCTAAGATAGAATGACCCTCCCCAAATTGTCTGGAGGGCTAGGACTTCCTGACATTCACAGATACCACTGGTCATGTCACCTCACCAGAATAATTGATTGGCACTTGCACAAACCCACTAAAGACTGGATCGCAATTGAGGATTTGCAAAGGTTCCACTTTCTTACCTACCGTGGATAGACAATAAATCGATCCCTAAGGAGAACATCACACACCCACTAACGGGCCCCATGCTTCTCCACTTCAAAGCAGCCTGTACCACACTCAAAATGGTCCCCTCACCCAGCTTGATGACCACACTAGCCAGGAACCCCGATTTCCCACCTGGATTGTCGGATGGTAACCTGACTCAACCACACTGAGATCCTCAACTTAGAGCACAACAATTCTTTCACAACGATGCACTTGTCACATATGATACTCTATCCTCCCGCTTTCCAGAGCGTAACATCCCTTTTTACAAGTTCTTACAAATAAGACACTTCCTGAACAGCGCCAAGCCTATCACACAGTGGTTCAGATACTACACTCCATTTGAAGCACTCTGTTCCAGCATGGATCCCCAAAGACATCTGATCTTGACGGTCTACTCCCTCTTGTTCAGTGGGAGTGATCCTAAAACCAACCCAAACAGCCAAAGATGGGAAAGAGAACTCAAGTTAGACCTACCCAAAGATAAATGGGAATGTTTATATGACCACATTCATAAGGGCTCCATTAACATCTCAGCACAAGAAAACGGCTACAAAATCTATTCTGGATGGCACCGAATACCTGATCGGATCCACACTTACCATCCCAGTGTGTCTCCACTTTGTTGGAGATGTAATTCTAACATTGGCTCACTGCTTCATGTTTAGTGGGACTGACCACACATACAACCATTCTGGGAAAAAGTGCACAACACGATCACCCAAATCACAACATATATGACTTTACTCTGGCTCAATACTTGCTACATCACATGTCAATACCTCACTAAGCATACAAGAAGTCTCTTACACTCCATCTCATCAATGGAGCTAAACAATGTATTCCCATCTATTGGAGAAACACCAACCCCGTCCCAAAATTGCTGACTGGCTTAAACATATAGAGAAAATAGCAGAGATGGAGAATCTAGTCCACCAAGCTAAAGAGAACCCGCCAAAATTTCAGAAGATGTGGGCTTGCTGGATACACTTCAGAGACTCCATGGAGTTTCAAGATCTCCTGTGCAATGCATAGATTCACCACACAGTGGAAAAAGGCAGACATCTCCCACACACTTCTTTATCCCCAACATGGATAGGGTACCCTCCACACCCACTCACCTATCTTTATCCATCCCTCATATAACGAGCCCCACACACACACACATCCATGAAAATCGGATCAAAATTAAAATTAAACTTTAAACTTAAAACCCAACACTTGAACAACCTCGACTGTAGGGCCAAATTAACAAACTTACATAGATGAGCTCCCCCACTCGATTACCTACTCCTGGAGGTGGGATCTTCAAAACCACTATAAAACATAAAGCAAGTTTAACTACTATGTAAACCAACACTAATGAGACATCTCGAAAAGCAACAACTGCCTCCTCCCTCACACAGTGTGATCCCGTTAGGGGTGTCAGGGACTAGGGCAGGCCTGTCTTGGTTTACCGGATCTTCATATACAGACCCTCTAAGGAATGACATCCAGGACCTCATAACAAAGACACCTTTGTTCACAATCCTCCATACCCACTTATCCTGATGCAATGATTAGATTGTACTTAAGTTGTGTCATAAACCAGATGTGACCAGAACTGTGACTGCGACAGAGTGAACCAGACATAAATAGGTGAAAGTAAGTAAGTTTATTAAAGTAAATGCATATAAATGTGAACACACCACCAATAAAAACAGAGTGAACAAACCAAACAACCAAATAGTGATAATAAACCAACCAGCATATATAGCAAAAGGAAGTACTAGAATCGTAGTCAAGCTAGGCCAGGGTCATAAACAGGAGATCAGCAGATGGGGAGCCAGGAGTAAACAGACAGGAAACAAGATGGAAGGGATCAGGCTGCAGGGCAAGGATCCAGGGATACTGGAACAAATACAAACAGGTTCAAGATACAGGATACAGGAATCAGGGTTCAGGTTAATGATCAGGATCAGGATAACCGATAAACAGGCTGCAGGTCAGGGCACAAGGACAATACCAGGGCAAGGTGTGTGTGTACTTGCCAGGTATTTATACTCCTCTCGATCATATTCAGGTGATGCCTGATTGCAGGAGATGATGTTGGCCCCACACTGCCAGGAATCACCCGCTGGTGGATGCCAATACTGCGGCCCAAAGATCACATAATATTATCAACAGGGGAAAGCTCCCCTGGCAGTTCCAGACTGCCAGGAGACACCTGCTGGTGGACCACAGTACTGCACGTCAAATATCAGGCAGTGTCATCAGCGGATAGAACCTTCCCTGACAGTACCCCCTCAAAGGAGCGGCCTCCGGACGCTCCAACTAGCTGCTGCTGGGACAAGTCCATGGCATCAAGCTGGGAAGCGGGCAGAGTCACACTAAGCTGGGTATGAAGATAGTCCAAAGTATCAAACCAGGTGACGGGCAGCTCAAGCTGGGCAGCCGGCATAGACATAACAGGCTCAGCAGCAGGCACAGGTGCATCAAGCTGGGCAGCAGGCATGAGTACATCAGGCTGGGTAGCAGACAGGGGCACATCAGGATGGGCAGCTGACAAGGACAAATCAGGCTGGGCAGCAGACAGGGACACATCAGGCTGGGCAGCAGGCACGGGCACATCATGCTGGGCAGCAGGCATGGTCACATCACACTGGGCAGCAGGCAGTTCAAGCTGGGCAGCAGACTCCAGGTCATCGGCTGTCCAGCAGGCTCAGGGTAATCCAGTTGGGTGGCAGGGTGTGGGTCATCGAGCTGGGCAGCAGGCTCCGGGTCATTGAGCTGGGCAGCAGGCTCTGGGTCATCGAATTGCAGGCACTGGGACATCAGGCTGAGCAGCAAGCACCATAACGACAGGCTGGGTAACAGGCACGGGCTCAGCAAGCTGAGTAACAGGCCCCGGGCACTGGCCCAGAAAACCGGGTGATGGACACTGGCATGACAGGCTGAGACACGGGCACCGAAACTTAAGGCTGAGGCTGGGACACTGGATCTTCAGGCTGGAACACAGGATCTTCAAGCGAGGACACAGGCACCGAAACTGTAAGTGGGGACACAGGCACCGAAACTGTAAGCGGGGACACAGGCACCAGAACTTCAAGTGGGGACACAGGCACCAGAACTTCAAGCAGGGAGACAGGCCCCGGAACTTCAAACTGGAACGTAGGCACAGGAACATCAGACTGGAACACTGGCACCGGAGCTTCAGGCTGGAACATGGGTATGGGAACATCAGACTGGAAGGCGGGCACCGAGACATCAGACTGGAAGGCGGGCACCGAGACATCAGACTGGAAGGCAGGCACCGAAACATCAGACTGGAAGGCAGGCACCGAGACATCGGGCTGGAACACTGGCCCTGGTTCTTCAGGCTGGAACGGTGGCTCTGGCTCTTCAGGCTGGAATGCTGGCACCTTGGGCTGGAACACTGGCACCTTGTGCTGGAACACTGGCACCTCGGCTGGAACTCTGGCACCTCGGGCTGGAACTCTGGCACCTCGGGCTGGAACTCTGGCACTTCAGGCTGGAACTCTGGCATTTTGGGCTGGAACTCTGGCACTTCAGGCTGGGATACTGGCACTTCAGGCTGGGATATTGGCACCAGAACTTCAAGCTGGGAAAGATTGGTGGGTGTGGAGGCAGGTTGGGTTAATGGCAGGATCGTTTTGGTTGGGAAAAACTTTCGTTTTTTTCTTTGGCTTAGCCACTTAAGCTCTGTAGGTAACTGCAGGACTGTGGGTAAGGGGTGCAGCAGACTGGAAAGGAGGATTGGGATATGACAGAGAAGTGGTAACAGTAGCTGGGGGAAGTTCTTGCGGGTTTGTAGGCAGCTGAGAAGAGGCAGGTGGGTTGAACGCAGGATAGGTACAGAGAGCAGAAACCAGATATGAGTATTTGGTTGGGAGCAGCGTATACTGGGCTGCGAGGTTGACATGGGTGATGGGGAAACATACATTTGGGTAGGCTGGTGTCTGATGGCAGAGGTGGTTTGTTTGGCTGGAGCTGATTGCACCATGTCAGACCATGCCGAAAGTATAGGTTGTACAAACTGTAGTTTTAAATCTCCCTGTCTAACAAAAGACCAAGGAGACACAATGCACTCAGCAAACCTGTGGAGAACAGGCTGAGTAGTGCTCACAAAAATCGGTGGGATCATCTTCAAAAAGCCACACTAGGGATACAACCTGATTCACATTAAAAGGAGGAATGAAATCATCATGGCCCTCTGGAATACAGGGCAGGGCCAGCTCAGTACAAATCTTGATCAAAGTCTGCACCTCCCCAAACAGTATATAACCATGATCGAGGGAGTGAGCCAAATGGATAGTTGCAAACAACTGGTCACTAGACCATGCTTTCAAAGCTTGGTGGCAATAATCACCACTTTCAGATGCCAGCAGAGAAAAATAAATAACCTCATTGGCATTCGTGTTTGCAACCAAACTGAAACAAAATGGTTCCCCTGTGCAGCCACTTCTGGTCAAGGAGGGCCCTGCTATTCTGTCATAAACCAGATGTGACCAGAACTGTGTGACTGCGACAGAGTGAACCAGACATAAATAGGTGAAAGTAAGTAAGTTTATTAAAGTAAATGCATATAAATGTGAACACACCACCAATACAAACAGAGTGAACAAACCAAACAACCAAATAGTGATAATAAACCAACCAGCATATATAGCAAAAGGGAGTACCAGAATCGTAGTCAAGCGGATGGAACCTTTCCTGACAAGTTGTTTATGAAAGTTGTTAAGGAAATGTATTGTCTTCCGATACCCTTTATGAAAGATGTTTGACTACATGTACTGATTGCATTGGTTTAATTTCTGTTGCTCTATTCTGTAAACGCAAAAATTTAATAAAAATTATTTGAAAAAAAAAATACCAACCATACCACACTAGATCACTCGGGTAATTGTAATGTCCCATTTGCACAACACCAAGGCAAGTAACAGCTTGAACTTAAACAATTGGCTATCTTTTCAAATGAGGGCGATGAACGATTCTGGTCTACACCAAAATGGTCGCTAATCACATTGCACTGGGTTTCCAGGTTACCACACAATATATATTCCAGAAAGTGTAGCAAGATGGCGCCGCTCCTGATGACGTCATGCCGATGAAATGCGTAGGGTGGAGCTATAGCATTATTGCGTCACTTCCTGCTTGGTCCGGGGAATGCATGAGAATCCCTGACCTGCCCTATTCTTTGACTTTTGTCTTTGTTTTTGGTATTTTGCTGCGTATTCCTGACTATTGGTGTTTTGAGAATTGGAGGAATGATCTTTGATGTCTCCTGCCCCTCCTGCTTTAAAAAGTCACTGTTTTTGCTGTCACTTCTTCGTCTGTGTCACTAAACAATCTCTCACTTCCTGACCGAGATGAAGAATGGAGGATTCTTGGCAGCAATTATGGAGTTTAAAGAGACTCTTAAATTGAAAATGGATCTTATAGCTTTGGATGTTAGTCAGATCCGTCAGGACCTAGATGGGTTCAAAGTTAGGGTCTCCGAGGTCGAGAGTAGGGTCTCCACATTGGAGCACTAGACTTATTTAGGAATTAAAGAGCTGCAAGCCTTGCAGCTGCAGGTCAGACGGTTGCAGGAACAGGCTATTGACACAAAAAATCTTAGACAGAACAATATTCGCATCCTAGGTTTACCCGAAAGAGCCGAGGTGATTAAACCCACAGAATTTGCTGAGAAATTATTAACTACTGTATTGGACCCGGATAATGTGCTACCTAGCCTTGTGGGGGAGCGAGCACATAGAGTCTCACTAATACCACCTAAACCTGGAGCCCCCCAGGACATTCTTGTTAGGACTATTGAATTCCCACGATAGAGATAGGATCACCTGTACTATATCGATGTGGGCCTATTATACACACCAATTTGCAAGCATGTTAATGATAGCTACTTAATCATAGCTATGACCACTCAGTTGTTTATTTTTTTGCACTAGAAGTAATTCCCCAGCAAGAACGGGAAGGTGATTTTGACAAAAAGATGCTGCAACAGGAGGCTAAGTGGAATATAATAAAAGAACAACCAGTCCCCCAGGAATGAATACAGCACTTTCTTTCAAGCCATTCCTGTAGAGGTGTAATAGTATCCATAGGGATCACGAGGATCTGCTCTTACCCCGGTCGTATTTTGACTAAGTTACATGGGAATTCCCATGTCTAGAAACCACTATCTATGTAACTTCAGTAAATGTATTATTTTATATTTTTTGTTTTGTTCTGTTTTGTTTTTTTTTTTTGCGATTTTCTTTTTGATAGATATATGTTTTAATATTACTGATTCTGTTGTTGACTCTTTGCGACTGTTCTGCATTACTGGAAGCGGGCTGACCCTTATCTGGTATGGTTAGTTGGTGTGGCGTTCGGGTGCCCCTGGTGGATGAGGAGTTTCCCTTCTCTATGGGAACACACTTCTCCAATAAGAAGTGTGTAGAAAAAATGCTACATGAGATGTTAGGACCTTGTTACTCCAAGGGACAAATGTATTCCTTAGAAGAAGGAGAAAATGCAGACTCAAGTAAAATACTTTGTGATAGTAACACAGTGTAAAGTCAAGATTAATGGCAGGATCAAAAAAGAGGGATTCAATTTATAGCAGGATCAAAAAAGATACCATTAATGAAAAAAGAGGGATGCAATTTCTGACAGGATCAAAAAAGAGGGGTTAAATTTATGGCAAGATCAAAAAAGAGAAATTTAAATTATGGCAGGATCAAAAAAGAAGGATGCAATTTAAGGCAGGTTTAAAAAAGAGGGATGCAATTTATGGCAAAATCAAAAAAGAGGAATTCAATTTTATTGCAGGATCAAAAAAGAGGGATTCAATTTATTGCAGGATTAAAAAAGAGGGATTCAATTTATGGCAGGATCAAAAAAGAAGGATGCAATTTATGGCAGGATCAAAAAAGAGGGGTTCAATTTATGGCAAGATCAAAAAAAGAGGAATTGAATTTATGGCAGGATCAAAAAAGAAGGATCCAATTTATGGCAGGATCAAAAAAGAGAACAAGCACAGAAGGAACATACCGGGATAAAAAGGCAAATACTGAAGCAGATGACAATAAAACTGAATAAGGGATAGGATGATGTCATTTGAGAAATAGATCTACATGCCATCTGTGGTTCATGCCTATGGGGATGCCTGTCCCCAACAGGAAAATCCACTTAACTTCCTGTCCCAGTAACCTTCTGTGCTTGTCTCCTCCATGTACCGACATTTTGATTTTTTTGAACTGCAGAAAAAAGAAAAGGAGTCCATGTTACCAACATGTATAAATTTGAAGTGTTTAGATACATTGGATAACCTCCTCTCATTACTATATGCTGCTCCGTTATAATGTTCACTAATCCTCGTGCGAAGGGGCCTAGTGGTGCATCCTACATATTGTAATTTACAAACATCACATTCTATCACGTAGACTACATACTGAGTACTACAATTTATAAAATCCTTAATAGAAAATACCTTGAATAATTTAAATTGAATAATTGGTGGTATCAATCAAATATGTTAATTTTCTGTGACACTAACTTGATAGGCCAATTTTGTAGAGATTGAGTTTGCATATGTGTATATGAGTATATATATATTTTGCCATATCTGTTTCAAACTAGCTATGACTAAGGCTACTGCTGAAACATGTCAGCTTTATTGTCACTCTGATGTTCCAATAAATGACACTTTAAGGATTACAGTGTTGCCGGCTCTTCTTACTACTGTTGCATTGGAGTGTGTTGGGACACATCGAGCTTCGGCACCTGTGAGTGGACCTGGTGTATGGATTGAATTGTCCCTGCAGAAATCGCTGTTACCCTTCTTCTTTCCATGCTGGATTATCCTTCTACACCTGCCCCAGAGACTTCTACACCACCATTGCTATAAGCTACTGAGATCCATTCATTCCTCCTCCTTATTTTTGGAATACAGAGTGACATTGGAACACACAGATATGAATTGTTTGAGCCAACACAGTGTGTATGAAAGACCTGACAGACTGTCTAAGATTTCACAGGTATATTCTAAAGACATTACGGTTTTATCCACAGATACTATGTGTGCTGCTACCTTTGACAAATAAAGACATTATCCAGCAAGGAAATCAGGATCTAGTGGGACCTTACTGGTTTACAACAATTCATCAATGAATCAATGATTCCCAGAGGGTTGAGAATCAAAAAAATCCCCTCCACACAATATTCAGATTCTTTCCTCACAGAGTGGAACACGATACTTTCTAAATGCTCACTTGGGCTAATGTCCCTGAAGGAATCCCTTCTTCCAATACAACAATTGAGCTCTTATGCTACTTTGTTAGAAGACCTTACGGCTCATATAGATAAATTGGAAGCTAAAATCATGGACACCAAGAGACACAAATATCTCAGTGATTTACAAGACTATGAGCAGGGGGAAGTCTATACATACAAGAAAGCTGAGAGGCCGCACTACATTTTGAAAAACAGACAGAGACGCAGATGCAACACTCACAGACATGTGAGCTTCAGCTCCCTGGATCACTCTGATTCATTACTAGAACTGTCAGATGTGGCTGGTGTTGTCTCTCCACTCTCACCACGCGTCTCCGTGTCATCTGTTTTTTCTAAAGAGGATTCTAACATCGCTCCATCAAAAAACTCCTCTGTGACCCAGGATTCCAGAAACCGAAAAGGAAAACAAGGAGGGGGACCTGTAGTTCCAAAGACAAACAGAACAAGTTACCCACGGAAAGCACGGAACAAGTAATACAAGGACAGGTAGATAATGAGACAACTTGCAATGTCACTAATGTTGTTAATCTATTGGACAGTCCACTTACCCCCTCTGAGGTTTCTTTGCTTTCCAAAGGACTTTCTTTTGCCCCCACTTTTCATTTTGATGACTTTTCTACCATTTTAGATGTTAACAGGTTTGTCCGCAATATTTTGTTAAAAAAACACTTTTTCACTACCACTGATACACCTGTGCCTGCCCCTCTTGAGGATCATGACTGCATAGACTTGCTGGCCAATTTTGATTTTTAAAATATCAAGGCTAAATCTATACTAGAGAGCCTGCAGTCTGAATCCTCTGGGGGCATGTATGGCATATCCAAAGATACTACCTGCACTGGTGATAAACTTTTTTATCCTGTACATTCCAGAGGGAACGCAGTAGACATCTTTCAACAGGTTGTGGAGAAGGAACTCCTGTCTTTGAAAGAAATGATTGACAGTACTGAATCTCGAACGTTTTAACAACATTAGTATGTCTGAAAGACAGGCTCTTGCAGATTTTAAAAATCGCAAAGATATTGTAATTTGAGAGGCAGTCAAAGGTGGAGCTATAGTGGTACTTAATGACAGTGATTACATAATTGAAGCCTTGCGGCAACTTAATGATTCTTCAATGTACCGCCCCCTTAAATCTGATCCCAATCCAGTTTTCAAGAGTAAACTCAAACATCTCTTGGACACAGGTGTGGAAATGGGAGTACTGACAAAAAAGGTCGCAGAGCACCTTTTAGTTGAACATCCAGTTGTCCCTGCATTCCATCATCTCCCCAAGATAAGGATGAGCTCTGGCATGTTCGCATGCTGCATGTGCCGAGCCAGCCAGGAAGTCGGCAATGCGCTGCATTAATCACAGGCAGTGAGACATTTCCCGATCTCTGCAGCCGCACATCGGGAAATGTCTCACTGCTTGTGATTAGCGATGTGCAGTGCCCACTTCCTGGCGGGCTCGGCACGTGCAGCTTGTGAACACACTGGAACTCATCCTTACCCCAAGATACACAAGCCTGAGAGACCTGTAAAAGGTCGTTCAATAGTAGCAGGCATGGGTTCACTCCTAGAGAGATTAGGTGAATGGGTAGACCAGTATTTGCAACCTTTAGTGACAAGACTGCTGGGCTATATAAAAGACACAGCATCAATCCTAAAGCATATAAATGAAGTACAATGGGCAGAGCATTTTTTGTGGGTTACTTTAGACGTCAAGTCTCTCTATTCATGCATACCACATCATCTTGCTTTAGATGCACTACAACATCACTTGTCCAAATATAGCTTTTATGATCCCCAGCTCAAAGAATTCATCATTACGTCTGTCACCTTTTTATTACAACACAATTTACTTTTCCTTTCACGATTACTTCTATGTACAATGCTGTGGCACCTCCGTGGGAGCAAAATTTTCTCCATCATTAGCTAATTTGTACATGGGATGGTGGGAGGAATGTTTTCTTTTTCCACATCTCAATATCTATGCACTCCACATCCATTGGTATGGGCGATACATAGACGACCTGGTCTTAATTTGGAACCACACTGATTCCTCTTTAACTTCTTTTGTTTCATACCTTAAAAATAACAGCCTTAATCTTGAATTCTCTTATGTGAGCAATAAGATCATGATAGATTTCCTAGATATCACACTCAGGGGTAACTCCAGCACTGGTCTTATAAATACTTGAACCTTCCACAAACCTACTGCCGGAAATTCCTTACTTCTGGCCTCCAGCTGCCATCCACCTCATACTATTCGTTCCATCCCAGTGGGTGAGTTTATTGTGTGGTTGTTGACCATGTTTGTTGGGGGATCCAGGTGCACTCAAGTTTGAATGGATGCACAGGGTGGGGGGAGTTGGGGTTTCTGTTTATTACCACTTTTTTGTTGTTTTTTTGCTTCTAGTTTTTTAAGCTACCCTGTTTCCCACAGGGGTGCAATATAAGCCCTAACCCCAAATAAGCCCTACCCTGTTTCCCCAAAAATAAGCCCTACCCTGAAAAGAAGACCTACAAGGACTTTAACTAGGGCTTATTTGGGGGGTAGGGCTTATATTGCAGCCATCACCGACAATCACGCTAGGTCTTATTTTCGGGGAAACAGGGTATATGTCCGCTATTGAAGGAATGATGTTTCTATATGTTTCTATATGTATCACAGATGCTGCAGGTACATTGGCAACTGCCAGCGAAATGCTGGTGGTGGTTGTCCCCTCAAGGGACAGTCTTTGGTGATTCAGATGCAGGACTGAGGTCCTCCAATATATCCCCATGCCCTCCCTTGTGGCCCATGATCTCATGGAATGTCTGGGGGATGAACTCCAAGATTAAGCATGCCCTAGTGTTTAAATTCCTTAAACAATATTCCCCTGATATATGTATTCTCCAGGAAGCACACTTGGTGGGAGGCAGGGTCCTTAGCCTTAGGTAGCCCTGGGTTGGCCACTATTACCATGCCACCCACTCCACTCATGCTAGGGGAGTTAGTATTTTAATCCGTAAATCCCTTCCATTCATACTCCTGGACCTGCATCTGGATCCTGAAGGTAAATACATGGTTCTCCACGCGAGTGTTGATGGCATGCCTTTAATATTGGCTGGGTTGTACAACCCTCCCCCAGCTTCCATTGGACTCCTCCATAAAATAGCACAGATACTGACGTCCCACTCGGTCACTGCTGTGATCTTAGCTGGGGACTTCAATATGGTACCATGCCCCAATATAGACAGAATGTCTCCAGACCCAGCTATAGACTCTCCACTCTCCTGTTGGGCGGTGACCATGGTCCTCACGGATGTCTGGAGATGGAACTACCCAGGGACAAGGGGTTACACCTGTAGCTCTGCCACATACACGGGTATGTCGCGTATCGATCTCATATATGTCAGCAGCCCGGTCTTAGCTAAGGTACAAGAAATCTCTGCTCTCCCTAGAGGGATTTCAGACCACTCGCCTATACTCCTGAAATTACTTACGAGGGTGGCCCCGGGTGACTGCCTGTGGCGCCTATCCAGATACTGGATTTCAGATGAGGGGGTTGAGCCTGTGGTGGAATCGGCCATTAAGGAGTACTGGGCCATAGACCCTGATGGCACGAGACACCGGCAAGATGGGAGGACTTCAAATCCTATATTAAGCAACGATATAGATCGGCTGTGGGCTTGGCATGCTCATCATCCCAGGCTTTGCTTGCCCAAGCGGAGGCCGCTTCCAGAGGTTGGAGTCTGCATATGTCAGAGGTGGGGGGAAGAACCAGAGAAATGATTTGCTTGTGTCCCTTAGGGAAGCTCAGCTCATCAGACTCTCCGCAGCATACAAGCAGCTACTTTATCAATCACAAAGAGTGTTTGAGCAGGGTGAAAGATCAGGCCTCATGCTGGCTTGGCTCTCTCTAGGGAGCTTACAGATACCACACACATTGCTAACATTAAGGATGGGTAGGGGAGGTTGCTATCAGACCTGGGAGACATAAACGCACGCTTTGCAGCCTACTACAGAGACTTATATTCCTCCAGAGTTGAATGCACACCTGCAGAACTCCAATCCTTTCTCAACGGTGTACACTTCCCCACTCTATCGGAGGATGCACGTTTGCAACTAGAGGCCCCAATTACTCTAAAGTAGGTTCAGACGGCGGTGTCCTCTATGCAGGCTGGTAGGACTCCCAGGGATGACGGCCTTCCATCGGAGTTCTTTAAGACACACTGTGCTTCGCTGGCCTCGAGACTTAGGGGGGTCCTCTTAACACCGATTAGAGCAAACACTCTGCCATCCTCTATGATGAGAGCTGTGATTGTGGTCATCCCCAAACCAGGGAAAGACCCAGAGATATGCTCGTCCTATAGACCAAATTTACTGTTAAATGTCGGTGCAAAAATTCTGACTAAAGTACTTGCCAACCGTCTCAATGCAGTGATACTTTCCTTGATCCATGGGGACCAGACTGGCTTCATGCCAGGAAAAGGTACAGACATTAATTTGAGAAGGTTGTTCACAGTGATGGACCGGGTGCCTGGGAAGGGGGAGAGGAGGTGATAGTGTCATTAGATGCTGAAAAGACCTTTGACTCGGTGGAGTGGGACTACCTGTGGAGTGTACTCTGGAGGTTTGGCTTCGGCCCAACTTTTATATCCTGGCTTCAGATGCTATACTCGGATCTGACGGCTAGGGTTCGGACAAATGGCTTACTTTCTGCACCGTTCCCACTCCACTGTGGCACCAGGCAAGGGTGCCCCCTTTCTCCGGCCTTGTTTGCACATGCCATTGAGCCTCTGGCTATCCTCCTCCAATCCTCAATGTCGATCGCTGGCATATCTGTGCACCCCATTGTCGAGAAAGTGTCTATGTATGAGGACGATACCCTTCTCTACCTTAAGGACCCCCACCACTCTTTGTCGGCTGCCCTACAACTGATTGACTCATTTAGCAAATTTTCAGATATTAGAATTAATTGGGACAAATCGGTCCTCTTCTCCCTAAACCAAGGTACACTGCCCTCGAGCCTCCCTGCCCCCTTCCAATGGGTTGATAGTTTTAAATATCTAGGCTTCCAGATCCATAGACACTTGTCAAAGTACCTAGAGTCCAATGTATACCCAGTCCTCCAGAAGCTCATACAGAGGAGCTCTGTCTGGAAGAACTTGCCACTCACCCCTGTGGGACGAGTTAATTTACTCAAAATGTCCTTTCTCCCTACATTTCTCTACGTCTTTAGAAACACCCCCATTAGCATACCCAACTCCTTCTTTACAAAATTAGAACAAATTAATTTATATGGCTGGGGGAGGGTACCGAGAGTTGCTAGGTCCACGCTTCAGATTGCATTGTCTGAGGGTGGCCTCGCCCTCCCCAACTTTAGGATATACTACTGGACTGCAGTCCTCATTTCCGTACGGTGGTGGTTCACACAAGACCAATCCAATCCTTCGGTCAACCTAGAGGCAGCTATACTGGGTTCCTATTCTGAACTAAGTAACATAGTCTACAGGGGGCCTAGGTCCACCATGCAAACCACTATTTCCATGAGGACTACGGTACGGGTGTGGAAACAAGTCTCAAAACATATAGAGGAACTACAGACGTTCTCTCCCCACATACCCTTATGGGGTAATTCGTCGTTGCCCCATCTGCGGACGGTGCCTGACCCACAAGTTTGGACCAGACATGGAGTGAAAACCCTGAGACATGTTATGCCGGAGGGACGATTGCTCCCTTTTGAAGGGCTGAAGGATAAGTTCGGGCTTCCCCCCTGGATGTACTTTAGGTACCTACAATTAAGGCACGCTCTTAGGGCACAATTCCCTGATCCTATTAAGGTCGAACCCTACTCGGTGGAGAGGCTGCTTACATCCCACATCATAGACAGAACATTATCTTCCATCTATCTTAGACTCACCTGCATGGGCAGATCTGCGGCCAGTAGGCCTTATCGGCCTGGCAACGGGACCTTCCGACACTGACTGAGGAGGATTAGTCTGAGGGCCTACAACAGTTTATTCCTCTTATGATCTCCGCAACCCGCAACCACCCCGGGCTTCCACCTGGAGAGATTTGGTGAATGCTGCCCTCCCTCTTTACAAATTGACATATATGGGCCCTAACTGTCCTAAGAAATTTCACAAAATATGGTCGGCATGGGTGGAGGCCAGACGTCTCATGGTGTAGTTTTAGGTGGAGATCTCTCCCCATCATTCCCATCCCTATACCTACGGGGGAACCCCCAGGTTCCCCTGTCTAGTAAAATCAGACAGTATTATAAATATTCCCCCTCTCCCCCCCCCCCTGTTTTTCCCCTATACCCCCCTCTCTCCTTTCCCCCCATAGACTGCACCAACGGCTTCCGCTATTTGTTTTCTTTAAGCTCTTGAAACTATACAATATATATAGTATGTCCAAAGATATGGTCTCCTCGGGTTTGATCTCAAGTTGTTACCATACTTTCAAGCCACTCCGGGATGCAACCCTGAGGTTATACGCTTAATAGATGTATCTTGCTCTTTCCCACTAGTCATGACTAGGGATGAGCTTCGAGTTCGAGTCGAACTCATGTTCACCGAACAGCGAACAATTTGGGGTGTTCGCGGCAAATTCGAATGCCGCGGAACACCCTTTAAAAGTCTATGGGAGAAATCAAAAGTGCTAATTTTAAAGGCTAATATGCAAGTTATTGTCATAAAAAGTGTTTGGGGACCTGGGTCCTGCCCCAGGGGACATGGATCAATGCAAAAAAAAGTTTTAAAAACGGCCGTTTTTTCAGGAGCAGTGATTTTAATAATGCTTAAAGTCAATCAATAAAAGTGTAATATCCCTTTAAATTTCGTACCTGGGGGGTGTCTATAGTGTGCCTGTAAAGGGGCGCATGTTTCCTGTGTTTAGAACAGTCTGACAGCAAAATGACATTTTGAAGGAAAAAACTCATTTAAAACTACTCGCGGCTATTGCATTGCCGACAATACACATAGAAGTTCATTGATAAAAACGGCATGGGAATTCCCCAAAGGAGAACCCCGAACCAAAATTAAAAAAAAAAAATGACGTGGGAGTCCCCCTAAATTCCATACCAGGCCCTTCAGGTCTGGTATGGATATTAAGGGGAACCCCGGCCAAAATTAAAAAAAAAATCCAGGCCCTTCAGGTCTGGTATGGATTTTAAGGGGAACCCCGCGCCAAAAAAAAAAAAAAAAACGGCGTGGGGTCCCCCCAAAAATCCATACCAGACCCTTATCCGAGCATGCAACCTGGCAGGCCGCAGGAAAAGAGGGGGGGACGAGAGTGCGGCCCCCCTCCCTCCTGAACCGTACCAGGCCACATGCCCTCAACATTGGGAGGGTGCTTTGGGGTAGCCCCCCAAAACACCTTGTCCCCATGTTGATGAGGACAAGGGCCTCATCCCCACAACCCTGGCCGGTGGTTGTGGGGGTCTGCGGGCGGAGGGCTTATCGGAATCTGGAAGCCCCCTTTAACAAGGTGACCCCCAGATCCCGGCCCCCCCCCCTGTGTGAAATGGTAAGGGGGTACATAAGTACCCCTACCATTTCACGAAAAAAGTGTCAAAAATGTTAAAAATGACAAGAGACAGTTTTTGACAATTCCTTTATTTAAATGCTTCTTCTTTCTTCTATCTTCCTTCATCTTCTGGTTCTTCTGGTTCTTCTGGCTCTTCTGGTTCTTCCTCCGGCGTTCTCGTCCAGCATCTCCTCCGCGGCGTCTTCTATCTTCTTCTCCTTGGGCCGCTCCGCACCCATGGCATGGGGGGGAGGCTCCCGCTCTTCTCTTCTTCTTTTCTTCTCTTCTTCTCTTCTTCTCTTCTTCATTTTCTTCTCCGGGCCGCTCCGCAATCCAATCCAGTCTCTTGTCATTTTTAACATTTTTGACACTTTCTTCGTGAAATGGTAGGGCCAGGGTTGTGGGGATGAGGCCCTTGTCCTCATCAACATGGGGACAAGGTGTTTTGGGGGGCTACCCCAAAGCACCCTCCCAATGTTGAGGGCATGTGGCCTGGTACGGTTCAGGAGGGAGGGGGGGCCGCACTCTCATCCCCCCCTCTTTTCCTGCGGCCTGCCAGGTTGCGTGCTCGGATAAGGGTCTGGTATGGATTTTTGGGGGGACCCCACGCCGTTTTTTTTTTTTTTTTTTTGGCGCGGGGTTCCCCTTAAAATCCATACCAAACCTGAAGGGTCTGGTATGGAATTTAGGGGGAACCCCACGTCATTTTTTTTTTTTAATTTTGGTTCGGGGTTCCCCTTTGGGGAATTCCCATGCCGTTTTTATCAATGAACTTCTATGTGTATTGTCGGCAATGCAATAGCCGCGAGTAGTTTTAAATGAGTTTTTTCTTTCAAAATGTCATTTTGCTGTCAGACTATTCTAAACACAGGAAACATGCGCCCCTTTACAGGCATACTATAGACACCCCCCAGGTACGAAATTTAAAGGGATATTACACTTTTATTGTTTGACTTTAAGCATTATTAAAATCACTGCTCCTGAAAAAACGGCCGTTTTTAAAACTTTTTTTTGCATTGATCCATGTCCCCTGGGGCAGGACCCAGGTCCCCAAACACTTTTTATGACAATAACTTTCATATAAGCCTTTAAAATTAGCACTTTTGATTATTCATGTTCATGTCCCATAGACTTTAACGGTGTTCGCATGTTGGAACGAACTTTTTTCCTGTTCGCATGTTCTGGTGCGAACCGAACAGGGGGGTGTTCGGCTCATCCCTAGTCATGACGTATGACCCTTATGAGAAGTTATACTATATTGTTTAATGTTCAACATTGTAACCTGTAACACCTGCTGTGCATGACATGTAACTGATTGAAAATTTCAATAAATATTCCTTCTGTTAAAAAAAGAACTGGTCCAACAATTTCAAATATAGAGATAGGGGGGCGTGGCCAAACAGCGCATGTAGTAGGACGCACTTCTCCTCTGCTCCACCGAGAATCCTGCTCGTTTATCCTGTGGATCGTCCATCCAGCCCAGTGACGAATCGAACAGAACCGCACACTACCCGAGCCCCTGCCGCTCCACTTTACCGACAAATTTGCAGCCAAATACCATGTCAAAATAGGGTAAGGACACCGGAGGCCCGCCCGCGGCTCAGGCCCAAGATGGCGCTTTTCCACAAAGATCACAGAAAGAAAAATACAAAGAGGCTACCCAGAGACTCTTATTTGGCAGCAAAACATCTAAAGATCAGAAATCTCCTACATCTGACCTCAGTGAAGAGGAGGGAAGCCAGCTGGAGATAGATAACACCATTCCACTGGAAGATGGCAATGGATCCTCTGCAGACTGGGCCGCAGTAAGTACAGTTGAACATCCATTACAAGTCACTCAGACACCATCCCTGCCTCTAGATACTGCTGAACCCACTCTAAGAGACATACGCTCAGCAGTAACTATTTGTAATAGGTCCATCTCAAATCTGACAGATGAAGTAAAAGGTATTAAAGCTGAGATCTCCTTTGTGAGACAGGATATGCAAAAGCTAAGAGAGAGCACGGCTGCTGTGGAGAGCAGGGAAAGCGTGATCGAAGATGATTTGGCACCCATGCAAAGGGACTTAAAGTATAACTGTCATCTTACAGACCAGCACGCGGCTCGTCTGGATGATTTGGAAAATTGCATGCGCCGCAATAATTTCCGAGCCCTGGGCTTTCCAGAAAGAGTGGAGGGTAAAGATCTGGTCACCTTTATTGAACAATGGTTGCTCACTACATTTGGCAAGGAGGCCTTCTCCCCACTATTTGCGGTTGAGAGAGCGCATAGGGTTCCATCCCGCCCGTTAACCCCAGGCAACCACCCTCGAGCGTTCCTTTTTAAGCTACTCAACTACAAAGATAGGGATGCTGTTCTTGCTAAAGCCAGAACCATGGGAGGCAAACTAGCCATCGACAACTCCAAAATCTCCTTGTTTTCCGACTTCTCTGCTGCACTTCAGAAACAGCGTGCAAAGTCATTGATGTCAAAAGAAGATTAAGGGAACTTAACTTGTCCTATGCAATGCTGTACCCTGCTCGCCTCCGTGTGGTCGCACTTGGAGAAACCCACTTCTTTGATCATCCTGCCATGGTGGCTCAATGGCTAGACAGAGAAGACAGGGCCCTTAAAGCTGCCAAATCCCAAAGAGATGCACCTGCCTAAAAGGTTTGTCACATGCTTACAACAGGCTGACACAGCCTGGTCTTTTTTCTTGCAGTCGGAATGCTGGGCCGCGGATGGGCCTCAGTTTTGGATTTTTTGTTTTTCTTGTTCTATATATTTTTTTCTATTTTTTATTATAAAAAAGAGGGGGAGAAGGGAAAAGGGAAGGAAGAAGAAAAGGAGAAAATTCCCCTTCTTTTCATATATACACATCTCTTTTTCTTTTTGAACACATTTGTTTAGAGCGGATTGTTCACTTATCCATATCCTCTGCTTAGGCGGACAAGGAGGAATGTTTGCTTTGCCTCTTCTATACTCAGAACAATGCTACGTACTTGCCGCAGACGTGAAACCCCTGCAAGAACTGACCTGCTGGTTAACCGGGAGTTTTCGGGGCTTTTACCCCCCACACCTGTTGTGTGGGAAATGCTAAAGTTGCAGTCACTATGGCTGCGTGTTATGTTGACTTTTAGAGTTATGTCTTACAATACACCACACCTTGAGCTCAAGATTTTTTATTATTTTGTTTCCTTCTACCCTGACCTATTAGAAACTCAATTTTTGCTTTGTAGGATGACATCCTTTAGACAGATGCCTCTATTTACTCCTGGCAGAGAGGTAATATATACCATAATATCTTTTCTATGCAAAATACGGATACACAATACTGGAGACCTGCTGGGAGACATGCTAATTTTGCCAATGAATCAGATGCAATACTGTGATGGCTAAGCTGACTATCATGACGTCAGGGGGCTGGGTAGTCCAGTAAAACGGATGGTGGTCCTTCGGCATATCAGGTCAATGGATGTTGGTATAATTTATCTACAGGAGACCCACTTCTCCACAGATTCTAATCCCAGCTTTAGTCCATGATTATACACGAATCAGTATCATGCGACCTACTCTACTTACTCTAGAGGGACAAGTATACTGATAAGGAAAGATATTCGGTTTAATTGTATTAGGAAAAGCATAGACCCGGCGGGTAGATATATATTTCTGCTGTGCACAATTTCAGGTTTAAGGTGTATCCTTGCAAGTATTTATATACCCCCACCATACTCTTCGGAAATTATTAGACACCTGGCAAGATTCACGGCCCAGTATCCAGAGGTACCCTTACTGGCAATGGGAGATTACAATAATTTTCTAAACCCTTTTAAAGACAAATTACCTGTACCCGTACCTAATACATGTCAAGCAGGAGGTAGTACCCCCTTTGCTAAAATGCTTGGAGAAATGGGATTGATAGATCTGTGGAGGTGTAAACATTTAGATGACAAAAAATACTCTTGCTATTCAGCTTCATATGGGGGGTTATCCAGGATAGACCTAGGACTGGGGAATGACAAAATGGTACAACTAGTACTGGACTCAGGATATGCTGATAGGCATATCTCTGACCATTCCACATTCTGGGTAACCATTTCATTACCAGGTAATACTAGACGCCCAATCTGGAAGCTTAACCCTTTCTGGCTTTCGTTGTTTACGGAGCCGGACCCCATACAAAATGCGCTCAATCTTTTTTCGGTAGATAATGTTGGCACTGCCAAACTGGGGGTGGTTTGGGATGCAGCGAAGGCCTTTTTGAGAGGGCAGCTTATTAAGACAATATCAAATATTAAAATGGATACTAAGGCTTGGGAGTTGATGGTGAGAAATATGGTCACTGAGACTGAGAATACCTATACTAATAACCCTAATGAGGATACCAGAAGAGCCTGGTTAAGTGCACAATCAATGTCTGGGCAACTGGCGTTGCAGTTGGCGGAGAACAAACGTTTTTTTTTTGCAACAATCACATTTTGAGGAGGGTGAGATGACTGGTCACATGCTTGCAGTAATGGCAAGGGCACAGCAGTCCTCCTCCCTCATCTCCGCCATTTGGGGAACCCTGAAATGCTCTACCCCTGATATCACAAAAATTTTCAAGGATTTTTATGCTGATATTTATACCTCCAAGGTGGCACCCACTGACGGAGCAATAGATGATTTTTTGAGGAGTTGTGAGCTCCCCAGCTTGTCAATAGAGGATAGGGCCATGCTTGATGCATCCTTAACAGAAGAAGAACTAGACATCGCTTTATCCCAGACTAAAAATAACAAGTCACCAGGTAAAGACGGCCTCCCTTCGGTGCGCCCCTAAGTGAATATGTCTAAATTGGGCCCAAAGTGTCAGTATTTTGTGTGGCTACCATTATATTCCAGCACTGTCTTAACCCTCTCGGTAATGGAGTGCACCAGAGCTTTACAGTTTGCAACTGGAGTTCTCTTCCACTTCTCCATGATGACATCAGAGAGCTCTTGGATGTCTTCCACCTTCCATTTTAGGATGTCCCACAGATGCTCAATAGGGTTTAGGTCTGGAGACATGCTTGGCCAGTCCATCACCTTTACCCTCAGCTTCTTTGGCAAGGCAGTGGTTGGCTTCTTTGGCAAGGCAGTGGTCATCTTGGAGGTGTGTTTGGGGTCGTTATCATGTTGGAATACTGCCCTGTGGCCCAGTCTCTGAAGGGAGGGGATCGTGCTCTGCTTCAGTATGTCACAGTACATTTTTGCATCCATGGATCCCTCAATGAACTGTAGCTCCCCAGTGCTGGCAGCACTCATGCATCCCCAGACCATGACACTCCCACCACAATGCTTGACTAGGCAAGACACATTTGTCTTTGTACTCCTCACCTGGTTGCCACCACACATGCTTGACACCATCTGAACTTAATAAGTTTATCTTGGTGACATCAGACCACAGGACATGGTTTCAGTAATCCATGTCCTTAGTCTGCTTGTCTTTAGCAAACTGTTTGCAGGCTTTCTTGTGCATCATCTTTAGAAGAGGCTATCTTCTGGGATGGCAGCCATGCAGACCAATTTGATGCAGTGTGTGGTGCATGGTCTGAGCACTGACAGGCTGACCTCCCCACCCCTTCAACCTCTGCTGCAATGCTGGCAGCACTCATACATCTATTTCCCAAAGACAACCTCTGGATATGACGCTCAGCATGTGCACTCAACTTCTTTGGTCGACCATGGCGAGGCCTGTTCTGAGTGGAACCTGTCCTGTTAAACTGCTGTATGGTCAAGGTCACCATGCTGCATCTCAGTTTCAGGGTCTTGGGATTCTTCTTATAGCCTAGGCCAGCTTTATGTAGAGCAACAATTCTTTTTTTCAGATCCTCAGAGAGTTCTTTGCCATGAGGTGCCATGTTGAACTTCCAGTGACCAGTAGGAGAGAGTGAGAACGATAACACCAAATTTAACACGCCTTCTCCCCATTCACACCTGAGACCTTGTAACACTAACGAGTCATATGAAAGCAGGTAGGGAAAATGGCTAATTGGGCCCAATTTGGGCATTTTCACTTAGCGGTGTACTCACTTTTGTTGCCAGCAGTTTTGACATTATTGGCTGTGTGTTGAGTTATTTTGAGGGAATAGCAATTTTACACTGTTATACAAGCTGTACATTCACTACTTTACATCGTAGCAAAGTGTTGTTTCTTCAGTGTGAAAAGATATAATACAATATTTACAAAAATGTGAGGGGTGTACTCACTTTTGGGAGATAATGTATATATCCTTAAATTACCCCCATGAAGAGGTGACTTTAACCTTCTACTACTCCTGAAAGAAAAACGGTGAATATATCGGTTGAGGTCCTTGACACCACTAGGGTTGAATACAGAGATGAATCTCCAAGTGTTTTTAGAGACCTAGAGGTTATCTGTTTCCTTTCTTTGGTTTGTTGGTTTGTTTTGTTTGTCTGTTTTACTGCCTTCTTGTGTGATATCTATTTCTTCCTCCTTAGGTGCTGTATCATAGGAATGTACTCATGGTATTTGCACTGATAGCTACTGTAGCCTGTTAAATTTGGCTTTTATTGGGGTATTCCCTAGAACTAACTTTGCAGGAATACCTAACATCAAGGGACTGTAAGGGAGCACAAAAAGACGATGAACCAAAACCTTGTACAGTCCCTTTAAAGTTGAGTTTGAGTGGCAGCACATCCGTGAAGGGGTTAGTATCATAAGGAACATGCAGTTGCCTGTTCCACTCCATCCAGACAAAGCTAAGCTAAGGTTTTAGCGAAGCCCATTGAAGTCATTAGCATCATGTGATGCCACTCGTGGTACTTGGATAAAGTCTCTGGCTGCAGCCACTTTCTGCTCAAGTGAATGAGATCATACATTTGAATCCTACAGCCTACAATAGAGCAATAATCCAGTGTTTTTCTAATGAATTTGTGTTATACAATTTGTGCCACAAACATGTATACAGTAGAAGCTGCCTGCATTAGTACATGCCATTCAGATTTCTGCTTATCCCTTTCATGACTAAGCCTATTTTTGACATTTGGTGTTTACAAGTTAAAATCTGTATTTTTTGCTAGAAAATTACTTAGAGCCCCCAAACATTATATATATATATATATATATATATATATATATATATATATATATATATATATATATTTTTAGCAGATAATCTAGAGAATAAAATGGCGATTGTTGCAATATTTTATGTTATACGGTATTTGTGCAGCAGTGTTTTAAACTTTTTGGGAAAAGGGACACTTTCATGTTTTTTAAAAAAACGAAACAGTAAAGTTAGTCCAATTTTTTGTATAATGTGAAAGATGATGTTATGCCAAGTAAATAGATACCAAACATCTCAAGCTTTATAATTGCATGCACTCGTGGAATGGTGACAAACTACGGTACCTAAAAATCTCCATAGGCGACACTTTCAATTTTTTTTATGGTTACCAGGTTAGAGTTACAGAGGAGGTGCTAGAATTATTGCTCTCACTCTGACGATCATGGCAATACCTCACATGTGTGATTTGAACACCGTTTACATATGCAGGCGTGATTTCCGTATTCCGTTTCCTTATTTATTTTATTTATTTTTATATTAATAAATTGTGTTTAAAAAAAATAATTTTTTGATCACTTTTATTGCTGTCACAAGGAATGTACACACTCTTGTGACAGTAATAGGTGGTGACAGGTACTCTTTATGGAGGGATCGGAGGTCTAAAAGACCCCCGATCCCACCTTTGCACTTCAAAGTATTCAGATCGCCATTTTTGGCGATTCTGAATACTGTATATTTTTTTAAATATTGACAACCGAGTAAATGGGAAGTGACATCATGACGTCGCTTCCATGTTTACAATCAGGAGACTGGAATGAAGCCTTTTCTGGTGGGACAGGAGGCTCAGTTAGTGCGGCTGGAAGGGGGGACGTCCCCTCCCACTCCTCCGGTATGACAGCTTTTAGCCGCATCGGTTGTTATCCCTGGAAAGCTGATCGCCGGCTCTAAAAAAACGGTACCGGGATGATGCCTGCAGCTGCGGGCATCATCCCGGTATGACCCCCGAAAGCCGAGTATGCACATCTGCATACTCTCGGCGGCAAGGGGTTAAAATAACGCCTCAAACAAGTAAGACTGAAGGCAGCCTGTGATTCACATACAACCTCCAGACACAGAGCTAAGCAATTGATGCATTTCTCAGAGACTGAGACACTGTCAATTAACTTTTTCCTTGTCAAAAGAAGTTTATTGAGTATACAATGTTATAAAGATACATAAAGTAAGTTTACAAGGATCTATAAAGTAAGCTCATTGTTTTACAGTAGGGTTTATATAGGTAAATATCATGAAATTTCAAATATTAAACATTGGGTTCACGTAAACCTAAATTAAAGATATATATCATTTCCTTAGTTACTTTTGTAGGTATTTAAATGATTTATACCTACTATACATATTGTTTACAAGTAGAGTGTATATAGGTCAAATAAATTCTGATAATGAGCTTTAATCGTAAGGTGGAGAAAAGGAAAGAGAAAGAAGAAAAAGGGTTGAAAGGTAGAGGTATGGTCCACAAGGTTGTCCCGCTCGTCAGTTTATTATTCTTTTTAGTTCTCTTTGAAGCCTTAGAATGGGTGTCTCTGTAAGTCATTTAATCTGTTACCATGGCAACAGGACAGAGTCATTGAAGTTTGACAGGAACTGTTGTTTTATCCAAGGATGCCAAAGTTTTTCAAATTTTGGAATTTGATTTTGATCGATGGCTACCATCTTAGCATGGGACATTGTATTATTCATTCTGTGAATTGTTTCTGCTAGTACCAATGTAGGAGATTTCCATGCCTTGGCCACTGTTTGTTTTGCAGCCATTATTAGTTGGATCATAAGTTTGAATTGAGAGAGTGTTAACCATTCCGGTTTTAGATTAAGTAAAGTTAAATATGGATCTGGTTGTATTATTTTTTTAAATATTTTAGATGCAATCACGAAGACTTCCTTCCAGAAGGTTTGGATTACTGGGCATGTCCACCATATGTGTAAATATGTGCCTATTTCTGGGCATCCTCGAAAACAAAGAGCTGAGGTATTAGGTGAATATTTTGCCACTCTAGCGGGTACAAGGTACCAGCGAGTTAGGACTTTATAATTTGTCTCCAGTGCTAAGATGTTGGGTGAAGATGACTTAGATGTGAGCCATATGTTAGACCAGTCTGTGTCTTCTAAAGTTCGTCCCAGGTCCTCCTCCCACCTCTGAACGTAAGAGGGTCTATTAAGATTTGCTACTCCATATAATTGATTATAAAGTGATGAAATTGTACCTTTAGCAAATGGATCTTTTGTACAGATTGATTCAAAAATGGATAATTGGGATAATGGTGTATCCCCCTTTAGGAATGGTGTATAGAAATTTTTGATTTGGAGATATCTAAATATCTCAGAGTTTGGTAGATCATATTTTTCTCTAAGCAATGGGAATGAAAGGAATGATTTAGATGCTATGAAGTCATTTAGTGTCTGAATGCCTGATGTTGTCCAAGCTTTAAAAGAATTTGGGTAGATCCATGCCGGATAAAAGGCCGGATTTCTGATAAAAGAAAGGAGAGGATTGTGTGGAGATTGTAACTGATATTTGGTTTTTAGTTTATCCCAGAGAGATAAGAAGTGTTTAGTTATGGGATTATGAATTTTAGAGCGGTCTTTAGGATCAAGCCATAATAAATTTGATATTAATAGAGGGTCATTTTCTGAAGCCTCTATAAATACCCATAATGGGATTTCCTGTTTTGCATGGTATTTGGACAGACTGGCCAAATGTGCTGCTCTGTAGTAGTTAGTAAAATTAGGGTATCCCAGGCCTCCTTTATTTTTGGGAAGATGTAGTGTGTGTATAGGTATACGTGGTTTAGAAGAGCCCCATATAAACGAAGTTGCTCTTTTTTGTACTATTCTCAAAAAATAGGAAGGAATTGGAATAGGGAGGACTCTGAATAGATAAAGCAATTTGGGTAGAATAGTCATTTTGATTGCATTAATCTTCCCTATCCAGGATAAAGGAAGTTGCGACCATTGTTTTATTAGATTTGTGATCTGTCTTAATACAGGAGGATAATTGGTTGAGAATAAGTCAGAATGAGATGCTGTTAAATGAATTCCAAGATATGGGATTGATTTTTCTGCCCATGTGAATGGGAGTGCAGCCCTAGCCGGGATCAATTCCATGTTTGTGAGTGAAATATTAAGCACTAGGCATTTCTTAGGATTAATCATAAGGCCGGATAGGGCTGCAAACCCATCAAGAGCTGGTATTAAGTTAGGACCAGAGACCTGTGGTGATGATAGAAAAAGTTATATATCGTCTGCAAATATACATAATTTGTGTGTAATACCTCCTACTTCAATGCCAGTTATAGTTTGGTTTGTTCTGATGTATTGGGCCATGGGTTCGAGTATAAGGGCAAATAATAAGGGAGATAATGGGCAACCCTGTCGGGTACCTCTTTCGATATTAAAGGCTTCAGATTTGTATCCAGCATATTTTATATAGGCTTTGGGTTTATTATATAATGCTTTGATCCATGTTAAAAAGTGGGGTCCAAAACCCCATTTTTGTAATGAATATTGCATATATTGCCAGGATACTGTGTCAAATGCCCTCTTAATATCGAGAGATAGAAAACATAAAGGGATTTTCCGTTTTTTAGCAATATGTGCCAATAACACTGCCCTGCGTATATTATCGCCTGCCTGTCTATTTGGCATGAAGCCTACTTGATCTCTATGTATTAATTTTCCTATAATGCTATTGAGGCGTTTTGCTATTATTTTTGCTAATAATTTAATATCGAGGTTTAACAGAGAGATAGGCCGATAATTCACACAGGAAGTATCATCAGAAAGGGGTTTTGGGATCATACAAACAATTGCCATTAGTGTTTCTTGCCGAAAAGAATGTCCATCTAGAAGTTTGTTAAAAGTTTCAGTGAGAATGGGAGAGAGTATTTCTGAGAATGTTTTATAGTATAAAGCCGAGTAGCCATCTGGGCCTGGTCTTTTATTAAGTTTTAGGTCTGTTATGGCGTTAGCAACTTCATCTATAGTTATAGGCTCATCCAAACTGCTTTTTTGATTTTGAGATAACTCAGGTAAGGTTATTTTTGAGAAGAAGGATTCAGCCTCTGTAGGATTAAATTCATTGTTTGTCTTGTATAAAGTTGCGAGATGTGAGTGAAATTTATGGACTATTTTAACTGGATTACAAGTGTAAACATTTTTTGATAACTTCAAACGTATTGGTTTGAAAGATTTGTTAGTTGAATTTAATGCCCGAGCCAAATATGTACCTGGTTTGTTTGTATTCATGTAGAAATTGTGTTTGGAGCGTTTGAGGGATTTATCAACTGACTCCGTGAGAAATAGATCGTATTCCAATCTAGATTTTTCCAGATGAGATTTTGTACTCTGAGATGGATTATCTTGGAATGATATGTAGGCTGCATTAAAATTGAGTTCTAGTTTTTTTGCTAGATTTTTGCGTTCCCGTTTAAATAGTGCCATTTGTCTTTGTATTGTACCACGCAAGACAGGCTTATGAGCTTCCCACAGTGTTATTGGGGAGATGTCTGTTGTATTATTAATTGATATGTATTCCTTTAAAGCTTGTTCAATGGCCATCTGATGTAGTGGGTGTTTGAGCATTATGTCCGGTAAGTACCACGTTGGGTCATGCGCTTTTGGTATGGCTGAGGCTATAGTAGTGTATACTGCATTATGGTCAGACCACGGAATCGGAATTATATCTGATGCAATAATTTCTGGTATCATTCCTATTGTTAGAAAAATACGATCTATTCTGGTGAAGGTTTGATGAGGGTGCGAGAAATAAGTGAATTTCTTTTTCATTGGGTTACTTTCTCTCCATGAATCTACCAGATTGTATTTGGAAAGAAGTTGAGAAAAAGGTAATCTAGAGGTTATTTTGGATGGTGTAAAAGGTGATTTATCTAGAAATGGGAGGAGGACCTGGTTCGAATCCCCACACATTATCACTGTTCCTATTTTGTGTGTATTAATCACTTGTAATATATGTGAGAGGAATGGTGTAGGTTGTTTGTTAGGAGCGTAGTAGGAAATCACCGTGATTGCTGTATCCATTATATAACCCATGAGTATCAGGTATCTACCTTCTGGGTCTTTAATTTCTGATGATAAGGTGAATGGTGTGGATCGGTGAAATGCAATTAGAGTTCCCCTTTGCTTGGTACAGGCAGAAGCCGTGTAAATTTGTTGATAAAAAGGAGAAATATATTTTGGAGTAGAATCTTTGGTGAAGTGTGTTTCTTGGAGGCATACTATGTGAGCCTTCTTGTTATGGAAAGTACGGAAGGCTTTGGTCCTTTTTTGAGGGACATTTATTCCCTGAACATTCAGGGAAAGTATATTCAGTGGTGCTATGGCAATAGATCAAATAGTTTTGACTTACTTTTTGTTATGCAGAGCTGACTGCGCAGATCAACCTGTGTGGACTGAAGAGATGAATAGATAGAAAAGAAACCAGTGAATTCTGGAGTAAAGAGTAAACAAAAAACATACGAGATTAGATGATACATTGTATAAATTATTTTTTGCAAGTAATCACAATTTACCCGTGAAAGAGAATAAATATCTCTCTCAGGGGAATAAGTGCCTTCGTCACACTCCCACATAATATGGTTGGGAGAATGAGGAGGGCTAATGGGGGTACACGGATCTTCCGCTTACAGGAGAGAAGTGCTATGTCAAAAGACATCAAAATGATGTTTCATTAATTGGAGTGCAGAATATAGTTTTTGTTGAAATTATTTATTCCAGGGTGGTTATATATGGTTAGTCTTCCCCTAGGCTAAATAATTCAGTTAGAAAGGTACTGTTAATAACTTTGGTATTGATGAAGATAGTTTGAATTATTTTGGGATTTTAACCCTTTTAGAGTAAACAATTACATATTTTATTCATACGTAACTGTTTAGATATGTTAACTCATAAAATTGAGGTTGTATTGCTTCAGATTAGAATAAACAAAAACATAATTCTAGGAACTAGTTAGGTAAAAATATATTTGTTTTAAGAAAAGAAAGAAAAAGCTTCCATTACTTCTGGATTATTGAACATATTTGTCCTAAAAAGTAATAAATCTATTGTTATTACCTGATAATATATAACTGAACAAGAATTTCCTTATTTCACTTATATATTCTAAGGCTATATGAATCAGAAGTAATAAGAAATATAACTGGAATGTAACATGATCCCACACAGTGTGTGACTATCAGAATGCAGTTACATTCAGTTATAAATATAGGTTTTTTATAGAGAACCATCTCTTAGTATAATAAATGAAGAGATATCAGGAATTAGGATGTCAGTCCATTGAATCTTCTTGGTCCATGGATGATGTGGCATAACGGCCTCTTTTGTGAGAATGGTGATTCCCATTTTGTTCTGAAATTTTCTGGGTGCTGCCTGAAGGTGAAGATGATGCCATTCTTCTGCGTGTGGGAGTGTTGCTGCTTGTGGGTTCTGTCAGATTTAATTTTAAAAGGGTTTGTTGTAGTTCATCTGCTGATCTGCTTCTGTAAATTGTACCTTGGTAGTTAAATCTGACTGAAAAGGGGAAGCCCCATTGATACATAATGTTGTGGCGTTGCAGTTCCATTAGTTGGGGTTTCATGGATCGTCTTTTAGTAATAGTAAGTTGGGATAGGTCAGCAAAAATTTGATAATTGTGTCCTTGAAAATTAAGTTCCTTTTTTTCTCTTGCAGCAATTAGTATTTGTTCTTTCGTTCTGTAATAATGAAATTTTGTGATTATATCACGTGGGGGTCCATCTTTCTTTTTGGCTGTGAGGGCTCTGTGTACTCTGTCCAGTTCTAAACGTTCAATAGGGATATCTGGCTTTAGTTCTTGTAATAGAGCAGTAATAGTAGATTGCAGGTCTGTCACAGTTTCAGGTATTCCCCTTATGCGTAAGTTTGAACGTCTGGCTCTATTTTTGTAATCTTCGAGCTTAGTTTGAAGTATTAAATTCTCTTTTTTTAATTGTTCCAATTCTGTTATATTTTCTTGGGTTGTAATTTCAATTTCATCCATTTTTATTTCTAAAGCTGCGGTGCGGTTTCCCAGCTCTCTTATTTCTTTGGTTAGGTTTTTTGTTATTTGGTCTGAGGTTTGTTTTAAAGCCTTATGAAGCATCTTTTCAAATTGTAATAATATTACTGGGGATACTGAGGAGGCTTGTGGAGAAGTTTGTGAGAGGATTTGTTCTGTATCTGACTCAAATTGAGAGTCTTGCTGTGACATTTTCTGTCTGTGAGAGCGCCCTGATGCTGTATCTTGTGAGGTGACTGGAGCTGCTTCAGCTGCAGTGAGTGCCTGTGAGCTCTTTGTGAGGTGATTTTTATTTCTGCCACGGTTTCCTCCCAGTACCATATTTCCTGCCCAAACTTTCACAGTTTGTTCCCTGGGGCAAAAAGGTTCAAATGGGTACCTTTTGAGCCTGCAGGCTCCGCTTTGTCCTTCTCTTCTCTCCTCAGCGGTGTGGAGCTCTAACAATGCATGTCTGCTCTGCTAGGCTCCGCCTCCTGCCCCCCCGTGAATTAACTTTTTCATTGTCAGCACAATTCATAGCAAAACATGACATTTTCTGTGGAAGCAGAAACACAGAAAGAACCAGAATTAATTAAGTATCAGAAACTAAGCAGCAACTTGGAATTTTCAACATAATGATGAGGCTGATAAAGAAGAACTGCTGGTAATGCTAATCATTTATATTCTAAAAGAGTTGTTTGCATGTCGTCCCTTTCAAGAGGTACAGTGCCTTTATTAAACTAAACTCTTAAAGCAGTTCAATACTAATGCCTCATACACACGGTCGGAATTTCCGACAGAAAAAGTTCGATGGGAGCTTTTGGTCAGATATTCCAACCGTGTATATGCCCCATTGGACTTTTCTGTTGGAATTTCTGACGGACTTAGATATAGAACATGTTCTAAATTTTTCCGTCGGAAATGCAGAGGTTATCCCGTTGGCAAGTCCAACCATGTGTATGCGGCATAAGAGTCACAGAAAGAATTAAAGGGATTTGATGAGATGGTTTAGTATTACAAACAAGGCAGAGGCAAGAACACCATACAAGACACTCCTCAACATCCACCAAATCTCTACAATCAAGATCTTCCACTCTAAGCCAACAACTTAATAAAGCTGATGCTGACACTGAAGCTTCTAAGATTCAGGCAGCCTTTGCTTGAAAGAAAGTAGAGATGGAAGTGGAAGCTGCAGACTCTCCACCCAAAAAACACCAATGAAACCAGAAGCTGCAGGAATTGCATGCACGAAAGCACTAAAGAAAGCAGAGATGGAAGCAGAGATGGAAGCAGAAGCTATGCACAAGAGAGAAGAGACGGAAGCTTTGCAAAAACAATGGCAGCACACCACAGTCATGGCAAGGTTAAAGGTTTAGGGCAAGCTGCTAGCAAAAGTGAAGGATGTAACAGCAGCAGACACTCAGTTGCATTTTACGCATCATATTCATCACACTCCCTCCCCAAACTTCAGCTCCCAGCCACAGCAGCTGTATTCTTCAATCAAAGTTAGTACACCAAATATACCTCCTCTCAAGACAATCTGCCTTCTCACTCCTGCGTACACCAGGCTTTTTCACTGCAGCAAACTGTAGACACTGCTATACAGATAAGAGACAATACACTTTACCATGGGGATATTCAATAACCTCCTACTAATACACTGCCTCACAGCCGCAACGCAACACAGCAACTCTGCAACTCAACAACTCTGAGCCAATGTCAGGCATGAAAGCCTTTGTTCCAGCATTCCTCCCAAAGTTGCTCAATCTCAGCACAGCAGCCAATGTAACTGACTTTGTTCCACGTATAGCTGTGCATCTAAAGTCTGAAAACTCAAACATGACACAGTTTGTTAAATACATGCTCCACAAAGCTCACGAAGACAGGTCTCACTAAGTTTAATGACAAACCTGAAAACTACAGAGGCTGGAAATCCACCTTCAAAGCCACCATCAGTGAAGTAGCTGTCAAACCGACAGAAGAACTATTACCTCAATCAGCTGAATATATCAAAAGACTCAAAGCTGTTCACATTGACAACCCAGCTGCAGGTCTAATGCCGTGTACACACAATCGGAAATTCGGCCAGCAAAAACCTGATAAGAGCTTTTGGTCGGAAAATGCGACCGTGTGTATGCTCCATCAGACTTTTGCTAGCTGAATTTCCGCCAGCAAAAGATTGAGAGCATGTTCTCAATTTTTCCGACAGAAAAAGTTTCTATCGGAAATTCCGTTTGTGTGTATGCAATTCCGATGCGCAAAAAAACACGCATGCTCAGAATCAAGTACAAGACGGAGCCGCTCAGTCTGGTAAAACGACTGTTCATAATGGAGATGGCACATTTGTCACACTGCAAATTTTTAAATCTTTCAATGCAGCACATTCTCTTCTTCTTTATAATGCTAGAAGAATGAAGTTGTTTTGCTGCTGATATTCACACAGAGTTCTCACAAACGTATTTCTTTGTTTTTTCTCATGATCTCATGAATCTTTTTTGTTTTTAAAGCCAGATCTCCATCATAATGTTTTTTTTTTTAATAGTCTTTTTTAATTTTTTTTTTAATCAAGATCTCCTGTTGTATTGTATTTTTTTTAATTATTTTATAGTCATCTCCATATTTTTTTGTATGTCACTTTTCCACAACACCATTATTATCTTGTATTTGTAAACCTCAAGGAGGTTGCATGGTGTTGGTGTCCCTTGTTAATTTGACATTGTATTTTTGAAATGTACCTGCCTACTCATCAAAAAACTGTCCTATTTGAAGAAAAACACACCGGCAAGTATTTTTATATAAAAAAATCTCCATTTATTCTGGCTCATAACAAAATAAAGAGGGAAGGCAACGCTGGAAAAACAGCTGGAATTTGCGAAGCCTTTGGCCCCCAGGCCAGACATCAACTCTGTGGATAAAAAAATTGGTAGCTTGAGAAGTCCATATAGAAAGTAGCATAATCTGATCCAGGACTCCCAGAGATCAGAAACAGCAGCAGATGACATATATGTCCCCAGGCTGTGGTACTACAACAGGCTGCATCTTCTGTCAGACCAGATTGAACCCAGGCCATCACTTTCTTGTCTTTCATGTAACCTTCCCTCCATGCTTCCTTGCAGCCTTCCCTGCAGCCTTTTCTGCAGGCTGTGGCTCTGGAGGTGGACTTGTGGCAGGAGGAGGAGGAGGATGGGTGAGTGTACATAAGTGGATGTCATCCGTCATTTAGCCACTCAACCCCTTATGGATGGCCTCAAAAATAATTTTCTCGTATTTGCGGTGTGGGCCCTCCTCCATTTGCTGCAAATTTGAGGCTATATAGATGCCATAGGTCTCTACAGCATTGAGGGGGTCTTTCAGGGCGTCATTAGCCTCCTTAATGAGGCCCAGTGCTGCCTCCTCCACGTTCCTCCCCTTCTTGGGCCTTTTTGTTTTAAGGTGGAGGGGAGGCACCTGGGATTGGGCGAGAGACCAATCCCAGGTGAAAGGCCTCAAATATGTCCTTTTTAGAGATGGTGGACATATTGAAGAGGGCTGACTATGATGGGAAGTATGGACCGTACACCAACCCTAATGAAAGAAAGGCCAAGATCATGACTAAAGTTGTGAAGAGTCTATGCTGGAATTTTGGGGTACGACGATCCAAGGAGCAACTGATGAAACGCTGGTCAGACCTGAAACTGGGGGAGCAGGATCAGTACAGAAGGATCAAGAAAGTGCTTCTAAAAAGTAAGTAGTTGTCGTGTGTTCCTATTATTATTATCCCTTGCATGCTGTGCCATGTGCTTTTCTTTACTGTTGGACAGTTTAAAATGGCTACTTTCATGTTCATGGGCACAGTAATCGTTCATAGTAAACATCGTTCATTTGCCAAATAAATACAATGTTTTTGCTAGATACAGGGTTAACTACATTTGGTCATGATAATTTGTATTCAAAGAAGTTTAGGACATTGTTGTCTAGATGTGTTTCAAACTAGAATGAATTGCAAACTTGATTCAGTGTAATGTAAGGAGAGGACACTCAGCAGCTGTTTACACATCTGGACTCGGGAGCACTAGTGTGGGACACAAGAACAAGCTTTTTAGGGTGTCCCACACAGGTGCTCCAGTGGATACTTGGGGTGTCTACATGTGTGAAACTTGTCCAAAAATGGTAAGTATTCCAGCTTTGGTAAGGTAAAAAATCATGTCTTCAGCTTTGAACTATGCTAAAACAGACAATTGTACCCCACTTCCAAGCAATGTTTCATATTCCTATTTCTGGCCTCAAATGTCAGTGTGCTAAGTATACCATTTGTTTCATTCTCATAGGGGAGCAAAGACTCGGAAAATATGAGGACACCAGGGACCCCCTCACCTCCTGAAGAAGGGGAACAGAGGTCACAACCTGAGGACGAGGAGGAAGGAGAGGTGGTTGAAATTAACACCACAACAGGTCAGTGTCTGACACCACAGATTCAGGTAATAGATGTATGCCTGCATATTTTTAATACATGGTGTGTATTTTTATTTTAGGTGATGTTGAGGTTGTGGTACCAAAATCGAGTCATTTCACCAGTGACAGTGCACAATGGCTTATCCAGGAAATCAGATTTTGTAGTCATGATTTGGACCTTATCAAAGAAAAAACCAAGGAAATTGAACAAAGACTGAAGAACATGATTGATGTACTAAGGAGAATCTAAATCCTAAAAAGATTCCTGTTTTTTTTTTTTCCTATAAATTTTATCTAAAGTTTTAATACAGTTTAACCACTTGAGCCCCGGACCATTATGCTGCCTAAGGACCAGAGGTCTTTTTCCAATTTGGCACTGCGTCGCTTTAACTTTTAATTGCGCGATCATGCAATGCTGTACCCAAACGAAATTTGCGTCCTTTTCTTCCCACAAATAGAGCTTTCTTTTGATGGTATTTGATCACCTCTGCAGTTTTTATTTTTTGCGCTACAAACAGAAAAAGACCGAAAATTTTGAAAAAAAATGATATTTTCTACTTTTTGTTATAAAAAAAATCCAATAAACTCAATTTTAGTCATACATTTAGGCCAAAATGTATTCAGCCACATGTCTTTGGTAAAAAAAATGTCAATAAGCGTATATTTATTGGTTTGCGCAAAAGTTATAGCGTCTACAAACTAGGGTACATTTTCTGGAATTTACACAGCTTTTAGTTTATGACTGCCTATGTCATTTCTTGAGGTGCAAAATGGCAGGGCAGTACAAAACCCCCACAAATGACCCCATTTTGGAAAGTAGACACCCCAAGGAAATTGCTGATAGGCATGTTGAACCCATTGAATATTTATTTTTTTTGTCCCAAGTGATTGAATAATGACAAAAAAAAAAAAAAAATATTTACAAAAAGTTGTCACTAAATGATATATTGCTCACACAGGCCATGGGCCTATGTGGAATTGCACCCCAAAATACATTTAGCTGCTTCTCCTGAGTAAGGGGATACCACATGTGTGGGACTTTTTGGGAGCCTAGGCGCGTACGGGACCCCGAAAACCAATCACCGCCTTCAGGATTTCTAAGGGTGTAAATTTTTGATTTCACTCTTCACTGCCTATCACAGTTTCGGAGGCCATAAAATGCCCAGGTGGCACAAACCCCCCCCCCAAATGACCCCATTTTGGAAAGTAGACACCCCAAGCTATTTGCTGAGAGGCATATTGAGTCCATGTAATATTTTATATTTTGACACAAGTTGCGGGAATGTGACACTTTTTTTTTTTGTTTTGCACAAAGTTGTCACTTAATGATATATTGCTCACACAGGCCATGGGCATATGTGGAATTGCACCCCAAAATACATTTAGATGCTTCTCCTGAGTATGGGGATACCACATGTGTGGGACTTTTTGGGAGCCTAGCCGCGTACGGGGCCCCGAAAACCAATCACCGCCTTCAGGATTTCTAAGGGCGTGAATTTTTGATTTTACTCTTCACTGCCTATCACCGTTTCGGAGGCCATGGAATGCCCAGGTGGCACAAAACCCCCCAAAATGACCCCATTTTGGAAAGTAGACACCCCAAGCTATTTGCTGAGAGGCATGGTGAGTATTTTGCAGCTCTCATTTGTTTTTGAAAATGAAGAAAGACAAGAAAAAACATTTTTTTTTTTTCTTTTTTCAAATTTCAAAACTTTGTGACAAAAAGTGAGGTCTGCAAAATACTCACTATACCTCTCAGCAAATAGCTTTGGGTGTCTACTTTCCAAAATGGGGTCATTTGGGGGGGTTTTGTGCCACCTGGGCTTTCCATGACCTCCGAAACTGTGATAGGCAGTGAAGAGTGAAATCAAAAATTCACGCCCTTAGAAAGCCTGAAGGCGGTGCTTGGTTTTCGGGGTCCCGTACGCGGCTAGGCTCCCAAAAAGTCTCACACATGTGGTATCCCCGTACTCAGGAGAAGCAGCAGAATGTATTTTGGGGTGTAATTTCACATATTCCCATGGCATGTTTGAGCAATATATCATTTAGTGACAACTTTGTGCAAAAAAAAAAAAAAAAAAAAAAAATTTGTCTCTTTCCCGCAACTTGTGTCGCAATATAAAATATTCCATGGACTCGACATGCCTCTCAGCAAATAGCTTGGGGTGTCTACTTTCCAAAATGGGGTCATTTGGGGGGGTTTTGAACTGTCCTGGCATTTTATGCACAACATTTAGAAGCGTATGTCACACATCACCCACTCTTCTAACCACTTGAAGACAAAGCCCTTTCTGACACTTATTGTTTACATGAAAAAGTTATTTTTTTTTGCAAGAAAATAACTTTGAACCCCCAAACATTATATATTTTTTTAAAGCAAATGCCCTACAGATTAAAATGGTGGGTGTTTCATTTTTTTTTTTCGCACAGTATTTGCGCAGAGATTTTTCAAACGCATTTTTTGGGGAAAAAACACACTTTTTTAAATTTTAATGCACTAAAACACACTATATTGCCCAAATGTTTCATGAAATAAAAAAGATGATCTTAGGCTGAGTACATGGATACCAAACATGACATGCTTTACAATTGCGCACAAACGTGCAGTGGCAACAAAATAAATACATTTTTAAAAGCCTTTAAAAGCCTTTACAGGTTACCACTTTAGATTTACAGAGGAGGTCTACTGCTAAAATTACTGCCCTCGATCTGACCTTCGCGGTGATACCTCACATGCATGGTGCAATTGCTGTTTACGTTTGACGACAGACCGCCGCTTGCGTTCGCCTTAGCGCAAGAGCAGGGGGCGACAGGGGTGCTTTTTTTTTTTTTCTTTATTATTTTTTTGCTTTTTTATCTTATTTTTAAACTGTTCCTTTCATTTTTTTTTTTTTTTTTTATCATTTTTATTGTTATCTCGGGGAATGTAAATATCCCCTATGATAGCAATAGGTAGTGACAGGTACTCTTTTTTGAAAAAATTGGGGTCTATTAGACCCTAGATCTCTCCTCTGCCCTCAAAGCATCTGACCACACCAAGATCGGTGTGATAAAATGCTTCCCCAATTTCCCAATGGCGCTATTTACATCCGGCGAAATCTAAGTCATAAAATGCTCGTAGCTTCCGGTTTCTTAGGCCATAGAGATGTTTGGAGCCACTCTGGTCTCTGATCAGCTCTATGGTCAGCTGGCTGAATCACCGGCTGCATTCTCAGGTTCCCTGTTGAGACAGGAGAGCCAGAGAAAAACACAGAAGACGGTGGGGGGGGCATTCCCTCCCACGGCTTGTAAAGGCAGTCTAGAGGCTAATTAGCTGCTAGGATTGCTTTTACATGAAAGCCGACCGCTGGCTGAAAAGAATGATACCAAGATGATACCTAAACCTGCAGGCATCATTATGGTATAACCACTCAAAGTTGTGAATGGCGTACCTGAAGACAAAAAAATGGTTAACAATAAAGCACAGTAAACGGTAAAGTATAAATAATTACATACCTGAAAAACAAACATGATAAAACATAATAACAATAAAACATTGCAGAATAGAATACAGTAAAAAAGAGCAGAACAATAGAGAGAGAGAATAGAGAGAGAGAACAATAAAACGACAACAATTTTTTTTTTATTTTATATATATTTTTTTTTTTACACTTTTTTTGTAACTAACTTTTATAACGGTAACCGGTTCCAGGTTCGGGTCTCTCAAAATGCGATGGCATCTTGGGAGACCCTGTGAAAGTGTGCCTAGTCTGTGGAATGCTGTACCCTACGCTAATACTCAACTAGTGAATGGTAGCGTTCAAAACATTCACCAATGCAAAGACCAGGATTGTCAGGACAGGAGGGACAATGATAGCGGGTGTCACTCCTATATCCGCGCTTGCTGCAGACACGACATCTTTTTTGGGGGGGTTCGTTGGGTAGGGGTACTCGGGAGGACATAAAGAAAATGCCTCTCATGCAGCCGACTGCATTTGGTTGGGGATGTGAATGGGGGAAGTACGGGCGCTGCAGAAGTGGTGGGTTCCCAATTAGGATTGGCGAATGCAGCAGGAAGGGCACTATGGGCACGACGGGCCTGTGTTTGTCTTCTTGGTGGCAGCGGACACTACTTGTGCTTGCCACCTCACCAGCTTGAACTGCACTTATGGGACTCGCCACGTCACCAAGTGTTACTGCAGTGCTGGTTTGACTACGACCGGGGTGTACTAGGCCGCTGGTGCTTGCCAGTTCACCAAAACGCTACAAAAAAAACTGTTAGCGATGGCAGGGATCAGGCCTGACTCTGCGAACGCTGCAGTTATGCGTTTAGTGTTTTGTAAGTGACAGTGATCGATCGATACTGCACTTGGGTGGGCTGGGCTGGGCTGGGCGGAGGGGCAAAACGCAGGTGCTAGCAGGTATCTGGGCTGATCCCGCTAACACTGCGTTTTTGGGAACCCTAAACTGCTGGAGACGCTAGTATAGATCTGATCGGATCAGATATTGATCCGATCAGATACTATACCACTAAGGGAGGTGTATGGTGTGTGCGTGGGTGTTAGCGGTACTGGCGCTAACCTGACGCTGCCTGGGGCTGGTGCTTGCTAGTTCACCAAAACGCTACCAAAAAAACTGTTAGCGATCGCAGGGATCAGGCCTGACTCTGCGAACGCTGCAGTTATGCATTTAGTGTTTTGTAAGTGACAGTGATCGATCGATACTGCACTTGGGTGGGCTGGGCCGGGCCGGGCGGAGGGGCAAAACGCAGGTGCTAGCAGGTATCTGGGCTGATCCCGCTAACACTGCGTTTTTGGGAACCCTAAACTGCTGGGGACGCCAGTATAGATCTGATCGGATCAGATATTGATCCGTTCAGATACTATACCACTAAGGGAGGTGTACGGTGCGTGCGTGGGTGTTAGCGGTACTGGCGCTAACCTGACGCTGCCTGGGGCTGGTGCTTGCCAGTTCACCAAAATGCTACCAAAAAAACTGTTAGCGATCGCAGGGATCAGGCCTGACTCTGCGAACGCTGCAGTTATGCGTTTAGTGCCTTGTAAGTGAAAGTGATCGATCGATACTGCACTTGGGTGGGCTGGGCGGAGGGGCAAAACGCAGGTGCTAGCAGGTATCTGGGCTGATCCCGCTAACACTGCGTTTTTGGGAACCCTAAACTGCTGGGGACGCTAGTATAGATCTGATCGGATCAGATATTGATCCGTTCAGATACTATACCACTAAAGGAGGCGCATGCTGCGTGCGTGGGTGTTAGCGGTACTGGCGCTAATCTGACGCTGCCTGGGGCGACGCATATCACCGCCGGGCGATCGGGGGGCTAAACCTTTATTCGGTAATAAACGGCGGGTTCCCTGACACTATAAAAAATAAACAAACTAACCAGCGTCACCCGTAACGGTTATACGGTGATCAGTGGTGAAAGGGTTAACTAGGGGGCAATCAAGGGGTTAAAACATTTATTAGATAGTATATGGGGGTCCCTGTCGCTATAAAATGCTGACGGCGAACCTAAATATTTACCTCACTAACTAGCGTCACCAGCGACACTAATACAGCGATCAGAAAAATGATCGCTTAGCAACACTGGTGACAGGGGGTGATCAAGGGGTTAAAACTTTATTAGGGGGGGTTAGGGGGTATCCTAGACCTAAAGGGGGGTAATACTCACTGTTCCAACACTGTAACTGTCACAAACTGACACCATGCAGTAATCAGAAAAAAAAAACAAAAAACTGCTGGTGTCAGTTTGTGACAGGGAGGGGGGGGTGATTGGGGGGGGATCGGGGGGGGGTCGGGGTGTTTTGTATGCCTGGCATGTTCTACTGTGTTGTGTAGTGTTGGTGCACTCACATTGATGTCTTCTCTCCTCGGCGCTGCAACGGAATACCGAGCCGAGGAGAGATGACATCATTTCCTTTGCTGCTGTTTAGCATACAGCAGCAAAGGAAGTGATCTGATTGGCCGGCGGCGATCGCGAGGGGGGGGCCACGAACGGATGGCCTCCCCCTCATCTCCGATCGCCGGGGGACCAAACGGGACCGCCTCGGGCGGCGGGGGGGGTCCGATCGGACCCCCCACCCGCGGGAGGCAAATCACGTACATGTACGTGATTTTGCCTGCCCGTGCCGCCTTGCCGACGTAAATCGGCGTGAGGCGGTCCTTAAGTGGTTAAAAGCCAAATTTGGAAGATGCACACAGTGTGACAACATGTGCTATCTGCCATCAGGGGATTACAATGTACGCGTTTTGTGGGTGCATCCCCTTCCTCCCAAAACTCTAGTAGGTGAGAGGAAGTGGTTGCACCCCCAAAACACATCCATTGATCCCCCATGATGGGACATAGCACATGTTGACATTAGGTATGGGATAAGAAATTAAATCCCCATTTTGACTCACAATTTGTGTGCATCTTCTAAATTTGGCTTTTACAGGGGTGACGTCACCCCATCTGATGAAGGCAAGATCAAGACCTTTTTCACACTATAAAATGTCTGATATTGCCTTCTTTTTGCAATGTTGAACTTTGGTAGTTCCAGAGTTGTGTATGTTATGTTTGAAACATGCCTGTTTCTGTATTTTTAAAAACATTTCAAGGTAAAACTTTGAAAAAACAAATGTGTTTTTTTTTTTTACTGCCAAAAGCTTTATAAAACGCACATGTGAATGTGCATGGAGTAAAAGGTTTTATACTCAACAATGTGTGGCTTCTTCTTTCAATGATCAATACCAGTTTTTGTGTTAAGTTTGTGTTTACAGTGACAATGGGTGTTATTTAATAATGGAAAAACCACTTGGCACTACAAGTGCACTAGGAGAACCTAGGAGAAAGCAAAAATAAACCAAAGCAGTAAATGAAAATCAAGATTTTATCTGATAAAAGAGAAAATGTATTCAAAGTTTGCTGGCATAGCAATGGCCCCCCTACCCATAAAATATTCTACATATTTTTCTCACACTTCACGGGTGCTTTGGGGGGGCAAGCCAGGACAGACAGCTTCCAGGGCCGTCATTGTTTCCTGTAGTCCAGCCATAGGCCCAACTGAGGCAACATAATTAGGATTATTGCGTTTCAAAAAGTTATGCAGGATGCAGCAACATAAAATGATGTGATTTAGTTTGTACTCCGCCATATTTATGGCTGTTTGAAATAGGTGGAACTGGCTAGCCAGTATCCCAAACACATTGGGAGTGTGGCAGTCCTTCCACATTCTCCTCCGGAGGTGGCAATCCCAAGCCGCCACTCTTGAGACGTCGATAGAACTCAATCCGGACAACTACTCCACCATCTGACATCTGGCCATTCCTCCCCACATCCACATACAGAAACTCATATGTCGCCGACACCACCGCCATCAACACAATACTATTAAACCCCTTGTAATTATAATAGTATGACCCTGAATGGGGTGGTGGGACGACGTGGACGTGCTTCCCATTGATTGCCCCTCCGCAGTTAGGAAAGCCCCACCGCTGGGCAAATTGGGAAGCCACAATCTGCCATTCCTGTGGCGTTGAAGGAAACTGTGGAGTCAAACAAAAAAAAAAATAGTCATTTTGCACATAAACATTGCAAGCAGATTAGACACAAACATTGTTGGCCAACATCAGTATAACATTTATTTTAAGGAGTCAGCTAACAGGTGGGTGTGGTGCTGCGCTAATCCAGGTAAATAAATAAATGCATAAGTGCAACCGTGCTCTAGTGTTGGTGAGTCAGGAGCTCATCACCTGACCTAAACATAAAGTGTGTGTTAAACTCAAACAACGTTAAGGAAAATATCAGATATAGATATACTATGCCCAATCTAAAAAAAGAATAAATAAATAAACCAATAAATATGATCAAACTATCCGGACTATGAAAAATAGCAATAATAACATCAACATGAGTGGTATTAAACGCATGCAGTGTCAAACTGAACATCTAGTGCTTATATACTGTAAATAAGTGGGTGACTAAAGCATAAATAGCATAATAACAACTTCCTAAAAATAAAACAAAAAGGTGCAATGTTACACTGTACGTCCAGAGAGATCACAATGCCTGTGAGAAAATGCAATACAATGTCCAGTGCAAACAATAAGTGCTCAAAATTGTCTCAAGCCTTAAATGCAGTCCAAGAGACAGTGGCTTGTGCAATAGCAAAGTCTCCAATAGTTTATCAATCTTCAACGTGCCAAACAGTGAAAATAGTGCAAACAGCAAACTGGATTATAAAGTCAATCACTTAAAGGGTGAGAAGTGTGAAGTGTATAAATCCCGTCCTCTTCATTTAGCAATCCTACACTGGTGGATAATGGCCCCTACCTCATTATACTGAGGTTACAGCATAAGTCAGACACCGCTTAAGGAAGCTCCTATGGGGGTTGGTCCTGGGTCCCCGACTATCTCTCTCTATACCTCAGGTCCACAGGGTGCATGGCGGCTGAAGGAGAAACAAGGATGCCATATAGTGTAGTATTTAAAACATATATACTTTATTCATAGATAAAACAGAGGTACTCACACAACGAAACGACAGAGGATGCATATAACCAGACGAGCGGCGAGCTCGTACACTGCTGACAGTGGGAGGTGCCTGTCCCTACGCGTGGCATCACGGATCACATGACTTCATCAGGGGATCTGAATAAGAACGAGTCTGAAAAGCGCAAATTGTCTCTCACCAAACTTCTAATAACGCAAGATAAACATGAGATTAGCAGAAGCAAAAAGAGGACCCTAAAAAAGGGGACACTTGTACCCCCCCCCCCCGGTACAACGGGAATTTATAGGTGAACAAAGAGAATTTTATAAAAACATATTATTTATTGAAAAATGCTTAAAAAAGCATAAAAGCATGATAGAAATACACAAAATTATCCATACAAAATATTGTGCAAAGTACAGAAGTTTTTTTACACATGGTGTATTTTTTACAACTCCAAATATGAACACCTATTTCTCCATAAGCCTGACATGTTTCAGGATGATGTCCCTTCTTCAGAGGCATTTTTAAGAGAGAAAAATGGATGTGTTCTGAAAAACAGGTGAGATAAACTTAACATAGACATTGTTCAGGTCAAAATCAACATTATGGCATCTGAAAGTTTCCAATTTACATACCAATATCAAACTTTATAGGGAGAATTGTGTAAGAATGTACAAAAAAAGTTTTCTTGCAAGGTTAAAATAAATGTCGACCGCAAGTTGTCCACCAATAAGATGATGGACTCCATCCGGGCTCAGAGAAGCCCACACAAAGGCCCCAAGAGAAAGGACGACCCCCACCACATCCACAGCAGAGCCCTGAGGGATAATTTAAATGATTTGATTTATTACATTTAGTTATATGATTTCAAAAATACATATCAGAAAACCACATAAGAAAAACTACCTCTCCTATAACCCATGTATCAGAGCTGACTGCTTTCCATCTTCATTTAAATGTTTAGAAAGAAACACTTATGAATAAAACCTTCCTATGCAGTTACAAATAACTGCAAGGAAGCCAATAGAGATAACTTAGAAGTAGGAGAAAAGAAGGGAAGAGAAAATTCTTCTCCCTTTCTTGGAAACCGCAAAGCATAGAGATGGAAAGAGATCAAATTACCTTTTAACTTTTAAATATAGAAATATATAAATGCAGCGCTAATTTACAAAGTGTAAGAATCCACAACATCACACAGGGATGAATGTGGAACTGGTGACAATTTATAAATCCGATGAGAAAAAATAAATTGTGAATCCTATAGAAATACTGCCAATGTGTACATAAACAAGATATATTATTTCCAATATCCTGTGAAGAAAAAACAATAAAAAACTGTCTGTGATAAGAGAGTATTCTTCAATACCATATCCTGTGAAGTAAACAACAAAAAACTGTCCGTGATAAGAGAATAAATGCAGTATGGCCCCAAAAAGACTTCAAAATTGTGAAAGTGATGCCTTTTCTACCCAAGGGATATGGTAAAGCAGACTTCTTCCTGTGACATATACCAACATGCAGGAGGAAAGCTGAAAAGTGTCAGGTACGCTTACCAGAGAGGATGGACACACTCACCATAGGGCGGTGGGTCAATCAGGCGTATGGATCATTCGATCCGACAGGTGTTTGATAGAAGAAGATGATGGAGATGTACTTCAATAACGTACTTCAATAACTCCACAGCGGTGGGGGGACAGTTTGTCGTCTTATACCACCCATGTGGTAGCACGGTTTAGGTATATAGACGACATACTGATGATATGGAATGGCACACCAGAGGTCTTACAAACTTTCATACATATTATGAACAAAAATATATTTAATCTATATTTTACTATGACCTTTAATGACACTTCTATTACATTTCTCAATCTAAACTTTACTAAATCAACTGATGTTTTTTTATTCAGCGGTCTCTATCAAAAGGAGACCGCTGGAAACATTATCTTACATGTGTCCAGCTCGCATCCCAAATCCTTAGTGTTGTCCATTCCATATGGGCAATATCTGAGGCTGAGACGTAATTGCTCCACGGGCACTGATAATAACCAATAACCACTTACAACAAACAACACAAAATCATTAAAACCATCTTACAGAAGCATTGGCATCTGCTACAAATCTATCCTAATTTAAAATCACATGTGTCTGCGACACCCACCATCACTTTCAGACGAGCACGCTCACTAAGAGACCATTTGGTCAAAAGTGAGTACACTGGTACCTTTCGCTCCGATGCGTGTAAAGGATTTGGAACTTTCACCTGTGGTGGGTGTACTTGCTGCCGTTATATGAATACACAGATAAAATTTGTATTACCCAATGGCAAGATGTACAGGCCTAGACATTATGCCAATTGCAAAACGCTTGGTGTTATTTACCTTCTAACATGCCAATGTAAATGTTTTTACGTTGGCCAAACAAAATTGGAGTTCTATAGGAGAGCAGCATGAAACATCACCAACATGAGACAGGTGAACCCTGACCTCCCTCTGGGGTGACATGAGCGGGCAATTTTCCCTTGTTCATTTCACCTTTCTCGACCGGGTTCATCCGGACAGTAGAGGTGGTGACTGGAACAAGATCTTATTCCAGAGGGAGGTCCGTTGGTTTGCTGTTTTCAATGCAATTCTGTTCCCAGGACTCAACACTCAAATTAGTTTCCATCCATTCTTGAACGGTTTTGTGTCGGGGGGATGTGAAAAATAGTGACTCATCTAAAAATGTGCCATACTTTCAGTTAACATGTTAAACGTTCGATTAAGAAATTGTGTAATTGTAAGGCATACTCATGATTTTCATATCATTGCAATATCATATGATAAAAAATGACATGATGTGATTGATGTTATAACTGATGAGAATATTGCACTACATAATTTGATGTTGGATGTCTTTTCATATAATCAAAATTATGTCTGCCTTTCTGTTTTGTACCCATTTCTGTCCAACATAATTCCATTATGTGTATCTGGTTATGTCCATATACTCATTAATATAAATTTTCGATGCATAATTAGACTAGTTCATTAATTATTTGAAGATTTTTATAGGTACATTTATTTTTGCCGCCTACTATCCCATTCGGGTTTTGGTTTATCCCCGTCCAGCGCACGGGGGCCCTTTCTTCCCATACTTTGATGGGAGGTCGGGCCTCTAATTTACATTGCATGCCCAATCGGCCCTGGTTGACTGTGCAATTGCAATTGTATTGCGCCGGTGGGCTTTATCTGCATGACGCTCCTCCGCTATTTCGGTAGAGGGCGGGTGCTGTGCAGATTCTGCCTTGGAGGTCTCCTTTGAATGTTTCCTATTTGGGTCCCTGCAAGCCCTCCGGGGATGTTCCCCAGTATCTTTTTTCTACATGTGTCTTATGATTTGGTCCGCAGTGTTTTGTGTTTTGTGGTTGCCATAGAAATGCTCCAGTTCCATTTCAAACAGCCTATCACGTTACTGGATATGCTTTTCTCCTCTTTTCCCCTCCCCTTCCTCGGTCTGCAGCATCGCTTTTTGCTTTTTTTTCATCTTTCTTTTTAACATTGCGATGCAATGATGTCATCGCGTTATATGCAATGACGCGGCCCTTCTAAATATCCCACTCTGCTGACACCACTACAATGATCAGCACTGTGCAGGCGCTGGCGGCCTTTAAAGCCTGCAGATGGCGTCCTGTCCAGTGCAAACTACACCTGCCAACAAGCAACAACACCCCAGCCACCTGTGTATTGCATCCATATTTAAAAGTAAGTTAAAAGATCATTTGATCTTTTTCCATCTCTATGCTTTGTTTCCTAAAAAGGGAGAAAAATGTTCTCTTCCTCTCTTTTCTCCTACTTCTAATTTGTCTCTATTGGCTTCCTTGCAGTTATTTGTAACTGCATAGGAAGGTTTTATTCATATTTTTTATTCTTTCTAAACATTTAAATGAAGATGGAAAGCAGTCAGCTCTGATACATGGGTTATAGGAGAGGTAGTTTTTTTCTTGTGGTTTTCTAATATGTATTTTTCAAATCATATAACTAAATGTAATAAATCAAATCATTTAAATTATCCCTCAGAGCTCTGCTGTGGATGTGGTGGGGGTCGTCCTTTCTCTTGGGGCCTTTGTGTGGGCTTCTCTGAGCCCCGACGGAGTCCATCATCTTATTGGTGGACAACTTGCGGTCGACGTTTATTTTAACTGTGCAAGAAAACTGTTTTTTTGTACATTCTTACACAATTCTCCCTATAAAATTCAATATTGGTATGTATATTGGACACTTTCAGATGCCATAATGTTGATTTTGCCCTGACCAATGACTAGTTTATCTTACCTGTTTTTCAGAATACATCAATTTTTCTCTCCTAAAAACACCTCTGAAGAAGGGACATCATCCTGAAACATGTCAGGCTTATGGAGAAATATGTGTTCATATTTGGAGTTGTAAAAAATACACCATGTGTAAAAAAACTTCTGTACTTTGCACAATATTTTCTATGGATTATTACTGGTGCATGGATTTCTATCATGTTTTTATGCTTTTTTAAGCATTTTTCAATAAATAATATGTTTTTATAAAATTCTCTTTGTTCGCCTATAAAGTCCCACTGTACTGGGGGGTACTAGTGTCCCTTTTTTAGGGTCCTCTTTTTGCAATAGATTTTGGGATGTTGGCAACATTTTATTGAGAACTAAATATTCTCTTTGTGGTTCACCATTATATACGAGATTAGCAGAAGGAGCCCAAAGGGTGGCGTGCTGGGTATTGCACTTCCTTTTTCTAGTCCCGTCATACCTCACCGTGTTCTTGACGGTCGGAATTTGGTGTGACCATGTGTATGCAAGATAGCTTGAGCGAAATCCCATCGGAATTCCGTTGAAAAAACCATCAGAGCTTAAACGCTGCTTGGAACAAACTCGAGCATAGCTTTGGCAACACAGAAGCCAATGAGGATGCTTTATTTATCAACTTAAGAACTGCCCCACGCAGATATACTATGGCAGAGCGACCCTCCTGCATAAAATCAGGTACCTGTACAGGGTCTGGGGCACATGTGCGTGTCGCTGGCGACCCGCTTCTGCTGTGATTGTACACAGCGAAAGCCAATCAGTGGGTCCAGTGGACACGATGTCCGCCGGAACCTGCCAATTGTTGTAAAAAAGGCAGACCACCTTTCTGTCAGAGAGGAAGATGGAGATCTTGTGTTTCTGCTAAGTGAAGAGAATCAAACGGTATTTCCGTATACCTGACAAGACCAGCTAGTTATAATCACAGCAATTACCACACTCACAAGACCCTCTCATTTTCAAAAACTGTAATGCCCTGTACACTCGGTCGGATTTTCCGATGGAAAAAAGTGCGATCGGATTGCGTTGTTGGAAATTCCGATCGTATGTGGGCTCCATCGGACTTTTTCCGTCGAAATTTCTGACACACAAAGTTTGAGAGCAGGATATAAAATATTCCGACAACACAACCCGATTATTTAAATTCCGATCTTGTGTACACAAATCCGATGCACAAAGTGCCACGCATGCTCAGAATAAATTAAGAGACAAAAGTTATTGGCTACTGCCCCGTTTATAGTCCCGACATACGTGTTTTACGTCACCTCGTTCAGAACGATTGGATTTTCCGAAAACTTTGTGTGACCGTGTGTATGGAAGACAAGTTTGGCCCAAAATCTGTCCGAAAAAATCCGATGGATTTTGTTGTTGGAGTGTCCGATCAATGTCCGATCGTGTGTACAGGGCATTACAGTATGTCACAGTCTGAGAATACAGAACTTAAACTAACTAGCAGATTAATCCAAGTTAACCTTATATGAACTTATATAAAGATGGGGTCACTTCTGTTCAGTCATATTACTTCACTAAGCAGAAACACGGATCTCTGTTTTCCTCAAGTTAAGCCATCCCCCACACAGTTAGAAAGCACTCCCTAGGAGCACATTTAACCCTTTGATCGCCCCTGATGTTAACCCCTTCTCTGCCAGTGTCAGTACAGTGAGATTGCATTTTTTTAGCACTGATAACTGGTTCCCAAAAAGTGTCACTTACTGTCCAATTTGTCGGCTGCAATGTCACAGTCTCACTAAAAATAACTGATCGCTGCCATTACTAGTAAAAAAAAAAATCCATAAATCTATCCCATAGTTTGTAGACGTTATAACTTTGCGCAAACCAATCAATATACGCTTATTGGGATTATTTTACCAAAAATATGTAGCAGAATACATATTGGCCTAAATATTGTTTTTTTTTCAAAATTGACATTTTTTTTTTGTTTATAGCGCAAAAAATAAAAACTGCAGAGGTGATAAAATACCACCAAAAGAAGGCTCTATTTGTTAGAACAAAAAGGAAATAAATTGTATTTGGGTACAGCATTGCACATCCATGTAGTTGTCAGTTAAATAGCGCAGTGCCGGATCGTAAAAAATTACCTGGTAATGAAGGGGGGGTAAACCTTCTGGGGCTTAAGTGGTTAAAGGTTGAAAAGCTTCCAAACATTATCTAGCAGATACATTCTCAAGTTTCAAGAGCTCAGTGACCTTCTCTTGGAGCTACAGCTCACCAAAACTTCTACCCACCCGTCCTCAGTTACCTAGCTAATGCTCGTGGGGTCAACCCAATAGTCTCCAAGGTACCTTATGGTATACAAGAAAAATAGGCATCACTTGGGTCAAGGTACAAGGAAGAAAATAACGTTTCCTTTACTTATTTTTTTCTACTTGTGTATGCTTTATTAGGATAATTGCATATACCAAGAATGATCCAAATGTATGCTCTGTGGAGCCCAACCCTGTCGGTTTACCTTCTCCAAGGCCTGCAAGCTTACACATTTCACACAGAGATGGCAGAGGTCCAGTATCAGTAAAAAGGACCAATATTCTAACTACATCTACTACACTCCTGAAAAGACTGATGAGAACAAGATAAATCGAGAACCCAAATCCCCAAAATCTCATACATAAAAACCACACTTGCTTTGGAAATGTATTGGTTGAAAAGAAACCATTAAAAGAATGCAAAGAACTTTTCTCAAAATGTTGGTTTGGCTTCAAATGCTATACTTCCATGGAATACTATGCTAAAAACTGTAAGGTTACTATTAAGTGGTTAAAGGCGGCAACAGTGAATATCACGTGCAAGTGATTAATTAATTACAAGCTTCACTTTGTCAAAAGGTAATCCTCCTGAGGGAAAGCATGGTGGGAAGAGCATAGAAAAAAAGCCTCATGCTCCAGCTTTCTCTACATGTACAGATGTCTGTGGAGAAGGACACTGTGAGAAATCCTGTGCCACAATATGCTTAGTTTGTGTATACCCCAAGGGTCAAATTGAAAAGACTGTATACTATTCTAGATGATCAGAGTAACCGATCCCTCGCACCTGACCTGTTAAACATTACAAGGAATGCCTTACTATATACCCTGGGACCTGTGCTGGCATTACAGAAGTTTCAAGCAGGACAGCCACTGATCTCGTAATGGCTCTCCTGAATGCAGTGGACTAACACCATTGTTCTTTCTCATTGAGTGCAACCAAATTCCAACCAACAGAGAGGAGATCCTTACTCCTGCAGCTGTCTCTCGCTATTCTCACTTGATCGCATACCAGCTTCTGACAGAAATGCCATTATTCTTCTACTTCTCTGCAGAGACATACCAAGGATACACATAACTTTCCAACAAATCAACAAGCCACATGACCTATTACTGGGTGATCTGGACCTTTCTCACAAAACAGCCATAGATATTATTACTAAATTTGGGACATATTCAAGTCTCACTATCAATTCGTCTGAATCACCCCTTGTCTCCGCCCCCTACCCACCTCTGACCACCGTGCCTTGATTCCACCCCCTACCCACCTACCAGTACGGCCCCTTTTAGAGAATACAGAACCAAGTATCATTTTGTGGTGCTAAATCATTTGTATGGAACATGTTAATGATAAAAAGAAAAGCAGTAAAATAGATCCCCTGCAGCCAGCAACAATAGAATCCCAGCAATAGATCCCCATACAACAATAGACACCCCCAGCAACAATGGACTCCACCCCAACAATAATAGATTCCCTGCAGCAACATGAACCACCCACAACAAAATATCACACCCGGTAACAAAATATCCACTCAAGCAACATTAGACCCCCCCTCAGCAGCAAAAACAGATCTCCCAGCAGCCAGCAACATAAGAGTCCCCCCCCCCAGCAACAATAGATTCCCCATCAGCAACAATAGACCCTCACACAAAATCAGATCCCTACCAGTGACAATAGATCCCCCCAGCATACAACATCAATAGACCTTCCAGCACACCCCACACCCCATGCTATTACATACATTCAGTGCTGGAGGTGATGCAACTGCGTTCCCCCACGTTCCCGCTGAAAAAAAGCCCTGATCATCGGAGGACACTACTGTTAAAGGTCCCTCTTTGTCTATTATCCTATACTCTACTAAGTTGCCTTAGGGCTTGGAATTTAACTATTTTTGCAGTAAAACTTTTCCAACTTATCTGGTAATGCACACAACCTGGGCAAAAGCTAAACAATTGCAGAACATTTCAGGCTTCACAAACTTTAGCCCCATGTGGTCCAATAATGCATATCCAGAACTGGCTAAGCTTCAATATGCTTCCAGATGGCAGACATTTGAGATTACCCATTTATCACGTGTTTTTCACAAGGGCTCCCTTATTCCATTCTCTACCCTGCAGATTCAATAAAGTCTGCCTGATTATATGCAGTTTTATTATTTGCAACTCAAACCTGCAGTGATGGCTCAGCGTTCCCCTAATGGCAAGGGTATCATTTCCAATTGGTATGCAATGTTTTTTAACTTGTATCTGAATGATTGCCCATGTAAGGTGCAGGGGAGGTTGGAGACAAATTTGTTCTTTGATTAATGACCAATGGAAAGAAATATTACAATCAGTTCATTTAATCTCCTTAAATGCCTCTCAAAGGCTGTGTATTAAAATATATACAGTCTAGAGTGTGTGTGTGTATATATATATATATATATATATATATATATATATATATATATATATAGATCTATATCTATCTATCTATCTATCTATCTATCTATCTATCTATCTATCTATCTATCTATCTATCTATCTATCTATCTATCTATATCTATCTATAGATATAGATAGATATAGATATAATTATCTATATCTATATCTATATCTATATATATATATCTATATATCTATAGATATATAGATATATATATATCTATATATATATATATAGATATATATCTATATATATCTATAGATATATAGATATATATATATAGATATATATAGATATATATATCTATATATATATATATATATATTTAACTCAGGTGCTGTTAATTTCTTCTGATCATCCTTGAGATGGTTCTACACTTTCATTTGAGTCCAGCTGTGTTTGATTATTACTGATTGGACTTGATCCGGAAAGCCATACACCTGTCTATGTAAGACCTTAAAGCTCACAGTGCATGTCAGAGCAAATGACAATCATGAGTTCAAAGGAACTGCCTGAAGAGCTCAGAGACAGAATTGTGGCAAAGCACAAATCTGGTCAAGGTTACAAAAAATTTCTGCTGCACTTAAGGTTCCTAAGAGCACAGTGGCCTCCATAATCCTTAAATGGAAGACGTTTGGGATGACCAGAACCCTTCCTAGAGCTGGCCATCCGGCCAAACTGAGCTATCGGGGGGAGAAGAGCCTTGGTGAGAGAGCTAAAGAAGAACCCAAAGATCACTGTGGCTGAGCTCCAGAGATGCAGTTGGGAGATGGGAGAAAGTTGTAGAAAGTCAACCATTACTGCAGCCCTCCACCAGTCGGGACTGTATGGAGTGGCCCGACGGAAGCCTCTCCTCAGTGCAAGACACATGAAAGCCCACATGGAGTTTGCTAAAAAACACCTGAAGGACTCCAAGATGGTGATAAATAAGATTCTTTGGTCTGATGAGACCAAGATAGAACTTTATGGCCTTAATTCTAAGCGGTATGTGTGGAGAAAACCAGGCACTGCTCATCACCTGTCCAATACAGTCCCAACAGTGAAGCATGTTGATGGCAGCATCATGCTGTGGGGGTGTTTTTCAGCTGCATGGACAGAACGACTTGTTGTAATCCAGATAAAGATGAATGCGGCCAAGTACAGGGATATCCTGGACGAAAACCTTCTCCAGAGTGCTCAGGACCTCAGACTGGGTCGAAGGTTTACCTTCCGACAAGACAATGACCCTAAGCACACAGCTAAAATAATGAAGCAGTGGCTTCACAACAACTCCGTGACTGTTCTTGAATGGCCCAGCCAGATCCCTGACTTAAACCCAATTGAGCATATCTGGAGAGACCTAAAAATGGCTGTCCATCAATGTTTACCATTGAACCTGACAGAACTGGAGAGGATCTGCAAGGAGGAATGGCAGGGGATCCCCAAATCCAGGTGTGAAAAACTTGTTGCATCTTAACCAAAAAGACTCATGGCTGTATTAGATCAAAAGTGTGCTTCTACTAAATACTGAGCAAAGGGTCTGAATACTTAGGACCATGTGATATTTCAGTTTTTCTTTTTTAATAAATCTGCAAAAATGTCAACAATTCTGTGTTGTTCTGTCAATATGGGGTGCTGTGCATACATTAATGAGGAAAAAAATGAACTTAAATGATTTTAGCAAATGGCTGCAATTATTCTGCATTCAGTGTAGACTATATATATATATACAGTATATATATATATATATATATATATATATAGTGCATTTGGTGGTGTACAGTTTATATTACACTTCAGGCATTGTGTGTGTATATATATAGATATAGCTATAGAAAGGAAAAATATTTTTCCGCGCTCACAGATCAAGGCTTGCAGCCTCCCCTTACTCACCCCCACAGGGATGAGGTAGAAATACAAGGTATATATGGATAGGGGCAAGTGGCGCTACCTATGTTGGATACGTACCAGTTATGTGTTAGCTATATAGCTATATATTAACTGTGTGCTCTCCTAGAAGTGAGTTAAAAATGTGCTATTACAGAACCGTATATAAGTTGTATATGTGCCCAATGGGATAGATATCCCGTACCAGAGGATGCAACCAAATTATACAGGTGTACCAACAAAGTATATATATATACAGGTGTAGCAGAAAATATCATAAATAGTGAATAGTAGTGACATTAATTATATAAATAATAAGTGTATCAGCACACACCCCCCTCCTAATGTGTAAGGGGTTGACCATATATTACCAATTTGTTCTTCCAGCTGTATCACTGGCTAGTAAGGAGTCTCTATTCAGTCCATACCCAGTACAATGTATTGGTTAATTATATCTCCACCGTGTACAAGTGGCGTGTTAAGCTGGGGGTCCAATCACAACCCCCTTTCTTACCATAAGTGCAATCAATGTTAATAAGGACCAAGTGTAACGTGTGCCAAAAATATATATATAAATATATACCAAATAAAAAATAAAATAACCAAATGTGTCAAAAATATACCAATTGTGACATAAATGTAAAAAATGTAGATAATAAAGATCAATATTGTGAAAGTCCTAGCTTGAAGACAGTTCATTCAAAAATTCCTGCGTAAGGTGACTGTGGTGATAGCAGCAGTTGATGATATCCAGTGACTTAAGTGCTCCCCCTCAAGGGTCCCCACTCACCAGCTCCCTATATATTCTGCATTCAGTGTAGACTATCTATACAGTGCATTTGGTGGTGTACAGTATATAACACACTTCAGGTGGTGTACACAGCATATAATATAGGGCAGCCAGTGTACTTTACATAAGACTGTGCAGGCAGTGTACACAGTATATAATACAGTGTGTACAGTTTCTAATACACTTCAGGGGTGTTCACAGTATATAACACAGTGCAGCGGGTATACAGTACATAATACAGTGCAGGTGGTGTACACAGTATATAAATACAGTGTGTACAGTTTCTGATACACTTCAGGCGATGTACACAGCATATAATGCAGCCAGTGTACAGTATATAATACAGTGCAGGTGGTGTACACAGTATGTAATACAGTGTGTACAGTTTCTAATACACTTCAGGCAGTGTACACTGCAGGCAGGGTGGTCAGCAGCAAGGTGCATATTACCGCTGACTCATGGTCCAGCAGGCATGGTCAGGGATGTTACCTTTCCTTCATGGCACACTGGGGAACTCTGCTGACAGCTGGGAAGGGCAGGGTTTAGTGCTGGAGCTTGTTCCGCCACCATGCCTCCAAAAAACTGGTGGTGATACTGCCACATTTCTCTGCTCCTCCCCTCCTCTTCTTCTTCCTCTATGGCCTCTTCTGCAGAATTGTCCTCTGAACCAGCAGTGCTCTGAAAGCATTCAAGAGCCTACGCAAGCAGTCAGGCTAAAATATACCATACGGTGCTTGAGTTGGTCTGCCTAGGGGACGGGAGCCACACTGGGGCAGAGATTCTGTCAGCTCTGCAGGGGCAGGCTCAGAGGTGGTTGATGCCATGCCAGCTTGAGCCAGGAATGGTTGTATGCGACAATGGCACCAACCTTCTCTCCTCCCTCTGACAGGGACACTTAATCCATGTTCCATGCTTGGCACACATCCTGAATTTGGTGATGCAGCATTTCTTGACCAGGTACCCAGGTTTACAGGAACTTCTGAGGCAGGCCAGAAAAGTCTGTGGGCATTTCCACTGGTCATACAATGCCAGTGCTCAGCTGGCTGACATTCAACGGGAATTCAACCTGCCCACAAGCCGCCTCATTTGTGACTTGCCCACCGGGAACTCAACACTGGCAATTCTGCAGCGGCTGCACACACAACAGAAGGCCATAAATGAGTACCTGTGTGAGTATGGCACCAGGACAGATTCAGGGGAGCTTGGCTTCTTTTCACCACACCACTGGCTACTGATTAAGGATGCATGCACTGTCCTGTCACTATTTGAGGAGGCCACAAGGATGGTGAGCAGCGACAATGCATGTATCGGTGACACTGTCCCTCTAGTCTTCCTGCTTTAGCACATGCTTTGTGGAATCATGGACAGGGCACTTGAGGCAGAACAGCGGGAGGAAGAGGAGGACTTCCTTTTTTCTCAAGGCCCCCTTTATGCAGATAGCATTCCTGTGGGGCCGCCAAACACATAGGAAGAAGAAGAGGAGGAGGAGGATTGTGTCAGCATGGATGTGGAGGATAACATGCCACAGTCTTCAAGGGATTGTTTTCAGTCCCTAGAAACCCAAGGAGTTGTACGTGGCTGTGAGGAGGTAGTACTTGACAATGTCATCCCCAGTGACCCAGAGGACTCAGAATCTCATGCCTCTACAAACTTAGGCTACATGGGCTCCCTGATTCTGCAAAGCCTGGGAAAGGACCCTAGGATTCATGGCATCAAGGAGAGAGATCATTACTGGCTTGCAAGCCTTCTTTATTCACGTCACAAGGGTAAAGTTGCAGAACTCATCCTGCCTTTGCAGAGGGAGCCGAGGATGAAACATCTTCAGAAGGCCTTGAAGAAAAGTTTGTGTAACGTCTTTCCAGACCCTGGTAAGTTACCATTTCCTGGTGCTGGACAACCCAAACCTGAGGCTTTGTTCGGTCAGAGGAAGAGCGGTGGAGAAGGTGGCTGGCTGACTGATGTCTTTAAATAATTTTTCAGTCCTCAGCGCCCAGGGCTGATAGGTTCAAGAAAGCATCGGCAACATCTATATAACATGGTGCAGGAATATCTAGGGGCAAGAGCAGACTTGGAGACCTTTCCAACAGAGCATCCACTGGGTTACTGGGTCTTGAGAATGGATCACTGGCCAAAACTTGCTCAATATGCAATCAAGCTACTGGCCTGTTCTGCATCCAGCGTGCTTTCTGAACAGACATTCAGTGCTGCTGGAGGGTTTGTAATGGATCAAAGAGTGCACCTGTCTACAGACTCCATTGATAGGCTCACATTTATAAAAATGAATCAGTCCTGGATCAGCAGCTATCAAGCCCCTGATGCTGATGTAACTGATTGAATTTGCTAGGGATTTGGGATCCCTTGAAGACTGCTTATGCGGCCTATCCTATTCGTCCTGAATCTTGATGATGCTAGCTTCCAACAATATTTTTGGCTTAAGGCACCACCAACACCCAAGGCTCAATTTGTCTGCCCCGTTTAACACGGGCATGTCATTTCAATTTTTAAACACATTTTTAACAGCAGGGCCCATTCTTGCACCCAACAAGAGTAACTGTGAGGTGTTACAGTGTTCTGGCACTACCAACACCCACGGCCCAATTTTTCTGCCCCTTTTTGACTGGAGCATGTAATTACAATTTTTGAAATAATATTTAACAGGAGGGCCCGTTCCTGTGCCCAAAAAGAGTAACTATGAGGAGGAGTTACAGTGTTCAGGCACCACCAACAGCCAAGGCCCAATTTTTCTGCACCTGTTTGACTGGGGCATATCATTTCAATTTTTTAAATAATATTTAACAGCAGGGCCCATTCCTGCACCCAACAAGAGTAACTGTGAGAAGGAGTTAGTGTTCAGGCTCTACCAACACCCAAGGCCCAATTTTTCTGCACCTGATTGACTGGGGCATGTAAGTACAATTTTTTAAATAATATTTAACAGCAGGGCCCGTTCCTGTGCCCAACAAGAGTAACTGTGAGGGGTTACAGTGCTCTGGCACCACCAACACCTAAGGCTCAAATTTTCTGCAGTGTATATAGTGCAGTCCGTATAGTATATACACTGCAGTCCGTATATTATATACTGCAGTTCAGAGTGTATAGTGCAGTCAGTGTAGTATATACAATACACTGCAGTGTATATAGTGCAGTGTACAGTATATAATATAGTGTATTGAAGTGGTTAAGGGGAACCCTATGACAGAATTAAAAAAAAAATGGCATGGGTCCCCCCCAGTCCATACCAGGCCCTTTGGGTCTGGTATAGATTTTAAGGGGAACTCCACACCAAAAATAAAAAAATGGGGTGGGGTCCCCTGAAAAACCATAGCAGGCTCTTTGGGCCTGGCATAGATTTTAAGGAAAACTCCATGCCAAAATAAAAAAACATGGGCGTGGGCCCCCCAAAATCTGCACCAGACCCTTTTCCCAGCAAGCAGCCAGGATAGAGGGGGGATGAGCGAGCGCCCCTCCCCTCCTGAACAATGTACCCGATACCCATTCATATAGGGGGGCAGGATCTGGGGGCCCCCTTGTTAAGGGTGCTTCCAGATTCTGTTAAGATTCTGATATGCCCCAGCGCACAGACCCCCACAACCACTGGGCAAGGGCTGTGGGGATGAGGTCCTGGTCCCCATCAACATGGGGACAAGCTACTTTTGGGAGGACCCCAAAGCACCCTCCTCATGTTGAGGGCATAAGGTCTGGTATGGTTTATGGGGGGCACTCGCCCCCCTATCCTGACCTCCAGGTTTTATGCTCAGGTAAGGGTCTGGTATTAATTTTTGGGTGGACCCCAGTTTTTTTTAATTTTGGCAAAGAGTTCCCCTTAAAATCCATACCAGACCCGTAGGGCCTGGTATGGATTTTGGGGGGGACCGCATGCTTTTTTTTTTTTTTTGCGTGGAGTTACCCTTTAAAATCTACTGGGAGGGAAACCCGCGCTGATTTGTTCATTGATTTTTATCTATATTGCTGGGAGCAGGCAATACATTACAGCCCCGAGCAATTTTACATTTTTTCATTTAGAAATGTCATTTTGCTGTGGCACAGTAAAACACATCACACAGATGCACCACTTTACAGGCAGACTAAGGGGACCCACCAGGTAAGATATTTAAAGGAATATTTCATTTTTATTGTTTCACTTTAAGCATTCAAAAAATCACTGCTCCTGAAAAAATGGTTGTTTTAAAAAAAATTTTTTTGCATTGATAAATGTCCCCTGGGGCAGTACCCGGGCCCCCATACATTTTTTATGGCAATAACTTGAGTATAAGCCTTTAAAATGAGCACTTTTGATTTTTCATGTTGGTGTCCCATAGACTTTAATAGAGTGTGCAGGTTCGCATGATTTTTTTGCCTGTTTGCATGTTCTGGTGCGAATCGAACCGAGGGGTGTTCGGCCCATCCCTAATTAAAAGACAAAAGTACAATTATTGCTAGGACTCAGTCTCAAATTGTGCTTTTCTATGTAACCTTAGATCAGCAGTGCTGCACATCTCATATTTGTTTCTTGCCGGGAAATACTATGCCGCTTTTCAGTTTTACCTTTTACCTTTTCTTTCCCCACTCTGGAACCATGCTTGGTTTACATAAAGTTCTTTCTAAATTAAGAAGAAAAAAAAAAGGCCACATGATGCACTGTATTCCATTGCCTGGACTTAGGCAGGGTCATCATGGGCAACATCTTTCTAGGTAATGTCAGGAGGTTTTTAACAGTTTCTTCTTTCAAGACACATAGTTTCATAGTTAGTAAGGTTGAATAAAGACACCAGTCCATCCAGTTCAACCTGAATGAGTGTGGGTGCGTGTCTACAACTGCCCCCATCACTGTACTTTGTGTCTTATTAAGATGCTCATCTTTATTATTATTTATTTAAGGTACCCACATAGTGCTGTCAATTTTTTACGTAGCGCTCCACACATACATCACACACTCACACCGGTCCCTACACTCAAGGAGCCCACAATCCAAGGTCCCCAACTCACATTCATATAATAGGGCCAATTTTAGGACAGAAGCCAATTAACCTACCAGCATGTCTTTGGAGTGTGGGAGGACCCTGGAGTACCTGGAGGAAACCCACGCAGGCACAGGGAAAACATGCAAACTCCAGGCAGGTAGTGTCATGATTGGGATTCAAACCAGCGACCCTTTTTACTGCTAGGCAAGAGTGCTACCCACTACACCACTGTGCTGCTCATGCATCCTGAATAATGGTTGCCTTATCTGTTTTGAACAGTGCTCCCTTCACTACCATATCAATGGAAGAATTTGGTGTCAAAGGAAGGCATGCAACCAGGCAATTTCCCAGGGGTTCTCAAACCCACAGTTGGGCTGCATTTTTAGAATGAATGGCAGCCCCACGTGTTTTTGGCTGCAGGTGGTTGCAGCTGTGGGTACAGGTGAGATTCCCAAACCACCCACTATGGTGTGAACCAGGTCCTACGCAACCAGGCGATTTCCTGGCATTTCCCACACCCACAGATGCGCTGCATTTTTAAAATGAATGTCAGCCCCACGTGTTTTTGGCTGCAGTTGGTCCGACCGTCTGTACTGGGCATTAGACATATCTTATCCTAAACAGTAAAGGGTGCTCTGAAACCCTAAGAATCACAAAGAAAAACTCCTCATTTTTTGAAGGGCTTGTCACAAGTTGATACTTGAAAAGTGAATGCGTCTTGTTTAACATCCCAAAGCAATCTGAGGCTATGTTTCATAAGGCCTGGTTCCCACTTTTTCGGGTGGTTGCAGGTGCGGGAATCTCCCCTGTACCCACAATGAAAAATGTGCGATCGGAGCTTGTTGTCAGAAATTCCAACCGTGTGTGGGCTCCATCGGACTTTTTCCATTGGAATTTCCGACACACGAAGTTTGAGAGCAGGCTATAAAATTTTCCGAAAACAAAATCCGTTTGCATCAATTCCGACCGTGTGTGGACAATTCTGATGCACAAAGTGCCACGCATGCTCAGAATAAATTCAGAGACAGAATTGCTCGGTCTGGTAAAATTAGCGTTCGGAATGGATATAGCACTTTAGTCACGCTGCAATGTTTTAAATTGTTTAATGCAGCGCACTCTCTTCTTCTTTATAATGCTAGAAGAATGAAGTTGTTTTGCTGCTCATATTCACACAGACTTCTCACAAACTTCTTTCTTTATTATTTATCGTGATTTCATCAATATAATATTTTTATTTGTCACATCTACTGAAAAAAAATGTTTTTTTTTATGTTTTTAGATTTTTTGGGGGGGATTTTTTAAAATCCTGATCTTGCGTTTTTTTTTGTTTTTTTTTACTCCAGAATAGTTTTGGTGTGTTTTGTGTGTCAAGTTACCACAACATCATTATTATCTTGTATTATTTAATCTCAAGGAGATTGCTTGGTGTTGTTGTTTCTTGTTAATTTGACATTGTATTTTTAAAATGTACCTGCCTCCTCGCAAACAAACTGTCCTTTTTGAATAAAAACACATAGACGAGTATAATAGAAAAAAAATACGTTTTATTAAGGGGTTATAACCAAACAAAGAGGGAGGCAACGCAGGATAAACAGCAGAAATTGGCGAAGCCTTTGGCCCCCAGGGCACACATCAACTATTTGAATGCAAAAATGGTGGCCTGAGGAGTCCATATATAAGGGAGTACAATCTGGTCCAGAAGTCCAAGAGATCATGAACAGCAGCAGATGACATACATGTCCCCAGGCTATGGTCATACAAGAGTCTGCATCTTTTGTCAGACCAGACTGAACCCAGGCCATCACTCTCTGGTCTTCCTTAGATGCTTCCTTCCAGGCTGTGTCTGTGGTGTTGGAGGTGTGGCAGTAGGAGGAGGAGGAGGAGGACCTGGAGGAGGAGGACCATGGTTGAGCTCACAAACATGGCTTTGGCTTGTGAGTAGGCCGCTCAACAACTTATGTAGTGCTTGGAAGATGAGATACTCACATATTAGGTGTTGGCCCTCCTCCATTTCAAGCATTTTGCAGGCTGTTATGTATGCAAAGTCTTCTTTAACACTGTAGGGGGTTCTGAGGGCCGCAGTAGCCTTCCAAAATAGGCCAATTGCTGCCTCCTCCAAGTTACTCCTCTTCCTGCTATTTTTTGGTTGAAAGCGGAGGGGAGAGACCTGGGTATTGGGCAGGCTACTGGGCCTGGCCACCTCCTGGCTGAGACTTTCCTGTGTATAAAAAAGGGACATTGTTTTAATTTTTGGTTCATCAATCATAAATTAGCAATCCAAGCTAATATAGATTTAACATCATTAATTTGACCAACAGAATCATTTTGAAGAATGCTATACCTGGCTCAAGCTGGGCTTCTCCACATGTTGCTGCCTGGAAGGCCCAGGTTGGGTGTCATAAGCCTCAGCTGAGGGGGAAGGAAGCGTGGAAGGAAGACTGGAGAGTGCTGGCCTGCCAGAAAATGCAGTCTGTCATAGTACGACAGCTTGGGGACATAAATGGCATCTGCAGCTCCTGATCTCAGGGAATCCTGGACCTTCTTGTGCTCCCTTAGATAGGTGCTTCTCATGCCACCAATTAAAGCCTTCAAATAGGTGATGTCTGCCATTGGGATCACCAGCTTCACAAATTCCAGCAATTTATCTAGCGCTGCCTTCCTCTTTGTTTGATTCTTATAATGTGGGTGGTTTACCTGCCACAGACAGGGCAGCTCCCTGAACATATCAATGAATATGGGTATAAAGTCCTGATCATTCAATATATCCATTTTCTATGCAAGACACAACACAAGACAAACCCTAATGTCAGGCTAAAGTCTCCTAATCTTGTCCCAATATAGGCCTCGATCTGTAAGCAGTATAGGCCCAAGTTTAAATATTACCTTCGTTATCACGATCGGCGCTTCCTATATGCCTTCCTCCGCTCACAGATCGTACGTACTACGCACTATGCCCCTGATGTTCTAGTCTATTCCGGGCCCCTTCTCATTCGGCGCCGTAGGGGAGAGCACATGGCGGAGACAGAGCAGGTGTGTGCTAATTACACCAACGAGGAGGAGGAGGAAAGGCCAGAGCCAGAAACATCACGATCCCGGAGGAGACGATTTAAGGCATCAAATATGTCCTTTGTGGAGATGGTGGAGATGGTCGACATATTGAAGAGGGCCGACTATGACGGGAAGTATGGACCTTACCCCAACCCAAATGTCATAAAGGCCAAAATCATGGCAAAAGTTGTGAAGAGTCTGCACTGGAATTTTGGGGTACGTCGATCCAAGGATCAACTCAGGAAGCAGTGGTCAGACCTCCAATTCAGTTAGCACGATCAGTATAGAAGGATCAGGAGAGTGCTGCAAAAAAGTAAGTCGTTGTCCTGTGTTCCTATTCTTTATTTTTATTACATTCGTGTTGCTCCATGTGCTTTTCTTTACTGTTGTACAGTTTAAAATGGCAACTTTCATGTTCATGGACACATTATTCGTTCGTAGGAAACATTGTTTTGTCCAGATGCATTTCAATACATTTTTTCAGGCCTACTTCTCTGAAAATAATTTTGTTGTCTAGATGGGTTTGTAACTAGAATGAAATGCAAACTAGATTCTGTGTAAGGAGAGGACACTCAGCAGCTGTTTAGACATCTGGACACAGGAGCGCTAGTGTGGGACACCAGAACACCCTTTTTATTAGGGGGCCCACACAGGTGCTCCAGTGTATACTATAGGGGTGTCTCCATCTGTAAAGCTTGTACAAAACAGGTAAGTATTCAAGCTTGACAAAGGAAAAAAATATTTTTTCATCTTGGAACTCTGACAAAACAGACAATTGTACCCCACTTCCAAGCAATGTTTCATATTCCTATTTCTGTCATCAAATATCTGTGTGCTAAGTATACCTATTTTTTTTTATATAGGGGAGAAAAGACTCAGAGGACACCACTCATCAGAGGAGACAACAGACCTCCCACTTCATGAAGAAGTGGAAATCCCCCAAACCCAACCAGAGGAGGAGGAGGGAGACGTTGTGGAAATTATCACCACAACAGGTGAGTGTCTGCGACCACAGGCTCAGGTAAGAGATGGATGCCTGCATATTTATGATACATGGTGTGTTTAATTCCTTTTATTTTAGGTGATCGTGATGTTGTGGAAGAAGGTCATTTCACCAGTGAAAGTGCCCAGATCCTCATCGAGAAGATAATGGGGTGTAATAGGGACTTGGAAAACATCAAGCAAAACATCAATGATATTCAAAACAAAATGAAGAGCATCTTTGATGTTTTAGGGAGAATTTAAAAACCCCTAAAAATTCCTAACTTATTTGTGCTTTTTTTGTTTTTCTGAAAATTTTGTGAAAATTTTGTGACATATTATAGAAAAGACAAATTTTGAAGATGCACACAGTGTGTCAACAAGTGCTATCTGCCATCACGGGAGATCAATGTACATGTTTTGTGGGTGCAACCCCTTCCTCAATAATAAAGTAGCTGAGAGGAAGGGGTTGCACCCACAAAATATGTCCCTTGATCCCCCATGATGGCAGCTAGCACATGCTGACATTCGGCTATTTGTGTGCATCTTCAAAATGTGGCTTTTCCAGGGGTGACTTCACCCCATCTGCTGAACGCAATATCAAACACAGTTTATAAATACTCATGTCTAATATTGCCTTCAATTTCTATAAAAGTTGAACTTTGTAAGTTTAAGAGTTGTGTATGTCTTGTTGGTTTTAAACATCCCTGTTTTACCTTAAAAGGCAATTTCGACTTTTTAATGTGACCTAAAAAATTGTTATACAACAAACATGTTGGTTTGTTTTAAAAACCTTTTAGAAATGCACATGTGATTGTGGTTTGATTAAAAAGATTGAGAATCAAGAATGTGTGGCTTCTTCTTTCAATGCTCAAAAGCATTTTTTGTAGTAAAGTTGGTGTTTTCAGTGACAATGGGGGTTATTTACTAAAGGCAAATCCACTTTGCACTACAAGTGCAGTTTCAGTGCAGTCTCAAGTGCATTTGTAGTGCAAAGTGTATTTTCCTTTAGTAAATAACACCCAACAGTGCTTTATAATTTTACACAATCACACCATTTTCAGGACTCCCCAAATTTCAGTCATGGTCAGCTAAAAGAAAGCCAAGCAGTAAATCTAAGCAAATATTTGTTCAGTTTAAAATATATTTTTATTTAAAAAATGTCTCAGACATTGTCTGGCATATTGATGGCCCCCCTACCCGCAAAGTATTCCATGTATCTTAGACGGACCTCAAGGGCACTCTGGGGGGGCAAGCGAGGACTGCCAGCTTCAAGCACCATCAGGTTTGGTTCATTCATATTAATTCCGGCTTCAGGCCCAACTGAGCCAGCATAGTTCACAGAATTTCTCCTTAAAAAGTTGTGGAGAACACAGCAAGCCAGGATGATGTGATTGAGCTTATATTTCGCCATGTGTATCGGTGTAAGAAATAGGCAGAACCGGCTGGCCATTATTCCAAACGTGTTCTCCACCACTCTTCTGGCTCTGGCCAGTCGGTAATTAAAAACCCTCTGGTCTGGGGTGAGGGTCCTCATAGGGAATGGCCGCATAAGATGGTCCCCCAGCGCAAACACTTCATCTGCAACAAAGATGAATGAGGTAGCAAGCCCAAGCTGCCATTCTGGGGATGCCTGTAGAACTCTGTGTGGGTGATGACTCCACCATCTGACATCTGGCCATTCCCCACATCCACATACAGGAAGCCGAAACCACTGCCAACATCACAATACTATTGAACCCCTTGTAGTTGTAATAGTATGACCCCGAGTTGGGTGGTGGGACGATGTGAACATGTTTCCCATCAATTGCCCCTCCGCAGTTAGGAAAGTCCCACCGCTGGGCAAAGTGGGAGGCCACAGTCTGCCATTCCTGTGGGTTGGAAGGAAACTGTGGAGTCAAACAAGAAAAAAATAATGAATCATTTTGCACAGAAACATGGAAAGCAGATTAGACACAAACATTCTTGGCCAACATCAGTATAACATTTATTTTAGGGAGTATTAAAGGACAAAGGTATAAGGTCCACCTATCAGATCCCCCCCCCCTCATGGACCATTTTATAAATTTTAGGGGGGGAGATGTTTTGGCCAGGTAACCCTCTCCACTTTATTGAGAGATGAATGCCTAAATAATGTGTATTACTTTGGCAAGCCCCTCCTTACTTACACTATTGGCAGCCCACTGAACAGGTAAGAAGTGTCATAATACAAAGATATAAATACACACTATACACATTTTAGCACATTTTTACATTCTGCTATTACCTATCAAGATAATAATAGGATACAAAAACTTTAAACATTACCATTTGAAAGTATTTCGGCAGGCCCTTGCACTACATGCTTTGGGGAATTCATCCATAAATATGACCACAAAAGAGGTAGGAATAGTGTGTATGGGTTTGGCAAAGTCAGCAGATGGGGGGAGGGAGGGTTGCAAATGATTTTGAGACCCAAAAAAAACCTCTGGTGCTCTGCCTGAATTTAAAGCACAAATCACAATGTTTGCACATTTTAGGGGGTGTTTAGGGTAAAGCACTACTATGGAGCTGACAAAATACATTGTTAATTGAGTAGACAAGGCAAATATTGGCCCAGGAGAGCATGCTGGGGAGGTTAGTGAAGGCAAATATGTATGAAGGACAAAAAAAAATTCCAGCATGCATGAGGACAAAGGGGACATTCACAGCATATTAAAATCATGGTAATTAGGGAATGAGGAAAGAAATACAATACATTAGCAAACATTAAATACAATAAAATGTGATGTTAAAGGATAAAAATCTTACCTTAATATACTCCTTCTGCAGGACCTGGATGATGGCAGAACAGGTCTCTGGGATAATGATCCCCAGAGCCTGGGGGGAGATGCCTGTCGAGAACTTGAGGTCCCACAGGCTTCTCCTCATCACCAAGTACCGCAGGGTGGCGACTAGCCTCTGCTCCGGAGTGATGGCTTGCCTCATGCAGGTATCTTGCCTGCTGATATAAGGGGTCAGCAAAGCCAACAAATGGTGAAACACGGGTCCGTCATCCGGAGAAAGTTCCTGAAATCGTCAGGATTATTCTCACGGATCTCACGGAGCAAAGGCATGTGACAGAATTGGTCACGCTGGAGCAACCAATTCATGGTCTATGAACGACTCCTCGCCCTGTTCATGGACTGGGCTTGTGTCAAAGTAAGGACCCCAACACCAAGTCCCCACACAGCACGAACTCTACGATGAGTACGTACATGCAACATGGCTAGAAAACGGTTGGTTGGTCAGAACGAAGTAACAGAATGCACTGAAGAACAGCAAGGCCTGTAAAGAGCAACCTGAAAATCAGTAATAAATGGACAAGAACACAATGACAAGTCAATGGTAACTCGCTGCACGCACTGAAGACCAGATACAAACCCACAAGCACAAACTGAACAGCAGAAATATGATCTGAAAACCACGAGTCTGAAAAAGCGTGAATCGTCTCTCACCAAACTTTTACTAACACGAGATTAGCAAAAGGAGCTCAAAGGGTGGCACGCTTGGTATTGAACTGCCCTTTTATAATGTTGTCATACGTGGTGTACGTCACCGCATTGTTGTCGGAATGTTCGATCAATGTCTGACTGTGTGTACAGGGCATAAGACAGCTTACTTCTGAAAACACAGACTGCGATACCCCATTACCCAGAGAGAGAGAACAAAGATGAAAATCATGAAAAGAGGCCCTGAAAGTACTATAACATCTTCACATACCATATGCTTACATTTTTACATCCCTAACGATTGTCACCAGAGGAGAGATTCCTGTTTTCTCTGATGCTTCCATTAAAACAATAGCTGCGGTAGTCTACCTCAAAGTTATAAATCCAAGAGACAAATAAGTGTGGGTTTTGTCCAAGGTAAGGGAGAGATTAAAAAATGTGAAATAGGCTTTAAGATAAACTCTTTTCAAAGACAGGAGAGTGGTGGGATACCTACACAACCAAACCAAACAGTTCTATGCGTATGTCAGTAACAGAGTAGGACACATCAGAAAGTTCTCTAATCTCATTCCATGGCACTCATGCAGTAGCAGCTGCTGTATTTCTGGATATATCATGGCTATCCTCACCTGACTTCTTGAATGATGACCCCATCACAATTCACACTGATTCTACATTTGAACTGGTACTTCTTTTGTCAAAGGAAGAAAATTTGTCTTGTACACCAATAACTTGGTTCAAAGGGAGGTAAGAAGAATTAGTGCATGTTGCATCCTTCGCCACTGAAGAACTTGATTCAAAGGAAGGTAAGAAGGACTGGTAAATGTTACTGCTTTCCCCTATGAAGAACTTGATCCAAAAGGGAGGTAAGAAGGATGGGTGCATGTTGCTGCCTTCTCCTATGAAGATACAATCATAAACTGTCTTCTGTGCCATCTTACAGACATGATGTTAAAAGTTTTACAGCATGTTAATGCTTGAATTGTTCTCCCATGTTCTCTCTCTTTCTTCTTTTTCAGTTGTTTTCCAGAAATATTCTTCTCTTGCAATGTTTGAACTTGATTCTCAATTATTTGATATTTAAAATCATAGATTTCAATGGAGAGTATCATGTTACATATGCATTGTTGTCCCTTCCTCACTCTTTAGCTAGGAAATATTCTGTATAGCTAATCCCACCCTCTTTTCAGTGTGTCCTTTGTTTTCTTTTCTGAGCACATGTAATTTTTGGCACTAGACATACTATGATACTATCTGATATCCATCTGTGAAGATTTGCACGAGTTTTGGATTAAAACTTTCTATGATCTGCAAGATGTCATTTGGATTAAGTTACTGTCTTCTAATTCTACTGAGACTGTAAGATATAGCTATCTTGCCACAACCAGATCAGTTATAGAGATCACACTTCAGTGCTTAGATTTAGTAGGCAGAACAAAGTGAGGCTTGAAAATTCAAACAATATAATTGTGACCATCAACCCAGAACCAGGTGGTAGTAAAGTAAATCACCAAACATTCGAGCCCCAAAACATCAGATCCAAATATACATTTTTGCAATATGTTGACCCTTTAAATGATGCCCCCTCACCATTAAATAAGACCAAAACCTCGAAAAGTAAGAATGGCAACTCACCAAATAAAAAGACCCCATTTGTACAGAGGTCAATATACTGTGTGTTTGTACAATAAAAATGCACTTTTTAAGTATTGGAGTAGTGAGACGCTACCATAATGTACTGAACATTACCACCACCAAAGGATGTTAACTCACCGAAAGGGTGGGCCTCAAATGTTTAGAGATCAATGTGTGCACTGTTGGTATGAAATTACCAAGGAATGTTAACAACAGCCATTCTATAATCCAGGCATAATAAATCCCTGGAAATAATAATTTGAGGAATCTCCCATTTAATTTTAAAAGATATATAAAACCAGCCAGGCAACATATAAAAAGCCAAAATTTCATTGCACTGTGTGGCAGAAAACAAGATAAAAATTATACCAAGCTCAAAGCTTGAACCTATGCATTTTGTCCAGGTGGGCGTCTTTAGGGGCATCTTAGCCCATAAAATATAGTGCACGCAATGGGGTTAAATTACTAAAGGCAAATAGACTGTGAACTTTGCAAAGTGCAGTTGCTCCAGAGTTTAGTGAATCAGCAGAAGCTCTGCTGACTTCTATTATCCAATTATGTGCTAGCAAAAATGCTGTTTTTTTTTTTATTTTCTTTGCACAAAGGTATTCTTTGCAAAGTGAAGCTTTACCTCATGTACTACATTCTGGAGCAACTGCACTTTGCAAAGTGCACAGTCTATTTGCCTTTAGTAAATCAACCACATTGTGTGCACTATATTCTATGGGCTATGTTGAAAATGTATGGGGCAGGTATATTTTTTAGTCCATGAAGGTGTGTTGAGGTCCTTTAAAATGATTAGAAATGTATCACAATGTGTGTCAATGCACCAAATAACAAGCATTAAGCTTAGAGTTCAGTTTTTAATACTTGTTAAAAAGCATTAAAAATGAGTTGGATACTTATTTTCTGATTTAAAAGGTTTCCACCATTAGGTAGAAAATATGAAATCATACTTACATAATACACTGCATCTGTGTTGATCTCCCACTCTTACTGTATAATAAATGTTTTAATCATGTAACCATTGAGTCTAGTCTTTGTAATCCCAACTTCAGAGCCCATTAAAAAGCAATACAATTTCAAGGCAAGGCTGTATTGCTCCAAGAAAGTCAAATAGATGAACCAATAAAAAGATGATCTCTCCAAAGCTGCCTGGCTGCACCTTTAAAATAAATTATCAGCAAGGATTCTGAATATGAAGACCCCACAACAATGACAAGTAGGGGGAAAATGTGAACATGTCTACCTGGATGTAAAAAGTCTTCTTTAAATTAATATCTGAAGTTAAATCGCAAACTGTGGATGTACTATCTGATATTTAATTAACTGAAGTAAAGGTGATGGGAGTTAATGTCGGTGAATTGCATTTCCTGGACACCGTCACAAGTTACAGCTGTGTAATAAAATTATAATTAATACATTCAATCTAGAGGAAAAAATCAGAACAATGCAATACACCAGAGTTAGGAAACATCTTTTTAGATAACGTGCAGTTTTAAGTTCCACTTACATAATAATACATACAGTATAACAGCAGATAGGCTCCAATGCTGGTGCCACATTCCTAAATTTCAGGATATATATGGTTTATTTATGATGACAGGACATTTAAAGCACCATATAGTGACAATTGAATTTGGAATACAAACTATAGTGGTAGTAATGAAACAGAGCTTTTGCTTTACAATGCTTTAGTGGGTGCAGCATTATACAATTTCACTCCCTTTTCTTTTTACACATGTACTTTTATATAAATATTGTTTTTTTCATTATACCCTATTGAGTTTGGGAAGTTAGGTGTATCTGCAGTGTTCTTGTAGGTTCACCTTTTTTGTGGATGATAGATGCTCCCTTTCCCAGGGTCCACACTTAGATTTCTGCTGGGGGTTTGACGCTGTTATTTGGTTTCCACCTGCCTTCACAGGTAAGGGGTGCCCCAGAACAATACATGACAATGTTTATTAGTTATTACCATTACACCACTTTGTGGTGTTTTTATATGTATATTTTCACATGCACTTTTCTATAGAATCCCAAAGAAGAAGCCTACCATAACCGCTATAAGAAAAAATATATGAATAATGTATATGAATATGTTGAAATGAATGTTAGAGTTTGGGATTTTTAAAGATTCTGTATTTTATTTATATTGACAAAGAGACTGTATTGTATTTATGTTGACAAAGAGATTTTATTTATTACAGTTTTTATGAAGAAATTGTGTTAATAAAAAATGATATGCCTTCTCTGCTCATCACTTTAGATGCCAAAAAGGCATTTGATAGAGTGAAAATAAATGAATACTAAGCTCCAAAAATATGACTCAATGTAAATAAATAATAAAATAAATTACAATATATACAAGCTGCTGTAAAAAATATGAATAAAGAAATCCAGTTCACCGCACTAGCTGATATTAATTAGGTAATAATATGAAAATTGCAATGTGACGGAGACGCATGCGCGGAGTCTAGTGCAATGGACATGTCCTGCTAGAGCTCTGCTCCGTGAAGAGGGAGAACCGCTATATAAAGACAGCCTGCCGACACTTTTGCTACAAAAAATGCTTCCTTATACTCCTGAGAGGTGAGAGAATAATTTGAGATAAAAATGGTATTAGGGGGAGCCCGGAATAAATATAAAAATGTCCCCAGCGGAGGCGCACAGGCTAAGACTGTAGTGAAAATGGCGCCAGTCCCCTCAGTCTCCTCAGCCTCAGGCACAATCACCTCAGAGTGCAGGAGAAAGACAAAGCTGTCACAGCAAATCTCCTCAGATGAATCTGACACAGATTTATTTCTGTCACAGAAATCTTCACAAGAACTTACAGCATCCCCAAACCTTATTAAACAATTTGAGAAAATGCTACACAAAGCATTAAAGCATACCTCAGAACAAATACCCAATAATCTGACTAAAGAAATCAGAGAATTAGGAAACCGCACAGCAGCGCTGGAAATTAAAATTGAAGAAATAGAAAGCACAGCACATGAATATATGACTGAAATAGATCTCCTTAAAGAAGAAAATATAAGACTACAAAACAAACTGGATGATTATGAGAACCACGCAAGAAGGTCTAATTTGCATTTCAGAGGCATACCTGAATCGATCACTGACTTATCTTCTACAATAACAGCTTTATGCCAAGAGTTGCAACCAGGAATACGATCGAAAGGTTGGAAATGGATAGGGTACACAGAGCCCTCATGCCTAAAAAAATAGATGGACCCCCTTGCGACATCATAGCAAAATTCAATTTTTATCGAACAAAAGAACAGATTTTATTTGCGGCAAGAGAGAAAAAAATCTTAACCTTCCAAGGTCATAATTTTCAGATTTTCAAGATCTCTCTCAAGTAACCATTTGAAAGAAATGTATAAATATCTAATAATTCTAGATATTATCAATTCTCATTCTCAAGGGCGTTTCTGGATGTATAGCAATGTCTTTGTGTTATATGTTATATAAATATCAGTGTCCTCTCTCCTAGAGGGTAGGGTGTATAGGAGATATGTTTCTGTACTTTGTCCAAGGCCGCATTTCCAACTTACTTTTAGGAATTTGTTTCTTAGTAGAAATTGAAGAATCCTTCGTTCATACGATGCTTCCAGAAAGGTTGTTTATTTGTTCAGAAAGATAAGCAAAGACCAGACTTACATCGATAGCATGTGGCATGGTGATGGTCTCAGAAGGAGGAGGAGGAGGAGACATCTTGATGTTACATTCTCCAAAGTGTTGGGTTACTTCCCTCTTGTTAACCCTACTCCATTCCTATTCTACCATGAATCCGATCCATTCTTATACTGTTTCAAAATGTTATGTCAGCATATCCTAGTAACACCCATATTTGCATATATACTTTAAATGGCTATAGTCTAAAGATAAGCAACATTACTCCACCCATTGTCCTGACATAGCAACTCAAAATAGAAATATCTACCCAGCTAAATCACTCCTCTGTTCTCTGTCCTCCATACTGTTAACCTTCAGAAACCATCACAAATTACATATAACATTTATGTGTTTCATATATTTTTTCAGAAACTTTTATCACTTAAAATAATAATGAACTTAAAATCTTCTAACAATTCCCCCTCAATGCACTATAAGTGCATTCATCTTAAATAATAAAGGTCTCTGATCCACTTTTTCAATACAAACAATACAATAAACATTAATACATTAAAATAAACATTAATACAATACAACATACAGTAATACAATTTAGTGTGTCAGATATTGTACATAAACATTTTCCAAAACTCTGCGATATTCTTATGAAAAATATTTAACTATTTCATTCCATTGAAAAAATTTAAATTATTATATTTATTAATTAATTTTAATTCTCCTTCTAAATCATGTAATATTAAAGATTTTTTTCCTTCAACTTCATAAATTTATTTAACTTCTTGTGAAACTCTTATGACTTTAACCATATAATTTGACTATTTTAATATAAAGATGAAATACATATCTTTGAAAAATCAAATTATATCGCTTTGTAATATAAATTATTAATCAATAAATAAAATTTCTTCCATTCCCGGAAATTTCAATAACTAAATAACTTCTACAATGTAAGTTTTTATACATTATCCTTGACACAGAACAATTATAAACATAATAAATAATCTACTCGTCTGTAGATACATAAAAAACATAAAACTTTCCCATTATTTGATTGTCATGTTTTATATATTCTATCCATCTTTCTATTTATTTTTCTATTTATTTATCTATCTAATCATGTTCTTTAAATTTAGAAACGAAAGACATATCTATAAAAGAAATTGAAAACAAGTATCAAATTCTTATAAAAATATGTTTTCCTTAGAAATTTTCATTATTTAATATAAACCATTCTAGACTGATAATCCTTTCTGTGTTTACCCATTTTATTCTTATTTTTACCAATTATTTTTATTTATTTTATTACCAATTCTTTAGAAACAAAAAATCAAAATTCCAATGTACCTTAAAAAAAACAAAAAAATCTTTCCAATTGATATCTCAGTTGGCATCCCTGGTACCTTCAGATCTTTAATTCTTAACCATAACTTTAGCTACTGGAATAAATTACTAAACATACTCATTAGAAGTAGAAATCTCATTCAAGACATCATTTCTATTTAAATTTAGCAAAGGCCTAGCCATGTTTTGTGAACAAAGTTCTGAAATACCTGTACCTGTTTGCAATGTTTGCAACCACACTTCTTTCTATACAGCAGATTATATAAAAATAACGGAGTATGCTAATCTCAAAAGACATCCTGTCATTAACTTAAACAGTTAACAAACCCTATGTTTAGAAAATAATAAAGTTTTTAAACTAAAACTGTAGCAGGTAAATAAGTCACCCAATCTTTACCTTTTCTTGAATCATCTTGCCCTATTTAGACTTTATAATACTAATCATACGTTCTACAATACCTGAGTACTTAAGATGATAAGATACAAAAACTTTACTAAATACCTAAAATTGCATACATGTCCTATAACATTTTAAATCATAATCTGATTCCATGGTTTGAAATCCAACCCCAATGGAATATGACATAAGTTCACAACAACTTAGCTTTTGTTAAAAATGTTATTTTTTCTAGAATAACCTCAATTAATTTATCAAAAAGAAACATTAACTAAAAAAACAACATCCTAATATCCTCCTTTAGTAGGTGAAAAAAACTAATATAATCAATCTATATAGATTTGCCAAATCCCTCAATACTTTGTAGTATCAGGTTACTCTTTCCTTTTGGATAGTTCTATAAACAAATAAAACAATATTCAGAAGTTTGATGACAAAGTGTTCTAAAATGAGTAGTTCAGAATTTCTTTCATTAGCTTAAACAAAAAAATCAATCAGTCAGTCAGGTACCTGGATATGCAAAAAGAAATATTTTCATTTAAAAATAATTCTATCCATTATTGTTGAAATCAATTATTTTTTACCATACATTTTATCTCCATAATCAATCTGTACTGATTCTAACTAAGACAAAATATCATAGTCCCCCTCTTTATCCTGTGACTAATATTAAATTGTGTAAAAGAAAAATCTTACCAGATTATTGTATTTTTTCCTTTACACTGACAATTTAGGTTGGGCTTTCCCAAATATTCTATTTCTGAAAGAAATTTGATCATGTTGAAATTTCTTTTCAGAACCAAAAACATTCCTCACATACAATATGATTGAATGAACCACACATGCCTGTCACTCTGACTGCTAAACACATGGCAGTCTTAAGATCAGCTTTCAATGCAGACACTTACAGAAAGTTTAATATTGTCATTCCATTGAGCCAATATATTTAGCGCTATCTATATAAGCACAGGAAATTCTTTCCCAATAAATGTCCACTAAAAGTTGAAAAAGTGACTTTTTCATGATTAACTTACAGAACTGTGGTTCTATCCCTCACATTGCATCTATTTAATCTCCATGTATTTTTAAATACCACTACAACTGATCTTTTTAACATCCAGTTGCCGCTAGACAAAGCTGTGTGCATTGACACCTCCTGTTTTCCTTGTAATAACACCTTTAGCGTAACATAAGATGTTTTCAAAACAAATGGTGCAAAACCCACAATGTCTCAGATCTGTAGCATTGGACAATACACTCCTAACACTTTTTATAAATACCAATGAAATTGTCTCATCACCCACATACACTTGAATGTAAAATGGCTGAGAGAGATCTCTATATTAATCAAAAAATACTAAATTAATAAGGGCTTTCTTTAGATCTTCAAATTATTGTATATTAGTTCTCTCTTGTAATTAAAAATATTTGCCCTACAGTAAGCCTATATAATTCATTAAAATTTACTCAGACAGATACTTTGTCTAGAAAAATCTCAATGAACTCTCGAGAAAAGTTATTAAGGCCCAAAAAATCTTAATTTTTAAAAACAATTACTTTAGTAAGTAATAATACCTTTAAAAAATGTATTTTTTCTCATCCATGAACCCTCTTCCAGATATTTGGAAGACTTTGATCCACAGAAGTGAAAACTTTAATGGCATGACGACTAGTCTGTGTAACTTGATCTGCATTTCTCTGTTGGTAATACACTCCTCATATGTCACAAACTCTTCAGAGAATGATCTGTTACAGTCAGTCTTAGCTAACATGCTTTATATACAATACACTGTACAATTCGGTAACAATCTAGTTTATCGTTTTTTAAAATGTTTAACCTTTTTACCACTTTTTAAACATATTTTGTTTGTACATCTGCCAAAAAATCATGTACACTACCTTATATGACTTTCCTGATTATAGTAATGAAAAAAAAATTGTTTAGAGGACAATCCCGTGAAACTCACAGATTGGATCCTGCCCAAAAACTGCGATTGGCCATATCCCTGAGAAAACTCCTCCCTCAATCAAAGTCCTTACTTTTACCAGAAATACTCATTTACAAAGACTTTTAACAATTGTTATTTTTACAATTTTTTTAGATTGAACAAAACTTTCATATTTTAATATTTTCTCTGGGTAGTCTTAAATGAATTAGAACAATCTACTACTTTTATTTAATAACCAAATCTAAGTTTGTAATTTTTGTAAAAATTGTTCAATACTTAACTTATTATTTCCTACAACCAAATCTATAGGATTTTTATAAAACACTAAACACCATGTTTTTTCCATTATCTCAATTTCATACAGTTCTTTCCACAATCTTAATCAATACTTTTTCTCTGAAAACTTTTTTCTCTGCCCCCAATATATGTGTTTTAAAATGACCACGTGTAATAACACACATTTTCTGTTTTTCAGGGCTAAAATATTCATAAACATTTACATGCAGCATTAAATTTAGTTTCCTTGTTAAATAACTTCTTTACACTCTGGCATTAATTAATTACCTTACTACTGCATGTATTCCTGTATTCCATATATATGGAATGTATCAATTTCCCGATAGTACAGGAAAATACTTCTGAGCCTTGAGATGTTAACCATCCCATGTTACCATTTTATATAAATAAACACACTCATCCCTTGTTAGTATGATAGTCCTGTGCGTACTTAATAAAACAAGAGATGAATAATGTCCTTTAAATTTGTTGTTCGTTGCCTTTTCTTTCGTTTGTTGCTTTTTGTTTCATTAGTTGCTTTTTCTTTCGTTTGTTACTTTTCTTTCGTTCGTTACTTCTTCTTTCTTTGAAGAATAATTTTCTTGTAGCTTTTTGCCTTGTTTCTTGTATTGTGTGCTGTAGTGTGCTGTAGTGTGCTTGCCTGTTGATTTTTCTTTGCCTTTTTCTTGGACTTTCCATCTTCAAACATCAAAATCCGACTTTCATCTTAGCTTACTCAAAGAGTACTTCTGCCAGTTGTACACAATGGTAGCTTTTTCAAATAACGTGAAGTCTCAGTTCCTGATTCAACATTTCTTCTTCTTGGGCAACTACCCAATATTTTCTTATGTGAGACTTTCTCACCTTCTTAGGAACTAACCTTGGAAGAAATCTTCACGTACGTAACGTTACGTTTTCACAAGCAAAGTCTTGGATTTCCAACAATAGCTTGAAGCATACCATCCAAATGGCCTTGTCAATCAACTTCGTAGGCTGGGTCTTCCTTTTTTTTCTTCAAAGTTACAAACTTTGGCTAGAGGTGAGAAAACAGACAAAGAAAAACTCACCCTCGACTTTACTGAACTGTTGTCCACATCTGACGCAAACGCCTCCTTCTAGGATCTTTGATAGTTTTTTCCCGAGACTTGATCAATCACAAAATTGTGTTCGTTTCCCCCCTTTGTCAAGGAGTGGGAAAAAATTGACCATTTTAGCTTGCTCGCCATTGAAAGAAATGTATAAATATCTAATAATTCTAGATATTATCAATTCTCATTCTCAAGGGCGTTTCTGGATGTATAGCAATGTCTTTGTGTTATATGTTATATAAATATCAGTGTCCTCTCTCCCAGAGGGTAGGGTGTATAGGAGATATGTTTCTGTACTTTGTCCAAGGCCGCATTTCCAACTTACTTTTAGGAATTCGTTTCTTAGTAGAAATTGAAGAATCCTTCGTTCATACGATGCTTCCAGAAAGGTTGTTTATTTGTTCAGAAAGATAAGCAAAGACCAGACTTACATCGATAACATGTGGCATGGTGATGGTCTCAGAAGGAGGAGGAGGAGGAGACATCTTGATGTTACATTCTCCAAAGTGTTGGGTTACTTCCCTCTTGTTAACCCTACTCCATTCCTATTCTACCATGAATCTGATCCATTCTTATACTGTTTCAAAATGTTATGTCAGCATATCCTAGTAACACCCATATTTGCATATATACTTTAAATGGCTATAGTCTAAAGATAAGCAACATTACTCCACCCATTGTCCTGACATAGCAACTCAAAATAGAAATATCTACCCAGCTAAATCACTCCTCTGTCCTCTGTCCTCCATACTGTTAACCTTCAGAAACCATCACAAATTACATATAACATTTATGTGTTTCATATATTTTTTCAGAAACTTTTATCACTTAAAATAATAATGAACTTAAAATCTTCTAACACCATTTCTAAAAGACGTGCTATGAAAATGCATCTGATGGAATTGCAAAAAGACAACATCACATACCAATGGGGTTTTCCATTCTCCATACGTTTAGATCTCAGAACGTACTACAAAAAGCTATACAAGATCTTAAATTGATCGATGGAACATCTGCAACTACTACTTCACGAAGACGAACAGCATCTGCTTCTTCCCTACCAAACTCATCCTCTGCTATAGAAAAAAATGGCAACCAGCATGCACACAAGAGAGGCCGCTATGTATCCCCTCCACAGAACCAAGAAGAAGATCCAATGCACTGAAAGAATGATTTTCCAGCAATATAAATATAAAATTAGCTATGAAGATATGTTCTCGGTGAACACACAACATATTGGACGCATTCAATATGCACTTTTGGCCTGAATTTACATCCCATACTTGTATTCTAATAAATAGACCATAATATAGGTCAGGGTAAATCCCCTATTCAGGTAACATCTAAGTATGCTAAACACAACCATCTGAAAACATCAACCTTTTATTCTAATAAATGAAATATAAGATGGGTTAGGTTAATTCTTTACTCAAATGTCATCTGAGTATATTGAGCAAAATCATACGAGAATATCATTCTTATCAGTTCTATACTTACTTCATAATTTTGAAATCAAGTTTCCTTTTCTTTTTTCCTAAACAGATTGGTTAAAAGTATTTTTTCTTATCTATTATTTGTAACCTTGAGTTATATGCTAATATTATCAAAAGAAGACCTAGTCATGACTGAAATGATACAAATTTACTTCTATAGTTGATTTGTTTATTTAGATTGCTGAAACAAGTAGTCTAAATACTAGTTGCAAGACATTTTTTTTTTTTTTTTTCAGATTAGATAGTTTATTCCTCCTAAATATTATAGAAATTTAACAACTTTTATTTTATAAGTATTAATTTTTTCTTCAAAATCTATTAGATAATATAGATATTTATCTCATTAAGCCTTAAGAGCTATAAGCTTACATCCTATTGATGTTATTTTTTCTTTTTACAAAGTGGTTCTCCTGCATACGGAAGTCCCGTGCGCCTCACCTAGTCTTCCTCGGATCCCCTCACTTAATATGGAGGGGCCCAACGCAGGCCTTCGGTCCCCTGTTGAGGGGTTTTACCCCTCATCACGGGCAAATTCTGAACACCTTAGTATTTTATTATCAAGCTTATGTAATGAAATCTTACCTGTCTTTTTCGTCTTTCCTAAACCAGATCACACAGGATTCTTTTTTCTCTTATCCCTTTTCAAGTCCGTATGGGTTGAGTCGAGTGACCGTCACATTAGAATAATTGGTAAGTACTGCCTACTGACTCAGCTGCCATGGCTCCTTTAAACATCTTATCCCTCAATGTACAGGGACTCAATGTACCACAGAAACATACTAAAGCATTTAAATAATTCCAAGTAAAGAATGCGCACATTGTTTGTATTCAAGGGACTCATTTTACAAGAAACTCTACACCTAAATTTTTTAGTTCATCCTATCCACAAGTATTTACTGCCTCGGCCAATACCAAACAACGTGGAACTCTAGTGGCATTCCACCATTCCACTCCATTCACGGTCCATTCGGTAATTAAAGACCTGGAAGGACGATATTTAATCCTGACAGGACACATTTTAGACACATGAATAACTGTGGTCTCTTATTATGCTCCAAATAAACAGCCAATTCCATTCTTGACATATCTCTTGCAAGTAGTTAATGCACATAAACTGGGAACAATTATTGTATGTGGAGATTCCAACCAGGTTCTCTTACCATTTCTTGACAAAACACCATATACTCCACCTCGAAATCACTCTAAATTATCCCTTGCTCAACTTCTTTCTAAACATAATCTAGTTGATTCCTGGAGGGAGAACAACCCAACAAAAAGAAATTATACATATTTTTCACACCCTCACCAAACATTCAGTCCACATTTTTCTTACCACAGGAATGATACCAGAGATTCTATCATCGAGTATAATCCCCATCCCCTGGTCTGACCACAACGCAGTCCTAACCACCATTGCATCCACCATACCTAAAACTCAAGATAAAACATGGTATCTACCAGAAATATTACTCAAACAACCTAAATACAGACACAAACTTGAACAAGTCTTGAAAGAATATTTCACACTCAACAAAAACCCAGAAATTTCTCCAATAACACTCTGGGAAGCTCACAAACCAGTGTTGAGAGGGATATTTCAGCAACAGATTGGTATACTCAAAAGAGAACGTAGAAATCTTGCACAAAAATTAGAAACACAATTTAACTACCATTTCTTAGCTTTCCAAAATAATCCTAACTCAACTACTAAAAATGAATTAGAGAAGGCACACCGGGAATATGATCTCTTTCTAACAGACTCAACTGATAAAATATTACGTCGTTCCAGGCATGCCTTCTACATGAAATCTAATAAACCAGGCACATACCTGGCACGCGCACTCAAAACAATAAATAAATCATTTAAACCAATTAAGCTGAAACTATCTAAAAATATATATACAAGTAACCCCCTTAAAATTGTCCATAAATTTCATTCCCACCTAAAAACCCTATACACTGAATCATATTCATTTAATTTAAACAAAGCAGATTCTTTTTTCTCAAAAATTAACTTACCTGAATTATCTGATTCACAAAAAGCACAACTAGAGATACCTATCAAGGCAGAGGATGTAGAAAAAGTCATCAAAGAATTAAAAGTTAACAAAAGACCAGGACCAGATGGTTATTCTGCATTATATTACCGTACCTTTTCAGACTCTATCTCCCCCACATTAGCAGAGACATTCAATACTTTACTTGAAAATAATTAATTTAGACAAGAATCCCTAACGGTGATCATATGTATGATTCCTAATCCCCGTTCAGACGATACATCCTGTACTAACTATAGACCTATTTCAATGCTTAATATAGATATCAAAATTCTTGCAAAAATTTTAGCATCCCGTCATAGTGGTCAAGTTGGCTTTATGCCAACTCGCCAAGCAGGCAATAATGTATGCTGAGCAGTTCTTCTAGCACAAATTGCCAAAACACGATGCATTCCCTCCTGCTTTCTTTCACTTGACATTCAAAAAGCCTTTGATTCCATATCTTGGCCGTACTTACAATATACGTTACAAAAGTGGGGCTTTTTGCCCAAATTTTATAAACTGGATCAGGGCTTTATATAATAGCTTTATATAATAAACCTAAAGAATATGTTAAATATGCAGGTTATAAATCTGAGGCCTTTAACATTGAGAGGGACACTAGACAGGGGTGCCCAATTTCGTACCTGTTATTTGCCCTTCTCATAGAACCACTTGCCCAATGGATCAGATCAGAACCAACCATAACTGGAATTGAGATAGGGGGATTTCATCACAAACTCTGTCTATTTGCTGATGACATCCTCCTGTTTCTTTCATCACCACAAATATCAGGCCCCAACTTGTTGCCAATACTTGATGACTTTGCTGCCTTTTCGGGTCTTTTCCTTAATTCTAAAAAATTTGTAGCATTAAGCGTATCTCTCTCAACTTTGCAATTAAATTCAGCTAAAATTGGTCTCCCATTTACTTGGGCAGATAAATCTATCCCATATCTAGGAATACATCTCACGGCATCTTTTTCAGATCTTTTTTCAGCTAATTACCCTCCAATGTTGAAAAATATAACAATATGCTGAAAACTTGGAATCACCTCCCTTTATCATAGTTCGGAAGAATCAATACAATAAAAATGACAATCATACCCAAATTATGAAAATCATTAACTAAATACCATGCACAAAAAGAACCCCCTCTATAGGTATCGATTGAAGCAGCTGACTGTGATCCCCTATCAATCACAAATTTGATTTGGCTTTCACTGAGAGATCGTAGAGGGTTAAGTAACCCAATTACCAAACATTTTGTCTTCCTGTGGGACAAGTATAAAACCAGAAATCAATTACAATCTTTGCATAACCCTCTATTATCTTTCTATAAAAACCTTGCATTCTACCCAGCATGGGTCTCACCTAGATCTTTTAAAGCATGGATTACTCATGATGTACTAAATATGCACAAATGTGTAAACTCCTCGTCCTTTATTCCCTTCCCAACTCTCTGTGATTACTACGGACTACCTCAATCGGAGTTGTTTAGATACCTCCAGGTCAAAAATTTCTTTACGCCTCTTTTAACCACAAACTCTTCACTGACTCAAATAACTGAATTTGAAAAATTTTGTAAAAATGATCCTCATGCTAAAGGCATGATTTCGGTCCTATATGTTCATTTATTAACCAAACCTGAAATGGAGAAACCATCTTATGTACAGAAATGGGAAGTCGACTTAGAACGAACATTGGAAACGACAGAATGGAACCTAATTTGGTTAACAACCAAATCAGCCTCCCCAAACATACTGGCAATAGAGGCCAATTATAAAGTTTTAATACGATGGTACCTTGTACCGGTTAGAATAGCGAAATATGTGCATAACTACTCGGCAGATTGTTACCGTGGATGCTCTGACCCAGGAACACACTTTCATACTTGGTGGTCATGCCCCAAAGCACAAATTTATTGGAAGGCAATCTTTACTATTGCATCTAAAATGTTAGGAATATCCATCACCCCTGATCCTACAATGGCTCTCATCAATCGAAAGCCAGAATTTTTAACACTTACCCAATTTAAATTATTTATACAACTATTTACTGCAGCGAAACAAACTTTGGCAAAAGCCTGGAGACCCCCTTCATTGATAGTGGAGGAGGTAGTAAATCGAATGAACAACACTATGACTCAAGCTAAAATGGCAGCTCTTGAAAATGACTCGCTTGCCAAATTTGAAAAAATATGGCATCCATGGATAAGAGATTACTTACCTTCAACTTTTAACAAGGAGGTTTTACTACCATGGTAGCTGACCCAGTGAGACAATAGATTATATAATCTTCAGGGGATGTGACGGACTGCGACTTAACCCTACAGACTCTTCTTTTTATTCTTTTCTAGTTTCTCCTTTTTCTATTTCTCCTTTCTTCTCTACTTACTCTTTCTATGATTTTAAAGCTCATATTAACCACAGGATATAATTCCTCTTATAACCAATACCATTTGTATATATTATTAAAGAGGGAGTCCTGCAAAAAATGTTTTTTTTTAAAGTCAGCAGCTACAAATACTGCAGCTGCTGGCTTTTAAATTATGGACAATTACCTGTCACAGGGTCCAGCGTTGTCGGCACCCGAGGCCGAACTGTCCCTCGGTCCTCGGATGCTGCCGCCACCATCTTCGGTATGGGAATCAGGAAATAAAGCCTTGCGTCTTCACTTCCCAGTTCCCTACTGCGCATGTGCGAGTCGCGCAGCGCAATCTGAATGGTCCGTGCTATCTCTGGGACCCGTGTGTGTCCCAGCAGACAGCGCGGCAGGACAGGAAGAGGCATAGACTCCCATGGGAGTCTATGCCCAGAAGTGGGTGCAAATACCTTTTTTAGACAGGTATCTGCACCCCACTCCCCCCTGAAAGGTGCCAAATGTGACACCGGAGCGGGGGAGGGTTCCGAAAAGCGGAGGTTCAATTTTTGTGTAAACCTCCACTTTAATATCATAGTAACTTATAAATCAATATATAATTTACACTGTTTGAATATGTATTTCTGAGCTTCATTCCCTTTGTTGTATAATATGTACTCACTTTAATGTCAAGTACCTTATTGTATGTACAATAAAATCTTTTGACAAGGAAAATTGCAATGTGACAGTTAGGGATGAGCCGAACACCCCCCTGTTCGGTTCGCACCAATTCGCATGAACGTTAGAACCCTATTGATGTCTATGGGACTCGAACGTTCAAAATCAAAAGTGCTCATTTTAAAGGCTAATTTTCATGATATTGTCCTAAAAAGGGTTTGGGGACCCGGGTCCTGCCCCAGGGGAAATGTATCAATGCAAAAAAAGTTGTAAAAACGGACGTTTTTTCGGGAGCAGTGATTTTAATGATGCTTAAAGTAAAAGAAAAAGTGAAATATTACTTTAAATATCGTATCTGGGGGGTGTCTATAGTATGCCTGTAAAGTGGCGCGTGTTTCCCATGCTTAGAACAGTCCCTGCACAAAATGTCTTTTTTAAAGGAAAAAAAGTCATTTAAAACTGCTTGCGGCTTTAATGTAATGTCGGGTCCTGGCAATATGGATGAAAATCAGTGAGACAAATGGCATAGGTACCCCCCAGTTCATTACCAGGCCCTTTGGGTCTTGTATGGATATTAAGGGGAACCCCGCACCCAAATTAAAAAAAGGAAAGGTGTGGGGCCACCAGGCCCTATATACTCTGAACAGCAGTATACAGGCGGTGCAAACAAGACAGGGACTGTAGGTATATATATATATATATATATATATATATATATATATATATATATAAATAGATTTTTTGGCTGGAGCTATATGTTAAAAATATACCAGTTCAAAATTACAAACAGATTCTACTTAACAACAAACCTACAGTCCCTGTCTTGTTTGCACCACCTGTATACTGCTGTTCAGAGTATATAGGGCCTGGGGGCCCCACGCCTTTCCTTTTTTTAATTTGAGTGCGGGGTTCCCCTTAATATCCATACAAGACCCAAAGGGCCTGGTAATGGACTGGGGGGTGGGGGGTACCCATGCCATTTGTCTCACTGATTTTGATCCATATTGCCGGGACCCAACATTACATTAAAGCCGCAAGCAGTTTTAAATGACTTTTATTCCTTCAAAAATGTCATTTTGTGCAGGGACTGTTCTAAGCATGAGAAACGCGCCACTTTACAGGCATACTATAGACACCCCCCAGGTACGATATTTAAAGGAATATTTCACTTTTTTTTTCACTTTAAGCATCATTAAAATCACTGCTCCCAAAAAAAGTCCGTTTTTAAAACTTTTTTTGCATTGATACATGCAACTTGCATATTAGCCTTTAAAATTAGCACTTTTGATTTCGAACATTCGAGTCCCATAGACTTTAATGGGGTTCTAAAGTTTGCACAAACTTTCGGTCTGTTCGCAGGTTCTGGTGCGAACCGAACCAGGGGGGTGTTCGGCTCATCTCTAGTCTGGATAATCAAAATCCCCCATTAAGATGACACTTCCCATCCTTGCCGCTAATCCAAATTGTGATAGGAGGTCCGCCTCCACCTCCTCCCTCTGGTTAGGGGGCCTATAGCATACTCCCAGTACTACTTTCCCCTTAGTTTCCTCCCCCTGTAGCTCTACCCATAAGGATTCCACCTCCTCCCTTGCTTCCTTGGTGATGTCATCTCTCACATTCACTTGTACATCATTCTTATTTCAATCGATTTTTATTGAATGTTTTCATAGGTAAATACAGATAACAACGTGAACATAATAATAATAATATATAAGAACATGAGAAGCAGATTAAAACTAACAGATTGCTTGATAGTCTTGTGAAAGAGAGATAATGATATAACCGGTCTCCTCTCCTGCCCCAACACCCCAAATGGGAGCACTTTTGTGTCTCAGGAGGAGAGAAGACCCAATGCGTACATGTTTGGTATGAGTAGTAACCCTTGTATCTTATAAATTAAAACTTTCGTATACTGATATAAACCAATTAGACTTGTGTGAAACTTACATATTGCTCGGTCAAGAAAGTAGTAAGGCTGAGGTGAAAGTGTTACATGACTGTTGCAGTATTAGACCATCTTACTCAGGGTCTCCATGCTTCTCAGGTCTTTGCAGCTTGACCATTGCAGGCGGCCATTATTGTCCCATAGCTGAAGTGTAAGTTTATTAGGTCAATAGTGTGTGCAATGGTTGAGGCCTTGTCAGACTTCCATAGTCTTGTTATATTTAGTCTGGAGGCCAGTAGTATGTGAGTTATTACATGTCTGAAGGGAGGGGAAATTTCCTCTATTCTTAGATTTAACACTGCAAGTTCGGGTGAGGGGAGTACTGTTTTGGATGGATATGGCTGATATAAGCTTGAAGGTATTTTCCCAGTCAGTCTGGACATAGGGGCAAGATCAGAATATATGAAACATGTCTCCTTTAAAGGTTTTACATCTCCAGCAAGTGTTGGGGGTTGAAGGATGATAGCTTAGCCGGCGTCAAATACCATTGTAGCGAGATTTTCTGCGTCAGTTCTCAGAGGGCCGAACATTTTGTGGCTCTATAGATGGTTTTTAATGCGTATTGTCATTGCTTTTCTCTATAGCAGTGTGTCATATCTGATTCCCATTGGTAATGTGGGGGCAGTTTAGTGAAAATGTTCTTCTGATGAAGGAGGTTGTAGAAGTAAGAAATGCCTTTCGTTTTGGAGGTAGGGTTTGTTAAGAATCCCCAGGTCATAGGAGGTAAGGCGTAGAGGGGAAGGGGTATTGTATTCAGGCAGTGGTGAATTCATAAAGAATTCTGACGAGGGAAGTTCAAATTCCTCTTGTAATAGGGAAAAAGGTTTGGGTTGGTTCTTTTGTATCAGGTTTTGTAGGGAGTGGATCTCTTTAAGGGTCCACTGTGTTAACACTAGGTCTGGTGTTATGTAGTGGAGGGACTGTAAAGGTATTTGGTTGAGTAGCTCGCTAGGAACGTAGGCAGAGAGGGCGATCATTTTTTTGCATGCGTGGACTGATGCTTTCATGGTTGGAGAAATGGTGGTCGGCGTTGTGGATCCTAAAGGGATACTCAGTAGCCAGTTCTTTAGGTTAGGCCGGATGAGAAATAAACTTTCTATCTGGCCCCAAGGGTTGATTGGGCAAGGTTGGAACCATTCGGGTAGTTGAGTGAGGATGGCTGCTAAATAATAATCCTCAAAGTCTATGGAACCCACGCCACCCGCTAATTTGTGTTTTATAAGTTTTGAGTGTGCACATCTGGGCCTTTTACTTTTCCAGAGAAATTTGTTGAGAATTGTTTGGAGGGATCTGAAGAATGATGTGGGTATGGGTATGGGAGGAGTTCCAAAAAAGTACAGTAGTTGCGGGAGGCACGTCATTTTAAAGGCTGCAAGAATACCTGACCAGGAGAGTTCATGTTTTGCAAATCGTTGGGAGTCTGTTTGGATTTTATGAAGAAGGGTAAGAAATTGGTGGAATAGAGATTTTTAACAGATCTTGTTAGTTGAACCCCTAGGTATGGAATGTCTTTTTCTGCCCATGTGAATGGGTGTTGTAGTTGGAGTAGGTTTTTTGTCGTGGCATCAAGCTTAATGTCAAGTATAAATGATTTGGTCGTATTTACTTTATAATATGAGACCTTACTAAACCAATTTAGCATTTTTTGTACTTCTGCCAGGGAGGAAGCCGGGTTTGTGAAGATGAAAATCACGGTCGAGATACCATGTCTGCTGTGAACACTTGGGCCGAAGGGGTAGAGTACAGTGCCATGATGGCGCTAAGAATGTAGTCCCTGAATCCGAATTTTTGGAGTACCAGTTTGAGGTAAGACCAGTGCACCCTATCGAATGCCTTCTCTGCATCCAGAGATAGAAGCAGAGATTCTGCATGGTGGATTAGGTTAATCATCCATCTAGTGGCATCTGGTGCCTGTCTGCCTTTTGGAAAACCAGTCTGGTCTCTGTATATGAGGGTGGGCATGATATCCAGCATCCTTGCTGCTATAGTTTTGGCGTAAATTTTTAAATCAAGTTTTAATAGGGAAATTTTGGGGTGTACTCGGCTCCTTCCCTGGTTTCAGTATCGTTATTATCAGTGCATTCAGAGATTCATTTGGGAATTTGGAAGAGGGGGCAGCGCTGTTGAACACCTCAGTCAGGTGTGGGAGTAAATGGTCAGAGAATTGTTTGTAATAATCTCCCGTCAGGCCATCAGGTCCTGGTGCTTTCCCTGTAGGGAGTGAATTGATCGCTGTTAGAAATTCCCGTTCTGTGAACAGGACATTCAAGATCGATAATTGTTTTTCAGTCAGAGATGGTAGATGGATGTTTTGTAGAAAAAGGTTAGTGTCGTCATGGGATGGTTGGGGAGTTAGGCCCCTTTCACACTGAGGCGTTGCAAAACCGCAGTAAAAATGATGAGCGTTATAAGTGCGGTTTTACAGCGTTTTGCCGCATTAGCGTTAAAAATAGTGCTAATGCCCATGCGTTTTAATCATGGTTTTATACCGTTTTTTAAGCGTCAGCATCAGCAAACAACCCATCCCCCTTACATCACATCCTGTGCACTTCCTGTTTTTTCGTCAGAGAAGAAATAGAACAGGGAGAAGATGGGGTTCCATGAGCTGCTGTTGTTATTTGTGCTATATGTTTGGGAACATATTCTCCAACAACAGAGACCACAACGTCACTTTTGGGTTCATCCCATCACTCAAATGCACTCTGAGAGAGGACAATTTGTGCTGCTCTATCGTGACCTGAGAGAGCACCCTGATAAATTCAGAAACTACACTCAGATGAGCATTGCAACGTAAGTATATCCTAGTTCACTAAACCCTAATCCCACCCCTCCAAGTCACAAACTCCTAACCCTAACCCTAATCCCACCCCTCCTAGTCCCTAACCCCCAATCCTAACCTTAATCCCACCCCTCCAAGTCCCAAACTCCTAACCCTAACCCTAATCCCACCCCTCCTAGTCCCTAACCCCCAATCCTAACCCTAATCCCACCCCTCCAAGTCCCAAACTCCTAACCCTAATCCCACCCCTCCTAGTCCCTAACCCCCAATCCTAACCCTAATCCCACCCCTCTAAGTCCCAAACTCCTATCCCTAACCCTAATACCACCCCTCCAAGTCCCAAACTCCTAACCCTAATCCCACCCCTCATAGTCCCTAACCCTAATCCCACTCCTCCTAGTCCCAAACTCCTAACCCTAACTCTAATCCCACCCCTCCTAGTCCCAAACTCCTAACCCTAACCCTAATTCCACCCCTTCTAGTCCCAAACTCCCAACCCTAACCCTAATCCCACCCTTCCAATGTCCCAAACTCCAAAAAACAATGTCACAAACTCCTACTAGCTGTGGTTTTTAACAACAAATCTGTTTCTTTCCATAGATTTGACTTTCTTCTTGATTTGCTGACATCTGTGTTGTTGAGACGGGATACTAATTGCAGAGATGCAATATCACCATGCCAACGCTTACTTATAACGCTGAGGTAAGCTATGTTATGATTCCATGCATTTATTCATAAACCATAAATATACTACAATTTTTAGTTTGAAAAAACTAACATATATTTTTTCAAATTGCACAACATATGCATAAAATATAATACTGTAATAATATTTTCAAGAATATAGAAATCTATATAATAATAAATTATCATCTTTACTATATGAGTGTTGATCCGACCCGTGAACATCCGCTGCTCAGCGTGGATCTCTCCGTTTTTCTCAGCTGAGCCGGCGGATGACAGGGTTTGTGCAGGGACTGCCCTGTCAGATCTCCGCTCTCCCTGATGGGGGATCGGATGAGCAGGGACCGTCTGTCCGTGTTCATCCGATCCGCTCTGCAGATGGATAGAAAAATAGGATTTTCCACCGTCTGCAGAATCGGACGAGGGCAGGGACAGATGATATCAGGTGTCAGCGGATGTTCATCTGCTGACACTCACTATCCCATAGGGATGCATGTATGTCCGTATTTCATCCGAAAACAGATGGATGAAATATGGACATACGGTCCGCACGTAGGTGGAATTATTGGTTCACCTGCGCAATCAGAGGAATCAAACTTTTAGTAAAAGATGATACCTCATTGATGTTGTCAGGTTTCTGACAACATCAATGAATTCCTGCGTTTGCTGGGTTTTTTTAGGTTTGGATCTTGAATTTGACTTTCGTGGTGGCTCCGGTGTTGTTTCTCTGATATCTTCATTTTCCTCTCCTGCAACTTGTGGTTCATTAGTAGTGTTGTTTTCTTGAGTAAGCTCCTCTGCCTCACTCTCACTATTGAAATTGCTTTCTGTTCTGAATAAAATATAAATGATTAGAGAGTGCTACGTGATTATTGCTATTATTTCTATACATTGCTTTTAAGAAAAATGTTACTACTTACTGTCTGTCCTGCATCATTGGTTTTAAAAATTCTAATTCGTAGCAGTGACAGTAAATTCTCCCTTGTTTCCTGCTGGATCCACTTCTGATTTGTTGTTGTCTGATTAACTCTCGTTTGAAGTTGTCTCTTAATGTTTTCCATCGCTGCTTGATCAGTTTTACTGAACGATAAATTACATTTTTTCGTTTACAGATATCTTGCAACCGGAAATACATACTCATCGCTGCAATATGAATTTCGCATTGGGATATCAACCATAAGCGAAATTGTGAAGCAAACATGTGATGGAATCTGGGATCTGCAAAGTACAGTCATGCCAATTCCAAACAAGGCTAAATGGGAAGATGTTGCCCAGCGATTTTTGAACAAGACCAATTTTCCAAACTGTTTAGGAGCTATTGATGGAAAGCATATTAGGCTAATAAAACCATGTCATAGTGGAAGCCAGTACTACAATTATAAAAAGAATTTTCTGTTGTTTTAATGGCTGTTGTCGATGCTGACTATAAATTTATTTATGTAGATATTGGATCGCTTGGCAGCAGTGCAGACTCCGCTGTTTTCCAGCATAATAAATTCAGAAAACGTCTTGCCTATAATGAATTAGATTTACCAGATAACCGACCAATGCCCAGAACAGAGGAACCCGAAATGCCATTTGTGTTTGTAGCCGACGATGCTTTTGCTATTCACGAACATCTCATGAAACCTTATTCGCTGAGAAATCTAGATACACGAAAGAGAATCTTCCATTACAGGCTGTGTCGGGCACGTAGACTTGTAGAATACGCTTTCAGTATACTGGCGAACAAGTGGCAAACTTTTCTAAAACCAATAAACCTTAATGTTGAAAATGCATGTAAGGTAATTAAGGCTGCGTGTATATTACATAATGTGGTGAGAGAGAGAGATGGAGTAAATTTTGAGGATACTCTGTCACACAATATTGAACCTGCCGATTTTCTGCATGTACGTGGACCAATAGTAGGATTCACAATTAGAGATGGTGCACTGAGTTGGCAAGAAAACATGATCTAAACCTTCAATTTATTCAGACTAAATACTGCCTTTGAATAGTTTGATGTATGTTTATTAAAGCCATGTATCTATTTGCTTCAGTTACATGTTATAATAAATTCACTTGTTCATATGTTTAGTGAGTCAATAATTAAATTACTACATTACATAATAAAGTTATGAATCATATTTCATAAATAGATTAAAGTCACATGTACAATGATGGGATTAGGTAGGTGTTTGGGACTAGGAGGGGTGGGATTAGGGTTAGAATTGGGGGTTAGGGACTAGGAGGGGTGGGATTAGGGTTACGAGTTTGGGACTAGGAGGGGTGGGATTAGGGTTAGGGGTTAGGGACTAGGAAGGGTGGAATTAGGGTTAGGATTGGGGTTAGGAACTAGGAGGGGTGGGATTAGGGTTTTAGGATTAGGAGTTTGGGACTCTGAGGGGTGGGATTAGGGTTAAGATTGGGGGTTAGGGACTAGGAGGGGTGGGATTAGGGTTAGGGGTTAGGGACTAGGAGGGGTGGATTAGGGTTAGGATTGGGGGTTAGGGGCTATGAGGGGTGGGATTAGGGTTAGGAGTTTGGGACTAGGAGGGGTGGGATTAGGGTTAGGATTGGGGGTTAGGGGCTATGAGGGGTGGGATTAGGGTTAGGAGTTTGGGACTAGGAGGGGTGGGATTAGGGTTAAGATTGGGGTTTGGGACTAGGAGGGGTCGGATTAGGGTTAGGTTTGGGGGTTAGGGACTAGGAGGGGTGGGATTAGGGTTAGGAGTTTGGGACCAGGAGGGGTGGATTAGGGTTAGGATTGGGGGTTAAGGACTAGGAGGGGTGGGATTAGGGTTAGGAGTTTGGGACTAGGAGGGGTGGGATTAGGGTTAGGATTGGGGGTTATGGACTAGGAGGGGTGGGATTAGGGTTAGGAGTTTGGGACTAGGAGGGGTGGGATTAGGGTTAGGATTGGGAGTTAGGGACTAGGAGGTGTGGGATTAGGGTTAGGAGTTTGGGACTAGGAGAGGTGGGATTAGGGTTAGGATTGGGGTTAGGGACTAGGAGTGGTGGGATTAGGGTTAGGATTGGGGGTTTGGGACTACAGAGACATGGTAAAGAATACCGACATTGGGAATTGGAACTAGATTGGAATTTCAGCTTACATTTCTCAGCTTTTTGGTTTCTTGATAGTGAATTCCAGTTTTCTATATGTAGGTCGGCAATGTTTCTTGTCCCAAAGTTCTGGGTGCCTCCGCATTGTGTCAATAAATTCCTCTGGATCTCCACTGCCAGAGGGTCTTTCTGCTATGACTTCTGCAGCTGTAGGCTGCATCTCTACAGGTTCCTCCTCCATACTCTGTATTGCTCTGTCTGGTCTCCTCTTCCCTTTTCAACAGGATTTCCTGGTATCCCAGCATCCTCCACTTTACTGCGGTCATGTGACCTTCCCAACAGCTTCTGTGCGGTTTTAAAGTGGTATTACCGCAGTTTTACAGCGTTTCCCATTCATTTAAATTAGGATAGACGTTTTTACAGCGCTATTTTATGCACCCCAAAGATGCTCCAAAAAAGCTGTTTGCAGGATTTTTTCCAACGCACAGCCAGCGCAACGCCTCAGTATGAAAGGTTACACTAAGATACATAGGGGGCATTTTTCATGCGGTATTTAGGTGGTAATTTTAGTGCTAAAACGCCTGAAAAACGCCTCAGTGTGAAAGGGGCCTTAGCGGGTCCTGTTTTAGATTGTATAAGTCACTGTAGTAGGCACTGAAAGTGTTGGCGATGTCTTGAGGGTTCGTCAATTTTTTTTGTGTGGGGGTGGCAGAGTTGGTGTATTTTGGTCTTGGATCTTCTACCTTCGATATGTTGTGCTAGTCTTTTTCCTTCTTTGCTGGAAGTGGATTATGTAGTGGCTTTCAACTTACATTGAAGGATGTCAAATGAATGAAGGAGTAGTGTTTTAAGTTCCTGTCTAAGGGACAATAGTTGATCTGTCTGTGGGGCCTGGGGATTGGCTTTATGTTGTATTTTAAGGGTCGCTATCTGAGATGTAATCTCATCAAGGCATTGCGTCCTCTTCTGTTTGTGAAGTGAGCTAATTTTCATCAATACCCCTCTCAAAAAAGCTTTGTGTGCACTTCACACCACTTTAGGATCAGACACTGAGCACTTGTTGAGTAAAAAGAATTCTGCAATTTGTTCAGAAATCTCTGGTGCATACTCATCATGTTGTATTATATAGTTGTTTGTCCTCCAGAGAAATGTGTTATGGTGGTGTTTGGAGTCTTCAATGGTTATTGAAATTGGGGCATGGTCTGAACATGTTGTGGTGTGGATCGCAGACGCACAAATTTTTTGTAATAGCCATTTGTCAGTTAAGAACAGATCTATTCTGAATAGGAGTTGTGTCTGGGGGAGAAATAGGTAAAGTTTTTCTCAGATCCATGGTGGCACCTCCAGATGTCAAAAAGATCGTGAGTAGAGATTAACTTTTTCAGTGGTGAGTCCCTTCTTTTCACTGCAGATGTGGTATCCATGAGGATGTCGGAGATAAGGTTAAAGTCTCCACAAATTACTAGGTGTCCTTTCTGTATGGGTTTGGCAATGTGTAGAACTTTGTGAAAAAATTTCATCTGGTGGGAGTTCGGGGCATAGACATTGATTAGTGTGTACATTACTTTTTTAATGGTGCATACTAGGATTATATAGCGGCCTTCAGGGTCAAGTAGTACATTGGATGGGTGGAAGTCCACAGTGCCTCTGATTGCTACCATGACCCCTCTTGATTTGGTGGTGTGGGAGGCATTGTATATGTGGGGAAATTGGTGGTTGTTACATAGGGATGAGTCCGTTGGTAGTAAATGGGTCTCCTGGACACAGAGAATGTCACTTTGAAGAGCCTTGGTGGTTTTCCGAGTGAGTGTCGTTTAGCCGGGTGATTAAGCCCGTTGACATTTAATGACAAGATGGTAAGTGACATCTTGTGAGTGTAATGTTAGTGGGATAGAAGAGACAACACTTATGCCCTGTACACATGATCGGACATTGATCAGACATCCCGACAACAAAATCCATGTGATTTTTTCCAACGGATGTTGGCTCAAACTTGTCTTGCATACACACAGTCGGACAAAGTTGTCGGAAAATCCGATCGTTTTGAACGCGGTGGCGTAAAACGCGTACATCGGGTCCATAAATGGGGCAATAGCCAATAGCTTTCTTCTCTTAATTTATTCTGAGCATGCATGGCACTTTGTGTATCGGATTTGTCTACACATGATCAGAATTTAAAGGATCGGATTTTGTTGTTGGAAAATTTTATGGCCTGCTCTCAAACTTTGTGTGTCAGAAATTCCGATGGAAAAAGTCCGATGGAGCCCACACACGATCGGAATTTCTCTGTCGGAAAATCCGACCGTGTGTACAGGGCATTACAGTTAGCTGCTGTGGTTCAGGGTTTGTAGGATGCTGGATGGGAGACGGTATTTGAGAAGAGAAGAGGCCCAGGTACATGTCTGAAAAATGGTTACTAGAGCTCCGAATAGAGCAATATATTAGTCACATAAACAGTGGAAAAACTGAACTGCAAATCAGTTAGTTGAGAAAACACTAGGTAAATTAAAGTAGTTGCAGAGGTGGAGCAAAACACAACTGCAGCCTCTATTTGGTGGTAAGAACAGTCAGAATCAGAAGGAGCTGAAACAACAAAAAATTCACTCTGTCAGAGCCTGCGGGAGCAAAAATGTGTGTTGGCCCATCGAGGCAATGAGGGTTAGCTCTACTTAGCTGTGGTTTTGATCCAGGTTATAGCGGGGGATATTTGATCCACCATGTGGCGGAGAAGATTTGGAAGGTTTCTTGATGATACCCCATGTGTGGAGGAGATGCAACCTCTTATTGAGATCACTGATAGTGTGGGATTTCCCATTTTTTGCAATTAAAAGCATTGCTGGATACCTCCATTTACATTGAATTTTGTGGTTGTGAAGACCTTTAGTGACCGGGTTCAGTTGTCTCCTTAATTGAAGTGTGTATTTGGAGAGATCCGGAAAAAATTGAATACCCGTAGGGAATACCCGTAAGGAGCTGGTAGGGGTGCTTTGGCTTTAACGCCAAACAGGAGTTTTTCTTTAATATAAAAAAGTGGACTCTCATCAGCACATCTCTGTGTACTAAAGCTGCAAGGTGGGGTGGTTTGGCAATTCTGTGGATCCTGTCTATTATTATGTCTCGGGGAGACGCTTCTGGGATGACGATATGCATGAGCTCTTGTGCGTATTTGGGCAGGTCCGCAGGTATTATGTTTTCAGGAATTCCTCTCGAGTTAACATTATTCCAGCGGTACCCGTCTTCCAAATTGGCCAGCTTGGCCTGCATCCATGCTTGTTCCTCTTTTACATCATCATAAACCTCTATGACTTCATTCACAGTGGAGGTGCAGTCATTCATACCCCTTTCAATGCAGGTCACTCTGTCATCCAGAGAATGTATGTCTGAGGAATTTTTTGTAAGAAGTGAAGAGAGATCAGTCATTAGGGAGGTCTGCAAAGATAGAAGCATATCTTTAAGGGCGGTATCGATGACTAGTTGGCCTGATCCTGGGCCTCGATTTGTGACTGTGCTGGCCACTGCGGCGATGCATCGAGCCACATTTTTGCTTTTGCAGGGCTGCTAGTGAGAGGATCACACTCCGGGGGGTGTGGACAGTGCAGGAGGATCTGGGCTGGATGATTCCTCCGGAGTCTCATCTGGGAGGTCCATGTAGGAGTCCCGCAGTGCGGCCGGGCCGGTGCCATCTTTAGAAGCACTAACCTGCCCGCTGGTTTGAAGTAAAAAGCGGTCAGTTTCTGGGGTTTGTATTTGGTTAATCCCTTTCTGGACATGATGTCTGAGGTCTCCAGCGTCCCTGGAGCAAGGATGGTAGTGGATTGCGATGCTGTGTGGACCTTTGTCGTTCCGTTGTTCTCCCCTGGCTGACAAGCTCAGTGATTAAGCAGCCATCTTCAGCTCTGGTTGGCCATGCCCCCCACTTTTACATCATTCTTGATATACAGGCCTACCCCTCCCCCTTTTTTGCCCTCTCTATTCCTGCGATATAGGGAATACCCTTGAATGGTTGCCAGCCAATCATGAGAGCTGTTGAACCACGTCTCTGAAATTCCTGCTTCTCAATCTTCCTCATACAATAGTAGCTCTAGTTCTCCCATCTTGTCCGCCAGACTCCTGGTATTGGTGAACATGCCAGGTAGTTTATACCAGTTTCTATCTTTCTCCTTATTGGGTGTTCTGAGGTTGCAAATAGGATTTGTTATTATACTTACCATGTGTTTAGTTGCTTTGGTCAACCTATAACTTATGCCCCCAATACTGCGCTCTGGAATTTGTTCCGCGCCCACTATCTCTACCTCTGGACCCCCCGTCGCCTAGTTTAAAAACCCCTCTAACTTGTTGGCCATGTTCACTCCCAGCAGATCTGCACCCTCCTCATTTGGGTGTAGTCCATCGCTGCTAAAGAGCTGGTAACTGACTGAGAAGCCGCCCAGTTCTCCAGGAACCCAATCCCCTCCTTTCTACACCAGCTCCTCAGCCACTTGTTTACTTCCCTAATCTCCCTCTGCCCTTCTGGTGTGGCTCGAGGTACAGTTAGTATTTCTGAGAATATTACCTCGGAGGTCCTATTCCTCTATTTAGCTCCTAAGTCCCAAAAACCTTTTTTTAAGGACACTCCATCTTCCTCTTACTTTGTCATTAGTGCCAACGTGCACCATGACAGCCGGGTCTTCCCCAACCCCTCACAATAATCTGACTACCAGATCCGTGATGTGTCAAAACCAAGCGCCTGATAGACAACATACGTTTGGCGTATCAGGTCTTTGTTACAGATTGCCCTGTCTGTCCTTCTAAGAATTGAGTCCTCTACCATGGCTCTACCTTGGCTTTACTCCCACCCTCACTGGAGAAGTTATTCCCCTGGCAGCTAGGGGAGTCATTCAGCTCCAGCAGTGTTGTTCCCTGACTGGTTTCATCAATGTCACTCAACAGGGCATACTTATTGGTATGTTCCAGCCCAGGACTGGCCACCCTGGCACTTTCCCACTAACCTTCCTAACTGTCACTCATCTACTCTGCTTTGGTGCCTGCCCCTCATCTCCACCTGCCTCTGTGCTGGCCCCTGCCAGCACCTGCCGGGTATGATCCCGACTCTCCTTTAGTATGGAGAGTCTTCTCAGCATTGACAGTTAAATTGAGCCATAACAGATTATACCACAATACAGGATATATTTCTTGGACAAGGACCATATAAATTAAATGGTACTTCCACTTTTACAGTCAAATTTGAGAAAACCCCTTTATATATTTTTGATGTGTTCCCATTCATACAACGTACCTAAAAAAATTCTTACCTTTCAGATGTTTCTAAGAAGGTGGATGATTCTAGGAATTTCTGCAGAGTCTCACAGTGGATCTGTCCCATGCAGACTGTAGCTATTGCTCATTAACAATCAATGCAGGAGGGCATTTTTTATGTTTTGAATCCTTTGTAAAGCCTCTTACACACCACTAGTTTTTTTGGGTTGAATGATAAAAACCTGACAGTTCCTGTCTGAGCCGATGTACTAATGATCCAACGTTAGTGCAGCGATCTTCCCTGCTGTTCTTTTGTGTTCTGAGAGGGGGGCGGCCCCCATCAGAACAATCTGGTCAGTGCTCTCAGCCATTGGCTGAGAGCACTGATAGGGAGCTGGTTGGCTGCTTGTTTTCCAGGATGCTCATCTGACAGAAGCCTGCCAAATAACCGGCTTCTGTCGGACTGGCTGCCATACATACGGGCCAAATGTTACCCATTTTTTATTGAACTGGCTGATGTTACCCGACATTCAACTTGTGTATACTAGGCTTACAGTGGATCTAAATCCCATTCATGAAATCTGACCTGGGCACACATATCTGTAGTGTTTACTTATCTCTCTCCAAAGACCTAAGTCCTCTGTCTTTCTGCTGCTCCATTCCTGTGTTATCACCATTAAAATGTCTGACAAGCTCTCTGACACGGGAGATAAAAGTAGCTGGAAATTTATGTCAAGGAGGTAACTTAGAGAGAGATAAGCAAAGAGCTTGTCTATTCACAGCACAGCTCTGTAAGTTTCTTCATTTCGCTGCCTATGTGGGGGGGGGCATGTGCCTTTCCTCCAGTCAGCTCATACACAGTGTATGCCCAGACTCCCCTTCCACTGCTGAAACAGGAAGAAAATTTTCTAACACAACGTGCACTTTCTAAAGAGTCCAGAAACCTGAAGACAGCAGATGTACATGTAAAACTTATGTAGGGAGATTTGTTTTATCTCTGTGTATCATCTGAGGCTGTTCACTTCACTGGGTATATATGAGGGTTTATATCCACTTTAAGGATAGAGAGTGTTCAGTAGGGATGAGCATCGAGTTCGAGTTGAACCTGTGTTTGACTCGAACATCACCTGTTCGACCGTTCGTCGAATTACGAACGTTATAGGCCGTTCACGCCAAATTTGAGTGGTGTGTCACAGCCCATAATTCAATGCGGCATATATACAGTCAGGTCCATAATTATTGGGACATCTACACAATTCTAATCTTTTTGGCTCTATACACCACCACTATGGATTTGAAATGAAATGAACAAGATGTGCTTTAACTTTCAGCTTTAATTTGAGAGTATTTACATCCAAATCAGGTGAACGGTGTAGGAATTACAACAGTTTGTATATGTGCCTCCCACTTTTTAAGGGACCAAAAGTAATGGGACAGATTAACAATCACCCATCAAACTTTCACTTTTTAATACTTGGTTGCAAATCCTTTGCAGTCAATTACAGCCTGAAGTCTGGAACGCAGAGACATCACCAGACACTGGGTTCCATCCCTGGTGATGCTCTGCCAGGCCTCTACTGCAACTGTCTTCAGTTCCTGCTTGTTCTTGGGGCATTTTCCCTTCAGTTTTGTCTTTGCATGCTCAATTGGATTCAGGTCAGGTGATTAACTTGGCCATTGCATAACATTCCACTTCTTTCCCTTAAAAAACTCTTTGGTTGCTTTCGCAGTATGCTTCGGGTCATTGTCCATCTGCACTGTGAAGTGCTGTTCAATGAGTTCTGAAGCATTTTGCTGAATATGAGCAGATAATATTGCCTGAAACACTTCAGAATTCATCCTGCTGCTTTTGTCAGCAGTCACCTCATCAATAAATACAAGAAAACCAGTTCCATTGGCAGCCATACATGCCCACACCATGACACTACCACCACCATGCTTCACTAATGAGGTGGTATGCTTTGGATCATGAGTAGGGATGAGCCGAACGCCCCCGGTTCGGTTCGCACCAGAACCTGCGAACGGACCGAAAATTTGCACGAACGTTAGAACCCCATTGACGTCTATGGGACTCGAAAGTTCGAAATCAAAAGTGCTCATTTTAAAGGCTAATTTGCATGGTATTGTCCTAATAAAAGGGTTTGGGGACCCAGGTCCTGCCCCAGGGGACATGTATCAATGCAAAAAAAAACTTTTAAAAATGGCCGTTTTTTCGGGAGCAGTGATTTTAATGATGCTTAAAGTAAAAAAAAGTGAAATATTCCTTTAAATATCATAGCTGGGGGGTGTCTATAGTATGCCTGTAAAGTGGCGCGTGTTTCCCGTGCTTAGAACAGTCCCTGCACAAAATGTCATTTTTAAAGGAAAAAAAGTCATTTAAAACTGCTTGCGGCTTTAATGTAATGTCGGGTCCTGGCAATATGGATGTAAATCAGTGAGACAAACGGCATGGGTACCCCCCAGTCCATTACCAGGCCCTTTGGGTCTTGTATGGATATTAAGGGGAACCCCGCACCCAAATTAAAAAAGGAAACAGCAGTATACAGGCTCTGTACTCTGAACAGCAGTATACGGGCGGTGCAAACAAGATAGGGACTGTAGGTTTGTTGTTAAGTAGAATCTGTTTGTAATTTTGAACTGGTACATTTTTAACGTGTTTAGCTCCAGCCAAAAAATCTATTTTACGTTTTTTGGAAAACATAGGGAAGGGTTAACACCCCTGTGACATTTGTTTTGCTGCCTGTGCTCTTCTTCAGAAGATTTCACCTCACTTTTTGTCCCAATGACAAATGTTTTTGAAAATTTGTTTTTTTTTTGTGAAACAAGGACTGGTGATAAAGCATCAGTGGAAAGGAGAAATGTTTTTCTAAAAATGTTTTTCTAAAAATGTTTTTTTAAAACTTGTAGTTTTAACTGAACACTGTGAGGATGACGAACTACACTAACTTGTAGCTTTAGCTGAACACTGTGCAGAGGTCGCACTACACTAACTTGTAGATTTAGCTGAACACTGTGAGGAGGACGCACTACACCAACTTGTAGCTTTAGCTGAACACTGTGAGGAGGACGCACTACCCTAACTTGTAGCTTTAGCTGAACACTGTGCAGAGGTCACACTAAACTAACTTGTAGCTTTAGCTGAACACTGTGAGGAGGACACACTACCCTAACTTGTAGCTTTAGCTGAACACTGTGCAGAGGTCACACTAAACTAACTTGTAGCTTTAGCTGAACACTGTGAGGAGGACGCACTACACTAACTTGTAGCTTTAGCTGAACACTGTGCAGAGGTCACACTAAACTAACTTGTAGCTTTAGCTGAACACTGTGAGCAGGACACACTACACTAACTTGTAGTTTTAGCTGAACACTGTGCAGAGGTCGCACTACACTAACTTGTAGTTTTAGCTTAACACTGTGAGGAGGACGCACAACACTAACTTGTAGCTTTAGCTGAACACTGTGCAGAGGTCGCACTGCACTAACTTGAAGTTTTAGCTGAACACTGTGAGGAGGACGCACTACCCTAAATTGTAGCTTTAGCTGAACACTGTGCAGAGGTCACACTAAACTAACTTGTAGCTTTAACTGAACACTGTGAGGAGGACGCACTACAATAACTGTGAATAGTCTAGCTGCCTGACTGTGGTACTAATAGGATCAAAAGAACACCAGCAATTTTCTTCAGGTAGCTGTAAATACTGTAACAAGACAAGCCTGCCTGTCAGTAGGAAGATAACAGGAACGGATCTAGCTAAACTGAATACAGTGTGTGTATATATATATATATATATATATATATATATATATATATATATATATATATATATATACAACACCTGGGATGCATATATATACATAATGCACTGTAAGTGCAGCTAACTCACTGACTGTCCTGCTTAATCTAGCTAACTCAAATGAAATGACACTGTCTCTCTGTCTATATAAGCACGCTGGAACACACTACACAGGGCCGCCGTGCAGGTGGCCTTATATAGTGTGGGGCATGTTCTAAACCCCCTGAGCCATAATTGGCCAAAGCCACCCTGGCAATTACAGCTCTCTCTACTGACGGCTCTGTGATTGGCCAAGCATGCAAGTCATAGTGCATGCTTGGCCAATCATCAGCCAGCAATGCACTGCAATGCCGCAATTCAGCGAACGATCGAACAGCCGATGTTCAAGTCAAACATGGGTTCGTCTCGAACGCGAAGCTCATCCCTAATCATGAGCAGTTCCTTTCCTTCTCCATACTCTTCTCTTCCTGTCCTTCTGGTACAAGTTGATCTTGGTCTCATCTGTCCATAGGATGTTGTTCCAGAACTATGAAGGTTTTTTTAGATGTTGTTTGGCTAACTCTAATCTGGCCTTCCTGTTTTTGAGGCTCACCAATGGTTTACATCTTGTGGTGAACCCTCTGTATTCTCTCTGGTGAAGTCTTCTTTTGATTGTTGGCTTTGACACACATACACCTACCTCCTGGAGAGTGTTCTTGATCTGGCCAACTGTTGTGAAGGGTGTTTTCTTCACAAGGGAAAGAATTCTTCGGTCATCCAGCACAGTTGTTTTTAAGGATGTTCCAAACAGTAGATTTGGCCACACCTAATGTTTTTGCTATCTCTCTGATGGGTTTGTTTTGTTTTTTCAGCCTAATGATGGCTTGCTTCACTAATAGTGACAGCTCTTTGGATCTCATATTGAGAGATGACAGCAACAGATTCCAAATGCAAATAGCACACTGGAAATGAACTCTGGACCTTTTATCTACTCCTTGTAAATGGAATAATGAGGGAATAACACACACCTGGCCATGGAACAGCTGAGCAGCCAATTGCCTCATTACTTTTGGTCCTTTTAAAAGTGGGAGGCACATATATAAACTGTTCCTACACCGTTCACCTGATTTAGATGTAAATAATACCCTCAAATTAAAGCTGAAAGTCTGCATTTAAAGCACATCTTGTTCCTTTCATTTCAAATCCATTGTGGTGGTGTATAGAGCAAAAAAGATTAGAATTGTGTTGATGTCCCAATATTTATGGACCTGACTGTATATATATATATATATATATATATACACACACTGTATTCAGTTTAGCTAGATCCGTACCTGCTATTCTCTTCCTACTGACAGGCAGGCAGGTGTTTTTACAGTATTTACAGCTACCTGCAGAAAATTGATGATGTTCTTCTGATCCTATTAGTACCACAGGCAGGCAGCTGCAGTATTTACAGCTAGTGTAGCGCGTTCTCTGCACAGTAAAGCTACCTGAAGACAATTGCTGTTGTTCTGATCCTATTGATACCACAGGTAGGCAGCTGCAGTATTTACAGTTAGTGTACTGTGTCCTCTGCACAGTGTGCACCTAAAGCTACCTGAAGACAATTGCTGTTGTTCTGATCCTATTAATACCACAGGCAGGCAGCTGCAGTATTTACAGTTAGTGTACTGTGTCCTCTGCACAATGTGCACCTAAAGCTACCTGAAGACAATTGCTGGTGTTCTCATACTAGTAATACTACAGGCAGGCAGTTGATTCTGCTAGTTGCAGTATCAGTATATATATATATATATATATATATATATATATATATATATATATATATATATATACATCCCAGCTTTGTGCAGCTACATCTCACTGCAGGCCATTAGAATGTCTGGAAGGCCAACATGGAGAGGCAGACAGTCACAAGCCAATAAAAGAGGGCAAGCAGGCTCTGTGTCTAGAGGCAACAGTGCTGGTCATGGAGACGGTGCATCCTCATCAGCACGTGGGCGTGGGATACACTTGTCCTTTTTTCGGCAGCTGGCCGTGTTGAGCTGCAACATGTGGAACATTTGGTAGAGTGAATGACCAAGCCGTCCTCATCCTCCTCATCCTCTCTCACCCAGGCTCAGGGTACTTTGTCTGGCAAAGCAGCTGCCAACGCGGCTTCTTCCCTCAGCTCAATGGCATCAGTCACTCCTTCCCTAGCCCCACCATGTCCTCCTGAGGAGTCCCCCAAACTGTTTGACCACAGTGTTGGGTACATGCTCCAGGAGGATGTCCAGCGTTTTGAAGGCTCCGATGATGGTACCCAGCTAGCAGTGTTGTGGCAACACCAACACCTAAGGCCTCAATTTCTGCAGAGTATATAGGGCAGGCCCCTACTTTCAAACATCAAACTTACAAATGACTCCTACTTGAAAATGGAAGGAGACAACAGGAAGTGAGATGAAATCTACCCCTAGGAATGGAAATTCTTTTCTGTAAGAGTTAATATGGGAAAAACGTGTCTCCTCTTCACTGTTGCTTTATCACCAATCCTTGTTTCACTAAAAACCCCAAATTTTCAAAAAACATTTGTCATTGGGACAAAAAGTGAGATGAAATCTTCTGAAGAGGTGCACAGACAGCAAAACAAATGTTACATGGTTGATAACCCTTCCCTATGTTTTCCAAAAAGCTTAAAAGTAGATTTTTTGGCTGGAGCTACACTTTAAAAATGTACCAGTTCAAAATTACAAACAGATTCTACTTAACAACAAACCTACAGTCCCTGTCTTGTTTGCACCGCCTGTATACTGCTGTTCAGAGTATATAGGGCCTGGGGGCCCCACGCCTTTCCTTACTTTAATTTGGATGTGGGGTTCCCCTTAATATCCATACAAGACCAAAGGGCCTGGTAATGGACTGGGGGGGGGTACCCATGCCGTTTGTCTCACTGAGTTTCATCCATATTGCCGGGACCCAACATTACATTAAAGCCGCAAGCAGTTTTAAATGACTTTTATTCCTTTAAAAATGTCATTTTGTGCAGGGACTGTTGTAAGCACGGGAAACACGTGCCACTTTAAAGGCATACTATAGACACCCCCAGGTACGATATTTAAAGGAATATTTCACTTTTTTTTTCACTTTAAGCATCATTAAAATCACTGCTCCCGAAAAAACGGCCGTTTTTAAAACTTTTTTTGCATTGATACATGTCCCCTGGGGCAGGACGCGGGTCCCCAAACCCTTTTTAGAACAATAACTTGCATATTAGCCTTTAAAATTAGCACTTTTGATTTAGAATGTTTGAGTTCCTTAGACTTTAATGGCAGTTCGCGCGAACTTTCGGTCCGTTCGCAGGTTCTGGTGCGAACCGAACCGGTGGGTGTTCGGCTCATCCCTAGTATTCAGTACTAGTTTACAGCCGATACTGATGAACTGCAAACACATTACAGACAGGGTTCATTTTGTATATTTTTGTATATTTTCAGCATTACTTGCTATTAACAAATCTCCACCTTTTGCTGAATGAGAAGTGCCATTACATCAGATAAATTCAGTGTAGGTAAATTTCCATTATCACCTCTGTCCAAGCCCATGCAACCTTTTCTATCTACAACATGTAAGGAGCTGAGTCTCTGCCTCTTTATTGAAGCTTAAATTTAGACAGATTTAAAAAAATAAATAAATAAAAAATGCAGTTCTGTTTTGATTATAAATAATTAAATGTATGTTGTTTTTATTTTTTTTTAAAACGCAAGCAGTGCAAGTACCTGAATTTGACTTGGTATCAGTGTTTTGGAATGCATGTACAGCATAGCTCAGAGTAGGAGAGGAGGATACAGTACAGTGAGCCAATCAGCTAATTTGCTGACAAACTGCATGCTGATATGAGTGACATAGAGATGAGCTCATCATTGTGCTGCTACTTCTTAACTGTTCAGTCACAGACTGGGGGGTGGTCCATAATGGACTAGGCTAGGAGGAGGGTGGTTAAATGAAGCTGACCATTCTTAAACCAAAAAGATTGATGGTATCTAGTGGTGAGAATGAAGATGAGTATTTATTTATTTTGACTGGAATGTAGATGTTATTTTAGAGGCCTATAACTTACTTCATTTGTAATTACACCCAGAGGGGCTGATTTACTAAAAATGGAGAGTGTAAAATCTGGGGCAGCTGTGCATGGTTTCAAATCACCTTCTAACTTCTGCTTGTCCAAATAAGCTTTGACAAAAAAAACCCTGGAAGCTGATTGGTTTCTATGCAGAGCTGCACCAAATTTTGCATTCTCCAGGTTTAGTAAATCAACTCCATAATGTCTAAAAGGCAACATAATCATTTTGTTTGAAAATATTTCATTTTAAGTACATTTGTTTAATTCTCTAATCATTAGTGGGGTCAAAACAACACTCATCATTTAAAGTGTATCAATATAAATATTATCTGGTATAAAAATATACTCAATAAATTAAACTGGGGGGCGTGGTTTAGCAATGGAAGCGTGAGGACGCTCATCTCAGAGCTCTGCACAGGAAAGCCCGGAGAACGGCCCGTTGGACTGTCAGAGAGAGCTGGGACTTGATGCCAGGGGACCGCAAGCATCCGCTGGACGTGGGGGTGCAGAGGGGTCCTGAAATAACACATTATTTTCTCCAGCAACACACCGCTTCTTCCCCCACTGCTTCTGCTAAGATGGCACCGCCACGAGTCCCCCCGGCGAGTGCCGCCACTCATCACAAAAGAGCACTCAGGCGGGTGCTGCTGCGGGCGGCGATCAGCCTGCTCAGGCTGACAGATTGCCCTCTCCCATACTGTCTCCTGCAATCCTGAATTCAGACCCACAGCCCAGTTCTGATCATGCAGGGGGGACAGGCAGCAATGCAGAGAGCTCCCTTCAGGACATTGTGGCAGGTCTGCCTACCAGGCAGAACCTGCAGGAAATGGCAGCATCTATAGTGAATGCCCTCTCCAGGGAATTGCATGATCTGCGCCAGCAAGTGGATACAGTGGAGGAGAGGGTTACTGCCCTAGAATCCTCCACCTCCACCACCGATGCTCACATCACCTCCCTTGAGACGGAGCGGTGCGCCTTCCTCCGCCATCTTGTGGAAGTTCAACTGAAGCTAGGCGACGGGGAAAACAGGAACAGACTAAACAACTTGTACCTACATGGCATCCCTGAAGCCACCATGGGGCCAGATTAGGGTTGTCCCGATACCACTTTTTTAGGACCGAGTACAAGTACCGATACTTTTTTTCAAGTACTCGCCGATACCAATTACCGATACTTTTTTTTAATGTCACGTGACAGTGTTTTTTTTTGTTTTTTTTTTAACAGTGTTTTTTTTCTTTATTTTTTTTTGGGGGGGGGGGTGAACGGTGTATGATGTGTGTGTGTTTTTTTTTTTTTTTTACAATTTTTATTTTTTACAATAATATTTTTTTTATTCTTTATATGTTTTTTTTTTTTTTTTTTTTTTTAATCAGCCCTGTTGGGGGGCTTTGGTGAGATATCAGGGGTCTTAACAGACCTCTGATATCTCCCCCTTGAGGCAGAGAAAGAGACAGGGGATAGAGATTCCCCAGTCCCTTTCTCTGCAGCTTCAGCTGCACTGAGAATGAATGGAGAGAAGACAGCGGCTCCTCTCCATTCATAAACTGACACATCTTAATCACAAGAGATTACAATGTTTCAGTTATGTGAATGGACAGAGTCAGCTGACTCTGTCCATTCACACAGCGGAGAGAGACAGCAGAACGGAGGGGACAGAGAAGGAGAGGGGAACGGAGGGGACAGAGGAGATGCACAGGGAAGGAGAGAGGAACGGAGGGGGACAGAGGAGAGACACAGGGAAGGAGAGAGGAACGGAGGGGGACAGCGGAGAGACACAGCAGAACGGAGGGGACAGCGGAGAGACACAGGGAAGGAGAGAGGAATGGAGGGGGACAGCGGAGAGACACAGCAGAACGGAGGGGACAGTGGAGAGACACAGGGAAGGAGAGAGGAACGGAGGGGACAGCGGAGAGACACAGGGAAGGAGAGAGGAACGGAGGGGACAGCGGAGAGACACAGGGAAGGAGAGAGGAACGGAGGGGACAGTGGAGAGACACAGGGAAGGAGACAGGAACAGAGGGGGACAGCGGAGGGGGACAGAGGAAAGGAGGGGGCATGGAGGAGGATGCAGTGACAGTCAGCGGTGACCGATCACTGCTGTATGTCACTAAAGCTGCTGAAAGCCGCTGGGGGAGAATCTTGTAACTCCCCCACGCGCCGATCACAGCTGTCTTCCAGGTATCGGGGGAAGCATCGGGAGCATTTGCCCGAGTACAAGTACTCGGGCAAATGCTCGGTATCGGTGCCGATACCGATACTAGTATCGGTATCGGGACAACCCTAGGCCAGATCTTCGTGCCACTGAAGTGGCCATCCTGAACCAAATTTTGGGAAAGCCACTGGCCTTGGAGTTGGAGCTGGACAGGGCCCATCACATACCAGGGCCCAGAGCACTCTCCACAATATCACAGGAGCCTACTGCCGCAGACTCTCCTTGAGATGTCCTGTATAGGGTGCATTCCTTCACCATAAGGGAGGAGATCCTGCGCCTGGCCTGGGAGAGGGGCCCAATTGACTTTGATGGAGCACTGATCCGGATTTACCCTGACATCTCCAGGCAAACTAGAGCCATGAGAGGGCTCATGCGACCCCTCCCTGAAGTTATCCGTGAAGCTGAAGCTACCTACCATTGAGGCCACCCTTTTCACCTAATTGTGCGGAGGTGGGGTGCCGAGTTTCACCTCCGCTCACCGGACCAACTCCTGGACCTGTTCAGTTTCATTGATAAGCCTGCTGTGAATGTCCCTAATTGGTTTGACTACCTGCTATCCCAGGAGGTGCCTGGTCCACCCTTGCCCAGGCTGCAATGAGTCCACCGACCCTGCTCATGCGCCCCTAGCCAGGAGACTGTCAGACCCCACCCGATGTCCTCTAAGACCTGATTCTTCTCTTCACCCTTAGGACTGGTAAGACATAATGACTGTTATGCTAATGGCCCTTTGCTGGGTTATCACATTAGTTTCCCAGGTTTTTAAAGCATCTGGATCCCATCTACTCTGATCTACTGGAACTGCCTCGATGGGTGCCCCCACCTGCCCCTTTTGCTCATAGCATACAGCATATCCCACAGACTACTGTTCCATGGCTGGCCCTCTCAACAATATTTGGGGGAACCTGTTCGCTCATTATATGTATGTAAGATTATTGCATAAGGCATTAGGCCTCAACTGACATTGTGCTGCCTTGCTATGTGCACCGCTCCCCCCTGCATGCCTACCTATGGGCGGGCAGCACGGGCGATGGGTGTACTTGCTGGGGGCTCGCGGGCAGGCAACAGGCTCCAACACTCTCTGCCTTTCTTTGCTATTAATGACCCCTGGCCATACTGAATCTACCCCACCAGCTGGGCACCTTGGGGGCCCTATTTTCAATGTTTTATGGTTTGTGTTTTACAAATTAACTCCAGGACCGTGGATTCCCCTCCCACCTACCCCAGCTTGCCGAAGCAGCTGTTTTCTGATTAGGATGCGGAGACTGGCCTGTCTAGTGGCTCTCATTGGCCCACAGTAGGTGTGGGTGGTGTCTAAGTCGCACTCGCATACATTGCCTCTGTCTCTCCCACTATGTTCTGTTCTGTGTATCCATTACAGCCTCATTATAGGTATATGCATGGATCCTCAGTCCTGGTGCTCCGGGTTATGCTGCAGAATACCTAGGTATGTCTTAATCCCTACTAATTGCTGTGAGCCTAGGACCCCCCTGATTTACCTGCGCCCCCCGGGGCACCACTACCGTATGGTCGCAGCTGATGGCATTCTGCTTTATAGCTCCAGGTACCGCTTATTGTTAGTTAAGTCGATGTTTTATTATGTTGGCTCATACGCTACTCACAATGTGGTTCTCTGTGGTCTCATCCCATGCATCTCCATTAGGGATGAGCTTCGAGTTCGAGTCGAACTCATGTTCTACTCGAACATTGGCTGTTCGCAAGTTCGCCGAACAGCGAACAATTTGGGGTGTTCGTGGCAAATTCGAATGCCGCGGAACACCCTTTAAAAGTCTATGGGAGAAATCAAAAGTGCTAATTTTAAAGGCTTATATGCAAGTTATTGTCATAAAAAGTGTTTGGGGACCTGGGTCCTGCCCCAGGGGACATGGATCAATGCAAAAAAAAGTTTTAAAAACGGACGTTTTTTCAGGAGCAGTGATTTTATTAATGCTTAAAGTCAAACAATAAAAGTGTAATATCCCTTTAAATTTCGTACCTGGGGGGTGTCTATAGTGTGCCTGTAAAGGGGCGCATGTTTCCCGTGTTTAGAACAGTCTGACAGCAAAATGACATTTTGAAGGAAAAAACTCATTTAAAACTACCGCGGCTATTGCATTGCCGACAATACACATAGAAGTTCATTGATAAAAACGGCATGGGAATTCCCCACAGGGCAACCCCGAACCAAAATAAAAAAAAAAAAATGATGTGGGGGTCCCCCTAAATTCCATACAAGGCCCTTCAGGTCTGGTATGGATATTAAGGGGAACCCCAGCCAAAATTTAAAAAAAAAATTGACGTGGGGTTCCCCCTAAATTCCATACCAGACCCTTCAGGTCTGGTATGGATTTTAAGGGGAACCCCGCGCCAAAAAAAAAAAAAAAAAACGGCATGGGGTCCCCCTAAAAATCCATACCAGACCCTTATCCGAGCACGCAACCTGGCAGGCCGCAGGAAAAGAGGGGGGGACGAGAGTGCGGCCCCCCCCCTCCTGAACCGTACCAGGCCACATGCCCTCAACATTGGGAGGGTGCTTTGGGGTAGCCCCCCAAAACACCTTGTCCCCATGTTGATGAGGACAAGGGCCTCATCCTCACAACCGTGGCCGGTGGTTGTGGGGGTCTGCGGGCGAGGGGCTTATCGGAATCTGGAAGCCCCCTTTAACAAGGGGACCCCCAGATCCCGGCCCCCCCCCTGTGTGAAATGGTAAGGGGGTACTTACCCCTACCATTTCATTAAAAAACTGTCAAAAATGTTAAAAATGACAAGAGACAGTTTTTGACAATTCCTTTATTTAAATGCTTCTTCTTTCTTCCTTCATCTTCTTCTGGTTCTTCTGGCTCTTCTGGTTCTTCCTCCGGCGTTCTCGTCCAGCATCTTCTCCGCGGCGTCTTCTATCTTCTTCTCCTCGGGCCGCTCCGCACCCATGGCATGAGGGGGGAGGCTCCCGCTCTTCTCTTCATCTTCTTCTTCATCTTCTTCTTCATCTTCTTCTTCTTCTTCTTCTTCTTCTTCTTCCTTCTTCTCTTCTTACTGTCTTCTCCGGGCCGCTCCGCATCCATGCATGGAGGGAGGCTCCCGCTGTGTGACGGCGTCTCTTCGTCTGACGGTTCTTAAATAACGGGGGGCGGGGCCATCCGGTGACCCCGCCCCCCTCTGACGCACGGTGACTTGAGGGACTTCCCTGTGACGTCACGGGGAATGCCACAGGGAAGTCCCGTCATGTCACCGTGCGTCAGAGGGGGGCGGGGTCACCGGGTGGCCCCGCCCCCCGTTATTTAAGAACCGTCAGACGAAGAGACGCCGTCACACAGCGGGAGCCTCCCTCCATGCCACAGCATGGCTGCGGAGCGGCCCGGAGAAGAACATGAAGAGGAGAAGAAGGAAGAAGAAGATGAAGAAGAAGATGAAGAAGAGAAGAAGATGAAGAGAAGAGCGGGAGCCTACCCCCCTCATGCCATGGGTGCGGAGCGGCCCGAGGAGAAGAAGATAGAAGACGCCGCGGAGAAGATGCTGGACGAGAACGCCGGAGGAAGAACCAGAAGAGCCAGAAGAACCAGAAGAAGAAGAAGATGAAGGAAGAAAGAAGAAGCATTTAAATAAAGGAATTGTCAAAAACTGTCTCTTGTCATTTTTAACATTTTTGACAGTTTTTTAGTGAAATGGTAGGGGTAAGTACCCCCTTACCATTTCACACAGGGGGGGGGCCGGGATCTGGGGGTCCCCTTGTTAAAGGGGGCTTCCAGATTCCGATAAGCCCCCTGCCCGCAGACCCCCACAACCACCGGCCAGGGTTGTGGGGATGAGGCCCTTGTCTTCATCAACATGGGGACAAGGTGTTTTGGGGGGCTACCCCAAAGCACCCTCCCAATGTTGAGGGCATGTGGCCTGGTACGGTTCAGGAGGGGGGGGGGCCGCACTCTCGTCCCCCCCTCTTTTCCTGCGGCCTGCCAGGTTGCGTGCTCGGATAAGGGTCTGGTATGGATTTTTAGGGGGACCCCATGCCGTTTTTTTTTTTTTTTTTGGCGCGGGGTTCCCCTTAAAATCCATACCAGACCTGAAGGGTCTGGTATGGAATTTAGGGGGAACCCCACGTCAATTTTTTTTTTAAATTTTGGCTGGGGTTCCCCTTAATATCCATACCAGACCTGAAGGGCCTGGTATGGAATTTAGGGGGACCCCCACGTCATTTTTTTTTTTAATTTTGGTTCGGGGTTCCCCTTTGGGGAATTCCCATGCCGTTTTTATCAATGAACTTCTATGTGTATTGTCGGCAATGCAATAGCCGCGGTAGTTTTAAATGTGTTTTTTCCTTCAAAATGTCATTTTGCTGTCAGACTGTTCTAAACACGGGAAACATGCGCCCCTTTACAGGCATACTATAGACACCCCCCAGGTATGAAATTTAAAGGGATATTACACTTTTATTGTTTGACTTTAAGCATTATTAAAATCACTGCTCCTGAAAAAACGGCCGTTTTTAAAACTTTTTTTTGCATTGATTCATGTCCCCTGGGGGAGGACCCGGGTCCCCAAACACTTTTTATGACAATAACTTGCATATTAGCCTTTAAAATGAGCACTTTTGATTATTCATGTTCGTGTCCCATAGACTTTAACGGCGTTCGCGTGTTCGAACAAATTTTTTTCCTGTTCGCATGTTCTGGTGCGAACCGAACAGGGGGGTGTTCGGCTCATCCCTAATCTCCATTAGTATCATTTTATTTTATCTACTGACTTATTACTGCTCGATTTTTGAGCAGGCCTTAGCGCTCCATCCACCCCCCATTACAGCGGACCCCTGCGTGGACACCTTGAGTGCCTGACAGGGGACCACAGTATACTTACGACAGAAACCGTTCACTCCCCTCCTTCCCTTCCCACTCCCCTCCTTCATTTCCTCTTCCCCCCCTTCCTAACCCCCCTCCTTCACATGCTCTTCCTCCCTCCATTGCCGTCCTCCCTCACCTCTTTCCTGTTCCTTATTTCTTTTGCTGCCTCCCTCTGCCTGGGGGGATCCCTTGGCTGGGACCTTTCCGCGCATCCATTGGTGGTCACCTCCATGCCAGACGACGTAATGGGTCTTCTCAAGATCACTTCCCTCAATGTGCGTGGCCTGAATACACCAGAGAAGCACTTGCAGCTTCTGGCTGACCTGCGCAGGAGCAAAACTCAAGTAGCATTCCTACAGGAAACGCACTTCCATGCTGATAGCACTCCTAAACTGACCAATGGGACTTTTCCGATGGCCTACCACAGTGTCTCCCCGATCTCTAAATCGAAGGGGGTAATCATCTTACTGGCCAAATCGGTACCATGGGTGTTCGAGGTGCAGCGGGCAGATGCGCAAGGCCGTTTTCTTTTCTTAAAGGGGAGGGTGTCTGATGTGTGGGTCACCTTCGCTAATGTTTAGTTCCCTAACACGGACCATTCACAATTCCTGTGGAGACTTCTTCCTGAGCTCCTGGAATTTTCAGAGGGGGTGCTTGTTTTCGGCAGGGATCTTAACTTTGCTATGGATCTGTCCCTTGACGTCTCACGCGGTGCCTCCCACCTATCTTACTCACGTCTGAAGTGCCTGAAGGCGGATCTCCATACCTTGCGTTTAGTGGACCCCTGGCGGTTGCTCCATATGCAAGACCGGGACTATACCTTTTTTCCCCAGGTGCCCCACACCTATTCACGGTTAGATTATCTGCTGTTGTCGCATAAAGACCTAACCAGAGTGGTGTCTACCTCCATCGATGTCATATCTTTCTCGGACCACGCGCCAGTCCACATGACACTTCAGCTGGGACCAGTGACTCGGTCCCCCCCATCCTGGAGACTGAATGAGGCCCTGCTCTAGTCAGAGGAAACCCACTCCGAGATACTGAACACCCTACGGGAGTATTTTTCCATCAATGAGGAGTCCGTTACCAACCCTCTGGTAGTTCGGGAGGCCCACAAGGCGGTTGTCAGGGGCACGCTGATCAAAATAAGAGCCCGCCTCAAGCGGGATAGAACCCAACGCAGGAAGAACTTCTCACCTTGATACGCAGCCTGGAGTGTTCGCACAAGGCGAGTCTTGCACGTGCAACCTTTCAGGATCTCCTCAAAGCTCGTGAGGGACTCCGTACTCTTCTATTTCATAAAACAAAGCAGAAATTGGCTTGGGCGCGTCGTATCATGTACCAATTCTCAAATAAACCCGGGTCGCTGTTGGCTAGGGCTTTGCAAGGCCCAAATGCGAAAACCTATATCTCTCATATCCTGGCTTCAACTGGACAAAAGCTGAATATTTCATCAGACATAGCGATGGAGTTCCGTTCTTTCTATGAATGTCTCTACAACCTAGACAGACCCCCTCTCTGCTGCCCCCCAGCGGAAGGTAGTTATACCCCTCAGTCGTACGTAGCTGCCTCAGGCATGTCATCACTCCCCAGTGCGATACGGGAGGAGCTGGAGGAACCCATCACAGCAGCAGAGCTGGGAGTGGCTCTAGCCACTTCGAAACCAAGATAGGCCCCTGGCCCAGATGGCCTGACTCCGACGTATTATAAAACCTTCTTTGACACTCTGTCGCAACCTCTAGTCTCTGCCCTCTATTCCATCACAGAGGGTAATTCTTTCCCGGTAGACACTTTGAGGGCCTATATTTCCCTTATCCCTAAAGAGGGGAAAGATCCGCTGCGGTGTGGGAGTTATCGCCCGATTGCACTTCTGAATGTGGACTTAAAACCCTTTGCCAAAATTCTGGCCAACAGACTGCTCCCCCATCTACCAAGTCTCATTCACAGAGATCAGGTGGGCTTTGTACCGTTGTGGGAGCCACGGACAACACCATCCAAGTGGTGAATCTGATCCACGTGGCCAGGATTTCTAAACGGGCCCTTCTCCTGCTGTCTACCGACACGGAGAAGGCATTCGACCGTGTGGATTGGTCCTTTATACGGGCCACTTTGAAGCACATTGGCCTTCGATCATCTATGTTGAGGTGGATACTGTCCCTTATACACACCCCACTGCAGCGGTCAAAGTTAATGAAACAAGGTCTGACTTCTTTAACATCCACAATGGCACACGACAGGGCTACCCCCTTTCTCCTCTGATCTTTATATTATCGTTGGAGCCCCTCCTGTGCAGAATAAGGGCGGACGCAGGCATCATTGGCTACCCAAAACCCTCAGGGCCCCATAAGGTGACCGCATTCGCGGACGACCTTATCTTCGGAACCACTCACTTCCCTCCCTAACCTGCTCCAATCCCCTTTCAGGAATATGGTACTCTTTCTCTCTTTCAAATCAATCTAACTAAATCCTTGATTCTCAATATAACCGTGGGTAGAGACATTGTTCAACGTTTGCGATTGGCCTTTCCGCTGTGATGGGCGACCAACCTCATCTGATATCTGGGAGTTGACATCACCCCTGATCCTGCCGATTTATATTCGGCAAACTTTACCCTGCTGCTTCTTCGCCTCAAGACGGACCTTCTACACTGACCCTCTCTCACGTTGCAATGCCCTTAAAATGACCCTATTGCCGAGGGTTTTGTACCTGATGCAGGCACTCCCTACCCGTCTACCTCTAGCATTTTTCAAACGAATTGACTCTATGTTTAGTGCATTCGTCTGGTCCCATCGCAAGCCACGCATTAGACTTCAACTCCTTCATCTAACAAAAAGTAGGGGTTGGGGTTGGTCTCCCCGACATAAAAGCCTATTACAGGGCGGTTCACCTCACCAGGTTAGTGGACTGGCATTGCCACGCGGAAGCAAAACACTGGGTAGTCATGGAAATGGAGGATTCCGGAGACACAGCCAAGAGTTGGCCCTGGATCACCACACCCCTGTGGAGAGACCTAGCGGAACACCCTACACTAGGCAGCACTTTATCAGTGACTAGAGAAGCCTTTTGGCATTCCTCGGTGTCCCCACTGCCCTCCCCCATGGTGCCGCTTCTGGGTAATCCGGAATTTGCACCTGGCCTGCAGAGCCCTCATTTTAAACGACTGGCAACGGGCACTCAGCTTCGCCTGTGTGACTTTTTGGGCCTAACAGCCAGCTTTCCTTTGAAGCTGGGGCGTCAGCGACAGACCCTCCTCTGGATTTCTGGAGCGGCTTACAGCTGCGCAACTTTCTGTGCAGCTGTTTGCGGAAACTGGGCATCTCCCGTCAGCTCACTGAACTAGAGCTCATCTGTCATTGCAGGGAGCCAGCACTGTCTCTCACTTATATACTCCTCCCTGACCCAACCAGACGGAAGGGTTTTTTTTCCAGTTTCTCTCTAAGTGGGAGGCTGAACTCGGAATCCAATTTACCGACACCAAGAGGAAGAAGATTCTCCACTTTGCCCAGAAATCTTCTATAGCCACCAGAGTCCAAGAGACCTGCTATAAAATAACGACTCGCTGGTATAGAGTACCCACCACTCTACACCATTTCTTCCCGCAGGTATCTAACCTCTGTTGGCTCTGTGGCACTGCAGAGGGGACGATGCTACATGTTTTTTGGGCATGTCCCAGACTCACCCCATTCTGGCTTGAGGTGGCTCGCACAATTAGACACTTGACCAATGTCCCTCTGGAGGGGAACCCTGCGGCCTGTCTGCTTCACCTGTCAGAACGACCCATCAAGAAATACAAGACCTCCCTCACCATTCAGCTACTGAATGCTGCCAAGGCATATATCCCCCTCTGTTGGAGATCGGAGAACCCACCGGAAAAGTCCCTGTGGTTTTCTAAAGTGAACAAACTAAGAGACATGGAGGATCTCACTGTCACCTTGCACAATAGGGAGGAGACCTTCTGGGAGACCTCGAGACCCTGGCAACATTTTATATACACAGCCACCTATCTCCAAGAGATGGCACAGACTAACTGACCCATTGGACCGGTCCTGCCCCCTAGACGGAGGGCATTACACTGCACTACCCTACCTTATTCTACTTTACTCCTTTTCCATTTCCTGTTTCTAGTTTTTGCCACTCACCTTGGACCCCTCACCCTCCTTCCCCCCTCGCCTTACCCCTTATCTCCAGGTCCCTATCCCTTCCCCACCTTTGGGGTTATCTGTTCCTCTACCTCTTCCCCTCTCCCCTTGATCCACAACCCCTCTTCGTAACTCTTTCCCACTCATGGGTTATCTGATCAGATACTGTGAAAATCTTTAGATGCATTACATTCCCACATGTCCATGTTTGGGCCCACCAGTTCTTCGGGTTGCTTAGCTCCCCAAACAACTATAAAATGTACATAATGTTGTGTTGCATAACTTGGTATGTGCTATCACCAGCTCCAGGTCAAACAAATAACTGTCGGGGTGCCTCCACGGCCTCGTGCACTGTTAGTATTGCTATGTCGGGGTCCTTCCCTCATGTGCCTTACACACGGTGCAAGGTCAGAGAATTTGATTTGTTGATCTCGCCATGTAATCTTGTCTGAATTATCTGTCTGACTTTTGTTATGTACCTATGCTAGCTATGTTAATTGTTATACACACTTCCTATGAAAAATAAAGAATTACAAAAATAAATAATTGAATTAAATAATCAATTGATGTGGCTGATATGTCATAAAAATATTAGACGTAAAACATTGTACATAAATCAACATCAAAATTTATATAATTCAATATTAAGTGAACGGTGACCACAACCAGGTCCCCGTCCGGTGGAACCGTCACTCTCAGTTGGACTCCAACCTTGCAGTCCCAACCCTATGCTGCTTCTCCCACCTCTGGAAAGGCCTCAGACAGCCTAGCAGCCAGATGTCCCTGGGATAGGCCTTAGGCTTCTGGCCTAGAAGCCCGGGGCAGCACAACACATGTCCACCCAGACAGCCGTCCAGGTGGCACAGAACTCTGATCACCTGACTCAACCCAAATGAATAGGCTCTACCCAGCAGGCCAAGGGACCAAACCCCTGCCAATTGGCTGAGACACCCCATCCATCCACAGTCTGACCTTGCTACACCCTCGTCAATCTAATGCCACCAGCAAGTGCCACCTAGTGACAAAAGAGAAAAGGTGCAGCAATCCAGAGTTAGACAGGAATCAGTGGATCTTCTAACAATCAGCGAGGATGATTAATACCTGACAAACTAAATTTATTAGCAACCCTGCCAAAAAACCAGGGTGCTACATATAAATATTTTTTGTATGAATGTTTAAATTAATATATGTAGAAACATTCATTGAACAATCTACTAGTGCATAGCAAGCTGATCTTTCAGATCACTTCTCATATAGCTATAGACACCGCCTTAGTTATGTATTCCAAAACCCTATTTTGTTCCTCTCTGTTGCAATTTGAATACTCCTCCAACTGTCCCATAAGCTTCTATCCTAGTAAAGTACACCATCTGTAATATATCCCAATAAAAATCAGACTAGTGGTGGAGAAACTATAATATATTTCACTTACACCAAGACTAACCTATACATTTACATCTCTAAGATTCCTCTCTCTTTATTTGGTTAAGCATGGCATAGGAAACATTACAGAGACTTTAAAATTAAAGATATTTTTCTTCAATTTACAGCTTCTTTGTCGAAACCCTAGCACACGTGCACAAGTGCTTTTGGTTTAAGATCTTGGTGACAAATATTTGTTATATAATATAAGTCTTCCCTCTTACGAAACCTTTCCATATTACTCTCCCATGCTTGCTAGGTGAGATACTCTCCAGGCTGCTAAGGAAACAGTACGTCTTGGGTCACAACAAACATGACTATGAAATCATGTAACTTCACTTGAAATCACACAATTTCTAACCTGCATGTCAGTGCAATTTCAGGTGCAATTTGGAAGGCATCTGTGTGACTTTATGCACAGATGTCTATGCAAGTCGCACCTGAACTTGCAAAATGCAGTGCAAGAATTAGTTTCAAAATCAGTGTGACTCCGATAGAGTCGGAGTTGTACTGATTTGACCGCTTCCAATGAGGACAATAGGGTGTGACTTGTCATGCGATTTGAAACTATCAAATCACATGACAAGTCACACCAGTGTGACCAGGGGCTAAGGCAGGCCATAGATTATGCCATTTTCTTTCCTTCAACCATGGGTTGAAGGAAAGAAAATAGCACAATTCCATAATCAACACAGTCGGTGTTGATGGGGGAATCCCTCCTGCAGTGCTTTTGTGTTCTGCTGGAGGGGTGCATGGCCAAATTGTGATCTGTCTATGGCTGGCTTAACATCCTGGGGTGCCATTTTTGGTTTTGCCATCTTAACATCTTCACTCAACTTGAAAATTTGTTTAGACATAGGACTTTCTTATATTGTTTAGTTAAAAACATTGCAGCAATTGTTCAATGATTCCTCCTAAAAATGTATTTACTAACCAACATTCAAATTTGGGAACAAAAGTAGCACAGTGGGGGATAGCAATTTATGCGTTGGAAAAAAATAATAAAATGTGTACAAAACAGTGGGTGCTTGTGATAAAAAGCTGTCAGCAGTGAACTCTCATTCACATCTATGTAATATACAGAAACTGTATAGTGAGCTTATCTTGACAGGTATACAATGAATAAATGCTGTAAAGATATGCCCTCCCCCCAGTGCTATGCTTAATTACACCAAGGTGAATGTCTGCCTGCCTTTGGCAAGTGTCAAATGCTGCCAAGTGTAACAGGTGAAAAGTTCATGAGTCTTTTTTTTTTTTTTTTTTAGCAAATATCCAGAAAAATAATCTTTTAGATGTTATAATATTATACCATGTTAAAAATAAATGCAATAAAAAAAAAATACATTTACAGAAATTATATAAAACATTTGTGTATGTGAAAGAGAAATGAGCCCTTTTTATATTTTTACCCAATTCATCATTTTCTAGTCAATCTCAGTTTGTTTTGTTTTTTCTTTTTCAGTTCAGTTATTGCTAAAGATAGTCAAACCAGATGCTGTCAGTGATTGAAGAAAGCCAAATCATTTCTAGTAATAGGCTAAATGACAGGCAAATTAAATCACACAGGATATACTAGTAGCATTTCCAGTTGTCCCATTAAAAATCACTGTGTATTAGGGGAGTGGCTGAGGCACTCATGTTAGCAGACACGCTAGCTGGAGCTCCAACTGAGTATCCTGAATAATAAAGGAATAGTCTCGTATATATAAATATCCACTGCATACAGTTTAGCTATATCTCATTGCAGGCCGTTCCTGGTGTACTGTTTCTAATATAATTCAGGCTGTTGTACACAGTACACAGTACTGTGCACCCCTAGTGCAGTTGCTACTACTTTTCTGTTGTGTACACAGTACACAATACATACAATGCACCCATAGTTGCTATTAGACTTTTGGTGGTGTACACAATACCGTGCACCCATAGTGCATTTGCTACTACTTTTCTGGTGGTGTACACAGTACACAATACAATGTAGTGTGGTGTTGCAAAACAAAATCCCTATCATGTCCGGAAGGCCACCAAGGAGAGGCAGACGCTCATAGGCCACTAAAAGAGGGGAAGCAGGCTTCGTGTCTACAGTCCACAGTGCTGGTCATGGACATGGTGCATCTTCTGCAGGTGGCCATGGGGCACGCTTGTCCTTTTTTCTGCTACTGGGACAGGGGCAGAAAAATTGGGCCTTTGGTGGTGGTGGTGCCACAACACTGTAACCCCTCACAGATGCTCTTGTTGGGCGCAGGAACGGGTCTTGCTGTGAAATATTAGATCAGAAATTGTAATTACATGCCCCTGTTAAACAGGGACAGAATAATTGGGCCTTAGGCAGTGGTGGTGGTGCCCTAAACCAAAAATATTGTTGGAAGCTAGCATCATCAAGATTGAGGAGGAATAGGATAGTCACTCAGCATAGGCAGTCTTCAAGGGATCCCACATCCATAGAAAAATGAATCAGTTACATCAGCATCAGGTGCTTTATAGCTGCTGCTGATCCAAGACTGATTCATTTTTATGAATGTACAGGCGCACTCTATGATCCGTTACAAACCCACCAGCAGCATTGAATGTGTGTTCAGAAAGAACGCTGGATGCAGGACAGGCCAGTAGATCAATTGCATATTGAGCAAGTTCTGGCCAGTGGTCCATCCTCAAGACCCAGTGACCCAGTGGATGCTCTCTTGGAAAGGTCTCCAAGTCTGATCTCTTATCGGTTATTCAACACGGTATTATCCCCATACCTAAAACAGGTCTTTGATGCTGCAATGTCCAAAGCTTCCTTTCCACATGAAATGCTTTCGGCCACGATAGTCACTTTTCCCAAACCAGGTAAAGAGCCTAATACACCACAGAACTTTAGACCAATTTCCCTTTTAAATGTTGACGTCAAAGTGTATGCTAAATTAATTGCCAATAGACTGTCAAACCTGCTACCAAAACTTATCAATTACGATCAAGTGGGATTCGTTTCTAGCCGCCAAGCTACAGATGCAACTAGGAGAATGATAAACCTCATACATCTGGCGGAAAAATCAAGAAGACCTTCTCTGCTCCTCACATTGGACGCAGAGAAGGCCTTCGATAGAATAAACTGGGGTACCTACAAAGAGTGTTGGAGAAGTTTGGTTTGATAGGTCCGATACAAAAGGCTATATTAGCACTATGTTCCCCCCCTTCTGCATATGTTTTCACAGAAGGCATGTTCTCCAAAAACTTCCTTATAACTAATGGGACCAGACAGGGTTGCTCACTGTCTCCATTGATTTTTGCCCTGGTCATGGAGCCTCTGGAGGAAAAAGTCAGATCCCACAAACTAATTCAGGGCATCCATTCCTGGGGCAGACAACATAAAATTTCACTCTTCGCAGATGACGTCATATTGACTTTATCCAACCCGACCATTTCCCTACCAACAGCCCACGATACACTCCTCTCATTCAGTAAAGTGGCCTACTACAAGGTCAATAGCTCTAATGCCACATACACACAAAATCCATGTTTTTTTCCAACGGATGTTGGCTCAAACTTGTCTTGCATACACACGGTCACACAAAGTTGGTCGGAAATTGCGAACTTCAAGAACGCGGTGACGTACAACACGTACAACGGCACTATAAAAGGGAAGTTTCAAATCAAGTGCACCACCCTTTGGGCTCCTTCTGCTAATCTCGTGTTTATCTCATGTTAGTAGAAGTTTGGTAAGAGACGATTATCGCTTTTCAGCCTTGTGCTTTTCAGATTGTTACTGCTCTTCAGTTTGTGCTTGTGGGTTCATATCTGTTCTTCAATGCGTGTAGTCAGTTCGCATTTGTTTGTCAGTGCATACAATTAGTATTATTTTTGTACGTATATGATTTTCAGTGCATTCTTGTCCGCTCGTCTCTGATTTTCAGCTCGCTCTTCTCAGGCCTTTCTGTTTTTCAGTGCTTTCTGTTAGTTCGTTCTGACCAGCTGACCGTTTTGAAGCCATCTTGCAGTTACGTATTCGTCTTAGAGTTTGTGCTGTGCGGGAGCTTGGTGTTGGGGTTCTTGCTTTGACCCAAGCCCAGTCCATGAATAGGGTGGGGAGGAGTTCATGGATGAAGAATTGGTTGCTTCAGCGTGACCAATTCTCTCACATGTCTTTGTTGTGAGAGATCTGTGAGAATAATCCTGATGATTTCAGGATTTATCTCCAGATGACGGACCCGTTTTTCACCGTTTGTTCGCTTTGCTGTTCCCTTATATTAGCAGGCAGGACACCTGCATGTGGCAAGCCATCACTCCTGAACAGAGGCTAGTTGCCATGTTGCAGTACTTGGCGATGGGGAGAAGTCTGCAGGACATCAAGTTCTCGACAGGCATCTCCCCCCAGTCTCTGGGGATCATTATTCCAGAGACCTGTTCTGGTCTAATTCAGGTCCTGCAGAAGGACTATATTAAGGTAAGATATCTCCTTTAACATCACATTATATGTATTTAATGTTTGATAATTAGGGATGAGCTTCGAGTTCGAGTCAAACTCATGTTCGACTCAAACATTGGCTGTTCGCAAGTTCGCCGAACAGCGAACAATTTGGGGTGTTCGCGGAAAATTCGAATGCCGCAGAACACCCTTTAAAAGTCTATGGGAGAAATCAAAAGTGCTAATTTTAAAGGCTTATATGCAAGTTATTGTCATAAAAAGTGTTTGGGGACCCGGGTCCTGCCCCAGGGGATAATGGATCAATGCAAAAAAAAGTTTTAAAAACGGCCGTTTTTTCAGGAGCAGTGATTTTAATAATGCTTAAAGTCAAACAATAAAAGTGTAATATCCCTTTAAATTTCATACCTGTGGGGTGTCTATAGTATGCCTGTAAAGGGGCGCATGTTTCCCGTGTTTAGAACAGTCTGACAGCAAAATGACATTTCGAAGGAAAAATTCCATTTAAAACTACCCGCGGCTATTGCATTGCCGACAATACACATAGAAGTTCATTGATAAAAATGGCATGGGAATTCAACACAGGGAAACCCCGAACCAAAATTTAAAAAAAAATGACGTGGGAGTCCCCCTAAATTCCATACCAGGCCCTTCAGGTCTGGTATGGATATTAACGGGAACCCCGACCAAAATTTAAAAAAAAATGACGTGGGGTTCCCCCTAAATTCCATACCAGACCCTTCAGGTCTGGTATGGATTTTAAGGGGAACCCCGTGCAAAAAAAAAAAAAAAACGGCGTGGGGTCCCCCCAAAAATCCATACCAGACCCTTATCCGAGCACGCAACCTGGCAGGCCGCAGGAAAAGAGGGGGGGACGAGAGTGCGCCCCCCCTCCTGAACCATACCAGGCCACATGCCCTCAACATTGGGAGGGTGCTTTGGGGTAGCCCCCCAAAACACCTTGTCCCCATGTTGATGAGGACAAGGGCCTCATCCCCACAATCCTGGCCGGTGGTTGTGAGGGTCTGCGGGCGGGGGCTTATCGGAATCTGGAAGCCCCCTTTAGCAAGGGAACCCCCAGATCCCGGCCCCCTCCTGTGTGAAATGGTAAGGGGGTACTTACCCCTACCATTTCACTAACTGTCAAAAATGTTAAAAATTACAAGAGACAGTTTTTGACAAATCCTTTATTTAAATGCTTCTTCTTTCTTCTATCTTCCTTCATCTTCTTCTTCTGGCTCTTCTGGTTCTTCCTCCGGCGTTCTCATCCAGCATCTCCTCCGCGGCATCTTCTATCTTCTTCTCCTCGGGCCGCTCCACACCCATGGCATGGGGGGAGGCTCCCGCTCTTCACTTCATCTTCTTCTTCATCCTCTTCTCTTCTTCCTTCTTCTCTTCTTCTCTTCTTCATTTTCTTCTCCGGGCCGCTCCGCATCCATGCTGGCATGGAGGGAGGCTCCCGCTGTGTGACGGCGTCTCCTCGTCTGACATATCTTAAATGACGGGGGCGGGGCCACCCGGTGACCCCGCCCCCTCTGACGCATAGGACATGACGGGACTTCCCTGTGGCATTCCCCGTGATGTCACAGGGAAGTCCCGTCAAGTCACCGTGCGTCAGAGGGGGGCGGGGTCACCGGGTGGCCCCGCCCCCGTTATTTAAGAACAGTCAGACGAGGAGACTCCGTCACACAGTGGGAGCCTCCCTCCATGCCAGCATGGGTGCGGAGCGGCCCGGAGAAGAAAATGAAGAAGAGAAGAAGGAAGAAGAGAAGAGGATGAAGAAGAAGATAAGCCCCCCGCCCGCAGACCCCCACAACCACCGGCCAGGGTTGTGGGGATGAGGCCCTTGTTCTCATCAACATGGGGACAAGGTGTTTTGGGGGGCTATCCCAAAGCACCCTCCCAATGTTGAGGGCATGTGGCCTGGTACGGTTCAGGAGGGGGGCCGCACTCTCACCCCCCCTCTTTTCCTGCAGCCTGCCAAGTTGCGTGCTCAGATAAGGGTCTGGTATGGATTCTAGGGGGGACCCCACGCCGTTTTTTTTTTTTTTGGTGCGGTGTTCCCCTTAAAATCCATACCAGACCTGAAGGGTCTGGTATGGAATTTAGGGGGACTCTCACGTCATTTTTTTTTTTTAAATTTTGGTTCGGGGTTTCCCTGTGTTGAATTCCCATGCCGTTTTTATCAATGAACTTCTATGTGTATTGTCGGCAATGCAATAGCCGCGGGTAGTTCTAAATGGAATTTTTCCTTCGAAATGTCATTTTGCTGTCAGACTGTTCTAAACACGGGAAACATGTGCCCCTTTACAGGCATACTATAGACACCCCCCAGCTACGAAATTTAAAGGAATATTACACTTTTATTGTTTGACTTTAAGCATTATTAAAATCACTGCTCCTAAAAAAAACGGCCATTTTTAAAACTTTTTTTGCATTGATCCATGTCCCCTGGGGCAGGACCCGGGTCCCCAAACACTTTTTATGACAATAACTTGCATATAAGCCTTTAAAATTAGCACTTTTGATTATTCATGTTCGTGTCCCATAGACTTTAACGGTGTTCGTGTGTTCGAGCGAACTTTTTTCCTGTTCGCATGTTCTGGTGCGAACCGAACAGGGGGTGTTCGGCTCATCCCTATTGATAATGTATTGTATTTCTTTCATTATTCCCTAATTACCATGGTTGTAATATGCTGTGAATGTCCCCTTTGTTCTCATGCATGCTGGAAGCTTTTAAACTTCCTTTTTTGTCCTTCGTGCATATTTGCCTTCACTAACCTTCCCAGCATGCTATCCTGGGCCCATACATAAATAGTCTAGTCACCTAACAATGTATTTTGGCAGCTCCATATTAGTGCTTTACCCTAAACAACCCCTAAAATGTGTACAAATGTCATTTGTGTCCTTAAATTCATGCAGAGTGCCAGAGGCTTTTTTTTGGGGTCCCAAATTCATTTTGAACCCTCCCCCAACCACTAAGTCAACCGATACCAATCCTCATTATGGCATGCTGCATATTGCATAACTTTTTAAGAAAAAATGCATCGAACTACATGGCCTCAGTTGGGACTGAGGCCGGCTTATTACCGGATACAACAACCCTGACGACTCTTGAAGCTAGTTTATCTGCTGACTTTGCCAACCCATACACGCTATACCTACCTCTTTTGTGGTCATATTTATGGATGAATTCACCAAAGCATGTAGTGCAAGGGCCCGCCTGAATACCTTCAGATGGAACTGTTTAAAGTTTAGTTCTCCTATTATGGTGGGATATAAAATCAATCATATCGTTATAGAATGCTGCATATTGCATAACTTTTTAAGAAAAAATGCATCAAACTACGTGGCCTCAGTTGGGACTGAGGTCGGCTTATTACCGGATACAACAACCCTGACGGCTCTTGAAGCTGGCCGTCCTGGCTTGCCCCCCCAAAAAGTGCCCGTGAAGTTCGTGAAAATTATCTAGAGTACTTTGCGGGTGGGGAGGCCATTGATATGCCACAAAATGTTTAACAAACATGTGAAAAATAAATGTTTTATTTAAATGGAAATAATATTTACTGATTTACTGCTTGTGTTTCTTTTAGCTGGCTCCTAGGTTATCCAATGGGCTTTTCTTTTTTCCCTTTTTGTTCAATATTGCAAATGTAATTATTATTTGGATACATGAGGTGACGATTTCTTCTTCGCGAACTATTATGTTGTGGGTCTGCTACACACACACACACCTTGTTTTTGTTCTTAAAGTATGTAAGGCATTACTGATAAAAATATTCATCATTTTCAGCACCATGACTGAAATTTGTGGAGTCACGTAAAATGGCATGATTGTGGCAAATTATAAAGCACTGTGGGAGTTGTTTACTAAAGGAAATTCAACTTTGCACTCCAAGTGCACTGCAAAAGTGCACTTGAAAACTTGAAACTGCACTGAAAGTGCACTTGTAGTGTAAAGTGGATTTGCCTTTAGTAAATAACCCCCATTGTCACTGTAAACACCAACTTACTACAAAACTGCTTTTGAGCATTGAAATAAGAAGCCACACATTGTTGAGTAGAAAACATTTTACTCAAAGCACATTCACATGTGCGTTAGAAAAGAGTTTTTGAACAAACCAACATCTTTGTTGTATAACTTTTTTTGTCACATTAGAAATAGCCTTTTTTTGGTTAAACAGGCATGTTTCAAAACATAACATACACGACTCAGGAACTTACAAAGTTCAACTTTAATAAAGTGAAGGCAATATCAGACATTAATATGTCCAAACTGTGTTGATCTTGCCTTCATCAGATAGGGTGATGTCACCCCTGTAAAAGCAAAATGTTGAAGATGCACACAAATTGGGATTCAAAATGGGGATTTCCCTCCTGATCCCATGCCTAATGTCAACATGTGCTACCTCTCATCATGGGGGATCAGTGGACATGTTTTGGGGGTGCAACCCCTTCCTCTCACCTACTTGAGTTGTGAGGAAGGGGTTGCACCCAAAAACGTGTACATTCATATCCCGTAATGGCAGATAGCACATGTTGACACACTGTGTGCATCTTCAAAATTTGGCTTTTAAAATACTTTAAAACGTGTTTTTAAAAACAAAAATGCATGATAAAATGGTACAATTTTTGCGTGTTTTATATTCTGCCTAAAACATCAATGATGTTCTTCATTTTTTGTTGAACATCATTGAAGTTTTCCTTTATATTTTCTAAATCACGATTGCACACCATTATCTCCCCGATGAGGATCTGGGCACTTTCATTTGTGAAATGAGATTCTTCTTCCACAACATCCACATCACCTAAAAATAAATAAAAAAAGCATGCCATGTATTATAAATATGCAGGCATCCATCCATTACCTGAAGCTGTGGTCTCAGACACTCACCTGTTGTGGTGACTATTTCACCCACTTCATAAAGTGTGAGGTTCCTGGTGTCCTCAGATGTCCCAAGTCTTTTCTCCCCTATGTGAATAAAAAAAAGGTATTCTTAGCACACACATATTTGAGACCAGAAATAGGAATATGAAACATTGCTTGGAACTGTCATCCAATTGTCTGTTTTGGCAGAGTTCCAAGCTGAAGAAATTTTTAGTTCCTTTCTAAAGCTGGAATACTTCCCTCTTTTGTACAAGTTTCACACATAGAGACACCCCTATAGTATCCACTGGTACATCTGTGTGGGACACCCTAAAAAGTTTGTTCGGGTGTCCCACAGTAGTGCTCCTGCGTCCAGATGTGTAAACAGCTGTTGAGTGTCCTCTGCTTACACTGAATCAATTTTCCATTTCATTCTAGTTACAAACACATCTAGACAACAAACTTCTTTTAATACAAATAGGCCTGAACAAATGTAGTTAACCTGCATCTGCCCAAAAACATCTTATAAGGGCGAACGAACAATGTTTCCTACGACCGATTACTGTGCCCATGAACATGAAAGTTGCCATTTTAAACTGTACAACAGTAAAGAAAAGCACATGGAGCAGCATGCAAGTAATAATAATAATAGGAACACGCGACAAATACTTTTTCAAAGCAGTTTCCTGATCCTTCTGTACTGTTCGTGCTCCCTCAATTTCAGGTCTGACCAGCGTTTCCTCAATTCATCCTGGGATCGTCGTACCCCAAAATTCCTGTACAGACTCTTCACAACTTTAGTCATGATCTTGGCCTTTCTCACATTTGGGTTTAGGTAAGGTCCATGCTTCCCATCATAGTCGGCCCTCTTCAAGGTGTCCACTATCTCCACCATCTCTACAAAGGACATATTTGAGGCCTTAAATCTCCTCCGGGATCAGGACATTCGTGGCTCTGGGCTTTCATTGTTGCTGCTCTCCCCTGCATGCACCTGCTGGGTCTCCGCCATGTTCTCTACCCACTGCGCTGAAAGAGAAGGGGCTGGGAATATACTAGAAAGATTGTCAGGGGTGGGTGGAGTTTCACGCATGTGCAGTGTATAAAAAGCCTAACATGCATTCCACATACGTATGATCTGTGAGTGGAGGACGGAGTAGCAGAAGCGATGATCATTATAACGAAGGTACAATTTTAACTTGGTGCATCAGTGGCCTATACTGCTTATTGATTGAGGCCTATATTGGGTCAAGATTAGGAGAGTTTCGCCTGACATTAGGGTTTGTCTTGTGTTGTGTCTTGCAGAGAAAATGGATGGGTTCAAAGACCACAGCTTCCTCCCAATAATCATTGATAAATACAGGGAGCTGCCCTGTCTGTGGCAGGTGAAACATCCGCATTATAATAATAAAATAAAGAGGCAGGCAGCGATGGAGAAACTGCTGGAGTTGGTGAAGCCGCAGGTCCCCCACGGCAGACATCCTCTATTTAAAAAAAAAATTGGTGGCCTGAGGAGCACATATAATTGTGAGCATACTAAGGTCCAGAAATCCATGAGATCAGGAGCAGCAGCAGATGACATTTATGTCCCCAGGCTGTGGTACAATGAGAGACTTAATTTTCTGGCAGACCAGACTGAAGTCAAGGAATCCCTCTCAACCCTACCTTCCATGCTTCCTTCCACCCCAGCTGAGACTTCCAATGCCCCCCCTGGGCCTTCCAGCCAGGAAGAAGTGGAGGAGCCCAGCTTGAGCCAGGTATAGCATTGTTCAATATATTTCTTGTTGTAAAATAAATGATATGAAATACATGTTATTATTGATCTCTAATTGCTGATTTAATAAAGTGTTTTATATATCAATAGACAGTAGTAGCCAAAAAGGTTTGGGACAAGAATAAAAAATGCTGGGGTCAGAATGATAGTCTTTTCTATTTATTAACATTCAATTTGCAACAATCATGAGCTGAAAATTGTGTGTGATTGATGAACAATAAACTAAAACTATGTCCCTTTTTCATACACATGAAAGCCTCAGCCAGGAGGAGGCTGTGGAATGGGGCAGCCAGGAGGAGGCTGGGGAATGTGGCAGCCAGGAGGTGGCGGGGATAAGTGTCTGCCAGGAGGTGGCCAGGCCCAGTAGAACCTCACAGAATCGCAGGTCCCTCCCCTCCACCTTCCAACCAAAAGGGCCAAGAAGGGGAGTAACGTGGAGGAGGCATCGCTCAGGCTGATTAGGGAGGCTAATGAGGCCCTCAAAGCCAACCCCACTCTCCAAGAGGCCTTTGCATGCATGACTACATACAAAATGCAGCAAATGGAGGAGGGCCAATGCTTCTTGTATGAGGAACTTATGGTGATCACCCAAAATAAGGGGTTGAGGGGCCAACTCACAACCAAAACCTGTGTGAGTTGGACCATCCTCCTCCTCCTTCTCCTCCACCTCCTGCCACACCTCCAACACCACAGCCACAGCCTGGAAGGAAGCACGTAAGGAAGACAAAAAGTGATTGCCTGGGTTCAGTCTGGCCTGGCAAAAGATGCAGGCTGTGGTATGACCACAGCCTGGAGACATAGATGTCATCTGCTGCTGTTCCTGATCTCTTGGAGTCCTAGACCGGATTGTGCTCACTATTATATAGACTCCTCAGGCCACCAATTTTGGCTGGCAAATAGTTGATGTGTGCCCTGGGGTACAAAGGCTTCGCCGATTTCAGCAGTTTCTACAGCATTGCCTTCCTCTTTATTTTGTTATGACCTAGAAATAAAGAGTAACCAAAACTGCAGTGTTTATCCTCATGACACAACACAGGAAGCACCTCCATGGTTAACAGAGGACAGAATTAAAATTAGACTTGAGAAACTTAACATCAATAAATCACCGGGACCAGATGGCTTGCATCCGAGGGAACTCAGTCAGGTGATTGCCAGACCGTTGTTCCTAATTTTTACAGACAGTCTATTGACTGGAATGGTACCAGCTGATTGGAGAAAAGCCAATGTAGCACCAATATTTAAAAAGGGCCCAAAAAACATCCCTGGGAATTACAGACCAGTAAGCCTAACATCAATAGTATGTAAACTCTTGGAGGGGATGATAAGGGACTATATACAAGATTTTAGTAATAAGAACGATATCATTAGCAGTAATCAGCATGGATTCATAAAGAATCGTTCTTGCCAAACCAATCTATTAACCTTCTATGAGGAGGTGAGTTGCCATCTAGATAAAGGAAGGCCCGTAGACGTAGTGTATCTGGATTTTGAAAAAGCATTTGACACAGTTCCCCATAAACGTTTACTGTACAAAATAAGGTCCGTTGGCATGGACCATAGGGTGAGTACATGGATTGAAAACTGGCTACAAGGGCGTGTTCAGAGGGTGGTGATAAATGGGGAGTACTCAGAATAGTCAGGGGTGGGTAGTGGGGTTCCCCAGGGTTCTGTGCTGGGACCAATCCTATTTAATTTGTTTATAAACGACCTGGAGGATGGGATAAACAGTTCAATCTCTGTATTTGCAGACGATACTAAGCTAAGCAGGGCAATAACTTCTCCGCAGGATGTGGAAACCTTGCAAAAAGACCTGAACAAATTAATGGGGTGGGCGACTACATGGCAAATGAGGTTCAATGTAGAAAAATGTAAAATAATGCATTTGGGTGGCAAAAATATGAATGCAATCTATACACTGGGGGGAGAACCTCTGGGGGAATCTAGGATGGAAAAGGACCTGGGGGTCCTAGTAGATGATAGGCTCAGCAATGGCATGCAATGCCAAGCTGCTGCTAATAAAGCAAACAGAATATTGGCATGCATTAAAAGGGGGATCAACTCCAGAGATAAAACGATAATTCTGCCGCTCTACAAGACTCTGGTCCGGCCGCACCTGGAGTATGCTGTCCAGTTCTGGGCACCAGTCCTCAGGAAGGATGTATTGGAAATGGAGCGAGTACAAAGAAGGGCAACAAAGCTAATAAAGGGTCTGGAGGATCTTAGTTATGAGGAAAGGTTGCGAGCGCTGAACTTATTCTCTCTGGAGAAGAGACGCTTGAGAGGGGATATGATTTCAATTTACAAATACTGTACTGGTGACCCCACAATAGGGATAAAACTTTTTCGCAGAAGAGAGTTTAATAAGACTCGTGGCCACTCATTACAATTAGAAGAAAAGAGGTTTAACCTTAAACTACGTAGAGTGTTCTTTACTGTAAGAGCGGCAAGGATGTGGAATTCCCTTCCACAGGCAGTGGTCTCAGCGGGGAGCATTGATAGCTTCAAGAAACTATTAGATAATCACCTGAATGACCGCAACATACAGGGATATGTAATGTAATACTGACACATAATCACACACATAGGTTGGACTTGATGGACGTGTGTCTTTTTTCAACCTCACCTACTATGTAGAATAAATGGCTTTTTGTTTTCAGAAATACTTGCCTATGTGTTTTACTTAAAAAAGGACAGTTTGTTTGTGAATAGGCAGGTACATTTCAAAAATACAATGTCAAATTAACAAGGGACACCAAAACCAAACAACCTCCTTGAGGTTAAAAAATACAAGATAATAATGATGTTGTGGTAACTTGACACACAAAATGAGAAATAATATTATGAAGATCACTATAAAAAACAAAAAAATAGGAGATCTTGATAAAAAAAATATATAAACAAAAATTCTAGACATTATTATTAAGATTTGACGAACAAAAAAAAAAATATTATTCAGGAGATCACGAGAAATAATAAAAAATCAGTTTGTGGGAACTCTGTGTGAATATGAGCAGCAAAACAACTTCATTATAAAGAAGAAGAGAATGCGCTGCATTAAAAGATTTAAAAACTTGCAGCATGACGAATGTGCTCCATTACAAACATTAGTTTTACCAGAACGAGCGCTTTCATCTCCCACTTGATTCAGAGCATGCGTGGGATTTTGTGTGTCGGAATTGGCTACACATGATCGGAATTTACAAGAACGGATTTTGTGGTCGGAAAATTTGAGTTCCAGATCTTAAATTTTGTGTGTCGGAAATTCCGATGGAAAAAGTCCGATGGAGCCTACACACAGTTGGAATTTCCGACAACAAGCTCCGATCGCACCTTTGCCGTCGGAAAGTCCGACCGTGTGTACGGGGCATAAGTCAAGCATTTTAAGTGTAGCGATAGACAAAGTCACCAAAACATCTCTACAATGCGATCTACCATACCCGTGGTCCACTGATTCCATTACTTATTTGGGAATCCACCTGACTTCCCCATTATCCAACCTTTATAGGACCCACTATGTCCCACTAATCTCTTCAATTTAACAGGAAATAGTCAGAATTCAAAAACACTTTATCTCCTGGTCCGGGCGCATAACGGCGTATATAATGTTATTACTCCTAAAAATTGTATACTACTTTAAGGCACTCCCGATTCTTTTACCCACATTCTTCTTTACATCTATGCAAAGACAATTGTCTAAATTTATATGGGCAGGAATTAGAGCTAGATGCCCCCTTATTTTACAGAGGAAACACAAAGCACTGGGAGGCCTGGGTATACCAGTCTTAAAAGACTACTACGCAGCAGTGATACTGGACCAGCTCAGAGGCTGGTTTGCAAACACAGACACAAAACCGTGGTGCCAACTAGAACACGCATGGCTATCTCTCAATTCACCGCTCTCCCCTCTTATAGCACATAACCTATCCCACACAGGACTAGAGTTTGATCACCGTACCATACAAGCAACAGTCCAAGCATGGGCATATCTGAGAGAGGCAGAGATCCCCACCTCATCTTCTACCAATGTTCCTATTCCATTAGAATCTCTCAAATGGCTAATACCGAACATATCCCTAACACAATGGATAAGAAAAGCTATCCATTATCTGGAAAACCTCACAATGAATGGCAAAATGCTGCCTTTCACAGACATATAAGATAAGTATCATATCCCATCCTCAGAGATCTTTACATATGCCCATTTGATCAGAAATTGAATTGCACCCACACACCAATATCCGCACAACCGTGGAAGCACCTGCAATCCACCAACCCAAAAGCGAGAGACATATCTCTGATATATGATATACTCAACTACAAATCCACTTTTGTCAAATACACCCCTCTACTTAAATGGGAAAAAGAATTAGATGAAGTATTCACAAATAAACAATGGATATCTGAGATTAAAAGCAACCTTCATTTCTCACATTGCTCTATGAGGAATAGGCACAAAAATTCCTTCTGAGATGGCACTTCACCCCATATATAATTGCAAAATTCTCAGATACCAACTCAAACCAATGCTGGAGAAGATGTGGTCAAGTAAGCACACTGACACATATTGTGTGGGCATGTCCCTCAGGGTTACTGGAGTCTTTATGCGTCCCAACATTAAATAAGCTATACTGAGCATTAATATATCTAGGTATCCAATATCTGTTAGATCAATAGCAATGCACATAATCTTAGCTGCACGATCTGCAGTAATGAGTAAATGGAAAACCAATGAAATATACAATAGAGCTCACCATGAAAGTCAACACAATAGCAGAATATGAAAAGATCTTGGCATACAGAGATGGATCCCAATTTAGACATAATTCTAATGCCGTATACACACGATCGGAATTTTGATCAGAAAAAGGTATGATGGCTTTTCTGACGGGATTCCGCTCAAGCTTGTCTTGCATACACACGGTCACACCAAATCCCGATGGTCAAGAACGCGATGACGTACAACACGTATGACAGGACTAGAAAAAGGACGTTTAATAGCCAGTGCGCCACCCTTTGGGCTTCTTCTGCTAATCTCGTGTTAGTAGAAGTTTGGTGAGAGACGATTTGCGCTTTTCAGCTTTCGTGCTTTTCAGTCCATTACTGCTCTTCAGTTTGTGCTTGTGGGTTTGCATCTGGTTTTCAGTGCATGTAGTCAGTTCGTATCTGTTTTTCAGTGCGTTCTTGTCCTCTTGTTTCTGATTTTCAGTTCGCTCTTCACAGGTCTTGCTGTTCTTCAGTGCGTTCTGTTAGTTTGTTCTGACCAGCCGACTGTTTTGAAGACATGTTGCAGGTACGTGCTCGTCGTAGAGTTCATGCTATGCGGGGGCTTGGTGTTGTGGTTCTTGCTTTGACCCAAGTCCAGTCCATGAAGAGGGTGGGGAGGAGTTCATGGACCAAGAATTGGTTACTGCAGCGTGACTAATTCTCTCATATGCCTTTGCTGTGGGAGATCCAGGAGAATAATTCTGATGATTTCAGGAATTTTCTCAGGATGACTGACCCTGTTTTTCACCGTCTGTTGGCTTTGCTGTCCCCTTATATTATGAAGCAGGACACCTGCATGCAGCAAGCCATCACTCTGGAGCTCTTTTCCAATGGGCCATCAGAGGGGGTGAAGAATCTGATAAGTGGACCTTATCTTTTTGTCTTTAAATACTCCTTAAAATAAATGTTATACTGATGTTGGCCAAAAATGTTTGTGTCTAATCTGCTTGCAATGTTATGTGCAAAATTACTAATTTGTTTTTTTCTGGTTTGACTCCACAGTTTCCTACATCGCCACACGAATGACAGACTGTGGCCTCCCAGTTTGCCAAGGGTTGGGACTTTCCCAACTGTGGAGGGGCAATCGATAGGAAGCACGTCCACATCATCCCACCTCCCCACTGGGGGTCATACTATTTTAATTATGAAGGTTTCAATAGTATCGTGTTGATGGCGGTGGTGTCAGTGACATATCAGTTTTTATATGTGGATGTGGGTAAGAATGGCCAGATGTCGGATGGTGGAGTCTTTGCCAGTCAGTTCTACTGACATCTCCAAAGTGGTGGCTTGGGATTGCCACCTGTGGAAGAGAACGTCAAAGGACTCCCATTTATTTTTATCGCTGATGAAGCTTTTGGTCTGGGTGATCATATGATGAGTCCATTCCCCCAGAGGACTCTCACCCCAGAAAAGAGGATTTTTAATTTGTGGCTTGCCAGAGCCAGAAGAGTCTTGGAGAACACCTTTGGGATAATGACCAGCCGGTTCTGCCTATTTCTAACGGCAATAAATATGGCGGAGTACAAACGTAACCACATCGTGTTATCATGCTGCATACTGCACAACTTTTTAAAAAGAAATGCTCCTAATTATGTAGCCTCAGTTGGGCCTGAGGACAGACTTCATGAACCAACACTGATGGCCCTGGAAGCTGGCCGTCCTGGCTTGCTCCCCCAAAGCACTGAGTTCCCCTTCTTTAGTAGGTGGGGGGTCCCTGGTGTCCTCAGACGTCCCAAGTCTTTTCTCCCTATGACAATGAAAGAAAAGGTATACTTAACACACCGATATTTGTGGCCAAAAATATGAATGTGAAACATTGCTTAGAAGTGGGGTACAATTGTCTGTTTTGGCAGAGTTCCAGGCTGAAGACATGATTTATTCCCTTAACAAAGCTGGAATACTTACCTTTTTTGGACAAGTTCCACACATGGAGACACCCCAAGTATCCACTGGAGCACCTGTGTGGGACACTCTAAAAAGTTTGTTCTTGTGTCCCACACTAGTGCTCCTGAGTCCAGATGTGTAAACAGCTGCTGAGTGTCCTCTTTACATTATACTGAATCAAGTTTGCATTTAATTCTAGTTACAAACACATCTAGACAACAATGTCCTAAACTTCTTTTAATACAAATTAACATGACCAAATGTAGTTAGTAGAAGTTTGGTGAGAGACGATTTGCGCTTTTCAGCTTTCGTGCTTTTCAGTCCATTACTGCTCTTCAGTTTGTGCTTGTGGGTTTGCATCTGGTTTTCAGTGCATGTAGTCAGTTCATATCTGTTTTTCAGTGCGTTCTTGTCCTCTTGTTTCTGATTTTCAGTTCGCTCTTCACAGGTCTTGCTGTTCTTCAGTGCGTTCTGTTAGTTTGTTCTGACCAGCCGACTGTTTTGAAGACATGTTGCAGGTACGTGCTCGTCGTAGAGTTCATGCTATGCGGGGGCTTGGTGTTGTGGTTCTTGCTTTGACCCAAGTCCAGTCCATGAAGAGGATGGGGAGGAGTTCATGGACCAAGAATTGGTTACTGCAGCGTGACTAATTCTCTCATATGCCTTTGCTGTGGGAGATCCAGGAGAATAATTCTGATGATTTCAGGAATTTTCTCAGGATGACTGACCCTGTTTTTCACCGTCTGTTGGCTTTTGCTTTTTTGGACAAGTTCCACACATGGAGACACCCCAAGTATCCACTGGAGCACCTGTGTGGGACACTCTAAAAAGTTTGTTCTTGTGTCCCACACTAGTGCTCCTGAGTCCAGATGTGTAAACAGCTGCTGAGTGTCCTCTTTACATTACACTGAATCAAGTTTGCATTTCATTCTAGTTACAAACACATCTAGACAACAATGTCCTAAACTTCTTTTAATACAAATTAACATGACCAAATATAGTTAACCCTGTATCTGCCAAAAACATTGTATTTAGTTGGTGAGCGAAATATGTTTACTGCGAACGATTACTGTGCCCACGAGCCTGAAAGTTGCCATTTTAAACTGTACAACAGTAAAGAAAAGCACATGGAGGAGCAGCATGCAAGTAATAATAATAATCGGAACACACAACAACTACTTACTTTTTAGAAGCACATTCTTGATCCTTCTGTACTGATCCTGCTCCCTCAATTTCAAGTCTGACCAGCGTTTCCTCAATTGCTCCTTGGATCATCATACCCCAAAATTCCTGTGCAGACTATTCACAACTTTAGTCATGATCTTGAGCTTTCTGTGTGCCCTGGGGGCCAAAGGCTTCACAAATGTATACAGTTTCTCCAGTATTGCCTTCCTCTTTATTTTGTTATTATGAACCAGAATAAATGGAGATTTTTTTATATGAAAATACTTGCCTATGTGTTTTTCTTCAAAACGGACAGTTTGTGAGTAGGCAAGTACAGTACATTTTAAAAATACAATGTCAAATTAACAAGGGACACCAACACAAACCAACCTCCTTGAGCTTTATAAAAATACAAGATAATAATGTTGTTGTGGAAACTTGACACATCAAAAAAAAAAAAATTATGGAGATCACTAGAAAATAATTTAAAAATAATCCAAAAAACAGGAGATCTTGATTAAAAATAAAAAAAAAATGACTATAAAAAATAATTCTAAACATTATTATGGAGCTATGGCTTTAAAACAAAAAAGATTATTCATGAGATCACGAGAAATAATAAATAAATCAGTTTGTCATAACTCTGTGTGAATATCAGCAGCAAAACAACTTCATTATTCTAATATTATAAAGAACAAAAGAATGCACTGCATTAAAAGATCCAATAATTTGCAGAGTGACAAATGTGCTATCTCCATTACAAATGCTATTTTTACCAGACCGAGCACAACCATCTCGTACTTGATTCTGAGCATGCGTGATTTGATGGAATTGCATACAGACGATATTCCACCCCTTTTTTTTCTTGAAATAATGTGTTACATCACACTGTTTCCACACCTTGTTGGAATAACTATTGATACTGAGCACAGGAAAATTGATAGTTTATGCATTAACATACCCTTGTAACTCTAGTTATTATGTTTTTTCTATCTGTTTATACTTCTGTTTACTTTTTTTCTTATGTCTGAGAATAGAGTGATTTAATGGGAACTATGATTATAGGTATGACCAAATAACCTGCTGTAACCAACTGTGATTATATTCTCATCTGACAAATCTATGCTTCAACTTCTCTATTCCATGTACGTTGATAAAACTCAATAAAAATTATTTGAATAAATACAGTGGGGCAAAAAAGTATTTATTCAGCCACCAATTGTGCAAGTTCTCCCACTTAAAAAGATGAGAGAGGCCTGTAATTGTCATCATAGGTATACCTCAACTATGAGAGACAAAATGTGGAAACAAATCCAGACAATCACATTGTCTGATTTTTTAAAGAATTTATTTGCAAATTATGGTGGAAAATAAGTATTTGGTCAATATAAAAAGTTCTTCTCAATACTTTGTTATATATCCTTTGTTGGCAATGACAGAGGTCAAATGTTTGGGTATGTTGTACCTCTCCTTTGGGTAACCGGGCTGAATGGTCTGTGATACAAGCAGTTGTTGTAATGCATATGATGTGTACTTACTTAAATCTATATTCTATCATGCAGTGTGACTCTTCCCACAAGTTGCCCCTGATGAAAGGAATTTCTATTCAGTCCTGAAACGCGTAGGTCCAAGTGGAAGACTGCACGAATATATATGTTTTCGATTACTACACCAGCATATCTATTTTTTAGCCTTTTTCTACATTACTTGATTTATATGTGGATTTCTTTATTTTTTTTTGTATTTTGTATATTTGTATCAATAAAACTGTTTTTTTATTACTCCGTTGCTGTTAAAGTCCCACCAACTATCTGAGGGGGTTATCTTATTTCCTTGCATCAGGGATGGTGGCAACCTTCATGACCTAATTGGATGGTATCCCCTTTTTATTTTGCTGGTATGTTGGCCCATTCCTCCATGCAGATCTCCTCTAGAGCAGTGATGTTTTAGGGCTGTCGCTAGGCAACATGAACTTTCAACTCCGTCCAAAGGTTTTCTATGGGGTTGAGATCTGGAGACTGGCTAGGCCACTCCAGGACCTTGAAATGCTTCTTACACAGCCACTCCTTCATTGCCCGGGCGGTGTATTTGGGATCATTGTCATGCTGAAAGACCCAGCCACGTTTCAACTTCAATGCTCTTGCTGATGGGAGAAGGTTTGCACTCAAAATCTCACGATACATGGCCCTATTCATTCTTTCATGTACATGGATCAGTCACCCTGTTCCCTTTGCAGAGAAACAGCCCCAAAGCATGATGTTGCCACCCCATGCTTCACAGTAGGTATGGTTTTCTTTGGTTGCGACTCAGCATTCTCTCTCCTCCAAACACGACGAGTTGTGTTTCTACCAAACAGTTCTACTTTGGTTTCATCTGACCATATGACATTCTCCCAATCCTCTTCTGGATCATCAAAATGCTCTCTAGCAAACCTCAGACGGGCCATGTACTGGCTTAAGCAGGGGGACACGTCTGGCACTGCAGGATCTAAAACCCTGGTGGCATAGTGTGTTACTGATGGTAGCCTTTGTTACGTTGGTCCCAGCTCTCTGCAGGTCATTCACTAGGTCCCCCCGTGTGGTTCTGGGATTTTTGCTCACCGTTCTTGTGATCATTTTGACCCCACGGAGTGAGATCTTGCGTGGAGCCCAAGATCGAGGGAGATTATCAGTGGTCTTGTATGTCTTCCATTTTCTAATTATTGCTCCCACAATTGATTTCTTCACACCAAGCTGCTTGCCTATTGCAGATTTAGTCTTCCCAGCCTGGTGCAGGTCTACAATTTTGTTTCTGGTGTCCTTCGACAGCTCTTTGGTCTTCACCATAGTGGAGTTTGGAGTGTGACTGTTTGAGGTTGTGGACAGGTGTCTTTTATACTGATAACAAGTTCAAACAGGTGCCATTAATACAGGTAATGAGTGGAGGACAGAGGCACCTCTTAAAGAAGAAGATACAGGTCTGTGAGAGCCAGAAATCTTGCTTGTTTGTAGGTGACCAAATACTTATTTTCCACCATAATCTGCAAATAAATTCTTTCAAAAATCAGACAATGTGATTGTCTGGATTTGTTTCCACATTTTGTCTCTCATAGTTGAGGTATACCTATGATGACAATTACAGGCCTTTCTCATCTTTTTAAGTGGGAGAACTGGCATAATTTGTGGCTGACTAAATACTTTTTTCCCCCACTGTATGGTTGGGGATAAGGGGCAACCTTGTCAGGTGCCATTTGAAATGGAGAAAGATTTAGGTAAAAGGCTGGACGAGTAGACCTTGTCACGGTTCCTACCATGCCATGCAAATGGACAGGCGTGGCCATGCCCCAAGTGGCTCAAGGAGGTATTAAACCCATGACTCTCATAGGGCTCATTATTCAGCCTGGTTTCCAGCTATGCCTTTCCTGCATGCAGCACTGAGGGCTATACTCTGGATCTTGCTTTGCAATTAGCACCTGTCACTCCTGGTTCAGCTGAGGCAGTTTATCAAATCAGCTGGGTATAAAACACTGCCTTACACTGAGGGCTGTTTCAGTTCAATGTCTCTTGTATTGCCAAAGGTTCCTGTTTTCCTGTGTTCTTATTTTCAGGTTTCAGTGATCCAAAACTGACCCCGGCTTCTGATCCTGGCTCTGTTCATTGTTAGCTCTGACTTCAGGAATCCCTGACTATGGCTTCACCTCGACAATCCTTTGGTAAAAATTCTCTGTCAAGCCCCTGTACTCAGATTCACAGCCCAGGTAGCCTTTTACCTAGTTACCGTGGGCTGTGTGTATTTGCAAGGGTGAGCATGCATCTCTGCACTATGGACTCCAACCAAGGTAAGCCGTTAAAGACCCATGCAGATGGTGTAGAATATAAAGCCATAATAGCAGGCACGACCGTACCTGAAAATCCAAATTTCAGTAAAACTTGTCTTATATGACCAATGTACTCGGTCTCAGGCCTTTTTTGCATCTATGGATAAGAGCAAAGAAGGCATCTGATGTCAGGGCTGGGCTCAGCCCTTCCTTCACTGAGCTGGCCGCTCAGCTGTCAGCTAATTGCCAGCTCCACAGTTACTCAGCTGTTGATGATATCCTGCTCATCAGCCCTGCCTACTTAAGCCGTCCAGTCCAGAGGAGCTCTGCCTTCACTTTGGTCAACATCACAGAAACTATCGCCTGCGATCCTGTTCAAGACTTGCTGTGCTGACATCCCTTCTGGCTCCAGATCCTGCTTGCTGTTCCACTACATTGATCCCTGACTTCTGGCTTGGCTGATTTAACTGTACTTCTGTCTCAGCCTGATTTCATGGTTTATGACATCTGACTTCTCTCAGCATGGTATATTATATCCACAGTTTGTCTAGTTACATCTGATGCCTGTCGCCCCTCAGTGAAGTCAGTTTGATTGGGCTTGACCAAGGTGGGAAGGACATCAAGAAGGCATTTAGCTAATAGTTTGGCATATATTTTTACATCAGTGTTCAATAGGGAAATCAGCCAAAAATTGGCAGGGGTGTTAGGGTGTTAGAGCCTTTGCTAGGCTTATATCATGTCTGCTGGAAATGAGGTTGTTGAGGATGCTTTGGTAAACGTTGTACCATACAGGATGCTAAGTCGGCTGCAAAACATTTGTAATAGTCATTCGAGAATCCATCAGGGCCAGGGAACCTGCCTGGTAGGTAACAGACTGATCATGTGAATGATTTCTTGGTCTGTAAAAGGAGCATTTCAATTTTTGATTTGAAAAGTTGATAAAGCTGGAAGAACCATTGGGAAGAAACCTAAACATTTCTGAGGCTGAGGGGCTTCACTTCTGTGTTGCAGCATGGCACATGGTTGAAGGGAACAGAGGAGCTGAGTGGGTACTGCGGTACAGTTCAGGCGGCTCTGTTAAGTGTGAGTTGTCCCGGTGGCCGTGAGGAGCTCTTCTCTCAGGCGTCCATCTTGAGCAGCAGTTGCCACTTTTTTCTATTTTGCATGGCTGCTTATCACATATCTCTCATTATAAATCCAAAAGTAGTGCAGCATTCCCTCACAAAATAAATATTATGAAAAATGTGTTAATACAACCTCACTCGAAAATGCTTAGGTAAATAAATCTATATAGATATTATGACTGAAATCCAGAATTTTGCATGAACGCAAAACAGTCCATTAGCCAATCAATAACCACACACAATCAGCAAATAGATATAAAGATTCCAAACAACTGTGCAAGTATACAAAAATTGTTATACAAAAAGAAACAGATAACTGTAAAATACCCCCCAGTCATAAATGTGTTCATTTCCAAATATAAGTATTTGTGCATTGTGTAAAAAACTTTCCTTCCCCACAAAGTGTCACAATCAATAAGTCCTCTGCACACAACACCTTTTCCACCCAGTGCTTTTCAGGTTTGCTCTCACCTCTTTAGATGTACAGTACCTAAGTATTAGTATTAATGAGATCTTGACTCTAGCACCCTTGTTGATGGACCGGCACAGCCACAAATCGAGGCCCAGGCTCAGGCCAACCAGTCATCGTTATCATCCTTAAAGATATGCTTCTGTCAGCAAGATCAAGATCACTTCTAAGTATTGAGGTGTTACTCATATAAATGATATAAAAAGACCTCAAAGCAATCTTTGCATGTCATTCATTAAATCAAATAGGTAAAGACACTCAAATAGTTAAAATCTACCTCTATGGAAGTCCAATTGGGATGCAACATGTCAAATGGGGATTGGCTAATGATGTCATCATGCTGGGCTGAGGTAATGAGGTCTGTTGATTGCATTGGGAACTCTGTGGCTGCACTATTCACAGGAGATGTTTATGTGAAATCTCAATTTGCAACAGATGTACATAATATTGTAATTAGAAATATATTTTAGTTACATGGAAATATATTTAAACCTTTGAGTATGTTTTGACATCAAACCACTCCGAGCTTCCCTGTTGGTGTTGCTCTAAATAGTTTTCTTCTTCTATTGTCTTTTCTAATCACATCTCACATGGGTTGTAAACAGAGTCCTTATTTGAATCCTCCAATCAGGCTGTGCCCAATATACATTTGCTAGGTATTGTGACCAATTAGGGTGCATTGTATTAGCCAATGTACAGAAAGGAGAGGGGGGATATAATATATTGTGACCACTGTGTGCTCTCTCTATTGTACTGGGAACATGCAAGCATTCAGTATGAACTGACCTGAAGCTGAGAGGTAAACTAATATTATACTTATACTGTACATTGTATTGTAAAAATAGTTTTCTGTTTAATTTGTAAATATATAACCCAATGTACTTATACTATACATTGTTTTGTAAATACTGTTTATAACTGGTCAGACCTATTACCATAATAGAGTTTGTTCACATCAGTGGGGAAACTAAATAAGTGTAGCGCTAAAAAAGTTAGGATGTCCAATGTGAAGGCAAAAAATGAACCAACAGTTCTAGATGTAAAATGAGGGGAAAATCCTCCATATATGTATTGATCCTAGTAATAGGATATAAAATCCTCGGAAGTTATATGACTTCATGCAAGGAGCGCATCAATAGGTGTACAACATCTGGAGTGAAGACAGACACACCACCACCAACAATGAAGAGGCTTACCAGATCTAATGGACCCAAAGGGGCGTATGCCGAGTTGGGTCAGACCAAGCTTAGGTGGTAAGTGGCTGTAGGTGATCCAGAGAGACGGTGATCTTGGGATGAACCATAGGCTGATATGTCCCTCAGAATGGTGTTAGGAACCAAGTGGCGGTGGTAACAAATAGGGAGGAAGAAGGAAAGGCCACATAGTGTAAATCCATAAACAAATATAAAATTTATTAAAAAATAAGAAATACACTCACATGTAAATTGTTTTAAAACCAGCGCTGTGAAAATATGGCAGCAGTGGGGTCCTTACCGACGCGTTTCGTCCTCTTAGACATCGTCTGGGGGGTTCCCCCACTGCAGCCAGCAAAGTATATATAGGGGATATGGCAAAACCAATGAGAAACAGCTCCACGAGTGCATAATTTCTACTTCCGGTATTCGGGCAAGATGGCCACCCGGCGTGCGTTCCACGCCTCACATTGGAATCCAATGTGGATACCGGAAGTGTAACCAATGGGGTCAAATAATGTACAAATTAAATTTATCAAAATGATCATATTTAAAAGTTAAACTTATTTGCAAATTAAGCATAAGCAATATCTAGTCTTCAATTATGTGGCAATATGGGGAATGTGTAAAAACGAGTGCATAGAGGAAGTGCGCCGTCTCCAAGGTTAGTTGCCGATATGTCACCTGTTAATAGACGGTGATGTGCGCGTGCACCATGATCGAACGGGTGCTACTGCGCCTGCGCGTCATGCGCGTGCGCAGTAAATGGAAGGGCATAGAGTGTATCGTCCTTCCTTTACTACTCAGGGGGCGGTCATCTAATTTTACTGAAAAGACGGCAGCATCTTTACCAAGTGACGTAGCTCATATATAAACTAGGCTTCTCTGCCTTTTGGCTAAGATCAAGTGTAGTTTCTGCCTTGTTCTTGTCATTAGGTAACGACCGGTGCCAGTCCCTCTCGGCCTTGGGGTGTTTCCTTCGGGTGCATCCCATGCTGCTATTGGGGGGGACGCCATCGTGAGTGCACGAGAGTGATCGCCTTTCCCTACCATCCATGAGTTGGCTGTTGGATTGGTGGGCGTAGGTATGGTGGGGCCGCCGAGCGCACCAAACACTTTGAGGCTGGTCGTGGCCGAGCCTAGAAGGAACGATATCGGTTTGCACTTCATTCAGAAGCAGTTGATTGAAGACTTTTTTGGGATGCCGAGAGAAGCCATTTTTTGCATGCAGTGTTTTCCTACCACTGGAATGTATGACGTTACTTTCTGGAAAAAGGAAGATCTGCAGACATGTATGCTACGGAAGGGCGAGAAAGAAGGCGACGAGATGCTGGAAGGGATCGTGTTCCTGTCGAGTGAGATGAAAGTGCGGGTCCCCATCACTGTGCATATGTACAATCCTTTTGTACAGGATGGGGAAATCGCTGCCTTTTTATTCAGGTACTGCGAGTCAGTTTCAGCAGGCGTGAAGCTGACGAATGTGCAAGGTAGCTTCAATGGGCAGCGTACATTTTGGGTAACCTTTAGGGCGGATCCGGAGGGTATAGGTGGCGTCAGGCACCCCCTCAGTCCTTTTCCATTGGGAGGAATCGTGGCTACCTGTGGTACCCTGGCCAGCCCCTCTTTTGCAGGCAGTGTTTTGCTTTTGGGCACAGCAAAGACCAGTGCAAGGCCGGGTTGACATGCCGCAATTGCTTCAAGCAGGGTCACGGAGCCAGTCAGTGTCCGGAGAAGAAGAGCTGCCACATCTGCGGTAGTAGGACGCACCTTGCGAGACAGTGCCCGAAGGTTAACAGAGCGTCTGAGCCCACTCCAGAAGCTGTGGTGGTTAAAGCTGTGGAGGCGGGGGGCAAGCAGGTGCTATCCTACGCAGATGTGGCCAGACTGGGATCCATTCCAACCACCGCAGTGAACTCTGTTGAGCAGACCATAGTGCTAACCGAGGAAGTGGTGGTGCGGGCTGATGTCTGCCTACCTATGGAGGGTGAGCCAGGTCCCTCCCCTGTTGATGCCGTAAGGGAGGAGGGGGCCTCTCCTGTACCTGAGGAGAGTGTCCCTGGGCACCTCCTGGCTGAGGGGGAGTCAGAGGGGAGCGGTGAGGAATCGGAGGACTCAGAGGAGGAGGAGGAGATGGAGGTGGGGCAGCTCTCCCTGAAAAGAAAGATGGCTGAGTCCTCCCAGGTCATAGGCTCCTTCCTGGACTCTCCAGGCCCTGAAGCATCGGATGTGGCGATCGACTCGGACTCCTCGCAGGCACCATCTTATTTGAGCACTGGTCAGGGGTCCAAGCTGCAGGAGGTGATAGGGTACTGCAGGTTGCCAAATGGGAAGGCAAAGAAAAAATCTGGCGGGTTGAGCCTTGGGTCAGGGGTGGGACCAAGGACTAGAGCCAGGGATAAAAGTGGGAAAAAGAAAAAGTCATGACAAGAACATGATTCCTTCCTAATTTTCTATGGCCTTACGTGTATCTTCCCTCAATTGCAGAAGCATTGGGACGGCATCTAGACGGGCAGCAATTTTTAAAATCTTGTCTGGCTATGCTAATGATGTTTTTTGCTTGTAGGACTGCAACATGAGGGAGGAACCACATACTGCAAGATGGACCCAGGGGGATGCAGTATGGTCATTGGGTCGGAGCAGGAATAGTGGTGTGGGGATTCTTATTAAAAATAAAAAAATTAAGATTTTAAGGAAGGTGGAGGTGGAGGTGGGACGATGTTTATTTGTTACTTTGGAATATGGGGGTGTTTGTTTTAAGTTATTTTGTGTGTATGCACCGGTTGATAAAAAGGAGAGGTTGGAATTGTTTGAGAAAATGAAGTTTTTTTTGGGTGGGAGGGATCCTATTATTGTGTTGGGGGATTTTAATTGTATTTTACGTAATGGGGATAGATGTGGGGATGGAGGTGGTGGTGGGGATGTTGATAAGTCTGGGAAAGAGTTGGGTGAGATTTTGCGGTTGTTTGGGTTAAGGGATGTGGGTGAAGGTGGTGGGTTTTCTTATTTTAGCGATAAGGGTAATGTGAAATCTAGAATTGATTTTTGTTTTATTTCCAAAAATTTGCAGCCGGAATCCTTTATGATTCAGCGGGAGCCTTTCTCGGACCATGGTCGGATCGAGTGTGTTGTGAGTATGGAATCGGAGGTAACGTATGGTAAAGGTGTGTGGAAGTTGAATGTGGAATTATTGGAAGATGAGGGTGTGAAAAGAGAGTATGTTGAGTTTTTTGGGAAACTTAAAAGGAGGAGGAATGATTTTTTAAGTGTGATCGAGTGGTGGGAGTGGGTGAAAGGTCAGACTAAGAGGTTTTTTGTAAGAAATGGTTGTGAGATTGTGAAAAAGGAACCTGAGGCGTATGAATGGTGGCTGAAGAGATTGGAATATTTGGAAGAACTAAGGGAATGGGGAGAGAATGTGGGGTGTGAATTAGTGGAAGCAAGAGGGAAATTGAGAGTCTTTATGGAGCGGAGGGGGAGAGAGATTATGTCGCAAGCAAGGATGGTAGTGAAGGAGAAGGATGAGAAGTGTACGTGTTTTTTCTTTAAAAAGGTATACGGTGGGAAGGTGGGTTTGTCAAGTGTGTTGGATGAGAATGGACAGGTGGTAAGTGGGAAAAGGAGGTTGGGAGATGAAATCTGGAAGTTTTATTCCGATTTATATATGGAAAAGAAGAGGGATGAGAGGGTTGAGGAAGAAGTGTTGGAGCAGGTGGAGATGTGTCTGGATATGGAGGATAAGAGTATGTTAGGGGAGAAAGTGAGTAAAGGTGAAGTTGATGAATGTCTGGGGAATATGAAGAAAGGTAAGACGCCTGGGAGTGATGGTTTGCCAGTTGAGTTTTATTGTACGTTTTGGGAAGTGATTGGTGACTGCATGTATGAGATGGTGATGAAAGTTTTGGAAGAGGGGAGGATGCCTGAATCTATGTCAAAAAGCGTGATTGTTTTGTTGTATAAAAAAGGTGACAAGCGAGAGTTGAAAAATTGGAGGCCTATATCATTGTTGAATGTAGATTATAAGGTGGTGGCGAAGGTGTTGGCAAATAGGTTGCGTGCGGTGGTGGAGAAATTGGTGGGGGAGGAGCAAGCGTGTGCGGTGCCTGGGAGGTCTATTGCAGAAAGTTTGGTGAGCTTGAGGGATGTGTTATGGTTTTGTAAGGAGAGAAAGCAGGAAGTGGCAGTGTTGGCGGTGGATTTTGAAAAAGCGTATGACAGAGTGTCGCATGATTTTATGTTCAAAGTATTGAAGAGAATGGGGTTACCTGAGGTGTTGATTGGGTGGATTAAGTGTTTGTATAGAGGTATGGTAAGTAAGGTTTTGGTGAATGGGTGGATGACGAGTGATATAAGCATTAGGTCGGGTGTGAGACAGGGTTGCCCGTTATCACCCGTGTTGTTTATTTGTGTGATTGAACCTTTGTTAAGGATGTTGATGAAAGATAAGTGTGTGAGAGGGGTGGAGGTGCCAGGAAGTGGTGGCAGGGTTTTGAAAGTAATAGGATATATGGATGATGTTACAGTGATTTGTAGAGATATGGCATTGGGATTTTTTGTATGGCAAGTGGTTTCTGTGTGAATATGGGGAAAAGTGAGTGTAAATTGTTTGGTGTATGGCGGGGGATTGAACAGTGTGGTTGGAAGTTTTGTGAGGGAGGAGTGAGGATTTTAGGTGTCAAGTTTGATTCTGATTTGTATGGGAGCGCGAGTTGGCAGGATGCGTTGGTGAAAGTAAAAAAGAAAATTGATTTTTGGTCTTTAAGGACTTTATCGTTGGAAGGGAAGGTGTTGATTGTGAAGGCTGTTGTGATTCCGATTTTGTTATTTTTATAGTATGTGTTTCCAGCTCCAGATAGAGTGATGAAACAAATTGTGAGAGTGTGTTTTTCCTTTTTTTGGTCGTCTAAGATGGAGAAGTTGAAAAGAGAGAAAGTAATGAAAGGAGTAATGAATGGCGGGAAAGGTATGGTGAGTATTGAGAAATTTCTGGTGGTGAAGTATGTAAGTATGTGTGTGAGATTAAGTGAGAAAGAGAATGTTGCAGGGTGTATGGTAAAATATGCAAGCGGGAGTGTGTTACTGAAATATAAGTTGTGTGAAGTTGATTTGAGGAAACCTGTATGTTTTGTTGCGCCTTGGTTTTATGTGAGGATTGAAAGGTGTATGAGGAGGTATGGGTTGAAGGATGTGACGCAAGATAAATGGTGTGAGAGTAAGAAGGTTATGCAGATACTGAAAGAAAGAGAGGAGATTGAAGGAATAGGTGGTTTAAGAGTAGCCGAATGTAAGAAAGTCTGGAAGAATGTGTGCTGTAAGGGAGTGGATAATAGACAGAAGGATATTGCATGGATGGGGGTGCATGGGTGTTTGCCTACAAGAGAGTTTCAGAGAAGGAGAAGGTTTGTGGACAGTGAGGTGTGTCTAAGGCTGGGGTGTGGGGGGATTGAGAGGGTGGTACATGTGATCTGGGAATGTCGCTATGCGAAGAAAATATGGAGAAGGATGGAAAAGATGATTGAGGGGTTGACTGATGTGAATAGTGTAACATATGAGATGGTGTTACATGGTTTGTGTGATCTGGGGAGGAATGAGGAGAGGTTGTTATGGATTGTTGTGAATTGTATTAAAGAGTGTTTGTGGGATGTTCGGAATATTTTGATTTTTAAGCAGGAAGTGGTCACAGTGAAAGAATGCGTGGCCATGGTCCGAGGAAAGATTTACAATTATGCGTATTATGATTATAAGAAGTTAGGAGAGAAGGATGCAAGGAAATTATGGAAATTGGAGGAGTGGAAGCAATGGTGTATATAATGTAAATTATGTGAATTATGTTATTGATGTTTATTCTTGAATGATTAACCTTTTTTATTTTTTGTTTTTCAGGGTGAGTACAGATGATGATAAAGGGACAGTGTGGAGAAAGAATATAGGAGTGTTTTTTGTTTGTGTAGGGATAGGGTGGAGGGATAGTATATAATAGGGATATTTTGTCTTTTTTCGCTATGAGGGATGGGAGTGGGTTGTTTTGTTAATGTTCTTGGTATCTTTATTGTTGTTTTGAAACGTTCTTGATATATTTATTGTTGTGAGATGTCTATTTTCTTTACTGTTGTTATGTACATTTTGGGTTTTGTGGGTGGGTTTGGGAGGGAAGTGGGTGGGTTTTGGGAGGGAAGTGGGAGGGTTATGTAAATATTGTAAATACTTGTCTGATAATGTACTTCAATATTATTTTATTGTTCAAACATATTCTTTTGATTTATGTTATCTATGTATTTTACTTGTGAAATTTTATATAAAAGAATTAAAAAAAAAAAAAGCTCATATATAAACTAGCATAGTGTCATGCAAAAGTTGCGGAAGTATGTGCAGTGGCCCCAAATGGACAAAGCAATGGGGGCCAGCACTGTGTATACATTCCCAGTATGTATATATTAAACATACTAGTGTGAAACTGTGAAAAACCAAATGATATGTGTGTTTAAATAACATACCATTTAGTTAAAAGACGTGAAAAAAACAATTGTACATAATAAACTTGGAATGAAATAACAGTTGATATGATCCGTTGTCATTCATTCAAGGAGAAAGCAAAGAATGTACACAGAATTGTGTGAATGATAATGATGCATCAAAAACAATATATGACAGTATGTGTTATGTCCAAAAACGTGCAGTAACTATGTGAAAAAAATTATATGGGGAAAAGGAAAAAAAGAGAAAAAATTTCAATAGATGAAATTCCCCATGTGGAGATCCATAACGGAAAAATGGTATAGTAGTAATCATACTCATCTAAAATCGTATATGGATGCACAATTGTGGAGTGGGTTCCCATGATGATGCACAAATACATGGTCATCTGATGCATGTATGTTGCAATAAACACAGAAAGATATACATACATGTGTAAGTGACAAAATCAATGCATGAATGTAGAAAATGAACTATATAAAGGTAAAATATGACTTATAAAATGTAAAAAAGGAGAGAGTAAAATAAATTATAAAAAAATGGAACTGGGCGTCAAGAAGCTCTATTAATAAAGGCGTTGACGTCCAGTTCAACATTAATGCCCAGAGGAAAACATGTACAGAGCTCATGGATCCAGAAGGTCTCTAAACGGGACACACCCCTGGTCATGGTACCACCCCTCCAGGGGGGAACATATCTGTCTATCACCACGAATTGTGTCCCCTCAATAACACGGTTGTGGTGTAGCTTGTAGTGTCGGGGGACAGTATGTTTAGTGTCCCCGCTCTTAATAAGAGCAATGTGTTCAGCTACTCTTACAGCAAAAGAGCGGATGGTATGGCCCACATACTGTTTCCCACAATGACATGTAATCAGGTACACAATATAGCTGGTGGTACAAGTGCAAAACTGTTTGATGGAGTATCGTTTCTGGGTAACTGAAGACATGAAGGACACAGTTTTTCTTCCAATGCCAGAATTGTGCTGGCACACTGTGCATTTTCTACACGAGTAGAATCCTTCCATCTCATGGAAAAGCGGTTGGCGTATGGGGGGATTAATGATATTTGGAGCAATTTTGCTCTGTAAAGTAGGGGCTCTTTTGAAGATGACTTTCGCCTGATCTGGCAAAACTGTGCCAAGGACTCGGTCATTCTTGAGGATACCCCAATATTTAGAGAGAATAGCTCTAACATGCTTGTGTTGAATAGAAAAAGAAGTCAACAGGGACCACCTAAAGGTGTCTCCCTGTTCCTTTTTGGGTCTTTCCTCAAGTAGTGACTCCCTATTAGTCTTAAGGGCGTATTGGAACTCACGGTCCACGAGGTAAGGGTCATAATTTTTATTGACTAGTTTGGTTCTCAAAAGTTCGGATTGTACTTTGAAGGTGTCAATATTCAAACAATTTCTTCGAAGCCTAAGAAATTGACTACGTGGCACAGAGTCAAGCCAGGATTGGTGGTGGCAGCTATCTGGTTGTCATGAAGATCCTGCCAGTAACCGGCATCCCAGGCACAACGGGAACCCGGCCACGGGTCCCATTGCGCATGCGCGCGCATTCACGGGTGCGGTCACGCACGGGCACGCGCGCGCGCACTCCCGCTGGTGTCAGGCGGGCTATTTAAACCTGCCTGTCACACTCCATCCCGCTGTCTGCTCTACAGCGTTCTGTGAGTGTTACCTGATCTGATCTGTGTATCCTGTTATCTGACCCGGCTTCCTGTTTGACGATCCTGCTATCTGCCTGCACCAGACCCTCTTGGCTTGCCTGACCATCCCTCTGCATTACCCCTGGTACCTCTGCTGTCCGAACGTTACTGACCACCGGCTTGTTGACCCTCCGCTGTGTTCATCAGCTTCCAATCTGTTATTACCTGCTGTTGTTCCTGGTTCCAGTCCAGCTTCCAGTCTGCTATTACCTGCTATTATCTTCTGCTGTGTTCCAGTCCAGCGTTCCAGGCTATCTTCTGCTGTGTTCCAGTCCAGCGTTCCAGGCTATCTTCTGCTGTTGTTCCAGTCCAGCGTTCCAGGCTATTACCTGCTGTTGTCCCTGGTTCCAGTCCAGCTTCCAGTCTGCTATTACCTGCTGTTGTTCCTGGTTCCAGTCCAGCTTCCAGTCTGCTATTACCTGCTGTTGTTCCTGGTTCCAGTCCAGCGTTCCAGGCTACCTTCTGCTGTGTTCCAGCCCAGCGTTCCAGGCTATCTTCTGCTGTGTTCCAGTCCAGCGTTCCAGGCTATTACCTGCTGTTGTTCCTGGTTCCAGTCCAGCTTCCAGTCTGCTATTACCTGCTGTTGTTCCTGGTTCCAGTCCAGCTTCCAGTCTGCTGTTACCTGCTGTTGTTCCTGGTTCCAGTTCTGCATTCCAGTCTCTGTCCTCAGTCTACACCTCAGACTACTGACTCCAGAGGGTGCCACCACTACTGGACTTTCAGCAACTGTTGATCCTGCCAGGCACCCATACCACTCTTCACTCCTGGCCCTCTGTCTCCATTCCAGGGGAACGGGAGTGAGAGCTGTAAGGGAGGTCTTTTCCTGCACTTCAGGCTCACAACCTACCAGGTACGTGACAGTAGCAGACAGCCATGTCTGAGTCTGAGCAGGGAACGTCTCCCTTGGAGGAACTCTGTGCACACCTGGCAGGATTGACTGAAGCAGTCAAAAATCTGCAGCAAGGATACACCAGACTGGAGGAACGAGTGTTAACCCTGTCTAACCCCATTGGGGCCCAGGGAGCTTCCTCTGCTCCTGCTCCTTCAGTTGGGCCTTCCTCAATGGTGGTGATGCTCCCTCCGGAACCTAAGGTTCCCACACCTGAACGTTTCTTCGGAAATCGCCATAAGTTCAGAGCCTTCCGCAACTCCTGCAAACTATTTTTTGCTGTTCAGCCACGTACCTTTTCCCTGGAGGCTACAAAGGTGGGCTACGTAATCTCTCTACTCTCTGGTGACCCCCAAACCTGGGCCCATCGCCTCTTAGAGCAAAAGGACATATCTCTGACCAACCTCTCCACTTTCTTTGACGCACTAGGCCAGTTATATGATGACCCCCAGCTATCTGTAACTGCAGAGGCGGCTCTACACACCCTTCAACAAGGGCGCAGAGCAGCAGAGGATTATGTGGCTGAATTCAGGAAGTGGAGTGCGGATACTAACTGGAACGATGCGGCTCTCCGTTATCAATTTCGGTTGGGACTTTCTGATCCTCTGAAAGATGAACTGGCCAGGGTGGGTACACCACAGACTTTAAATGCTTTAATCGATCTAGCTATCCAGATCAATCGACGCCTACGAGAGCGCAGGTCTGAGAGAGCTATGGGGTCTTCTCGTCCAACTTGGGTTACCCCTAAGGTTCCCCATCACCCATCATCAACACCACCTACCTCCACGCTAAACTTACCTGAGCCAATGCAATTAGGAGTCCTGCGGCCTTCACTCACCCCAGAGGAACGACAACGTCATCGAGAAAATAACTTGTGCCTGTATTGTGGGGAACCCAGGCACTATGTCAGGAACTGTCCCCTTAAACTCCGTAAGTGTTTATCCCTATCTTCTGACTATGTGACATCTCTGGTTAAAAATACCACTCACCTTGCTCTTCCTCTTCTGCTACAGCTTCCAGGGAAGGATCTACAAATCACCACCATTATTGACTCAGGAGCTTGCAGCTGTTTCATGGATTCTCGTTTTGCCATCCAACACCAAATACCTTTGTCACCTAAAGCCCATGGACTCTCTATCCATCTAGCTGATGGAACCGCTATCAAGTCTGGAGCTGTCACCCAAGAGACTATGCCAATACCCGTTTTCGTTTCCAACGTCCATAAGGAACAGTTGCGCCTGGACATTATCGCTTCACCCCTGTTCCCCATAATACTCGGCATGCCATGGTTACAGGCCCATAATCCGGACATAAATTGGATCACGGGTGAGGTGACCTTTCCCTCTCCTTACTGCCAACAGTTTTGCAGAACCCAGAACATCCAGGAGAACTCTACTCTGTTATGCCTAGATACAGATCCTAGTCTACATCAATCCATTCCTTCCGCCTATCATGATTTCCTGGACGTATTTAGTAAACAGAGGGCAGAGGTGTTACCCCCTCACCGGACCTATGACTGTCCCATTGAGTTACTTCCTGGTGCTGAAATTCCTTTTGGAAGAATATTTCCCCTGACTGAGGTGGAGCAAGGGGCATTAAAGGAATACATTGACGAAAACCTCAAAAGAGGCTTCATTCGTCCATCCACGTCCCCCGCAGGTGCAGGCATCTTCTTCGTGCAGAAAAAAGATAAAACCCTCAGGCCGTGTGTGGATTACCGCGAACTAAACAAAATTACTGTGAAGAATCGGTACCCTCTCCCCTTAGTACCAGAGTTGTTTCAGAGACTGGGGACGGCTACCATATTCACCAAACTTGATCTCCGTGGGGCCTACAATTTAGTTCATATTAGGGATGGAGACGAATGGAAGACCGCTTTTCGTACCCGTTATGGACATTTTGAGTACCTCGTGATGCCTTTCGGCCTGTGTAATGCCCCTGCCACATTTCAATACTTTATTAATGATGTGTTACGTGACTTTCTAGACCTGTTTGTCATTGTCTATTTAGACGACATATTGATTTTCTCTTGTTCCCTTGAATCCCATCGCAGGTACGTCAGAAGTGTATTGGGTCGACTTCGACAACACGGTCTATATGCAAAGGCTGAAAAATGTGAATTCGAACAGGAAAGTATTCCATTTTTAGGTTTAGTCATTTCCAGTAAGGGCATTAAAATGGACCCCCAGAAGGTCACGGCTATTCTAGATTGGCCAGTCCCGACTGATAAGAAGGGAATCCAGCGATTCATTGGATTCGCTAATTTTTACCGCAAATTTATTAAGGGGTTCTCAGCCATCATTGCACCCATCACACAGCTTACCAAACAGGGTACACGCTTCCATTGGTCTGCCGAGGCTCAAAAGGCTTTTGAGACTCTCAAGGGCCTTTTCACCTCCGCCTCTGTACTAAAGCATCCAGATTCCTCTCTGCCATTTATTCTAGAAGTGGATGCATCTGAAATTGCTGTAGGAGCAGTATTATCCCAAAGACAGGGAACCAAGGCCCTGCTGCATCCTGTGGCCTTCTTTTCTCGTAAGTTATCCACGGCAGAGAGAAATTATGATGTAGGTGACAGAGAGTTGTTGGCAATCAAGTCAGCATTGGAGGAGTGGCGCTATCTGTTGGAGGGTGCCGCTCATCCAGTTTTAATCTTTACAGATCATAAGAACCTGGAGTATTTGAGGTCTGCAAAGAAGTTGAAACCACGTCAGGCCAGGTGGGCTCTCTTTTTCTCCAGGTTCTCCTTCCATGTCACTTACCGTCCTGGCTCCAAGAATACCAAACCTGACGCCCTGTCTAGGATGTTTCACAAACCTCAAGAGATTTCCCCTCCAGACACCATTTTGTCTCCGGGGAACTTTCTTCTACTTCAGGGAAACCTTCTTTCCCAGATTAAACAGGCCTCCGCAGGAATAGAATCTTCCATTAAGACAGAGCTCCAGGTTAAGGATGGGTTATTGTGGCATGAGAGTAGGATCTTTATACCTGAAACACTACGAGTTCCAGTACTAGAGCTTTGTCACGATCATGCGCTGGCTGGGCATTTCGGTGTGGCTAAAACCACTGATTTGGTTCAGCGCACCTTCTGGTGGCCTCAGCTGCGCAAAGATTGTAAAGAGCTTGTAGAGTCCTGTACCACCTGCCTTAGGAACAAAGGGCACAAAACAAAGGCATGGGGTCTACTAAAACCCTTGCTTGTCCCAGATAGACCCTGGAAAATGCTCTCTATAGATTTTATTGTAGAACTACCCCCGGCCGGGGGCTTCACTTCAATCTTTGTCATAGTGGACCGTTTGTCGAAGATGGCGCACTTTGTCCCAATGAAGGGTACCCCTTCAGCTACAGAAACAGCACAAGCATTCATTAAAGAGGTCGTCAGGCTCCATGGGGTACCAGTTAATATCGTTTTAGATCGAGGGGTACAATTTACCTCTCGATTCTGGAGGGCTTTGTGTAAAACCTTGGACATTGAACTCTCATTTTCATGGGCTTATCACCCCCAGACTAATGGGCAAACAGAAAGAACAAACCAGACCCTTGAACAATATTTGCGCTGTTTTTCTTCCTTTGCCCAAGATAATTGGATTGTTGTTTTACCATTGGCCGAATTCGCTTATAACAATTCTATTCATTCTGCTATCAAGCAAACTCCGTTTTTTGCGAATTATGGTTTCCACCCCTCATTTTTACCAAATTCTCTTCCAGAATGCACAGTACCCACAGTCCAGGAGAAATTGGATTTCTTTACCTCTAACAACCAAGTTTTACAGGACACCATGACCAGAACCCAGGAGTACAACAAAGCAACCTTCCATAAAAAGAGGCGAGGTGAGCTCTTACTTGCACCTGGGGATCAGGTATGGTTGTCCACCATAAACCTCAGGTTGGCCTGCCCTTCCAAGAAATTGGGTCCCAAATTTCTTGGACCATTCCCTGTTAAACGGAGAATTAATGAAGTTGCATATGAACTTGAACTCCCGGATTCACTAAAGGTACATCCAGTTTTTCACGTGTCCTTGCTTAAACCATCTATTACCAACCCATTTCCAGGTCGAAGTACGGATCCTCCTGATCCAATCCTGGTAGATGGGGAAGAGGAATTCGAGGTGGAGGCTATCATGGACCACAGGAAAAGAGGTAACCAAAATCAATTCTTAATAAAGTGGAAGGGGTTTGGCCCAGAGGAGAATTCTTGGGAACCAGAGGATAATATTCATGCTGAAGACCTGTTACAAGCCTTTAAGACAGCCCATCCAGAGAAATTTTTTCAAAGGGGCATCCGGAGGCTGCCCCTTGGGGGGGGCAATGTCATGAAGATCCTGCCAGTAACCGGCGTCCCAGGCGCACGGGAATCCGGCCACGTTCACGGGTGCAGTCATGCACGGGCACGCGCGCGCGCACTCCCGCTGGTGTCAGGTGGGCTATTTAAACCTGCCTGTCACACTCCATCCCCGCTGTCTGCTCTACAGCGTTCTGTGAGTGTTACCTGATCTGATCTGTGTATCCTGTTATCTGACCCGGCTTCCTGTTTGACGATCCTGCTATCTGCCTGCACCAGACCCTCTTGGCTTGCCTGACCATCCCTCTGCATTACCCCTGGTACCTCTGCTGTCCGAACGTTACTGACCACCGGCTTGTTGACCCTCCGCTGTGTTCATCAGCTTCCAGTCTGCTATTACCTGCTGTTGTTCCTGGTTCCAGTCCAGCTTCCAGTCTGCTATTACCTGCTGTTGTTCCTGGTTCCAGTCCAGCGTTCCAGGCTATCTTCTGCTGTGTTCCAGTCCAGCGTTCCAGGCTATCTTCTGCTGTGTTCCAGTCCAGCGTTCCAGGCTATCTTCTGCTGTGTTCCAGTCCAGCGTTCCAGGCTATCTTCTGCTGTTGTTCCAGTCCAGCGTTCCAGGCTATTACCTGCTGTTGTTCCTGGTTCCAGTCCAGCTTCCAGTCTGCTATTACCTGCTGTTGTTCCTGGTTCCAGTCCAGCGTTCCAGGCTACCTTCTGCTGTGTTCCAGCCCAGCGTTCCAGGCTATCTTCTGCTGTGTTCCAGTCCAGCGTTCCAGGCTATTACCTGCTGTTGTTCCTGGTTCCAGTCCAGCTTCCAGTCTGCTATTACCTGCTGTTGTTCCTGGTTCCAGTCCAGCCTCCAGTCTGCTGTTACCTGCTGTTGTTCCTGGTTCCAGTTCTGCATTCCAGTCTCTGTCCTCAGTCTACACCTCAGACTACTGACTCCAGAGGGTGCCACCACTACTGGACTTTCAGCAACTGTTGATCCTGCCAGGCACCCATACCACTCTTCACTCCTGGCCCTCTGTCTCCATTCCAGGGGAACGGGAGTGGGAGCTGTAAGGGAGGTCTTTTCCTGCACTTCAGGCTCACAACCTACCAGGTACGTGACACTGGTGGTATGAAGCTGTTGCGGTCCGTGACTTTGAAATGCGTCTGGAACTGGAATTTGCCATTCCATATTTCAATTTCTAAGTCCAAGAAGTTAATCTTATCCTTACTGGCTGTGTGGGATAGGGATATGCCGTTCAGACGTTCGAAAAATAAATCAAGTGATTCAACACTACACTTCCAAAGGAGGAGGATGTCATCAATATACCATGCCCACATGGTAAGGGAAGGATCCCTATTGGTATAGACGACATCCTCCTCCCACTTAGCCATAAAAAGGTTGGCGAGGCTAGGGGCAAATTTAGCTCCCATAGCCACGTCACGCAATTGAAGATAGTATTGTTGATCAAACCAAAAATAACTTATTTTCCTCAAGAATGACCGAGTCCCTGGCACAGTTTTGCCAGATCAGGCGAAAGTCATCTTCAAAGGAGCCCCCACTTTACAGAGCAAAATTGCTCCAAACATCATTAATCCCCCCATACGCCAACCGCTTTTCCATGTGATGGAAGGATTCTACTCGTGTAGAAAATGCACAGTGTGCCAGCACAATTCTGGCATTGGAAGAAAAACTGTGTCCTTCATGTCTTCAGTTACCCAGAAACGATACTCCATCAAACAGTTTTGCACTTGTACCACCAGCTATATTGTGTACCTGATTACATGTCATTGTGGGAAACAGTATGTGGGCCGTACCATCCGCTCTTTTGCTGTAAGAGTAGCTGAACACATCACTCTTATTAAGAGCGGGGACACTAAACATACTGTCCCCCGACACTACAAGCTACACCACAACCGAGTTATTGAGGGGACACAATTCGTGGTGATAGACAGATATGTTCCCCCCTGGAGGGGCGGTGCCATGACCAGGGGTGTGTCCCGTTTAGAGACCTTCTGGATCCATGAGCTCCGTACATTTTTTCCTCTGGGCATTAATGTTGAACTGGACGTCAACGCCTTTATTAATAGAGCTTCTTGACACCCAGTTTCATTTTGTTTATTTTTTGTTACTCTCTCCTTTTTTACATTTTATAAGTCATATTTTACCTTTATATAGTTCATTTTCTACATTCATGCATTGATTTTGTCACTTACACATGTATGTATATGTTCCTGTGTTTATTGCAACATACATGTATCAGATGACTATGTATTTGTGCATCACCATGGGAACCCACTCCACAATTGTGCATCCATATATGATTTTAGATGAGTATGATTACTACTATACCATTTTTCCGGTATGGATCTCCACATGGGGAATTTCATCTATTGAAATTTTTTCTCTTTTTTTCCTTTTCCTCATATAATTTTTTTCACATAGTTACTGCACGTTTTTGGACATAACACATACTGTCATATATTGTTTTTGATGCATCATTATCATTCACACAATTCTGTGTACATTCTTTGCTTTCCCCTTGAATGAATGACAACGGATCATATCAACTGTTATTTCATTCCAAGTTTATTATGTACAATTTTTTTTTTTTCACATAACACATATATATATGTCTTTTAACTAAATGGTATGTGATTTAAACACACATATCATTTGGTTTTTCACAGTTTCACACTAGTATGTTTAATATATACATACTGGGAACGTATACACAGTGCTGGCCCCCATTGTTTTGTCCATTTGGGGCCACTGCATGTACTTCCGCACCTTTTGCATGACACTATGCTAGTTTATATACGAGCTACGTCACCTGGTAAAGACGCTGCCGTCTTCTCAGTAAAAATAGATGACTGCCCCCTGAGTAGTAAAGGAAGGACGATACACTCTATGCCCTTCCATTTACTGTGCACGCGCATGATGCGCAGGTGCAGTAGCACCCGTCTGATCATGGTACGCACGCACATCACCGTCTATTAACAGGTGACATGTCGGCAACTAACCTTGGAGACGGCGTGCTTCCGCTATGCACTCGTTTTTACACATTCCCCATATTGCCACATAATTGAAGACTAAATATTGCTTACGCTTAATTTGCACATAAGTTTAACTTTTAAATATGATAATTTTGATAAATTTAATTTGTACATTATTTGAGCCCATTGGTTACACTTCCGGTATCCACATTGGATTCCAATGTGAGGCGTGGAACGCACGCCGGGCGGCCATCTTGCCCGAATACCAGAAGTAGCGATTATGCACTTGTGGAGCTGTTTCTCATTGTTTTTGCCATATCCCCTATATATACTTTGCTGGCTGCAGTGGGGGAACCCCCCAGACGATGTCTAAGAGGACGAAATGCGTCGGTTAGGACCCCACTGCCGCCATATTTTCACAGTGCTGGTTTTAAAACGATTTACATGTGAGTGTATTTCTTATTTTTTAATTAATTTTATATTTGTTTATGGATTTACACTATGTGGCCTTTCCTTCTTCCTCCCTATTTGTTACCACCGCCACTTGGTTCCTAACACCATTCTGAGGGACATATCAGCCTATGGTTCATCCCAAGATCACCGTCTCTCTGGATCACCTACAGCCACTTACCACCTAAGCTTGGTCTGACCCAACTCGGCGTATGCCCCTTTGGGTCCATTAGATCCGGTAAGCCTCTTCATTGGTGGTGGTGGTGTGTCTGTCTTCACTCCAGATGTTATACACCTATTGATGTGCTCCTTGCTTCTTTTTTTGCCTTCACATTGGACATCTTAACCTTTTTAGTGCTACACTTATTTCATTTCCTTTCTATTTGGCATATATCCTGTTGGCCGTGTTAGCTGCTTGTTTGTGTTTTTAGGGCAGCACAGAATTATTTGGTATATTTGTTCACATCAGTGCCTTGAATTTTGCTTCCCGATTGTCCCCGTTTATGGCGAATTATGGTTTCCAACCTTCCATGTTGCCTGACTCGTTTGTTCCGCAGAGTATTCCTACATTAGACTAGCATCTCCGTGGTCTTCGTTCCACTTGGGCACAAGTCCAGGAGGCTTTGCATCATGCTAATATAGGTACAGACTCCATGCTGACCGCAGATGCCTGCCTGCGCTTTCCTACCAGGTTGGGGACAGGGTCTGGCTGTCATCTCGTAACCTCTGACTTCATGTTCCCTCACTGAAGTTCACAACTCGGTTTATTGGGCCTTTCCGTATTCTTCGCAGGGTTAACCCAGTGGCTTACGCATTAGACCTTCCTTCTTCAAATGTATTTCATGTCTCCTTATTAAAACCTTTGGTCTGCAACCGCTTTACCACCTTGGTGCCACGTCCTCACCCTGTACAGGTTGAGAACCATGAGGAGTATGAAGTACAGTCTATTGTTGACTCCTGTAGGTTCCGTGGGTGCATACAGTACCTGGTGCATTGGAAAGGGTACGGTCCGGAGGAACGCTCTTGGGCCTTATCCTTGGACGTACATGCCCCTGCCCTCCTCCATGATTCCCATAGACGTTTTCCCCTGAAGCCTGGTGGTCTTCTGAGGGGGAGGGTTCGTTGAGGAGAGGCTACTGTCAGGGCTGGGCTCAGCCCTTCCTTCTCTGAGCTGGCCGCTCAGCTGTCAGCTAATTGCCAGTTCCCATCTCTCTCCACAGTTACCCAGCTGTTGATGATCCTGTTCGTCAGTCCTGCCTACTTAAGCCGTCCAGTCCAGAGGAGCTTTGCCTTCACCTTCATCACATCACAAGAAACTACCTCTTGCACTTTCTGTTTAAAGACTGGCTTTGCTGACATTCCTTCTGGCTCCAGATCCTGCTTGCTGTTCCACTACTTTGATCCCTGACTTCTGCTTGGCTGACTATCCATTCTGGTTACTGAACTTTGGCTATGTTTTGACTACGTTTGTTCTTTTTACTTTTATTATTAAACAAGTGTGATTTAGCTGTACTTCTGTCTCGGTCTGATTTCATGGTTTCTGAGAGTATGTACAACATGATAGTAAAATTGTGGTCCTAGTAGTTAGGAGTTTCGCCAGTACAGGCAGTACCTGAGTTAAATACACCCAACTCACAAATGACTCATACTTACAAACATAGGTAGACAACAGGAAGTAAGACGAAATTTACTCCTAGGAAGGGAAATTCACTCCTGTAGGAAGCATCATGAGAAAAATGTGTCTCCACTAAATCACCACTCCTTGTTTCCACAACAGCCCAAAATTTTCAAAATCCAATTGTCACAGGGACAGAAAGTGAAGTGAAAGCTTCTGGATAGGGGCACAAAAGGCAAAACAAATGTGACAAGGGTGTTAACCCTTCCCCATGCTATCCAAAAAATGTAAAAAAAAAATTTTAGGCTGGAGTTACATTTTAAATTGTACATGTTCCAACTTACATATAAGTTCAACTTAAGAACAAACCTACAGAACCTTGTTTGTAACCCAGGGACTGCCTGTATGTATGTATATAAGAGTATAATTAGACGGTGACATTATCAGCCTACAGTTTTATGGCATTTTAATTATATTATAATAAAAAAATATATTTTTTATACAATTGTCTGAGTTGGTCAGATATATTTCAGGGGTCAGTCTTTTCATAAATAAGCTTAAGATTGTGGGTGTCTCAGTCTTCTAGACATGGAAGATGTTGAAGAAAGTACTTTCCATTAAAAAAATGGTTTACAAGTTAGTAGCAACCATTATAATCACCTAGAAAGAATTTGTTAGAATGGATAGCCACTTAACCACTTGCCAACCATATAACTTAGATATACAGCGGCAAAGTGGCACGGCTGCGCCATCACGTACCTTGTATGCACAATCAGCGGGTACCGTGGGTTCGGTTTCCGCTGGCACCCACCGATCCTTTGGTACAGAGGGAGAATGGCAGTCTGCCTATGTAAACAAGGCAGATCACTGTTCTGTCAGTACAGAAGGCATAGATCCTGTGTTCCTGCAAAGGTGGGACATGGATCCATGTCTTCCCTTAGTACAAGATCCTCCCCCATAATGATAAAACACCAGCTAGGCCCACAGGTAACTCTTTGATCACCCCTGACGTTAACCCTTTCTAAGCCAGTGTCATTAGTACAGTGACAGTGCATATTTTTTAGCACTGATCACTGTATTAACCACTTGAGCCCCGGACCATTATGCTGCCTAAAGACCAGAGGTCTTTTTCCAATTTGGCACTGCGTCGCTTTAACTGCTAATTGCGCGGTTATGCAATGCTGTACCCAAACGAAATTTGCGTCCTTTTCTTCCCACAAATAGAACTTTCTTTTGATGGTATTTGATCACCTCTGCAGTTTTTATTTTTTGCGCTATAAACGGAAAAAGACCGAAAATTTTGAAAAAAAAATGATATTTTCTACTTTTTGTTATAAAAAAAATCCAATAAACTCAATTTTAGTCATACATTTAGGCCAAAATGTATTCGGCCACATGTCTTTGGTAAAAAAAATGTCAATAAGCGTATATTTATTGGTTTGCGCAAAAGTTATAGCGTCTACAAACTAGGGTACATTTTCTGGAATTTACACAGCTTTTAGTTTATGACTGCCTATGTCATTTCTTGAGGTGCTAAAATGGCAGGGCAGTGCAAAACCCCCCCAAATGACCCCATTTTGGAAAGTAGACACCCCAAGGAAATTGCTGATAGGCATGTTGAACCCATTGAATATTTATTTTTTTTGTCCCAAGTGATTGAATAATGACAAAAAAAAAAAAAAAAAAAATATTTACAAAAAGTTGTCACTAAATGATATATTGCTCACACAGGCCATGGGCCTATGTGGAATTGCACCCCAAAATACATTCAGCTACTTCTCCTGAGTACGGGGATACCACATGTGTGGGACTTTTTGGGAGCCTAGCCGCGAACGGGACCCCGAAAACCAATCACCGCCTTCAGGATTTCTAAGGGTGTAAATTTTTGATTTCACTCTTCACTGCCTATCACAGTTTCGGAGGCCATGGAATGCCCAGGTGGCACAACCCCCCCCCCAAATGACCCCATTTTGGAAAGTAGACACCCCAAGCTATTTGCTGAGAGGCATATTGAGTCCATGGAATATTTTATATTTTGACACAAGTTGCGGGAAAGTGACACTTTTTTTTTTTTTTTGCACAAAGTTGTCACTAAATGATATATTGCTCACACAGGCCATGGGCCTATGTGGAATTGCACCCCAAAATACATTTAGCTGCTTCTCCTGAGTATGGGGATACCACGTGTGTGGGACTTTTTGGGAGCCTAGCCGCGTACGGGGCCCCGAAAACCAATCACCGCCTTCAGCGTTTTTAAGGGCGTGAATTTTTGATTTTACTCTTCACTGCCTATCACAGTTTCGGAGGCCATGGAATGCCCAGGTGGCACAAAACCCCCCCAAATGACCCCATTTTGGAAAGTAGACACCCCAAGCTATTTGCTGAGAGGCATGGTGAGTATTTTGCAGCTCTCATTTGTTTTTGAAAATGAAGAAAGACAAGAAAAAAGTTTTTTTTTTTTTCTTTTTCAAATTTCAAAACTTTGTGACAAAAAGTGAGGTCTGCAAAATACTCACTATACCTCTCAGCAAATAGCTTGGGGTGTCTACTTTCCAAAATGGGGTCATTTGGGGGGGTTTTGTGCCACCTGGGCATTCCATGGCCTCCGAAACTGTGATAGGCAGTGAAGAGTGAAATCAAAAATTCACGCCCTTAGAAAGCCTGAAGGCGGTGCTTGGTTTTCGGGGTCCCGTACGCGGCTAGGCTCCCAAAAAGTCTCACACATGTGGTATCCCCGTACTCAGGAGAAGCAGCAGAATGTATTTTGGGGTGTAATTTCACATATTCCCATGGCATGTTTGAGCAATATATCATTTAGTGACAACTTTGTGCAAAAAAAAAAAAAAAAAAAAAAAAATTTGTCTCTTTTCCGCAACTTGTGTCGCAATATAAAATATTCCATGGACTCGACATGCCTCTCAGCAAATAGCTTGGGGTGTCTACTTTCCAAAATGGGGTCATTTGGGGGGGAGTTTTGAACTGTCCTGGCATTTTATGCACAACATTTAGAAGCTTATGTCACACATTACCCACTCTTCTAACCACTTGAAGACAAAGCCCTTTCTGACACTTATTGTTTACATGAAAAAGTTTTTTTTTTTTTTTTGCAAGAAAATTACTTTGAACCCCCAAACATTATATATTTTTTTAAAGCAAATGCCCTACAGATTAAAATGGTGGGTGTTTCATTTTTTTTTTCACACAGTATTTGCGCAGCGATTTTTCAAACGCATTTTTTGGGGAAAAAACACACTTTTTTAAATTTTAATGCACTAAAACACACTATATTGCCCAAATGTTTGATGAAATAAAAAAGATGATCTTAGGCCGAGTACATGGATACCAAACATGACATGCTTTACAATTGCACACAAACGTGCAGTGGCAACAAAATAAATACATTTTTAAAAGCCTTTACAGGTTACCACTTTAGATTTGCAGAGGAGGTCTACTGCTAAAATTACTGCCCTCGATCTGACCTTCGCGGTGATACCTCACATGCATGGTGCAATTGCTGTTTACGTTTGACGACAGACCGCTGCTTGCGTTCGCCTTAGCGCAAGAGCAGGGGGCGACAGGGGTGCTTTTTTTTTTTTTTTTTTTTTTTTTCTTTATTATTTTTTTGCTTTTTTATCTTATTTTTAAACTGTTCCTTTCATTTTTTTTTTTAAATCATTTTTATTGTTATCTCGGGGAATGTAAATATCCCCTATGATAGCAATAGGTAGTGACAGGTACTCTTTTTTGAAAAAATTGGGGTCTATTAGACCCTAGATCTCTCCTCTGCCCTCAAAGCATCTGACGACACCAAGATCGGTGTGATAAAATGCTTCCCCAATTTCCCAATGGCGCTATTTACATCCGGCGAAATCTAAGTTTGGAGCCACTCTTGTCTCTGATCAGCTCTATGGTCAGCTGGCTGAATCACCGACTGCATTCTCAGGTTCCCTGTTGAGACAGGAGAGCCAGAGAAAAACACGGAAGACGGTGGGGGGTGGGGGGCATTCCCTCCCACGGCTTGTAAAGGCAGTCTAGAGGCTAATTAGCCGCTAGGATTGCTTTTACATGAAAGCCGACCGCTGGCTGAAAAGAATGATACCAAGATAATACCTAAACCTGCAGGCATCATTCTGGTATAACCACTCAAAGTTGTGAATGGCGTACCTGAAGACAAAAAAATGGTTAACAATGGTTAACAATAAAGCACAGTAAACAGTAAAGTATAAATAATTACATACCTGAAAAACAAACATGATAAAACATAATAACAATAACAATAACAATAAAACATTGCAGAATAGAATACAGTAAAAAAAGAGCAGAACAATAGAGAGAGAGAATAGAGAGAGAGAACAATAAAACGACAACTATTTTTTTTTATTTTATATATATTTTTTTTTTTTTTTACACTTTTTTTGTAACTAACTTTTATAACTGTAACCGATTTCAGGTTCGGGTCTCTCAAAATGCGATGGCATCTTGGGAGACCCTGTGAAAGTGTGCCTAGTCTGTGGAATGCTGTACCCTACGCTAATACTCAACTAATGAATGGTAGCGTTCAAAACATTCACCAATGCAAAGACCAGGATTGTCAGGACAGGAGGGACAATAATAGCGGGTGTCACGCCTATATCCGCGCTTGCTGCAGACACGACATCTTTTTGGGGGGGTTCGTTGGGTAGGGGTACTCGGGAGGACATATAAATGCCTCTCATGCAGCCGACTGCATTTGGTTGGGGGTGTGAATGGGGGAAGTACGGGCGCTGCAGAAGCGTTGGGTTCCCAATTAGGATTGGCGAATGCAGCAGGAAGGGCACTATGGGCACGACGGGCCTGTGTTCGTCTTCTTGGTGGCAGCGGGACACTACTTGTGCTTGCCACCTCACCAGCTTGAACTGCACTTATGGGACTCGCCACGTCACCAAGTGTTACTGCAGCGCTGGTTTGACTACGACCGGGGTATACTAGGCCGCTGGTGCTTGCCAGTTCAATAAAAAGCTTCCAAAAAAACTGTTAGCGATGGCAGGGATCAGGCCTGACTCTGCAAACGCTGCAGTTATGCGTTTAGTGTTTTGTAAGTGACAGTGATCGATCGATACTTCACTTGGGTGGGCTGGGCTGGGCCGGGCGGAGGGGCAAAACGCAGGTGCTAGCAGGTATCTGGGCTGATCCCGCTAACACTGCGTTTTTGGGAACCCTAAACTGCTGGGGATGCTAGTATAGATCTGATCGGACCAGATATTGATCCATTCAGATAATATACCACTAAGGGAGGTGTATGGTACGTGCGTGGGTGTCAGTGGTACTGGCGCTAACCTGACGCTGCCTGGGGCCGGTGCTTGCTAGTTCACCAAAATGCTACCAAAAAAACTGTTAGCGATCGCAGGGATCAGGCCTGACTCTGCGAACGCTGCAGTTATGCGTTTAGTGCCTTGTAAGTGACAGTGATCGATCGATACTGCACTTGGGTGGGCTGGGCTGGGCCGGGCGGAGGGGCAAAACGCAGGTGCTAGCAGGTATCTGGGCTGATCTCGCTAACACTGCGTTTTTGGGAACCCTAAACTGCTGGGGATGCTAGTATAGATCTGATCGGACCAGATATTGATCCGTTCAGATAATATACCACTAAGGGAGGTGTATGGTACGTGCGTGGGTGTCAGTGGTACTGGCGCTAACCTGACGCTGCCTGGGGCTGGTGCTTGCCACCTCACCAAAATGCTACCAAAAAAACTGTTAGCGATCGCAGGGATCAGGCCTGACTCTGTGAACGCTGCAGTTATGCGTTTAGTGTTTTGTAAGTGACAGTGATCAATCGATACTGCACTTGGGTGGGCCGGGCGGAGGGACAAAACGCAGGTGCTAGCAGGTATCTGGGCTGATTCCGCTAACACTGCGTTTTTGGGAACCCTAAACTGCTGGGGACGCTAGTATAGATCTGATCGGATCAGATATTGATCCGTACAGATACTATACCACTAAGGGAGGCGTATGCTGCGTGCGTGGGTGTTAGCGGTACTGGCGCTAATCTGACGCTGCCTGGGGCGACGCATATCACTGCCGGGCGACCGGGGGGCTAAACCTTTATTCAGTAATAAACGGCGGGTGCCCTGACACTATAAAAAATAAACAAACTAGCCAGCGTCACCCGTAACAGTTATACGGTGATCAGTGGTGAAAGGGTTAACTAGGGGGCAATGAAGGGGTTAAAACATTTATTAGGTAGTATATGGGAGTCCCTGTCGCTATAAAACGCTGACGGCGAACCTAAATATTTACCTCACTAACTAGCGTCACCAGCGACACTAATACAGCGATCAGAAAAATGATCGCTTAGCGACACTGGTGACAGGGGGTGATCAAGGGGTTAAAACTTTATTAGGGGGGGTTAGGGGGGTACCCTAGACCTAAAGGGGGGTAATACTCACTGTCCCAACACTGTAACTGTCACAAACTGACACCAATGCAGTAATCAGAAAAAAAAAAAAAAACTGCTGGTGTCAGTTTGTGACAGGGAGGGGGGGGGTGATTGGGGGGTGATCGGGGGGCGATCGGGGGGGGGGATCGGGGTGTTTTGTGTGCCTGGCATGTTCTACTATGTTGTGTAGTGTTGGTGCACTCACATACCAGTCTTCTCTCCTCGGCGCTGCAACGGAATACCGAGCCGAGGAGAGATGACATCATTTCCTTTGCTGCTGTTTAGCATACAGCAGCAAAGGAAGTAATCTGATTGGCCAGTGGCGATCGCGAGGGGGGGGCCACGAACGGATGGCCTCCCCCTCACCTCCGATCGCCGGGGGACAAAACGGGACCGCCTCGGGCACCAGGGGGGGTCCGATTGGACCCCCCACCCGCGGGAGGCAAATCACGTACATGTACGTGATTTTGCCTGCCCGTGCCGCCTTGCCGACGTAAATCGACGTGAGGCGGTCCTTAAGTGGTTAATGTCACTGGTACTCAAAAAAAGTCAAATGTGTCAATTAGTGTCTGAATTTGTCCTCCGCATTATCACAGTTCCGCTATAAGTCACTGATCACCACCATTACTAGTAAAAAATTAAAAATTAATAAGTAAAAATATCCCATAGTTTGTGGACTCTATAACTTTTGCACAAACCAATCAATATATGCTTATTGATATTTATTTTTACCAAACATATGTAGCAGAATACATATTGGCCTAAATTGATGAAGAAATCTTTATTTGTGGGAAAAAAAGGACATACATTTTATTTGGGTACAGCGTCACGCAATGCAATTGTCAGTTAAACTAACACAGTACCATATCGCAAAAAATGGCCTGGTCACGAATAGGGGTAAATCTTCCAGAAGCCATTTGGTTAAACACAATTTATGAAAAAATATATTGTCTTGTGTTGCCAAGTTAGATAAATACTTATCATGTCCTTTACTCATATGTTCCTCTCCTCCTGATTGAACATCAACAAAGAAAGAAATTACTAAATATATGCAAAGTAAAATATGAACTGAAAAGCATAAGGGAATTATTTTATAAAGTCCAGAAACTATGAAATCTTTGCAAACAGTGAAGCACTGAAGCATGATTTAATTTATGACTTCTAAAGAAAAAATAATTAATGTTTAGGATGTTTTATCCAGGCAATTAAACCTTTTTAAGAATAAATTCTTGGAGCATGTTATGCGACAAGGACCACAATTTATAATGTCACCTCATATGTCAAACACTCCATAAACTGAAATATTCCGTGCTATTTGTTGAACTTTGTTTTTTAAAAATGGAAAAATTATAAACAGGAGGCTAAACATCAGCATCTTTTTGAAAGTCTGTTAATTGAAATGTCAACAAAAAAGCATTTGTTTTACCGAAGGTAATACCAAAGCTAAGGATATTTTTATTCTCTATCTCATATTAATTCTGTTTTATAAAATAATGGCTGTATGTGTCTGATGTCTGTTGTTAATAACTTGATTAACTACACTTGTTAAAGTGTTTTGAAAGAAAACTGTGTTGAGAGAATATGGGGGTAGTCATTTCTGACCACTAACAAGCTAGTTTTCTGACTGTCTCTGACTGGAATTATTTTCTGCATCACTGGCCAGTAGCAAGCATGCAGAAAGCAAAGCCATAGTAAAGTTTCAAGGCCTGGTCTGCATGCTTGTCCTGTAATTTAAAAATATGAATGTTATCAATGACAGGCTCCATATTTATTCGGTATGATATCCTGAATGTATTTAATCCTTGTTTCTACTGTATGTACAGTTTATGATACATAAAGGGAGCTTTTTGATCAAGACTTTTTTTACATTTTAGCATTGCTCATTAAAAATTGTGGCCCATGTCTCTGCTGCAAAGATTGTTAGCTATGTGATTTTGGCTGCCTGGGTTGGAATGTGTAAAGCAGAATTTGTAGCCACCCTGGTGGTATGATTATGTCAGATTTTTGTACCATCTCAAAGCAGTACATTGTTTTGCATAGAAATTTGGTGTTTTATATTGTAGGCCTGTAATTCTTAGTAATAACACACTTAAATCTGTCCAAACAAGAGTCTAGTAGAAAAAGAGAAGTGTGACCTGACCTGTCTACAGTGAAAATGGTCTCCATCCCTGGCTATATGAAATATAAACAAAGGAAAAGAATGGGTCTTTAAATTAGGCTTATTGCTGCAAAAATGAGCATATGGAGTAAATATATGATAAAACGTTTATTACTTTCGAAGCAATTCCATGGTCTAGAAATGCATGATAATGTTTTCAAGACATAAACATAACCATATACAAAGGCAGACATATTGGTAAAAATATACTGTGAACACATACACTGTATAAAATTATGATACATAATTATACATAACTGAGTACATGCTGTATAAAAGCTGAACTGTCTTGGCATCACTTGAATAGAAAAACTCTACGCGTTTTGTGAATCACGTTCACTCATCAGGAGTATGGATGCAAAAATTCATTCACTGTAAGTACAGAAAAATCTGATATATAAATATAATAAACCCTTCATAAAAATGAGGGAGGGAAAACTTTCTGAATTATACAAAAAAGTTCCCTTAGGGAGCATTTAGATATACTAATACTTACAGATCAACCCAAGAACTAAACTGGCTCATGTAAGGATGAAGGGCTGAGGCAGGAAACCCAAACCAAGTCAGGGGGTCAGCTTTTAGGCAGGTCAGGTCATCACAATGCAATCCCAGAGAGGATAAATGATCTAATAACAATCCACACCAATCTGGAAGATAATGATTGTATGGTGAGTGGTGTGTGCAATTGATAAATGGTGAAAAAGTGGAAAAAAAGGTGAATAAAAATATGAAAAAAACTATGAAATCTTTGCAAACAGTGAAGCACTGAAGCATGATTTAATTTATGACTTCTAAAGAAAAAATAATTAATGTTTAGGATGTTTTATCCAGGCAATTAAACCTTTTTAAGAATAAATTCTTGGAGCATGTTATGCGACAAGGACCACAATTTATAATGTCACCTCATATGTCAAACACTCCATAAACTGAAATATTCCGTGCTATTTGTTGAACTTTGTTTTTTAAAAATGGAAAAATTATAAACAGGAGGCTAAACATCAGCATCTTTTTGAAAGTCTGTTAATTGAAATGTCAACAAAAAAGCATTTGTTTTACCGAAGGTAATACCAAAGCTAAGGATATTTTTATTCTCTATCTCATATTAATTCTGTTTTATAAAATAATGGCTGTATGTGTCTGATGTCTGTTGTTAATAACTTGATTAACTACACTTGTTAAAGTGTTTTGAAAGAAAACTGTGTTGAGAGAATATGGGGGTAGTCATTTCTGACCACTAACAAGCTAGTTTTCTGACTGTCTCTGACTGGAATTATTTTCTGCATCACTGGCCAGTAGCAAGCATGCAGAAAGCAAAGCCATAGTAAAGTTTCAAGGCCTGGTCTGCATGCTTGTCCTGTAATTTAAAAATATGAATGTTATCAATGACAGGCTCCATATTTATTCGGTATGATATCCTGAATGTATTTAATCCTTGTTTCTACTGTATGTACAGTTTATGATACATAAAGGGAGCTTTTTGATCAAGACTTTTTTTACATTTTAGCATTGCTCATTAAAAATTGTGGCCCATGTCTCTGCTGCAAAGATTGTTAGCTATGTGATTTTGGCTGCCTGGGTTGGAATGTGTAAAGCAGAATTTGTAGCCACCCTGGTGGTATGATTATGTCAGATTTTTGTACCATCTCAAAGCAGTACATTGTTTTGCATAGAAATTTGGTGTTTTATATTGTAGGCCTGTAATTCTTAGTAATAACACACTTAAATCTGTCCAAACAAGAGTCTAGTAGAAAAAGAGAAGTGTGACCTGACCTGTCTACAGTGAAAATGGTCTCCATCCCTGGCTATATGAAATATAAACAAAGGAAAAGAATGGGTCTTTAAATTAGGCTTATTGCTGCAAAAATGAGCATATGGAGTAAATATATGATAAAACGTTTATTACTTTCGAAGCAATTCCATGGTCTAGAAATGCATGATAATGTTTTCAAGACATAAACATAACCATATACAAAGGCAGACATATTGGTAAAAATATACTGTGAACACATACACTGTATAAAATTATGATACATAATTATACATAACTGAGTACATGCTGTATAAAAGCTGAACTGTCTTGGCATCACTTGAATAGAAAAACTCTACGCGTTTTGTGAATCACGTTCACTCATCAGGAGTATGGATGCAAAAATTCATTCACTGTAAGTACAGAAAAATCTGATATATAAATATAATAAACCCTTCATAAAAATGAGGGAGGGAAAACTTTCTGAATTATACAAAAAAGTTCCCTTAGGGAGCATTTAGATATACTAATACTTACAGATCAACCCAAGAACTAAACTGGCTCATGTAAGGATGAAGGGCTGAGGCAGGAAACCCAAACCAAGTCAGGGGGTCAGCTTTTAGGCAGGTCAGGTCATCACAATGCAATCCCAGAGAGGATAAATGATCTAATAACAATCCACACCAATCTGGAAGATAATGATTGTATGGTGAGTGGTGTGTGCAATTGATAAATGGTGAAAAAGTGGAAAAAAAGGTGAATAAAAATATGAAAAAAAGTGTAAGTGAATGTATGAATTTAAAAAAGCTTATTATAAGGATGTTTGTTGTGTAAGTGAAATATATATATAAACAAAAAAAATGGAAATGAGCGAAAAGTCTGAGTGGAGTCACAAAGGACTCCTGCCTACCTTGCATGTGTAAAAAACAATGTGAAACCATTGATGTGGTGTCTCTCTCATGGTAAAGGATTGAAAAGTGATTTCCTGGCCAAACCCCAGCTGATATACCCGAGATCCAAGGCGGGTCCCAACCTGTGTCATACTACACTCTGTGGGCTGGCAAAGATATGGATCACACGTTCAGCAGGATTGCCGGACATGGATCTGCACCCGCCCGCCCTAAAGCTCAAAATGTATACAGAGCGTCCATGCCTTCCAGCGCCACTAGGACGCGGTTGGCAGGGTGCTGTGCATGGTGCTGATGCGCAGGAGGACAACCCCTGCCACCACCCAAAAGGAGCAGGGAGAGGAGGCACTGCTGTGCATCGCATCTCCAGACCAGACAATCGAAAAGGAACACCCCTTCCCTCCGCTCCCCCAAAACACACATTCAGGTCAGGCTCGAGACTGGATTAAACCTGGTGATGTCGGCAACTTGTCTGTGTATACGTAGACTGATGCAATATATTAAAAAGAGGATATAGGCAGACAGCTTAGAATCTGGATGTATAATCCCTTATGGTAATACTGACATGGTAGGTGATACATCCTCACATGAGCCAGTTTAGTTCTTGGGCTGATCAGTAAGTATAGTTAGTTATACAGTTAGTATATCTAAATTCTCCCTAAGGGAACTTTTTTGTATCATTCAGAAAGTTTTCCCTCCCTCGCTTTTATGAAGGGTTTATTATATTTATATATATGATTTTTATGTATTATATGAAGGGTTTATTATATTTATATATCTGATGTTTCTGTATTTACAGTGAATTATTTTTTTCATCCATACTCTTGATGAGTGAGCGTGATTTATGAAACGCCTTGAGTTTTTCTATTCATGTGATGCCAAGATAGTCCGGATTTTATACAGCATGTACTCAGTTATGTATATGTATAATTATGTATCATCATTTTATACAGTGTATGTGTCCATGGTATATTTTTTACCAATATGTCAGCCTTTGTATATGGTTATGTTTATGTCTTGAAAACATTATCATGCATTTCTAGACCACAGAATTGCTTTTGATATAATAAAGGTTTTAACATATATTTACTCCATACACTCATTTTTGCAGCAATAAGCCTAATTTAAAGTCCAATTCTTTTCCTTTGTTTCTATTTCAAGAGTCTAATAGACATCCCGGGTATGATAAAGTTTGAAACACAAAATCATAAATTATAATATAATAAATAACTATAAATAATTATAAAAAATAATAATATAATAATAATAATGAATTTCCTCACGATTCACTATCGCTCAATTGTGCAACTGTTCTAATTATCTATTTCTGTTTTCTAGCTGGTCTCAAACTGCTTTTGACGTAAAGGGACACTTTTTGGTTGCCATGGACAATCTCAAGTTTCAAGGCAGAATTAACAGTATATATAATATAAAAGTGCATGCAGGGCACTGGACAAAGCATTAATGACAAAAGGCAGGTGAAATTATTTCATACAGTAATGTAATCTGTAAGATTACAGTGTACTGTATGTGTTATGAATTTTGTACTTTTTGAATTTTCCGCTGGGCTCCGTCCCAATGCATCATGGCGCTCGCAGAGAAATGGAGCCCGGCACACAGAGGCATCGGGCGAGGATCCTGGGGACAAGGTAATAAACTTGACCAGGATCCTGAGATGCAATCCCGAGTGTGGCTCGGGGTTACCGCTAATGGTACTGAAATTCAACCCCGAGCCACACCCTGAAATCAGCTCAAAAGAGAGCCCATAACCTATTGAAGTGACAGTCGTATCCTCTCTATTGGAGTCATGATCCGTCAGGAACCAACCACCTCCAGGTTAATACACAGAGTGCACAACTAGACATGTCCCACGTTACACCCCAGTTGAGTTTCCCTCATTGAATTACTGTTCCGAGTTACATATATTTCATATGCAGTCTCCTAAATGTTTTTGAAGTGTTTTTAGCTATGCTCCTCACCGCCAGAACCCATCATGGGTCTTCTCTCGGGTGAGACCACCATGCTCCTTAGCCTCTTAACACACCCAACAGGGAAATCCTACAAGCCAGGTAATGGTGGAGAACTTCTCCCAGATCTACGCTGCTCTCCAGGAAGGGATGCCCTACCTAAACAACACATCTCTCTGGCTTGTGGAATTGCAGTCCGTCAGGCGGTGTAATGAGCATATGGAAAAAAAGTGAAGTCACAAAAATGTTTATTTCTCGAGTTTACTCTATTCTACTTTTCTTTCCTTTTCTATTCCTTTATGACTCACTCTTTCAAGATGGGATGGTTCCCCTGATTAAGAATCCGAAAAATTGCAACATTTCGCCTGCCCCCTCTGGCAGATCATACCACACAGGTAATTTGCACGCTCAACCTCATACATTATCTCAATTCATCCTGATTCATGGCCACTTTACGCATAACATCCTGGAGTGTTAAGGGGCTGCCCTCCCTGATAAAAAGAATGAAGGTCCTGGGACTTCTAAGTAGGTTAAAATCAAGCATAGCACTGCTTCAGGAGACTCACTTAGTGGAAGGAGACTTCTTCTGAATGCGCCTTAAACTCATGTCCAAAGAAATCAGAATAACTAACATATACGCACCTAATTCCCCGGACAAATCCTACTTCACCGACCTTACAACCCAATTGGTGACAGAGACCAATCTCCCCCACCTCATAGGAGGTGACTTCAACTCAGTCATCAATAACTCTGAAGACAGAACAGGATCCCATAGTAAACTAAGACAGAACACACGTGACCCGTTCACCCACCTCCACCACACAGTGAACGCCCTCCAACTAATAGACACATGGAGGACTCAACACCCCCTAGACAAGGAATTTACTTTCTTCTCCCCAACCCATAACTCTTTTGCAAGTCTCGATTATTTCTTCTGCACTCACTCCCTTATACACACAGTCAGTAACTCTTGTATTCATGACATGGCCATCTCAGACCACTCCCCTATCTCAGTTACACTGGCTGGCCTCCAGACCCTCCCAGAACACAGACAATGGTGCTTCCCATCACACCTACACCAAAATGAATGCTTTAAGACCATGCAGAAAGAGGCTTGAAAGGACTACACACAGATCCTCCCTCTAGGTTCATGCAAACCACGAACATGGTCATTTTCTTCACCCTTCCATATTAATGAGAATCACATTACATATTTAGGTCTCAACATAGGAAAGGAACCATCCTCTCTTTACTCTCTCAACTACCCGCTTCTGATATCAAAAATTGTGGGTGAGTTGGAGGCGTGGTCCAACCTACCACTCTCGCTCTTCGAGAGATGCGCTCTCTTTAAAATGGTCAGCTTTGCTCGACTGTTATACCCTCTACAAACCTTACCATTGTTATTGAAGCACAAAGATATACAATACTTAAATAAGGCAATTACCTCCTTCATATGGAAGAAGGGCAAACCTAGAATTGTGTTGACCAAACTATTTCTCCCAAAGAGTGGGGGGGGGCAGCATGCCAAACATTAGAGCTTATAACTTAGCTTGCCTTCTGAGGACAGGGATAGATTGGATCGTACAAGCATCAAAATACTCCAACTTCGAACTAGAGTCAGCCCTGGCTCACCCAATGACTCCATCCGCCCTCCTACATAGCTCGCTGCAATGAATCCTAATTCATATTAAAGAAATCTATTATTCAGAGACATGATAATAGCATGGAGGGAGGTGAGAAAAAACTGGGTCTATCACCATTTGTATCCAACTTTCTACCAATTCAAGGCAACCCCATGTTCCAACTTGGTCTTCAGTATGAACCTTTCTCCAAATGGAAAGATAAAGGGTTAATCTATGCACATTCCTTATACCATGGAGTAAATGGCCCTCTTAAACCCTACCACCTCATTGCGGAAGAATTCGATCTACCTCCTTACAAGTTCCTTCAAGTGTCGCAATACTCCAGCTTCATTACCAAAATCTGTCCAAAGAAGAACATCAGATTTCAACATTCTTTCCTAGACAAGGTGATAGAGGAACAAAGGTACTCCATTTCTGATATTTAACATCCTCTCAACGGAAAGTTTACTAAACCTCTACAGTACACCTCAATCAAATCCTGGTTGGTTGACTTACCGGGTCACGTGGACGTAGACAATATCAAAAGGGTTATAAGCTTACCAGAAACATTATACCAAATGAGTCATGGAGAGAAATTCAATTCAAGTTAATGCACAGGGCATACTTTCCATTCTCTACAAAACACCCTTCCACCATGGGAACCTCATGCCCATGGTGTTCTCTCCATAAACCCTCACTACTCCACCGTCTGTGAACCTGCCTACAGATCGTTACCTACTGGTCTGCAATCCTGAATCTCATCCACAAAGTGACTGATTTCACCCCAGAAAAAGACCCCATGCTTCTGCTGTTTGGATACCCACCATTGCATGATGCATCTCCAGCCATCTCCAAGGCATTACCTCAAGAAAACTTTCAATGGATTCTTTTGGCTTGTCTCATAGCTCGCAGGGTTATATTCAGACGCTGGATCTCTCCCACTCCACCATCTGTTTCCGAAACCATAAAAGCTCTTAAAGACCTGCTTTTCCAAGAAAAGCTAGATGCCTTGCTCCAAAGAAACTGACCAAATACAAAACTCCAAAAAAGATGGACCTCCTTCACTAATCAATGTCTGACAGCCTCAGAGAAAAACATTTTAAATGGGCCACATTTCTCATTCCATGAAGGAGACTCTCTCTCATCCACTAATCTATCACAGGTCGGATCGACCACCCTTGCTTTCCATGGCTCTCCTCAAAGATGATCGCCTCCTCCATCTGGCCAAGATGCCCCTAGCATACCCAAGAGAACTTTCTACCAGAGTTAATACTTGTAATGAATTCCCTTATGTACTATTATTGTTACTATTTTTTGCTCTCCTCCTCAAGATTTGGGTGGGGGTCATGAGAAGGGAGGGTCTTTGGACATCCCTTTTCTGTGACTCTTCCTCTCTTCTCCTATCCAAAAAGTCCACATCTTACTCATATCTCTTCCCCTGCCTCTTCCTCTCTTGCTCTCTTCTCATGCTTTCTGAACTATTTCTTCCCCATCTCATTATTATTATTGTTGTAAGGGGTATTAGGAACCATCACTATAAAGTCCCTTATAATACTATATGTAGAACCTCTTTCATGACAATGTTTGTCCACTATTTTTTGTTAAAATCCAATATAATATATTTGAAAAAAAAAAAAGATCAGACTTTAAAGTGTATTTGTAGAACCTCTTTCATGACAATGTTTGTCCACTATTTTTTGCTAAAATCCAATAAAATATATTTGAAAAAAAAAAAAAAAGATCAGACTTTAAAGTGTTAATATCCATACTATTTGTTATACTTCCAATAGTGCCAACTCCTCCTAAAATACCTTCAACAATACCACACTTATTTCTGTTATGAATCATACTATTAATTACAAACCATCTTTAAATACCCAATTCCATATTAAGCAAATGTCCTTGACATTGTGGAAACTTTATAAAATTTTTCCTTTCTGAAGTATTAAAGTTCCACAATATAATGACAAACTTTCCCTCTCTCAAAAGAGCTCTGGATTGGAAATGGTTAATTTGTTTACCAACAATTTTATTTTGTTGAAAAGAATAAAAAAACTACATTCAACTTACAAATTATCTTCATATACATATACTTGTAATCAAATAAAGAATAAACAGGTGGTATAATCTTAATGTAAATGATTACAGGCGGCATAAAAAATCTTAGCAAGAACTTGCCATAGCCCTTTCTGGTATCCAGAACTATCTTTTGGTATGGAGGAAAAATCTTAAGGGCACAACCTGTACAGAATCATAAAGAAAGAAGAAAAAAAGCAAAAAAACTAAAAAACTACTAACCGGGAAAAACAAAAAGATGGGGGGATCTGACCAATTGGCTGTGAGGTACCATTCATAATTGAATCTATCTCCCATGAACTTAGGAAGATCATGGGATGACCAGGGGACCCATTTCCTTTCAAATACTGGCATGGTGTCCATCAAGGTGTGGTGAACTCTCTCCATAAGACGGATCGCCTCCATGCGATTTAGTGTTTGGTCTCAGGAAACTGCCGGTGATCTCCAGTGCAGGGCTATAGCCCAGTGAACTGCACCGAAGAGCGTGTGAGCGAGTTTCTGAGCCGGGGGGTAGCCTCCAGGAGGTCTGCAAATAGTAGGCCCATTTGGAAGGTCAGAGAATAGCATGTTCCAGTGATCTGTGCAACCTTATTAGTTATGTTTAGCCATAGGGGTTGAAGGACCTTGCAGCTCCAAAATATGTGGAGGTGAGTGCCCTTATCAGGGCAGCCTCAGAAGCAGTTCCCTGGGACCAAGGGGCTAAATTTATTCAATCTTGAGGGGGTATAATACCATCTTGTGTGGAATTTTACTACTGTTTCTCTAACTGCCATTGATTTTGTACATTTTCTCATGTTTGATATCATATCTGTCCAGCTTTCGGGGGCTATTTCTAAACCAGTTTCTGCTTCCCAGCTGAGCATAGCTTGAGATTTTGAGGGGAGGTCCTGTTCATTCAGGTACTGATACAAAATGGAAATAGTGCCCTTATTCCTGAAGGAGAACTTACATAGGTGTTCAAAACTATTTGATGTAGTTGACCCCTCTCTCTGGAAATGCGTAGTACAGAGGTGCCTAATCTGCAAATATTTGTAAAATGTCATCCTTCGTAGTTCATATCGCTCCTGCAGGAAAGTGAAAGAGCTAAAGGGGGTTCTTGGGTCAAGACCTCTAAGGAGGTTAAGCCCTTCTGAGTCCAGTAAGAAAAATTACTGGGTGTTTTGAAAGCTGCCGGAAATCTGGGATCTCCTAGGAAGGAGGCCAAGCAAGGGCTGTGGGGAGCTAGGGCATATGTAGATTTATATGAATACCACAGCTGTAAGGATTGTCCAACTACTCTTTTAAATGGTGTCAGGTCTTTAGGCCTAACTCCATCCAACCAAAGAAGGCCTGGGAGGTAATATGGACCCACCAAGGACAGCTAAAACTGGAACCAAGGGACACCCCCAGGGGGGCGTGCCATTGTGCCACCTGTATCAGTCTAGCGGAAGTATAAAATAGACACAGGTGTGGTAGTCCCAGACCCCCCAGGGTCGCTGGTTGGTAGAGTCATTTTTTTATTCAGCCTGAGTTTTTTGGATAGCCATACAAAAGCATTTACCTCCTTCTGTATCTGCTCTATGGTCTGACGGGAAACATATAGCGGTAGGGACCTAAAAAAGAACAGAAGTTTTGGGAGTATGGACATTTTGATGGCCTGAATCCTACCCAAAAATGAAATATGGTAGGCAGACCATAGGTGTAATAGTTGTTTGATACGAGTAAATACCTGGGGGTAATTTGCAAAGTATAGGTTGCGGAGAGAAGTGGTGATTCCCAGGTATGGTAATGATTCCCTACATATTGTGAACCCAAAACTAGAGTGGATTCCCAATAATGCAGGTTGCGGAATATTGATTGGAAGTGCAGCACATTTCGACAAGTTGACCCCCAGGCCTGATAACTTGTGGAAGGTGTTTAAGGTGGGGATTAAATTTAGCAAAGAGACCACAGGGTCAGATAAGAAAAGGAGTATGTTGTCCGTGTACATGCTTAGCTTGAATTCCTGTTCACCTTTCACATAGCCCTTAATATTCTGATTCAGGCATATCAATGTGGCTAGAGGTTCTATCGCCAACGAGAAAAGCAAGGGGGATAGGGGACATTCCTGCCTGGTCCCCCAACCCAGTGTGAAGTACTCCGAGGTGCTGCCAGGAAGTTTGAAACGAGTACAAGGGTGATGGTATAGGGCTTTGAAACCATGCACAAACTCTCCCTGAAACACAACTTTGGATAGGATGGATTCTAGATATGGCCAAGTCACACTATCGAATGCCTTATGTATGTCTTTTAGTAGTATGAAAAAGTATGACTTTTTTCGAGAACAGCTCTGCATCTTGTATTTTATTAGAGGCCAAACGGATGTTATCCGTAATTTGCCTTGTGGGGATAAAGCCTGTTTCAATGTGGAGACTATGGGCGATAGTCTATCTGCTAGGAGGCGGCCAAAAAGCTTCAGATCATTGTTTATGACCAAGATGGGTTGATAATTTTTTGGGGGGAGTGATCTTTGTTTGCTTTGGGTATCAGGGACATGTTTGCCAGCAACATGTCCTCTGGGAAGGTATGGCCTTCTAAAATGTGGTTAAAGAGCTTCACTAAATGTGGGACCAACTGACCTGAAAATATTTTAAAGTAAGTGGAAGAAAACCCATCCAGGCCTGGGGTCTTAGAGGGCTTCAGGGAGGTGATTATTGCCTGGATTTCCTCTGCGTTGCAGGGGGCATTCAAGGCATTGGTTTGATCCTCTGATAGAGAATGGAGGGTCAGTCCATCCAACCATGAATTAATTGAGGGACCAGGCAGGGAGGAAGGGGTAGCTAGAAGGTCTTGATAGAATTTGGAGAAGATCTTAAGTACCTCTGTGGAATGGGTGGCCATATCCCCTCTGTCATTTTTCAGTTTATATGAGTGTGGAGGTTGGATTGTGGAGTTTTGTTTTCTAGCAAACATTGCTGAAGCTGAGTTGCTGTGCAGCAAGAACTTAGCTTTCGACCATCTCAGCGTCTTTTCCGTTTGTTCAGAGAGGATTGTATCTAACTCGATTCTCTTAGTGTTAATCTGCCTGAGGGTGTCGGGGTAATGAGACTGATTATGTATATAATATAGTTTAGACAACTCTTGGGAGAGTGTGTTGGTGTCCACTAATTTACATTTTTTCTTAGCCGACGCTAATGATATCAAATACCCCCGAATAAAGGTCTTATAGGCTGCCCACAACATAGTGGGGGGAGTGTCTTGAGTATTATTTAAATGGAAGTATTCGTCTAGGTGGTCTGTGACTTTAAAAACCAGGTCAGGGTCTGTAAGTAGGGAGTCGTTGAGGCGCCAGGTGGCGTTGCCCAGTGAGATACCAATATGTGTGATAGCTAGCCGTACCATGTGGTGATCTGACCATGGGCACGGAAGTATGTCTGCTGTGGTTGAGTTAGCTAGCAAGACTGGAGTACTGAAAATGTAGTCCAGCCTAGAGTAGCTGCCATGGGAATGTGAATAGAAGGTGTAGTCCCTGGCGCCTACATTGTGGGCCCACCACGAGACTATCAGTTGGTGGGAGCTGAGCAAACGGGTAAAGGATTTTGGGGAAGCGTTTGCATTACTTACAACTCGGCTTCTGTCTAGTACCGAATGGGCCACCATATTGAAATCACCTCCGATCACTAGGTGTGGGTAGAGCAGGGGGTCGAACGTGAGGGCACAACGAGACTTTGAAGCCATCTTGTGACACAGTTTGTTGAAGAGTAAAAAAGTGAGGGATGGGAAAGTCAGTGGCAAACCGTAGAAACTGTAACTAATGCATCTTGTTATCCACAATGAATCTCACATCTGTATCTCACAAAGCTCCTGGCATTGCCTTCTGCAATCCCATTGGGAAGAAGGGGTAACCCAGATGGGTGAGGGGCGAGGTGTAGAAGGTTGTCCTGGCAGGTGCTCAGGTGCTAGGAGACCCAGTTTAACTAGCAACTCCTTTCCATTTTGTAGCGTGGTGACCGTATAGGTAGTACCATTGTGGGGAACCTGAAGTTTAAAGGGGAAGCCCCAATGATAATGAATATTTGCAGACTGCAGTACCAAGGTGACTTCTTTTAGGTTCCTGTGTTTTTCCAACGTGGCCGGAGAGAGGATAAATCTGGACACTGGTCCCGTCAAGCTGTATGTTGGGGGTATTGCGGGAAGCCCTTAGGATATCTTCCTTAATAATATAATCCTTAAGACACAGCAATGTGGTTGGTGGTTTGTCATCTGGAGGTTTGGGGAGCAGAGCTTTGTGTATCCTGTCACAGGCAAAGGAGGCATCTGAGGCATTTGGTAACAGGGACTGGAACAGTCTTTTAATTGCTGGGAGAAGGTCTGTGATCTGTTCTGGGACCCCCCTTATTCTCAGATTATTGCACCTATTACGATTGTCCAAATCTTGTAAAGCTGATTGCAGCTGAGTGACTGTGTCTGTAAGGGATTCATGATCCCTGCAAAGGTCAGAGTATGCTAGCTGGAGTTCATCGTGCTTTGTCTCCAACAGGTCTGTCCTTCCCCCCAGCACTGCTAGTTCCTGGGATAACGTGTTAGTGGATTTATGAAGTTCCACTTGAAACTTGGAGCGCATGGTGGCTGGGCGCCATTTTGCGGCATCCTGCTCTGCTCCCAGACCTGAAGTAGGTAATTAGTTAGTGACTTTTGCCCTGGCTTTCCGTGGCAAGCTTTATGTGTCGGCATGCATCTCTTTGTCCCCTAGGTGTGCGGGCAGTTTGTGGTGAAATTCAGCTTGTGATCACCCCAGGGGAGTGATAGAAGCCTCCGTTGCTTACAGAGCTCTCGTTACAGACGTCCTCTTCCCATCACACCACACATGCACCCCATGGAAATGGTTAATCTGGAAAGGGTTAGCAGGAACACTTTTCTTATCAATACATGAGACATTACAACAACACTTGCATTAGAGCATTTCACCGGATAATTTCCTATTGATATACAACATTCATATATACCAGTATCATTTAAAGATACACTTATTTGATGATAAATAAATTTATCATTAATCCAATTCACACTACCAAAAATTCCTTTAAGACATGTACGAAGCTGTATTGTAAAGGAAGCAGAGTACAGACATGAAAGGGTGCAAGGAACTTAGGGAAGGAAGAAGTAGGATAAGGCGGGGTTTAAGGAAGTTAGGGATATGTTGGGATTGGTGGATCAGTGTAGAAGGGGAGGAGAGTTTTAATCAGTGCTTAAGCCAGGGGGAATTATACAGCAGTCGTGAGTTGGAGAGTCAGGAAGAACGTTCCCTGAGGCAGCTGAGAGATAGCAGGTAGCATGAGTGGTTTAGAGCAGCTATGGGTACAGCTTAGGGAAGCTGCGGAGACCCATGGAGCAGAATGGCTGCAGAGCCAGATTGCATCCACACTACAGGGGGTTGAGCAGGGCCCATCCACTGCGAGGCCTGCCTCATCACGGGCTAGGAGGTCTAGACCTCCGGAGCGCCTTAGTCCTGACATCGCTCCCAGGACTCAGAGGAGACTGGGGAGCCTGAGTCGGACCCCCTCGGGACCCCCGCCGGCAAAGCAGACACCCAAAAGAGCGGGCGGGGGGGCAGCAAGGAGAGACAGATTGCAGCATAGTCACAGGGGGGAGGCGTAATGGGGACACCCAGGCCAGCCCCCACTGGTGCATCTCCACGGGATAGACAGCAGGCTGCCACCACCGGCGATGCTCCGGTCGGGGTGGCAACCCGGCGAGGGAGAACGGGATGGTCGGGCGCCGGCATGGCCTGTGAAACAGCCGGCGGCTTGCCTCGTGGCGGCGCCATCTTACCTCAGGGAAGAGGTCCAGCCAGTCAGCACAGGGATCGTCAGTCGGGAGGCCCCGCCTCCAGGTTCAGTGAAGGGCCTGGGAGGGTTGGCCAGCGCAATGCCTGCGTGAGAGACAGGTCGCCGAGTGATGACATAATTTCCCCATACGAGGGGAACGGAGGTAGGAACCCTCAGATGGATGTTGCCCCCCTCCGGTCGCTCAGGCTGCAGGACGAAAGTCGGCCAGAAGAACAGCAGTAGAAGAACAGCAACTGATACAGAGGGACAGCAGCAGCAGCAACGAGGAGGGCGAGCTGAGCGATGATCCACAGGAGGCAGCGGTGGAGTCGGGTCAGATGGCTGGTGGGTCCTCTCACCTAAGGCAGCCTGGTAAGCGAACGTCTGTTTCTGTTACTAATGTTTATGGGTTGACTGAAGCAGGGGGAGTCAGGGTGGGGGGGATGAGTAAGGTGCCGTAAGGGGGGGAGAAGGGGATTTATGGGAGTCAGTGAGGGAGTTACTTTGCCGCCTGGAGAGCGGGGCTCCGCAACCCTCATCCCCCATCAGCCCCTGGGTACCACAGCCCCCAAGTGTTAGGGATCCCGTGGTTGTAGTGGACCCCCCCGCAAAGGCCGACGATGTTGGTGGTGGCTGAGACACAGACGGGAGGTGACGGCGTGGGAGATTCTACAAAAACCACAACGCAGGAAAAGGATGCGGAAAAGGTGAGACTGGCAGATGCGGCCAAGTGTGAGGTCTACGTTTGCTTCGAGGGACCTTTGGGGGCGCATTTGAAAAAAGAGGTAAGAGAAAAAATTTGGAAAAAAGAGTTTGTGGAGATATTCTCCTTGCTCCCATTAGAAAAGTTTAATTTAGACAGGGTAAAGCCAGATGAGAGTAAAAAAGAGGAGGAAGAGAAGAGAAGGTACAGATTAATTCCACGCACGTTTGCTAACTGGTTGCAAGCTTTTGCGATTCTGGCTAGCGTGATTGGGGAAAAAGCCCCCGAGAATTGCTCGGCATTATTCTGTTATTTAGAAGCGATCAGCGAGGCACATCGAGTATATGGGGGTTTAGCATGGCTTCGTTATGACGAACAGTTTCGTCAAAGGGAGGCTATTTGCCCATCGATTAGATGGGACCATAAAGATATAAGTCTCTGGATGAAGTTGATGACGTCATCCAGGGCTGCGAGCCCGTTTTTCAAGGGGGGGTCGGCGGCACCTCCTCCGCTGGATCGCTGGCCCCAAAAAAGAAAGGGGTGTGCTGGCAGTTCAATGAAGGCAACTGTCGGTTCGGGACTTCATGTCGCTACAAACATGAATGCTCCGGATGTAGTGGGGGGCACCCTTTTGCGCGCTGCTTCAAGCAAGGAAAAGGTCGCACAGGAGACATCGCTGGAAAAAGGGATGACGCCGGTGAGACTAGAAAGGATGCTACCTTTCCTAAATAGGTACCCGGATAGGGCGGCGGCAATGTTATTAGAAACAGGGTTCAGGGAGGGTTTTCGAATTCCGAGTTCATTGCGGGAGGTTCCGCCAGTAGCAGACAATTTGAAGTCGGCACGCCTCCACCCGGAGGTGGTGTCGGCTAAGCTGTTTAAGGAAGTTACATTAGGCCGGATGGCTGGGCCATTCGCTTCCCCGCCGTTACCAGGGTTAATAGTTTCCCCGTTGGGAGTTGTTCCGAAAAAGGAGTTAGGGCAATATAGGATGATACATCATCTGTCCTACCCAAGAGGTGGCTCTGTGAACGATGGTATTGACCCGCAGGATTGTGCGGTTACCTATACATCATTTGATGCAGCTGTCTCGTGGGTTAGAAAATATGGTAAGGGCTAAAACTGATGTGGAATCGGCATTTCCATTATTGCCGGTACACCCGCACAGTGTGCATTTGTTGGGATGCTGTTGGCAAGGATCGTACTTTGCGGACCGTTGCTTGCCAATGGGTTGTTCCATTTCATGAGCACTGTTTGAGGCCTTTAGCTCATTCTTTGAATGGGCGGTTAGGGAAGCGGCAGGGATGAATTCAATTATCCATTATTTGGATGATTTCTTGTGCATAGGCCCCCCAGACTCCAGATGTTGTGCAGTGTTATTGGGAACGTTACAACACCTGGCTGACAGATTCGGGATTCCGCTGGCAGCTGACAAGACGGAGGGCCCAACATCGGAATTAGTTTTTTTGGGCATCACTATTGATTCCATGGCGATGGAATGTAGACTGCCTGAGGACAAATTGTTGGCGTTACGGAAGGATGTGAGTATGGCGGGTAAGAAGTGTAAGCTGCGGCTGAAGGAATTGCAATCCTTATTGGGAAAATTGAATTTTGCATGCAGAATCATTCCCATGGGTCGTATATTCTGTAGGAGGTTGGCAGCGGCCACGGCTGGGGTGAGAGTTCTCAATCACTTTGTCAGATTGACCAGAGAATTGCAGGCTGATTTAAAGGTGTGGGATGCATTTTTGGAATGTTTTAATGGGAGGTCTGTGTGGCAAGTGGGACCGGTCAGCAATGCTGACTTGGTCCTGTTCACAGATGCGGCAGGATCGGCAGGATGCGGGGCGTATTACCAGGGTAGATGGAGTGCAGGACCATGGCCGGAGATTTGGAGAGAGGCAGGTTTCCTGCGAAACCTGGTCCTCCTAGAACTGTTTCCCATTGTTCTGGCAGTAGAACTGTGGGGGGAAGAATTGCGGAACAAAAAAGTTAGGTTCAATTGCGACAATTTGGGGGTAGTTTGGGCAATTAATAATATCACGGCCTCATCCCCACCTGTGATTAGATTGTTAAGACACTTGGTGCTCAGTTGTTTGCGCATAAATGCATTTATTTATGCTGTGCATATCCCTGGAGTGGACAATAAGTTAGCGGATGCTTTGTCTCGTTTCCAGTGGGAAGAATTTCGCAAGCTGGCACCGGAGGCAAACCGGGTAGGGGAGCCATGCCCGTCGGAACTGTGGAGAGTTGCGTTGGAATCACCGCAAGATTGATCCGGCAGTCTCTCAGCGCAGGAACATGGAAAAAGTGTGGCAAGAATGGTTTGCCTTTATGGAGGAGGTAGGAGGGTCAGAGGACTCTACTGACGTACAAACTTGGGTTTTGTGTTTCATTTGTAGGAATTATGAAAAAGGGGTCTCTGGGTCAGGAATAGGAAAGAAGATGGCGGCTTTAGCCTTTTTATTCCAATTAAAAGGACGCAGGGATGTCACAAAATCATTTATGGTTCGCAGGGCTTTGTGGGGTTATAGAAAAGGTTCTCACAAGAAGGACTCCAGACGCCCAGTGTCATTTGAGGTGCTGGGGACGATTCTGACAAGCCTCCACAAGGTGTGTTCAGAGTATTTTGAACAAGTACTCTTTTGAGCAGCCTTTGTGGTGGCATTTTTTGGAGCATTTAGAATCGGGGAATTGGTCTCGCCATCAAAAAGTGTGGTGGGAGGTCTGAGGTTGGGTGATGTGCAGTTTTCAGATCAGTCAGTTCTGATCTGGATATGGCGATCGAAAACGGACCAGGAAGGAAAAGGGGTCAGAGTGGAGTTGTTCAAGGGGTTAGAACCCCAGTTTTGTCCGGTAACGACCCTGAGTCAGTTCTTGGATGTGCGCCCGACAGGGGAGGGAGCATTTTTTATACATAAGGATGGTTTGTGTTTATCCAGGTTTCAGTTCACAGCAGTGCTGAGGAAGTGTTTAAAAGAAGGAGGGCTTTCTCCGGGAGAATATGCAGGGCATTCTTTCCGTATAGGGGCAGCCATGGAAGCAGCTCGCTGGGGACTTCAAGAAAATGTAATAAAGAAGATAGGCAGATGGGAATCAAACAGATTTCAGATATATGTTCGTCCACAGTTATTGTGAAGTATAGTTGGTTATATAGGTTAAGATTAGTAGACGGTAAAAAATGTTGGCATGTCGTTGGTATGTTTCTTTGTTATTTCTTTTCAGAACCCCCCAGATGTCTCATTTGGATTTTGGGACACTCATACGTTTTCTGGGGGGCAAAACGGGCGGACATCAGACCTGAAGGTAGACAGCTACGGCTTAAGAGAGAGGAGGGCACGGTCAGGTGGTTGGGTATACCGGGCATGAGGTGGCAGCAAGTGGTTCCTGAGGTACATAGATTTTCCAGGTTGGACAGGGTCCCTGACATATTGGTTCTTCATGTGGGAGGAAATAACTTGGGTATTAGACCAATGAGGCAGGTCATAAAAGATATCAAATGGGACTTTCTCAGGCTCTGGGCATCCTTTCCAGACATGCTGTTCGTATGGTCCGATATAGTTGCCCGTATGTCTTGGAGGGGGACACGATCGTGGGAAAAACTCAATAAGACCCGTATAAAAGTCAACAAGGAGGTGGGCAGGTTTGTTGCCAGGAATGGGGGTATTGTGATACGACATTGGGAATTAGAAACCGACACTTGGATGTACCTGAGAGGGGATGGTGTTCACCTTAACCCGGTGGGGATTGATCTTTGGTCCCTGGGGCTGGAGGATGGCATTAGAAGAGCATTTTTAGTGTGGCTGCGGGCACAAGCGTAAGGTGTCACACTTGTGCCACGGTGGCACTTGGTGCTTGGCGACAATAGTAAATATATATATGGATATATATATATATATATATTGTTTACAATGAGGATTGAAAACGTTGGGACACATCCCATGATGGAGTTTTCTGGTTGGTCCAGTCAGTTTTTGGACCAACTGGTAATAAATGGGGGTCTGGGTCAGTTAGTGAGTCCTCGCGGCGAGTTAGCGGCTGGGGACAGATCTAACAAATGGGGCTCAAGCTCAAAAAGTGATTGGGGTCGTCAGGGACCAGCAACAAAAAGGTTACTGAGAGTCAGAGTTAAATATTTTAAATATTTTGAATATTTAAATGTTATAAATATTGAAAATAAAAGTTACAGTTTTTTATTGGTTTTGTTAAATAAAGGCCGATAAGGCCATTTACATCCAATCCAGGTGTCGGTGTCATTACTTAATAATAAAAATGTATGCATGTATTGGTAGGGAAGTAAGGTATCTGGCTACCCTATTCATGAATTTTATTAGTAGTGCTGTGAAGAAAGCTACCCAAAAAATCCCCTTTTCCAAGTTAACAATGAACTTTGAGGTAAATATATTTCTGTACTACATATCAAATGCAAACTATCTTTGTCTTCAATGATTTTTAAAAACTGTCGAGACACTTTAATTTCTGGAACAATCATATCTACCACAGTAACACTAATTTTAACCCTTATTTGAGCTGTTTTTCTTATTACTTTAAAATTCTATGTTCTTACAATGTCCCCTTTTTCATCTCCTATTATATTTAAATGTTCTGGATCTAATATTTTTACAAAACTTTGTAATAGGTAATAAAATTGCTCTACGTGATAAAGTAATTTGCCAGATCTTATCATATTATTAGTAACATCTCCAGACCAAATTGTTGAATCAAAACCTTTTACAAATACTGACCAGAAACCCCTTTCCATTATATTACATTCAAAAGTTCCGGTTCTGTTGTTTAGTCTATAAGATCCCTGCATTTTAACAAAATATGTTTTAGATTCTATTTTAACTTTGCTTTCAACATTATTACTATAAATGAAATACAATTGCATACAGCAATCATATACCTGTCCTACGCATACATATCCAAACAAATCTTCAGCTTTATTGATATTAGTATATCTAAATTTATCACTTTTGTCATCTGTATTAATATCAATGTCTTTATCACTTTAGTCCAATGTATTAATATCGGTGTCTTTATCATTTTTTTCATCTGTATTAATATCAATGTCTTTATCACTTTTGTCATCTGTATTAATAGCAATAACTTGCTCGCTTTTGTTATCTATAGTGATATCAATGTCTACATCTCATTTGTTTCTGAATAATGTAATGTCTTTGTTGTGTAAATCTTCAATCCTGTTAACTTCTGCATAGCTGGAACAGTTTGTGATATACTTTACCACAGATAAAATTGTCACTAGAGAAAAGAATAATCCTGTGATGATGATAAGTCTTCTCTCTTTAAAACTTTTCTTTTGTTGTGCTGTCATCTTTTCTTCTTTTTGGAATCCATGATTCCTCCAGGTTAGATTTTTATAAATCATTCCTGAAAAAGGGAATGCAGCATCATTATCTTGGCATATACAATTTGCATTGATCGGTGTACACCCACATTTTTTGTTTGCGTGCATTTTTCACTAAATTTAGAGGTCTTTGGACTTGCATCATTACACCTTGAACATCTAAAATGTCAAATGGACCTTCACAATTACTTTGCCACTTTTCCTGAAACTTTTTAGTTGACCTCCTGTCTCAAACTTAGAAATTTGTGGAGGGACCATTTTTTTGCATACAAGTAGCTGCATGTGGCAAAATATTGTTCAGATTGTCCTGTAACATCTGCAACCATTTTGTTTTCTCTTGACTCTCTTTGTGGCATAGACAATAGAGGTTCATTGAGAAACACAAGCGGCATTTTCCTTCCTGTCATTAATTCAAAAGGAGAATACTTTGTGTTTCTGCTGTGCTTCTGACACTCATTAGAACAAATGGTACAACATCAACCCAAGTATTTCCTCTGTCTAACAATGTTTTTGCAATTCTAAATTTTATAATCCTTTTCATTCTTTCCACAATGCCTGCAGACTGTGCATGTTATGGTACATGAAATCTCTGTTCTATTCCCAAGATTTTACACATTGCCTGCATGATTTTACCTGTAAAATGGGATCCTCTGTCACTACTGAGGTTTGTTGGTATACCGCAAACTGGAAAAACATGATTAATCAACATCCTAGCAGTGGTTAAAGCATCATATTTGCGAACTGGTGGGATCTTGATCCACTTCAAAAAAATGTCAACCAAAAGTAAAGCAAATCTTAATCCATTTTTCCCTGAAGGTAATGGTCCTATATAATCTATTTGTATAGAGGACCAAGGTCCGTCTGCTGGAGGAATTCTTTGTAAAGGTTTCTGACCCTTTGGACTAGCATTCACTTGTGCACAAATTAGACAAGATTAAATTACACTGTCTACAGTCTCTTCCATTTTGTCCCAATAAAACTTCTCTTTAACAATTTCAATCAATTTTTACTTACCAATGTAACCTAAACTGTCATGATTGAATTTAGTGAATTCCACCTGTAGGTGTTGTGGTATAACAGGATGCAGAAACCCATCTAAGTCATGACACAAGATCCCGTTTTCACAAACAAAGGAAGATCTTGTGTCACCCGGAGAAGAAAAAAAAGGAGACAAATCCTGTTCCTCTGCAAATGAGGGAATCTGTGTGTCTGTCTTCACAACATTAATTGAAACTGTTTCAGGTTGAGTCACTTATTCTCCATGCAAAGCTGCTTCCTTTGCTAATGTGTCTGTTGTTCTATTAACTCACTATTAACTTTTTTATGTGATGGAATTTTTACAATAGCATATGCAAGAGGATTATTCTCTGCAAGTTCAAAAACTGGTTCAAGTGTCTCTTTCTGCATAAGAGTCTTGTTGGATGAATCTACAAAACCTCTGTTTCCAAATAGGTAAGTAGTCAGTAAGAGAACAAACAACATATGAAATATCACTATAAATTACTAGCTGACGTCTATTCTCTTCCTTGTCAATTGTCAGTACTGTTTTTACTGCTTCAAGTTGAGTTGAAAAATGTCCTGGCAACTTGTGTTGTATAGCAAGATTATGCTCTGGATACCAAACTGAATACCCACTGTAATAATAACCTGACATACAATATCTCGAACCTTCAACAAATACAGGTTCATCAATTTTCTGTCAAACATTCATGTCCTAGCCCATTGTATTCTATCAACGTAGGAAGGATATACTTGGCATTGTGCTCAACCTGTATTTGTTTAGGTGACAGGGCCAACAATCATTGAGAAAATGTTTGATTGGAGACTCCAGGAACATGTTTCTCAAAAATGAACTTCAAGGTACTATGTGGGGTCTGCAAAATGATTTTGTTAAATTCTACAATATGCACTGTTGATTTTACTGCATAATGTACACCCACTAATTGCTGGACACATTCGTCAAAGCCCTTTTCTTTTTTCTTTCAATAAATTTTTATTGAGTATTTCGTAAAAGGATACAGAAAATATAAAAGTGGGGGGTAAAAGTAAATGAGTTATGTAACATAAATGGGTTGTTTAACACAAAGTAAAATATAGAAGTAAGTGACATACAGCTTGTGGTGGTATATATTCAGAAGTTACAATCTTACGTAAATTAGGTAGGTATAGTGTTAGACCTACTGGTACTATTAATACTTTACATTCACCTCATGAGTCAATTAAGTCACAGCCTATATGGCCATATAGACCAGGATTTGTCAAACTTCGCACACTGTGAGGAGTTTAATGCTATAAGACGTTCAAAGGTGTAGTTCCTGTTGACAGCTTTTATTATATCTGTCATATTCAAGGCTGTCGCTGATTTCCAGTTGCAAAGAATCATTGACCTCGTCTCTAGTAGTATGTGTGTCACTACTGGCCTGAAGTCGTTATGGAAGTTGTCTATGTTTAGGTGTAATATTGCTAATGCAGGGTCTGGATGTGTGAGCATTCCTGTAATAGAGGATATTAGTCGGAATATTTGATTCCATGTGCTCCTAACAGTAGGGCAATACCATAGCATGTGAAGTAAAGAGCCCGTGTGGCCGCAAGCCCTCCAACATAGTGGTGAAGTACCAGGGAAATAGGTCGCCAACCTGTATGGTGTGTAGTGCCATCTGTTAGCTAGCTTAATCGCTAGCTCCCAATGCTTAATGCAGTGGGAGGCTTTGTGTATTTCAGTGAATGCCTGTTGCCATTGGTCTGGTGAGAAAATTTTTCCCAATTCAACCTCCCATTTTGTCATTGCAGTGGTTTTGATGAATGTGTTTTTATCCCTTATTTTATTGTAGAAAAAGGATATGCCTTTAGAATTACTATTAGCAGTCAAGTAAAAGTTCCATATCTCTCTTGGTATGAAAATGGACGGTCTAGAGAGGGATTTAAGGAAGTGTGTGATTCTCATGTGTAAGAATTTCCCGTTATTGGTGAGGTTATATTGGGACATGACCTGTTCAGTTGTTTTTAATTGTGAACCGTCATAGAGGTCCAGAATGTTATTGACCCCTTTGTTTGTCAAGTAGTTAACCTTCAGTGAAGGAATCTTTGTTTCTAGTAGAGTCATTGGCATTGTGTATGGTATTTCTTGATTGACCTTATGTTTTTGTTCTAGAAGGAATCTCCATGCTCTCAATGAGATCTGCATAGGAGGAGTTAGGGTAGATAGTTTCCATGGTAACCACCCATCGCTCAGTAGTAATAATGTTAAATCCTTTGTTGGGGCTAGTGATTTTTCAATGTCTACCCAGAGTGGTGTGTCCTCAGTTTTGAACCATAGTTTGGTTTGGTCTAGTCTGACAGCCCAGTAGTAGTCATATAAGTCCGTCAGGCCTGCCCCACCTATTTTTTTGTGGAACGTGAGGTTGTTTCTAGAGCATCTAGCTTTTTTTCCATTCCATATATACTTCCAACCTGCGTTTGACATTTTATGGATATAGTGAATAGGTATGTGAATTGGTAAAGAACGAAACATATAGATTATTTGTGGTAGCAACATCATTTTGTAAGCATTGATTCTTCCAAACCATGACACTTCTTTGTTGGACATGTGCCTGATTTGGGCTTCCAGTGTGGCTATAAGTGCTAGCATGTTGACTTTAACTAGTGTGGAGGTTTTATTGGTAAGGGTGATACCCAGATATTTTATGCCATTTAGGCTCCACGTATAAGGTAGTTGTGTTTGAAGCATGTTGCGGTCATGGGAAGGAATACCTAGATCTAATATTAAGGATTTGTTAAAATTGACTTTGTAATATGAAATTTCTCCAAATGTGTTGAGGATGACATGAGCTTGCTGTAGTGATGTGACAGGATTGGTCAGGATTAAGATTACGTCATCTGCAAAGAGGTTTATGGTGTGCGAGCTGGAGCCAAACTGGAAGCCCGTAATCAGGGGGTGAGATCTTATGGTTTCAGCTAGGGGTTCGATCATTAGATTAAAGATTGTTGGAGATAGGGGACACCCCTGTCTTGTCCCGTTGGTGATGTTAAATGATTTGGATAAGAACCCAGAGGAGTACACCTGAGCTGACGGGTGTGAATATAAAGCCAGAATGGCTTGCAGTATGGGGCCCTGGAACCCAAATTTAGTAAGAGTTGTTTTCATATATGTCCAGTGGACTCTATCGAACGCCTTCTCTGCGTCGATTGATAACAGCAGAGAAGGCGTTCGAGTTTTCTCAGCAAAATTCATCACATTAATAATTCTTCTAGTTGCGTCAGAAGTTTGTCTCCCCCTCACAAAGCCCATCTGGTCGCGCTTTATAATATGTGGTATAATGTCTGTTAATCTTTTGGCTAATAATTTGGCATATATTTTAATATCAGAGTTTAGAAGAGATATAGGTCTGAAATTCGCTGGTGTGGTAGGATCTTTGCCTGGTTTGGGCAATGTTACTATGTATGCTTTCAGCATTTCTTGAGGAAGGGTCGCGGACTCAGCAGCTTTATTGTATATGGCAGACATGTATGGTGATAGAGTTTTTGCAAAGGTTTTGAAGTATTCGTTGGAGAAACCATCTGGCCCCGGAGATTTTCCATTGGGAAGAGAGTTGGTTATCAGTTCTATTTCTCGTGTCGTGATGGGTGCGTTTAGTGTTTCTAACTGGTGAGTAGAGAGAGTGGGAAGATTGATATTTTTGAGGAATGTTTCAATTTGTTCCATTGATGGTTGGTGTGTGTTGGGGTCTGTTTGTAGGTTATATAGTGAGCCATAGTAGTCCGCAAATTGGTCAGCTATAGCCTGAGGGTTTACAATTTTGTGTGGTTCTGTGGGATGCTGTAGGTAGGCTATTCTTGTTTTAGTTCGAGCCGCCTTTAATCTATTTGCAAGATATTTTCCTGCTCTATTAGCATTGGCGTAATAGTTTAGTTGAAGGCGGCGGAGATGTATGTCATATTGTTGCGATAGTAGATTTCTAAGTTTTTCTCTGAGTGTGGTCAGTTTATCTGTGAGTGGTAATGTAGGGGATTGTTTGTGTTGTGAGGAGATATCGTGGATTTCTACCAGGAGACTATGAAGTTGCTGAGTCCGTTTCCTTTTTTCTCTGGTCCCTATTTGAATCAGAACGCCTCTCATGAAGGCCTTGTGTGTGCTCCATAAGATGTATGGGTCCTCGACTGAGCCAGCATTGTCTGAAAAGAAATGCTGTAAGTTTTGAGATAGTGTCGATTGGAGTTGTGGGTCATGGAGTATGCGTGTGTTGCAGCGCCAGATGGGGGGTGAGGAGGAGATTCCCCTCTCAGCAATGGATAAAGTAACAGCAGAGTGGTCTGACCACGTAATATCATGTATTGTGGTTTTTTCGATTTGTTGTAGAAGCCTTTTATCCGTTAAAAATAAATCTATACGGGAGTATGAGCAGTGTCTGCTGGAAAAAAAGGTGTAGTCCTTTTCATTGCCGTGTAGACATCTCCATGTGTCGAATAGCTCTTCTTTGTGTAGTAGTAGTTGGAGGGACAAAGTTCCTTTACCGGATGATGTGTCTATGAGTGGGTCAGGTGTCGCGTTAAAGTCCCCACAGATCAGGAGGTTACCATATTGTAAGGCTTTTGCTTTGTTGAGTACTTTGTTTATGAACCGTACTTGGTGCTTGTTTGGCGCGTATAAGGTTACTATGGTGTAGGGACTAGAGTTGATGTCCCCTGTGGCAATGATATACCTTCCTGCGACATCAGTGATGATTTCTTTGGGCTCGAAGGATATGGAGTTTTTGAAGGCTAGGAGAACTCCCCCTGTTTTACGATGTGGCGTACAGGCTGTGTAGATGAAAGGGAAGTCCTTGTGAGTACATTGGGGGTCATTGTGTAGTTGGAAGTGCGTTTCTTGGACGCTGAGAATGTCCGCCTTATGCTTGTGAGCTTCTTTCCATAAGCTGTAGCGCTTAGTCGGGTGATTTAAGCCTCTGGCATTTATGGAAAGGCAGGTAATCGTCATTTAAGAGACAATTGTGGTGAGTTATGAGGCTGTAGTGTGGGAGTACTCACTGCGACCATGGAGAGCTTCTCATGCTGCGTATTTGTTGGCGGAGATGAGACGTTGTAGCGAGACCTCTTCTGGTTCGGAGGTGTAGTTAGTGCTATGAAGCGATGCATATCACTTAAAAAAAAAAGAGGTAAAAAATAACTGTAAACTAAACAAAAAGTTAACATGTGTAACTTAAAAAATGGATCTCACAAGTGATCCTCGTGCAGTCGTAGCTGCTATTGGTGTTGGAGGGGAAAGGGAGAGGTTCTAGATCAGAAACTCAGCCCTGAAGATAATCCTGTATATACTTGGATTATTTTTCTAGCTTCCACCTGTGGGTTTCTTGTTAGGTTTTTTGTAGGACACTACCTGCCAATCATTCTGGAGGAAGGATGGTGCAGCTGAGTGTGCTTGATGGGTAGGCAGATCCGCAATGATGTTCCATCTTTTCAGGGCTGTGAGCCCTTCTTCCAAAGTAGTAATGGAGATGGTGACTCCGTTGTGGGTAATAGATAGAGTGGCGGGATACTTCCACTTATGGAGGATTTTGTGATTCCTCAAAGCTTTTGTGATTGTTAGTAAATTGCGCCGGCGCTGTAGAGTATGCCTGGAGAGGTCTGGGAGCAGTCTGATATTCACATACTGCTGGGGGATGTTCTCCTGTTTGCGTGAGGCTTGGAGTACCCGGTCTTTAACGTGGTAGAAATGCATTCTGAGCAGGACATCCCTGGGTATGTCAGCAGGGAGAAAAGACGGCTTAGGTACTCTATGTATCCTGTCCACTAGGAGGTCCTGTGCTGAGGCATCGGGCACCAGAGTGGAGAATAGGGTCTGGGCATATTGTAGGAGCTGGTTAGGGGGGATATCTTCCGGAATTCCTCTGAGTTTGAGGTTGTTCCTCCGGGACCTGTCTTCTAGGTCGGCCATTTTGTTTTTTAACCACATAATGTCTTCTCCTTGAGCTGTATGGGCCTCCACCATCACATTATATGCTGAGGTATATTCCTCCATCTTGTTTTCTACCAGGTGTACCCTCTGGCCTATGGCCTGTACTTCCCTCTGGCACTCAGTTATCCCCCTAACCATGTCTGCTTGTAGTGAGGAGCGCAGTGACAAGAGCATGTCCTTCAGCAGTGTATCTGAGACCGGCCTGTCCGTAGTGGGGAATTCCCTGATAGGATCTCGCTCAGTGCTACTCTGGTGTAACGGATTGCTGTGGGGCCCGCTTACCTCCATACCCTGTGCGCCTCCCTGCCTGACAGGGGAGTCCCTCCGCGGCTTCGATTTGGCCGGACTTCTAGTGGAAGGGCTGGATGGGCTGGAGGACGATACACTGGGTGGGTTCGGGGAGTGGGTAGAGACAGATACTGGACCTTGTCTGCCGCTGTGCGCTTCGGGCCTAAGCTCCGGCCTGTCATCTGCCGTGCCGCCGCCATTTTGAGGGCCGCGAGCCGCGTAGTAACTGGTCATTTTCTGCGGCTGTTGTGGGTTCTTGCGGCGTCTGGTCATCTCCGATGGGTTCAGCGGACCCCCACTTAGTGATAGGTAGGTCCGATTGTTGATAAGGGTACTGGAAAGCTCTGATGGCTGTAGATTATCTTTAAGGCGAGCGGAGCTCCAGGATTACACGTCCATCTTGAAGCCCGTTCGGCCACGCCCCCGTCAAAGCCCTTTTCCACAGGAGTAATCAAACAAGAAAAATACAGAAGAATTCTACAATCTTCTCCCTGTTTCTGAAGCAAAACAGCTGAGATGGCAATTTCTGAAGCATGCACTTGCAAAGCAAATGGTGCCTATTTATCCACTGTTGCTAATGAAGGGGCTGACTGCAAATCATTTTTCAACATTTCAAAAGCTTTTTGCTGGACTTCTGTCCAGGGACCAAATTCATTCTCCTCTGTATGTTTTAACAAGTCCTATAGCAGTTTTGCCTTCTCTGCCAATGACTCAATAAAATCTCTGGAAAAATTTAGCAAACCCCAAAATTGTCTCAATGCTTTGAATGTTGTTGGTACAGGTAAAGATGCAATAGCCCCTATACGTTCCTGTAAAGGCTGCTTCTTCTCTGGACCAAAATTCTTAGAAATTTTACTTCACTTTTCATGAGCTGAACTTTGCCTGTATTCAGCTTGAGACCTTCTTCTTGCAGAAGTGTCAACAATTCTGCCAGAAAAGTCAAATGCTCCTCCTCATTTTATTTTTAATGATTTTTATTGAAAATTTTACTTAAAGAACAAAACAATGAGTTTGGTTATGTAAAACCAATAAGTATATTGCCATCAATACATCAATACAATGATGGGTATTTGAGAAAATAAGTACAATTGCTTATCATTGCATAGTAAAACAGAAACAAAAAACAACTTTGATTATTGACAATAACTTTTGGAGTGATAATAGCGAATCCTTGTGCTGTTGTGATATCTTAATTATCACCCAGAGTACTCCTTATCAATAAAAAGTCCCTGTAGTGAAAACAGTCCTCTCCATCTTCAGTCCACTGGACGCCCCTCAGAGATCCCGCTGCGTCCACTGTCCTGAACCAGCAAGTCCTTTATATGCAATATGGTAATGTCCAATTTCACCATTATATATAATATTTTAATATTATAGGCTCAACCTGTACTCATAGATATAAAAGGAATAAGAAACTTGGATAAAAATAAATACAAAACTACAATAATATAACCATAAATTGGATGTGGCTAGGGACCCAGAAATTAGTATAATTCTGTATGTATAAGGTTCAGAGATGAAAAGTAGCATGGTAGATGGGATTCATTACATTAGTGGTTAATTAGTATTTTTAGGTTTAGACCGATCGAACCATGGACACAAGTGTGGGTATTTTAAAGATATGTTCCTTGAGAGGAAGCAAACATAACTTCATATGTTATACGTAAGTTTGTGGGTCTAAGAACCCCTGCTATGTTTGGAACCTCAATGGTTTTCCATCTTTTAACTAATTCTAGTTTATAGCTAAGGAGAATGTGGGAGACTATATGTCTCATTGAAGAAGAAATCTCTTCTATTCCCAGCGACAATAGAGATAATCCTGTTTTTTCAAAAATTGGTGCATCAGTGATTCACCTGATACTTTGGAATATATCCAACCAGAAGGTAGACAGTAGTGGACATGCCCAAAGTATATGGCATAGCGACTCTCTATGTCTGCATTGTCTCCAACATAGTGGAGATGTTCGGAGTTTAAAGCCAGCTATCCTGGTGGGTGTTAAATACCACTGTAGTAAAATCTTCTGGGAAAGTTCCCATAGATTAATGCTCTTAGAGGCTGCGTATGTGGATGCAAGGGATGATTGCCATTGTTCAGGGGTAAAAGACGACATTAAATCTAATTCCCACGTTTTCATAGATGGGGTTTTGATAAATATTGATTTTTGATTTAGAAAGTTACAGAATAAAGAAATCTTTGATAGAATACTTTGATAGAAGTTTTGGGATTTGTGAGATAGAGTGAAACTCTCCAGGGTATTATTATGTAGGGATTGGGAATAGACATTAATAGGTGTGTTATTTGCATATAAGTAAACTGGTCATTTGATTTAAGTCCATGTTTGATTTGGACTGCTCTGAAAGTTTTAGTTACTGGACCGATTTTAATATGTTCTACTGTGTCGATTCCCTTAGATGCCCAGTGACCCACATTTAGGTTCAGTATTAATAATTGTAGATTAGTGATAGAAATGGGTATGGTTTTAAATTGTTCACCGATAATCGAAGTGCTCAATAATATATTCCAAGCTTGGATTGTGACTTTCATCGTAGATGATATCTCACATGGGATCCTGGGCTTATACTTACTAGTCAATAATAAGTCCTGAAGGTTTTTGTAGGGGCATTGGTGTCTCTCCAATTCTAACCATCTAGACTTTAGGTTTTGTGGGAACCATTGTTTTGCTTGGGCTAGGATGGCAGCTATGTAGCAATCTTAAAGTAAAATATGGTCTATCCCTCCTACTTTCCTGGCTTTTATCAGTTTTTGGAAAGCGCATCTAGCTTTTTTCCCTTGCCACAGGTATGAGTTAATGATATATTGGGCTTTTGAGAAAAAACTTTCAGGTACTGGGAAGTACTCTGAATAGATAAATGAATTGGGGCAAAACAATCATTTTGAAGGCCGCCAATCTGCCGGACCAAGTCATTTCTGTTTTAGTTATGTCTTTTAGTTTATTTCCTAGTGTGTTAAGAAAAGGGAGATAATTTGCATCTATTAATTTGTCTACCTGTGCTGTCAGGGTGGTGCCTAAATATTTTCTGCCTGATGAACTCCAGGCATATGGATATAACTTCTGCAGTTTGTTTCTTAGAGAGTCAATACCTAAACCCAAAATGTGAGACTTGCCTTCATTCACTTTGTAATATGATATTTGATTAAACAGGACTAGAGCTCTGTGTGCCGCAGCCAGGGAAGATTCCACCTCTGTCAAGATCATGATGATATCATCAGCAAATAGACTAATTGAGTGATCGCTGATGCCTGCTGGGAATCCTTTGTTTTTTGGATGTGTTCTAATGTAAATAGAAAAGGGTTCCATTAAGAGGTTGAAAATTAGGGGTGACAATAGGCACCCTTGTCTCTTACCATTTGTTATATTAAATGGGGAGGATAGAATACCTGCTAGATATACTCGGGCTGACGGTTTGGAGTATAAAGCCATAATAGCTGAAAATATGTTACCTGCAAAGCCGAATGACTCCAATACTCTGACCAGATAGGACCAGTGTATACGGTCAAAGGCCTTCTCCGCATCCAGAGTCAGGAGCAGAGAAGGCCCTTGTTGCACCTTTGCTAAATGAATAATATTCACTAGTCTGCGGGTAGCATCAGAGGTTTGTCTATACTTGGTAAACCCTGTTTGATCAGGGTGGATAAGTGAGGGTAATATATCCACTAGGCATGATGCTATCAGTTTTGCATAAAGTTTCAGATCTACATTCAACAAAGATATTGGCTGAAAGTTGGAGGGAGAATTTAACTCCTTCCCTGGCTTAGGCTATGTTACAATAAAAGCTTCCAACATTTCTGGAGGAAAAGAGGCAGAGGCAGAAATGGTGTTGTAAATTTGGAGCAGATATGGAGATAGAAGGGTTTTGAATTCTTTATAATATTCTCCGCTGAAGCCACCAGGGCCAGGGGATTTGTTTGGAGGCAGATATTCTATAATTTTGTGAATCTCCGCTGCTGTAAATGGTGTGTTTAAAGATTGTAGTTAGCTAGGTGTCAGTTTTGGTATAGGTAGGGTTGATAGAATAGAGTTGAATGCTTCTGGGGATGGTTGATGTGTTGTCAGTTTGTTTTTTTAAGTTGTATAATGAGCTGTAATAAAAACTAAAGGCATCCGCTATTTTTTGGGGATGATATTCTTTTTGGTTAGTGCCTGGGTGAATGATATATGGAATTTTAGTTTTATACCTATACCCCTTAAGAGTTTGTGCTAATAGCTTGCCTGCTCTATTACCGTTGACATAATAGGCCATCTTTAGTCTTTTACTGGATTTTTCGAAGTTTTCCAACAAAAGGAGTCTGAGGTCATATCTAAGCTGTAATAATTTTTGGGAGTACCTAATTTGTTCTGGGTATCTATGATCGTGATTTCTTTTGTTATTTCAGCTAACCGCTTTTGCCTCTGTCTCCTGTTTCTCACTCCTATCTGAATACCAATACCTCTCATAAACGCTTTATGAGCATTCCATAGTGTAAATGGATTTTGTACAGAGTCTGCATTGTTATTAAAAAATTCCAATATTTGGTCTTGGAATCATTTCTTTGTTTCTTCCTGTTTCAGTAAGTAAGAGTTGATTCTCCATATCGGGTTCGACCTACCAGATGTCGAGTCTGCTATGGAAAGGACAACAGAAGCGTTGTCCGACCATATGATTGAGTTTATGATAACTCATTTGGTTTGAAGTAGAATTTGTTGGTCCACCAGGAAAGGGTCTATTATGGAGTAGATGCGATGGGGCGGTGAGAAGAAAATAAAGCCCCTCTCACCCGCGTGAAAATAACGCTGGACATCATGGAGATTCTGCTTGTGGATAGATAATAGGAGTGTGGGAATGAATCGACCTGAGTGAGATGTAGAATCCAAAGAAGGATCCAGAGTGGCATTAAGATCTCCGCATAGTATCAATGGCCCCTTTTGGTGGGATCTAACCTTTTTCATTAACTTGAAAAAATGGATTTGATGCTTATTGGGAGAGTACACACTGAAAATGGTGTACGTAGTAGAATTCAATTCACAGATTAATATCAGGAATCTGCCTTGGAAATCTTGAATTATTTAGTGCAATTTGAATGCTGCTGTGTCTCTGATAGCAATAAGAACACCTTTAGTTTTAGATTCAGCGTTTGCTGGGGGTAATTCCTGTGTGAGCATTTGGGGGGGTTTAGTGAGCTGAAATGAGTCTCGTGTACACACAGCACATCACTGTTATGTGACAGAGCCTCCTTCCATAGAGAGCTACATTTCACAGGGTGATTGAGCCCTTTAGCATTAATGAATAGAACATTAAGTGCCATTTCTTCAGTTCATAGGAGATGCTATGAGTGCATCAAAAGATCTCTGTGGTGGGGGGTAGAGTCACTCTAGTGGCTGTAATCCCCCTCCTCCTCAAAAAAACGACATGCCTCTGGTCTCTGTGACTGTACACTTCGCTGGTTCTTATCCTACTTATCCAGCCGCACCTTTAGTGTTTCTTACAACTCTACTTCCTCCTCTCCTCTTCCTTTCTCTGTTGGGATCCCCCAGGGTTCTGTTCTTGGACCTCTCCTATTTTCAATCTACCCTGCCTCCCTGGGTCAACTGATAGCCTCCCATGGCTTCCAATACCACCTCTATGCTGATGACACCCAAATCTATTTCTCGACCCCTCAGCTCACTCCCTCTGTCTCCTCACGTATCACTAATTTACTATCAGATATATCAGTCTGGATGTCACACCACTTCCTCAAACTCAATCTATCCAAAACCGAACTTATAATTTTTCCTCCCCCATATGCCCCTTCCTCTGATCTCTCTGTCAAAATCGATGGCACAACTATAAGCCCATCCCCACATGCCAAGGTTCTAGGTGTAGTCCTAGACTCTAAACTCTCCTTCAAGCAACACAACCAATCACTGTCCAAATCCTGCTGCCTCAACCTCCGCAACATCTCCAAAATACACCCCTTTCTAACCAATGACAAAACAAAGCTCTTAATTCACTCTCTAGTCATCTCTCGCCTCGACTACTGCAACTCCCTTCTCATTGGCTTACCTCTACATAGTCTTTCACCTCTTCAATCCATCATGAATGCCGCTGCCAGACTCATCCACCTTACCAATCGCTCTGTGTCTGCCACTCCTCTCTGTCAATCCCTCCATTGGCTTCCGCTCGGCCAAAAAATTAGATTCAAAATTCTAACAACTACGTACAAAGCCACCCACAATTTCACCCCCAGCTACATCACTAGCTTAGTCTCTAAATACCAACCTACTCGTTCTCTTTGTTCCTCTCGAGACCTCCTGCTCTCTAGCTCCCTCGTCACCTCCTCCCATGCTTGCCTCCAGGACTTTTTCAAAGCCTCTCCAATCCTATGGAATGCCCTACCCCAATCTGTCCGCTTACCTCCTACTCTATTAGCTTTTAGACGATCCCTGAAAACCCTTCTCTTCAGAGAAGCCTATCTTATCCACACTTAACAACTGTATTTTCATTTTTTTTCTATCAGCTCATCCCCCACAGTTATTACCTTTTGTTTCCACTTGACCTTCCCTTCTAGATTGTAAGGGCCCTCTGATCCCTCCTGTATTGATTTGTATTGTAAGTGTACTGTCTGCCCTCATGTTGTAAAGCGCTGCGCAAACTGTTGGCGCTATATAAATCCTGTATTATAATAATAATAATAATAATAATAATAATCCCTTTTGCAGGTGAATATATGATTGATATTCAAGAAATGCTGAAATGTACTCACTTTGAGCGAAGCAATTACAACCTGTGGTGTGGAAAGTCAGTCGAAGTGGAGTTCCATTGCAGTGGGGTTCCATTTCCAAAGATGTGATTGAGTGCGTATGGCTGTCCTTGGTAATAGTAATTTTTGTGGGGTAACCCCAACGATATGCTATCTTGTGATTTTGGAGAACCTTAGTCACTGTATTTAAGTTCTTTCTTTTCAGAAGTGTGCATTGTGACAAGTCAACAAAGAACTGGAGGCTTTGGTATTGTGAAGGGATTTGTTCTTGCTTCCGCATAGTTGTCATAAGGTGCTCTTTTACATGGCAAAAATGAAGGCGTAGGAGCACATCTCTTGGGATATGAACTGACAGATGTGATGGATTAGGGAGACGGTGTATCCTATCAATGGTACCATCAAGATCATTGAGACTGGGTATAAGAGTTTTAAATAGTGTCGCTGCATAGAGATTTAGGTCAGATTGTTGCACTGTTTCAGGGATCCCCCTTATTTTGAAATTGTTTCTTCTGGACCTGTCCTCCATATCAGCTAACTTTGCCTTGATCCATTCAGTGTTTCATTTCCTCTCATCTTGTGTATCAACCAGATCATTAATAGTCTCTGCATATTCCTCAATTTTGGACTCTATGTGCTCCACTCTGTTCCCCACTGCCTGTTTATCTGAGTTAAATCTGTGCATATATGTGGCCATGTCAGACTGGATCATGCTCCTTAGTGATAATAACATGTCTTTTAAGACTGTATCCAGCACAAGTTGTTTCTGTGTGGTGAAAGATTCTATGGATTCCAGCAACTCCCTAGTGTCCTCCCCTAACTCTGCGACGGAGGCCTTGCCGTATGCAATCCAGCACTATCCAGTCTGGGCCTGGACTTGGCAGGGCTGTTTGTTGGTGAGGAAAGAGGGTAGAAGTGCTGGCTGGCTGGGAAGCTGATTTTGGGTGATTGATTGCCCTGTCAAAGGTATTTTGGCTTTGCGGAGGCGGCCGGAGGAGAGTAGGCCTTGGTGCCATTTTGCCTACCTCCATTAGCAGTCAGTGTATAGAAGTCAATGAGGTGCTGGGGTTTGCTCTCGCCATGCCACTTGCTAGGCATGGTCCTGGTGATGTCCCCTGCTGGTCCACTATGGATTCGGTGGGATGAGTGCCTCGGATGGGCTTGCTTTTAGCCACGTGTCTCTCTATCACCGGACCTCCGGGATTATGCATCCATCCTGCTTCAGCATCAGGTCACGCCCCCTGCTCCTCCTCATTTTCACTTGAAAGAAGAATGTCATCTACATACTGAATTAAGAAATCTGATCTAGAGAATTTTGATAAAACACTTGTCAATGCCTGATGAAATATAGACTATATTGGACATTTTTGTAGATTAATTAAAATTTATATTGACAGCTTTTGGCCAGAAAAATGCTAAAAAAAAAATGTTTACAATCTCTAGTACAGAAAACACTTTTGCGTTTAATCATTTAATTGCGACATGATATCTGGTGTTTCCGCTACAATAGGCGAACAACATGGTATGTATTTGTTTAGCAAATCAAAAGTCTGTATGCACTAGGGTCATCTCATTTAGCCACTACCCATAAAGGATTATTTGTCACAGAATTAGCTTTCCTGATGATACCCTGTTCTAAAAACTCTTGAATAATCATTGAAACAGGTTCATCAGACTCTGGTGGTAATTTATATGGCTTGACAAATGGATGGTCCTTGCCCTCAATGTTAACTCTGACTGTACCACTTGTTTTAACTTCAAATTATCTCCTGTATCAAGCCATCTGTAAGCAGCGTCAACAGCTTCTGTCAAACAGATGCTACCCACTTCTAAATAATCGGCTGGATCAATTACCACAGGCTTACGATTACCTGAACCTTTCTGAATCACTCTATTGCCTAAATCAGTTTTCCACCCTATTTGAAACAAATATCAGTCCCAATTATATTCTCTGTTCCCTTGCAAAACCACATATCAATTTCAGTTTGCAAACAACCTGGGATCTCAAAAGAAATTTTTTTACACATTTTAGCCTGAGAATCACCTGTTCCATTAAACCCAACAATCGTACAAATTTCTGTATCCGATAAAACAGGTAATTTCAAACCAGTGACACTGATCTGAGCTCCTGCGTCCAATAAACTTTTCACCTTTTGTCCATTAATTTTAGCTTTTATAATAAGGATGACCACTCTTGTCTAGAAATATGGGAGCTATGTAATCTAAAGAGTGAGAAACGAATTCTTTTTCCTCTATCTGTCATGGGGAAGCCAATAATGGCTGTCTCCCACTAATGTCACTAGTAGAAGGCGCATTCATATTCATACCAAACAGCTCAGCGAAGCTGGCCCCCCTACAATCAGCACAAATAAAAACTCAAGTGTGTTTCTTTAGTGCTACGTTTGTGCTGTTTTGTGCCGTAAAAATTTACATTTGTGCTGCTTTTATTTTTAAGATATTAGCAATTGTTTTTTCCAGACTATGACATCACCTAGCCCCCCTACAACGCCCAAATGACACAAAACTGGTCTCGTTGGTTAGTGCTATGTTTGTGCTGTTTTGTGCTGCTAAAAATTCCGTTCTATCTTTTATCGTTTTTGCGTTATTAATGATTTATTAAAGGTCACCAAAGGTCAGTCAGCCCCCCTACAACGCCCAAATGACACAAAACTGGTCTCGTTGGTTAGTGCTATGTTTGTGCTGTTTTGTGCTGCTAAAAATTCCGTTCTATCTTTTATCATTTTTGCGTTATTAATGATTTATTAAAGGTCACCAAAGGTCAGTCAGCCCCCCTACAATGCCCAAATGACGCAAAACTGGTCTCGTTGGTTAGTGCTACGTTTGTGCTGTTTTGTGCTGCTAACATTTCCGTTCTATCTTTTATCGTTTTTGCGTTATTAATGATTTATTAAAGTTCACCAAAGGTCAGTCAGCCCCCCTACAACGCCCAAATGACACGAAACTGGTCTCGTTGGTTAGTGCTACGTTTGTGCTGGTTTGTGCTGCTAAAATTTTTATTTGTGCTGTTATGGTTTTTAAGTTATAACAGTTTATTTTTTTTTTCAAACCCCACTCACTTTGCCCACCCTACAATCAGCACAAATAAAAACTCAAGTGTGTTTCTTTAGTGCTACATTTGTGCTGTTTTGTGCTGCTAAAATTTCCGTTCTACCTGTTATCGTTTTTGCGTTAATAATGATTTATTAAAGGTCACCAAAAGTCAGTCAGCCCCCCTACAACGCCCAAATGACACAAAACTGGTCTCGTTGGTTAGTGCTACGTTTGTGCTGTTTTGTGCTGCTAAAATTTCCGTTCTACCTTTTATCATTTTTGCGTTATTAATGATTTATTAAAGGTCACCAAAGGTCAGTCAGCCCCCCTACAACGCCCAAATGACACAAAACTGGTCTCGTTGGTTAGTGCTACGTTTGTGCTGTTTTGTGCTGCTAACATTTCCGTTCTATCTATTATCGTTTTTGCGTTATTAATGATTTATTAAAGGTCACTAAAGGTCACTCAGCCCCCCTATAATGCCCAAATGACACAAAACTGGTCTCGTTGGTTAGTGCTACGTTTGTGCTGTTTTGTGCTGCTAAAATTTCCGTTCTATCTTTTATCGTTTTCTCGTTATTAATGATTTATTAAAGGTCACCAAAGGTCAGTCAGCCCCCCAACAATGCCCAAATGACATGAAACTGGTCTCGTTGGTTAGTGCTACATTTGTGCTGGTTTGTGCTGCTAAACTTTTTATTTGTGCTGTTATGGTTTTTAAGTTATAACAGTTTTTTTTTATATTTGTGCTTTTTTGTGTCATAATAAAAATTTGTGCTGCTTTTTTTTTAAGATAATAGCAATTTGTTTTTTTCCAGATGATGACATCACCCCGCTCTCCTGTCACGTACCTGGTTAGTGAGCTCCTGGTTAGAAAGCAGCCATGGGAGCACAGTGAGGTATGAGTGCCGACAATACACATAGAAGTTCATTGAAGTTCATTTTATGACAATAACTTGCATATAAGCCTTTAAAATTAGCACTTTTGATTATTCATGTTCGTGTCCCATAGACTTTAATGGTGTTCGCGTGTTCGAGCGAACTTTCTTCCTGTTCGCATGTTCTGGTGCGAACCGAACAGGGGGGTGTTCGGCTCATCCCTACTCCTGACCTCCGTTTGACTGCTACCAGCCCTGACCTTGGCTTGTCTCTGGATTCTGCTTCTGCCTTCTCTTCTTGCCTGATCTACCTCCTGTTGCTGACTTGGTTTGTGACCCGACTATCCTGTTGTGTGCCGTCTATGCCTGATCTGCCTGACCATTATGGATCCGGCTCATCTGACCCTGCATCCTGCTAATCCAGCCTGCTACAGCTCTTCAGCCCAGCAAGGTCTCATCTGTCTCCTGCTTCCAGCTGCTTACCCACAGTCTGCCACCAGCCAAGCTCAGTGCCAGCTCATCTGCCACCAGCTGGTTCTGCCGCCACATCCACCTGCTGACTGCTGCCACCACGCAGTCTACTGGACTGATCACAGGCATTCATACCTCACTGTGCTCCCATGGCTGCTTTCTAACCAGGAGCTCACTAACCAGGTATGTGACAGAAGAGCGGGGTGATGTTATCATCTGGAAAAAACAAATTGCTATTATCTTAAAAATAAAAGCAGCATGAATTTTTATTATTATGACACAAAAAAGCACAAATATAAAAACAAGCTGTTATAACTAAAAAACCATAACAGCACAAATAAAAATTTTAGCAGCACAAACCAGCACAAATGAGGCACTAACCAACGAGACCAGTTTTGTGTCATTTGGGTGTAGTAGGGGGGCTGACTGACTTTTGGTGACCTTTAATAAATCATTAATAACGCGAAAACGATAAAAGATAGAACGGAAATTTTAGCAGCACAAAAGAGCACAAACATAGCACTAACCAACGAGACCGGTTTTGTGTCATTTGGGTGTTGTAGGGGGGGCTGAGTGACCTTCGGTGACCTTTAATAAATCATTAATAATGCAAAAACGATAAAAGGTAGGACAGAACTTTTAGCAGCACAAACAGCACAAATGTAGCACTAAAGAAACACACTTGAGTTTTTATTTGTGCTGGCTGTAGGGTGGGCAAAGTGAGTGGGGTTTGAAAAAAAAAAAAAACTGTAATAACTTAAAAACCATAACAGCACAAATAAAAATTTTAGCAGCACAAACCAGCACAAACGTAGCACTAACCAACGAGACCAGTTTCGTGTCATTTGGGCGTTGTAGGGGGGCTGACTGACCTTTGGTGACCTTTAATAAATCATTAATAACGAGAAAACGATAAAAGATAGAACGGAAATTTTAGCAGCACAAAACAGCACAAAAGTAGCACTAACCAACGAGACCAGTTTTGTGTCATTTGGGCATTATAGGGGGGCTGAGTGACCTTTGGTGACCTTTAATAAATCATTAATAATGCAAAAACGATAATAGATAGAACGGAAATGTTAGCAGCACAAAACAGCACAAACGTAGCACTAACCAACGAGACCAGTTTTGTGTCATTTGGGCATTGTAGGGGGGCTGACTGACCTTTGGTGATCTTTAATAAATCATTAATAACGCAAAAATGATAAAAGGTAGAACGGAAAGTTTAGCAGCACAAAACAGCACAAATGTAGCACTAAAGAAACACACTTGAGTTTTTATTTGTGCTGATTGTAGGGTGGGCAAAGTGAGTGGGGTTTGAAAAAAAAAATAAACTGTTATAACTTAAAAACCATAACAGCACAAATAAAAATTTTAGCAGCACAAACCAGCACAAACGTAGCACTAACCAACGAGACCAGTTTCGTGTCATTTGGGCGTTGTAGGGGGGCTGACTGACCTTTGGTGACCTTTAATAAATCATTAATAACGCAAAAACGATAAAAGATAGAACGGAATTTTTAGCAGCACAAAACAGCACAAACGTAGCACTAACCAACGAGACCAGTTTTGTGTCATTTGGGCGTTGTAGGGGGGCTGACTGACCTTTGGTGACCTTTAATAAATCATTAATAACGCAAAAACGATAAAAGATAGAACGGAATTTTTAGCAGCACAAAACAGCACAAACGTAGCACTAACCAACGAGACCAGTTTTGTGTCATTTGGGTGTTGTAGGGGGGCTAGATGATGTCACAGTCTGGAAAAAACAATTGCTAATATCTTAAAAATAAAAGCAGCACAAATGTAAATTTTTACGGCACAAAACAGCACAAACGTAGCACTAAAGAAACACACTTGAGTTTTTATTTGTGCTGATTGTAGGGGGGCCAGCTTCGCTGAGCTACCAAACACTCTTGGTTCTTTACTCAGATGTGTGTAAGGAGAAAACGTTTTAACTTCTTCTGCTGAAGGTGGAGCAGAAGGTTGACTGGATGTCAATCCATTTTCTTTCCCAATGTTTTTCAACTCAATATCTTTTAAAAAGGGGGTCCACCCAAAAAAAAAATATTAAAAGCCAGCAGCTACAAATACTGCAGCCGGCAGCTGACGCCGATAAATTGCTCGACTCTCGGCAGCTGCCGCCACCATCCTAGGTGAGGGAAACAGGAAGTGAAGCGTTGCGGCTTCACTTCCCGGTTCCCTACTGCACATGCGCGAGTCGCGCTGCGCGTCGTAACTGGTCCCCGCTATCTCTTGGGACCTGTGTGTTTCCCAGGAGACAGTGCGGAGGGACAGGAAGAGGCATAGTGGGAGTGGGAGTCTATGCCAGAAGTGGGTGCAAATACCTGTCTTAGACAGGTATCTGCACCCCCCTCCCCCCTGAAAGGTGCCAAATGTGACACCGGAGGGGGGGAGGGTTCCGAAAAGCGGAAGTTCCATTTTTGTGTGGAACTCCGATTTAAATACTTCCTACACTGCGACTTATAGTGACCTAATTTTTGACAGTGAAAACATGTAACTGGCTTTTTATGATCAAACTGTCTTTCCCTGTCATTCGTGAAGGTGGCAGCATCACCTGCTTTAACCCTAGTCTGAGTGTCTCTTTCAGAATTGCTATTCTGAATGACAGATATCTTGGTTTTTAAATTGCTCCATTTTAATTGTCTTCTTACAAGATATATAACTGAAGTTGTATCATCCAAATTTTCTTTTTGACTAGCTAACGCCATTGACGCAGGATCTAAATATGTAAATTTTCAAAAAAATGCCCTTATTAATGCCAAATTTTCATCTTCCAATGCATATACCATTTTGAATGCCTTGGCAAATGTCTCTCTAAAATCAAAAGGATCATCATGTATTGTAAATCTTAATAAGTCCAATATTTCAGCCGTCGGCGTTTCCTCTCCCGCAATACACAGTAATAACTGAAGCAATCTCTCAGATGCATCACTATGAACTTCAGCTTCATGATTATCAAGATATGGTGATTTGTTTAAATGTCTTGCTATATAATTAGGGACCCATAAACAGAAAATTGTATTCCTTTGCTCATCACTCAAGTTGAAACGATCACAAAAACTTTCAAAGATATCCCCGTTGTAAAACGCATCTGCTCTTGAATCAATGCGGAACATGTTTCAAAATTTTCATCAACTGATCATGTATTTGCAACTTAAGCTTAGACGCTCTATCTAATAATTTTTTCTTGTGCAAATCTGTGTCACTTGGCTCCTCCTCCTCCTCAACAGAAATATCTGGTATATAAGTTGTTTTTGCAGATTCTGATTGTTTCCTAATATTCCTTGTTGTAAGCAAAAAATATGTTTGTTTTTTGAAATTTTAACATTCTTCATTTCCATTTCACTCTCCAGATGCTCAATATAGTTACAGAAAATCTCACAGTTTGAACAGCTAGGTTCAATAGATAAATTCTCATGTGTTTGAGTAATTTCTGATACATTTTGACCTCCTGACTTATTTACTAAACAAATCATATATTTTTCTGGCACGTCATAAAACACAATTTCTTTTTTGTTTTAGCTAATGAGAACCTAGCCCTATCAATTTCAGTATGAGCCTGTAAATATTGCTCATACATTGATTTCCACAACATAGTGTTTGACACATGATTGGCTAAACCTTTACATTCCAATTTACTTTCATTAGCTGGACAATCAACACATTCCATGTTTCTACTCACCGAATATAAAACTGTTTCAGTTCTGCACTGAGCTCAAATAACCGTCTTTCAAGACTTCTGATTTCCACACAAAATTCTCAGGTCTTCAGTCATCAATCGATTGTTTTTTCTTCTAGGTTCGTTCAATATTTCTGAAGTTAATTGCTGTACTTCACTTCCCCCCTCTGATCAAAGGAAGGAAGTGGTAAAAAAAATTTCCGCCAAATTGATTCTGGCTGGCAGTGCCAATGTAAAAATAGCTTTATAGCTATGAATTTCTGTATAGTTGATATGACTGAGTCACCATGTTTTTTAGTTCCAGACCAAAATTACAAAAATACTTACAAAAGGTTGTACATTAACATTTAAAATAAATGTTGTTTCAAATAAGAAAAAAGATGAAGATGAGTTGTTTGTTTCAAAAAACAGTTCATGACATTGTCAGGGCTGGGCTCAGCCCCTCCTTCTCTGAGCTGGCCGCTCAGCTGTGAGCTATTTACCAGTTCCTATCTCTCCACAGTTACTCAGGCTCAGCTGTTGATGATATCCTGCTCGTCAGCCCTGCCTACTTAAGCCACCCAGCCCAGAGGATCTCTGCTTTTGCATTAGTCAACATCACAGAGTCGCTCCCCTGCATTCCTGTTAAAAGACTTGTTTGGCTGACATCCCTTCTGGCTCCAGATTCTGCTTGCTATTTTACTACGCTCATCTCTGGCTCCCTGACATCTGACTATCCATTCTGATTCCTGAACATTGGTTATGTTTTGACTACGTTGTGTTCTATTTACTTTTATTATTAACCATTCAGTGGCCGCGCTATAGCCGAAAGACGGCTACAGCGTGGCGTTTAATTGCTGGGAGGTTATCCCTGGACGTCTTTCTGTTTATTCCTTCCCCGGGTGCCACTACGGGCACACATCAGGGAAAATCTGTGTTGGCCATGTCCTTTGAACACGGCCAATCACAGCAGCCATTTAGCACTCGATCTGCGTTTCCAATGAGAGATGATCTATGTAAACATATGAGATCATCTCTCATTGCCGGCTCTCCCTCTTCACACAGAGACCACGTGTGAGGAGGGAGAGCTTCTGTGCTGCAGCTTGTGAGTTCCAACAGTGCAGAAACAACAGTAAATACAGTGCCCACAGTACCTATCAGTGCCATCTGTCAGTGCCACCTGTCAGTGCCATCTGTCATCAGTGCCACCTGTCAATGCCCTCTGTCATCAGTGCCACCTGTCAGTGCCCTCTGTCATCGGTGCCACTTGTCAGTGTCACGTGCCATCTGTCATCAGTGTCATGTGTCATCAGTGCCATGTATCAGTGCCATCTGTCATCAGTGCCATCTGTCAGTGCCATCTGTCATCAGTGCCACCTGTCAGTGCCACGTGTCATCAGTGCCATCTGTCAGTGTCACATGTCATCAGTGCCATCTGTCATCAGTGGCACATCAGTGTCATGTGTCATCAGTGCCGTGTATCAGTGCAATCTGTCATCAGTGCCACCTGTAGTGCCATCTGTCATCAGTGCCACCTGTCAGTGTCATGTGTCATCAGTGCCATCTGTCATCAGTGCCACATCAGTGTCATGTGTCATCAGTGCCGTGTAGCAGTGCCATCTGTCATCAGTGCCACATCAGTGTCACGTGTCATCAGTGCCATGTATCAGTGGCACCTGTCATCAGTTCCACATATTAGTGCCATCTGTCATCAGTGCCACATCAGTGTCATGTGTCATCAGTGCCATGTGTAATCAGTGCCATTTGTCATCAGTGTCAGGTGTCAAGGGTGCCTTCTGTCATCAGTCATCAGTGTCACGTGTCATCAGTGCCTTCTGTCATCACCAACAATGTCTAGAAGATTATTTTCAGCCGAGGAGGCGTACAATATACTTGCGGCCAAAGAGAGCAACAGGGAGCTCTCCACTTTGAATTCCTCCTCAAATTCAGATTCTGAGTCTGGCATTGACTACGAGCCTGTCTTAAGCAGTGGAACACTGACAGCCTCAGAGGAGGATGAGAGTCCGCCCACCAGACAAAGGCATTCTGGTGAGGAGGCAGTGCCATCCACCAACACCGCAGTGCCATCCACCAGCACCGCAGTACCTTGGCAAGAAAGGCCACGTACCAGTGGGGTGTCACCTCAGTCCCAAAGGGTTAGATCCCATATTAGCCTTCCCTATTCCCTTCAGAACCCCTTGTGGCTTCCTCCTAATTCAGGAGAAGCTAACATTCCCTCTTTCACTGCCCAGCCAGGAGTCCAGGTGGACACAGAAAATTTTTCCCCCGATAGATTTTTTTTCCATTTAATTTTTACTGAGGACATGCTAGCATCAATTGTGGCCCAGTGCAACCTGTATGCACAACAATTCATAGCAAGTAACCCAATGTCCTATTATGCCCGTCCCTACGAGTGGAGAGGACTAACAGTGGAGGAGTTTAAAAAATGTTTGGGCCTCACATTCTGTATGGGACTAACCAAAAAAAATGAATTATGTTCATATTGGTCAACCCTCCCCATCCACCACATGCCCATCTTTTCCTCAGTAATGCCCAGAACCAGATATCTCATGATTATGAGATTCCTACACTATAATGATAATACCCAATGTCCTCCCCGAAATGACCCAAATTTTGATAAGCCTTATAAAACTCAGCCACTGTTAAATTATTTTTCTGTTTTTTTCTGAAATCTTCCCCCAGTTGTTTACCCCAGACCAACACATATGCATGGATGAGTCCCTTATCAAATGTACTGGCAGGCTGGGCTTCAAACAATTTATTCCCTCCAAAAGGGCCCACTATGGGGTGAAGCTGTATAAATTGTGCTACCAAGCCACAGGGTATACATATGCCTTCATGGTATACGAAGGGAAGGACACCTAGCTGCATCCCCCTAAGTGCCCAGACTACATGGGATCAAGTGGGAAAGTAGTTTGGGAACTCATAAACCCACTCCTGGAGAAAGGCTACCATTTGTACATAGATAACTTTTATACAAGATTGCCCCTGTTCTACAACCTTCACAGAAAGAACACTCCAGCATGTGGCACCATAAGGATGAACCGGATGGGCTTCCCTCAAAGCCTCATCAACAAGAAGTTAAGACGAGGGGAGACGGCGAGTTTACGGAATGAGGAAATTCTGTCTGTGAAGAGGAGGGACAGAAGGGATGTCTACATGCTTTCTTCGATCCACAACAATACATTCGTTGAGATCACCAGGAGGAATAGCCCAATCCAAAAGCCAACATATATCCACGAATACAATATGTTCATGGGAGGTGTCAACTTCAACAAAAAATTGCTCGAACCCTACCTTGCCAAAAGACAAACATACCAGTGGTTTAAAAAAGTAAGTATCAATTTATTTGTTTAATTTGGCCATATACAACAGCTATATTATCTATCACAACTCCACTGAAAGCCCCAAACCCTTCCTTGGCTACCAGGAGAAAATCACCACTGCCCTTATATTCCCAAATGGCCCACCAGAAAACATTAGATCCGATGTGATTAGCGGACTCTCCAAATGCCACTTTCCTGATAAAATCCCTCCCAGACCAACAGGCCAAAAACATCAGAAAAAATGCCGGGTGTGCACCAGAGGAGGAGTTAGAAGAGACACCACTTATTATTGTCCCCAATGTCCTTCCCAACCAGGCCTCTGCATAGTTGACTGTTTCCGCCGTTACCATACTTCACTAAATTATTAGTGAAGTATGGTAAACATAACCCTCACTTCCTGCCATTTACCTTCACACCCCTTATGCCTCTGCTTGCTCTGAAACTTACCCCGGCTTGTTATTCGACTATGCTTCTGCCTACCGATTCTGTACATACCTCTGCCTGATCTGGAACTGACCCTGGACTGTTTGACCATGCTTTTTTGCCTGCCTCTTGGACTGATCTTGTACCCTGCCACTGGACTAGTGGGGTTCATAACACAGGAGTCTCACATATGTGAGGGGCTCCAGAATTGTTTTTCTGGACGAAGAAAACTATTTTTTTGTTTTCTCATTCCTAGATTAGGGTCTGGAGACTCGGAGGCTTCAAAGAGATTTGGGTGGGAGAAGCCTCTACCCCTGTCCATGTGATTCTGGAGCCCATTGTGTCCCACTATCATGGTCTTGGGCAACTGGGACTTCCTGTGTACTTATTTCTTCCTTGGAGCATGGATGTGTGATACATCCACGCTCCATTGATGTCATTTCCTTGCCTGGCGCAAAGACGCGGTGGACACTAGTCTGGCATTAGATGTTGTCCAGTAGCAAGCCAATAGAAGCATCTGGTTAAGCCACGCATGCGTCGTAGGGGCAGCGGTTGGTCGAACGCTTCCAGGTGAACTTAAGGCGCGGTGGATATCATCCCCGTGTCTGACGTCACCTGATTCTTAAAGCCAATAAGATGTTTTGTTTTTTAGTGAGCACGCGCACAGCGTGCTGCACGGCTTGATTGTAAACTACACCCAGCTGCTGTCTTGGATGTTAATTCCTTCTAATCAGATGCAATTGGCTCCTATATATTAAGGACGTGCTGGTGTCATTGAAGCCATGCCTCTGATGATATCCGTTTGTGATGAAACATGTCAGGCAGGTTGTACTAGCACACTGAATGCTGCAGCCGATCTTTTCTTGTGATGCATGCACCTTTGTATTTTAAACATAAGCTACTACAATAAATTTCCTTTAAATGTTATTGCGGGCTTCACTATAGGTTACTTATTTCCTTCATTGGGTATTGTTGACCTATAAATTGAATGCCTTACATCTGATGTGAGAACCTGGAGAAGCCTGTATAGTGTGAATACCATCTGGTGACCTATCATCTGCCTGTGTGGGATTTTATATAGAAGCTGGATATGGGAGATGTGCCTCTGGTTGTTCTAACATGCATGCAGTTCCAGCCATCTGGTAAGCAGATTATTTTACCACGTAATGGCGAGTGCTGCTGTTTACAAACACTGGAGTTGGTGACAGGTACATCCATCTTCTCTACTTTGGACTTAAAGCGGAAGTAAACCCATCCATAAAACTGTTTCATTTCCGTCACGTGCCGGAAATGTAACATTCACATTGGTTGTGCTCTCAACCAAACTGTCAAGCCATCCAATGGCTGGTGTCATAACTGATCACATGTGAAGCATCATGGCAGTTGTAGATTAAACAAAGGCAAAGATGGCAGCTTCCTTGGCTGAAAATGATAGGAGGGTTTACTTACACTTTAATGTTATTTCAAGCGCCGCATTTTTGGACTTTTTTTATCTTATGCTTGGTTTTCAACAGACTGTGCTGGCTGCTTTGACCTATCTTGCTGTTCAGATTAGTGCGGATATTGACCTACTTTTATTACTTGCATTTTGTGGGCATTTCCATTGTCCTGGTGCTCCAGGGCCTTCAAAAGTGTAATAGGTGGTTGAGAAATTAGTGTAATTTATGCTCCTAGAATGCCTGAAGGTGCTACTTCAATATTGGGCCTCTGTACGTTGCCAGGCTGCGTAAAAGTCTCACACATGTGGTATTGCCATACTCAGGAGGAGTAGAAGAATGTATTTTGGGGTGTCATTTTTGCTATGTACATGCTATGTGTTGGAAATATCTTATAAATGGACAACTTTGTGTAAAAAGAATGCGTTTTCATTTTTTCTGCACATTTTCCAAAAACTTCTGGAAAAAAATGAACCATTCAAAAGACTCATTATGCCTCATAGATTATACGTTGGGGTGTTAGCTGTCCAAAATGGGGTCACCTTGTGGGGGTTTCCATTGTCCTGGTGCTCCAGGGCCAAGTTAGATGTGTAATTTATGCTCCTAGAACACCTGATGGTGCTCCCTGCATGTTGGGCCTCTCTATGTGGCTAGGCTGTGAAAAAGTCCCACACATGTGGTATTGCCATACTTAGGAGGAGTAGCAGAATGTATTTTGGGGTGTCATTTGTGGTATACACATGCCATGTGAGAGAAATAACCTATTACATTGACAATTTTATGGAAATAAATCTTAATTTTTCAAAGAATTGTGGAAAAAAATTACGACATTACGACTATCGAAAACCTTTGCACCACAGCTTGTAGACTCTCTAGCTTTCCACTAATTTGGGTTATTTTTACCATAGATATGTAGCATATAAATTGTGCCCAAAATTTATGAAGAAAAATTTATAATTTGCAAAATTTTATCACAGAAACAAAGAAAAATGTGTTTTTTTCTCAAAATTTGTGGTCCTTTTTAATTTATAGCGCAAAAAATAAAAAAAACCCAGAGGTGATCAAATACCACTAAAAGAAATCCCTATTGTATGAGCAAAAGGACAAAAATTAATTTGGGTACAGTATTACATGACTGAATAATTGTCATTCAAAGTGTGAGAGCACTGAAAGGTGAAAATTGGTCTGGGCAGGAGAGGGGTTTAAGTGCCCAGTAGGCAAGTGGTTAAACAAGTGTGATTTAACTGTACTTCTGTCTCAGTCTGATTTTATGGTTTCTGACAGACATGTGTTCAAAGATGGCTGCTGTGTCCTTTGTTCTGAAAGTAGCTGTAACAAAACTCTGTATGCTGTCTTCAGTAGATATATTTGCTGGGTGTTGGTAGAAGTGTGTTTCTTCATGCTGTTCTTCCCTTATATAGAATTGCTCTCTTTGTTAGATTTTGCGCCGAATACTAAACCCTCCCATATTACTCCCTTTCCTCTCCCTTCCCCTCCCCTCTAAGGCTGGGGGCTAAGAGTAGTAATGTAATATTAACAGCATATCTAATTAACTCCAGACACAGGAAGGGGGCTGTAAATGTCTGCCAGAAACTGACTATACCCATAGGTTTTTAAAACAAGATATCAGTAACATAGACATTCCTTTATGAAAATATAATCAGTTATATCAATCAAAAATGATTTGACAGCTTCTTGAAGTTGATAACTCAGTTCAAATGTCACCATCTGTAGGTTATTAACTCAAAAGACTTCACATATACACTATTTTACAGGGGATTTCATCACCTTGGTTATATTTTTTTTTAAACCACATTAAAATTTAGATATAAAGAATTTAACAAACATACTAATATTCTGGTGCTTAATCATATGAAAGTATGGTATTTTGTTTCTGTTTTTTATTGAAATATGTTTATATATTCATGAAAGGTCTGCACTTTACACTACAATATTTTTTTCTAAATGGGTTCTAATTATGCAATATTTAATTATAAAATACGTTTTTTTTTAAAATTATTTTGGGAAAGTGCTCATATTATTATGTTTTTATAGTGTTATTCTCTCCACACATCTCCAGAGTTCTTGCAAAGCGGTATTAACTGGTTCCAGACCAGCCGCCGCAGTTTTACTGCAGCAGGTTGGTCCGGCTGTGCGAAATCACGTTACTATACGTGATGCGCGTGGTCAGCTGGGGGCGTGCGCCCCCTGCCATTCTAGAGGATTGGATTCTATCAGGATCTGATCAATCCCCAGGCCCAGGCCAATGAAAACTGACCTGGACCTGGTGATCGCTCCTGACAAATAATATCCTTCCCTTGTTGTGTAACTGTAAACATTGAGGGGGAAGTGATGTAATCTCTCCTCGTGTCGGTCTTTTCGTTCCAGACCGAGAGGAGAGAGCATCAAACAATGAGTTGCACCAACAATACACTGACACCAGGTCATGTAGGCACACAATTCACCCCCCAATCACCCCCCAGCTAACCCCTTCACCACCTGTCACTGTCACCCAGTACAGCAATCAGATTTTTTATATCGCTGTACTAGTGTCATTAGTGACACAAATCAGTGTTAGGGTAATTAGTATTAGGCTCAGCTAGGTCTAGGGACCCCCCTAACCCCCCCAATAAAGGTTTAACCCCTTGATTACCCCCTGTCACCTGTGATCACAGTATTATGCCCCGTACACACGGTCGGATTTTCCGATGGATAATGTCCGATCGGAGCGTGTTGTCGGAAATTCCGACCGTGTGTGGGCGCCATCGGACATTTTCCATCGGATTTTCCGACACACAAAGTTGGAGAGCAGGAGATAAAATTTTCTGACAACAAAATCCAATCGCGTCAATTCCGACCGTGTGTGGCCTGTTCCGACGCACAAAGTGCCACGCATGCTCAGAAGAAATTCCGACACGGGACAGCTCGTTCTGGTAAACTTAGCGTTTGCAATGGATACAGCACTTTCGTCACGCTGCAATGTTAAAAATGGTTTAATACAGCGCACTCTCTTCTTCTTTATAATGTGACAAGAATTAAATAGTTTTGCTGCTCATATTCACACACACACTTCTCACAAACTTTTATTTGTGTTTTTTTAGTGGGATTCCCTGAATATATTGTTATTAGTTGTCACATCTGACAGTTTTATATTTTTTTATTTATGGATTTTCAGCCTTTTTTTTTCTTTAATGTTTGGATTTTTTCCAAGGCTGATCTTTGTTCAATGTTATTTTTATTTTTACTCCAGAATATTTTTGTCTGTGTTTTGTGTGTCAAGTTACCCCAACACCATTGATATCTTGTATTATTTAATCTCCAGGAGATTGTTTGTTGTTGGTGTCCCTTGTTCATTTCACATTGTATATTTGAAATGTACCTGAATCCTCACAAACAAACTGTCATTTTTGAAGTAAAACACATAGGAGAGTATAATTCAAAACAAAAATCCTTTATTAAGGGATCAGAACCAAACAAAGAGGAAGGCAACACTGGATCAACATGAGAAATTAGTGAAGCCTGGGACCCCCACGGCAGACATCAATTCTTCAACATCAAAATTTGTGGCCAGAGGAGTCCATATGTAAGGGAGGGCAGTCTGGTCCGGGATTCGCAGAGATCTGGAAAGCAGCAGATGACATCTGTGTCCCCAGGCTGTGGTACCACAAGAGGCTGCATCTTTTGGCCGACCAGACTGGATCCAGGGCAATCACTGTCTGGTCTTCCTTTCACGCTTCCTTCCGGGCTGTGGCTGTGCAGTTGGAGATGTGGCAGGAGGAGGAGTAGGACCTGAAGGAGGAGGAGGACTGGGGGGACCTGGAGGAGGACTGGGAGGACCTGGAGGAGAGGGAGGAGGAGGAGGAGGACCTGCAGGAGGAGGAGGAGGGCCATCCCAAAGATGTGTGTGAGGTGTAATTTGGCCCCTCATACCTTTCTCCAGAGCCTCCGGTGTGAGGGCCTCACACATGACTTTTTGGCCCTCCTCCATCCTCTGCATTTTATAGGCTATGAAGGCAGCAATGTTCTCCTCCATGGTGTGGGGTGCTCCCAGGACCTCTGTAGCCCTCCAAAAGAATGCTATAGCAGCCTCCTCTAGGGTACTCCTCCTACTGCCACTTTCTGTTTTCAGGGGAGGTGGAGGGACCTTGATATCAGCCAGCCAGCTCGGCCCGGCCACCTCCTGGCTGAGACTTCCCTGTGTATGAAAAAGGGACATAGTTGTAATGTTTTGCATCATCAATCACAATCCTAAATTAGTACTCCCAACTAACATCTAGTTAACATCATTGATTGGACAAGCAGAAATATTTAGAGGAATGCTATACCTGGCTCAATCTGGGCTCCTCCACATGTTGCCTGGAAGGCCCAGGTTGGGCGTCAGAAGCTTCAGCCGGGGGGGAAGGAAGTGTGGAAGGAAGACTTGAGAGGGATGGCCTGGGTTCAGTCTGGCCTGCCAGAAAGTGCAGCCTGTCGTAGTACAACATCCTGGGGACATAGATGTCATCTGCTGCTCTGGATCTCTGCGAATCCTGGACTTTCTTGCGCTCCCTCAGATATGTGCTCCTCAGGCCACCAATGAAAATCTTTAAATAAGTGATGTCTGCCGTGGGGATCACCTGCTTCACAATTTCACACAATTGCTCCAGTGCTGCCTTCCTCTTTGCTTGGTTCTTGAAATGGGGGTGGGTAATCTCCCACAGACAGGGCAGCTCACTTAGCATCTCTACGAATACTGACATGAAGTCATTGTCTTTCATTAAGATATCCATGTTCACTGCAAGACACAACACAAGACAAAGCCTAATGTCAGACAAAACTCTCCTAATCTTGTTACAATATAGGCCTCAATCTAGAAGCAGTATAGGCACAAGTTTGTCTCTTACCTTCGTTCTTACGATCGGCGCGTCCAATGCTCCTTCCTCCGCTCACAGATCGTACGTAATACGCACGCGTGTTACGCTTTATACACACTGCGCATGCGTGTAACTCCGCCCGCCCCTGATGTTCTTTCTATTCTATTCCCCGCCCCTTTTCGTTCGGCGCAGTGGGTGAAGAGCATGATGGCGGAGTTACAGCAGGTGCATGCTAATTCTAGCAACGAGGAGGAGGAGGAGGAAAGGCCGGATCCAGGCACGTCCCGATCCAGAAGGAGACGTTTTAAGGCCACAAATATGTCGTTTGGGGAGATGTTGGAGATGGTCGACATCATGAGGAAGTCCGACTATGACGGAAAATATGGGCCTTACCCCAACCCGAACATCCCAAAGGCCAAGATCATGGCGAAAGTGGTCAGGAGTCTTGAGAGGAATTTCGGGGTACGAAGATCTAAAGATCAGCTCAGGAAGCGGTGGTCGGACCTGAAGTTGAGAGAGCCAGAGCAGTACCGAAAGATCCGGAGAGTGCTGCAAAAAAGTAAGTGGTTGTGCTGTGTTACTATTCTTTCTGTCTTTATTACGTTCGTTCTGCTCCATATGCTTTTATTAATTGTAACGTTTAAAAGGGCAACTTTAATGTTCATGGACCCATTATTCGTTCGTATCAAACATTTTTCTTTCGGCCTCTAGAACACCATTGTTTAGGCCATATGCATTTTGCATGATGGGTTTGTTACTAGAATGAAATGCCAACTAGATTGTGTGTAAGGAGAGGACACTGAGCAGCTGTTTTCACATCTGGACACTGGAGCACTAGTGTGGGACACAAGAACACCATTTTTATTAGGGGGGGCACACAGGTGCTCCAGTGTATACTATAGGGGGGGCTACATCTGTGAAGCTTGTACCAAACAGGTAAAGTATTGCAGCTTGACAAAGGGCAATAAAAAATATACATCTTGGAACTCTGCTAAAATAGACAATTGTACCCCACTTCCAAGCAATGTTTCCTAGTTCTAGTTCTGCCATCAAATATCTGTGTGCTAAGTATACCATTTTTGTTTTACATAGGGGAGAAAAGACTCGGAGGACACCCCTCATCCCAGGAGAACACAGACCCCCCACCTCTGGAAGAAGGGGAAATACCGCAAACACAAGAAGCTGAGCAGGAGGAAGAAGAAGATGTGGTGGAGATTGGCACCACAACAGGTGAGTGTCTGCGACCACAGGCTCAGGTAAAAGAGATGGATGGTGGCAGATTTTTGAGACCTTTTTTTTGTTCTTTATCTCTTTTTAGGTGATCATGATGTGAGGGAGAGAGAACGTTTCACATCTGAAAGTGCCCAGATACTGATCGGGGAGATCATGGGGTGTAATCTCGAATTGCACAACATACAGCAACAAATCAGTGATGTTATTAAAAAAAATAATAACATCATTGATGTTTTGGGGCGAATTTAAACCCCACAAAATCACCTGTTTTATTGTGGTCCAATCTTCCAAAAATTTTTTCAATGTTTAGAAAAGCCAAATTTGGAGGATGCACACAGTGTGCCAACATGTGCTATCTGCCCTCACGGGAGATCAATGGACGCGTTTTGGGGGTGCAACCCCTTCCTCAATTATAAAGTCGCGTTGAGGAAGGGCTTGCTCCCCCAAAACACGTCCCTTGATCCCCCCTGATGGCAGATAGCACATGTTGACATTCGTAAATTGGTGTGCATCTTCCAAATTTGGCTTTTCCAGGGGTGATTTCCCCCCATCTGAACGCTATATCAAACCCAGTTCCTAAATACTCATGTCTGATATAGCCTTCAAGTTCTACCAAATGTGAACTTTGTAAGTTCAAGTTTTTTGGCTTTCTTGTTGGTTTTACACAGGCCTGTTTTATCTGAAATGGATATTTCGATTTTTGATAATGCTACTGCAAAAATTGTTATACAACAAACATGTTGGTTTGTTTTAAAAACCTTTCGTAAATGCACATGTGATTGTGCAGGTATAAAAAAGTGCCTTACTCAAGAATGTGTGGATTATTGTCTCAACACTACAACACTTTTGGGGTGATGTAATTGCTGTTTTATGCAAAAATGGGGGTTATTTCCTAAGGGCAAATACACTTTGCACTACAAGTGCAGGTTCAGTGCAGTTGCAAGTGCACTTGTAGTGAAATGTGTTTTTGCATTTAGGAAGTACCAGCCAACACTGTTTTTTATAAGGTTACCCAATCACGACATTTTCTGCACTCAACACATTTCTGTCAGGGTCAGCTAAAACAAACACAAGCAGTAAATGTCCACAAAGAATTTCTTTTGGTTGTTTTTTATTTGAAAAAGGTTTCACAGATTGTCTGGCATATTGATAGCCCCCCTACCCGCAAAGAACTCCAGGTAGCGTAACCGGACATCACGGGCACTCAGGGAGGGCAAGCCAGGACGGCCACTTTCAAGCGCCGTCAGTGTTGATGGATTTGGGATTCCGGCCTCAGGCCCAACTGAGCCAGCATAGTTGGCTGAATGTTTTCTTAAAAAATTATGGAGAACACAGCAGGCAAGTATTATATGGTTTAGTTTATACTCCGCCATATGGATGGGTGTCAGAAATAATCGGAACCGGCTGGCCAGGATTCCAAATGTGTTCTCCACCACTCTTCAGGCTCTGGCCAGCCGGTAATTAAAAACCCTCTGTTCCGGGGTGAGGGTCCTCATCGGGAATGGCCGCATCAGGTGGTCCCCCAGCGCAAATGCTTCATCAGCAACGAACACAAATGGGAGACCTTCAACATTGTCCTCTGGAGGTGGCAAGTCCAAGCTGCCATTCTGGAGACACCTGTAGAACTCTGTCTGGGCGATCACTCCACCATCGGACATCCGGCCATTCTTCCCCACGTCCACATACAAGAACTTGTAATTAGCCGACACCACCGCCAACATCACTATACTATTAAACCCCTTGTAATTATAATAGTACGACCCCGAGTTGGGTGGTGGGACGATGTGGACGTGTTTCCCATCAATTGCCCCTCCGCAGTTAGGAAAGTCCCACCGCTGGGCAAAGTGGGAGGCCATAATCTGCCATTCCTGTGGCGTTGAAGGAAACTGTTGAGGAAAAAACAATAAACATTACTATTTTTTCACAGAAACATGGCAAGCAGATTAGACAGAAACATTATGGGGCAACCTCCAGATAGCATTTATTAAGGGGAATTTAACAACAACAAAGTATAAGGTACACCTATCATATTCCCCCTCCCCCCCTCATGGGCCATTTCTAACATTATAGGGGGGGAACTCTTGGACAGGTAACCCTCTTCACTTCATTGAGAGATGAATGCCTAAATACAGGGTATTACTTGGAACAGACCCTCCTTAGTTACACTATTGGCAGACCACTGGACAGGTAAGAAGTGTCATAATACAGAGATATAAATACACACTGTACACATTTGAGCACATTTGAACATTCTGCTATTACCTAGCAAGATAATAATAAGATACAAAAACTTTAAACAGTACCATTGGAAAGTATACAGGCAGGCCCTTGCACTACATGCTTTGGGGAATTCATCCATAAATCTGACCAGTAAAGAGGTGGGTATAGTGTGTATGGATTTGGCAAAGTCAGCAGATAGATGATTGAGGATAGAGAATTGGGATCAGCTGACTTAGCAGTTGGGGGAGGGAGGGTTACAAAAAATTTGGGGACACCACAAAAAAAACCCTCTGGCACTCTGCCTGAATTTAAATAAAAAATAACATTTCCAAACATTTTAGGGGGTGTTTGGGGTAAAGCACTACTATAGAGCTGATAAAATACATTGTTAAGTGACTACATGAGGTGAATATAGGGGCAGGAGACACCATGCTGGAGAGGTTATTGAAGGGCAAATATGTATGAAGGACCTAAAATAATAATTACATAAAAATCCAGCATGCATGAGGACAAAGGGGACATTCACATCATATTACAATCATGGTAATTAGGGAATGAGGAAAGAAATACAATATATTATCAAACATTAAATACAATAAAATGTGATATAAAAGGATAAAAATCTTACCTTCATATACTCCTTCTGCAGGACCTGGATGATGGCAGAACAGGTCTCTGGGATAATGATACCCAGAGCCTGGGGGGAGATGCCTGTCGAGAACTTGAGGTCCTGCAGGCTTCTCCCTGTGGCCAAATACCGCAAGGTAGCGACCAACCTCTGCTCCGCAGTGATGGCTTGCCTCATGCAGGTATCCTACCTGCTGATATAGGGGGTCAGCGAAGCCAACAGACGGTGAAACACGGGGTCCGTCATCCTGAGAAAGTTCCTGAAATCATCAGGATTATTCTCACGGATCTCACGGAGCAAAGGCATATGAGAGAACTGGTTACGCTGAAGCAACCAATTCTTGGTCCATGAACTCCTCCCCACCCTGTTCATGGACTGGACTTGTGTCAAGGTCAGGACCCCAACACCAAGCCCCCGCACAGCACGAACTCTACGAGGAGTACGCATACGAAACATGGCTAGAAAAAGGTCGGCTGCTCAGAACAAAGTAACAGAACGCACTGAAGAACAGCAAGGCCTCTGAAGAGCGACCTGAAAACCAGTAACGAACGAACAAGAATACAATGACTACCTAAAGTCACGCGGAACTTGCTTGCACGCACTGAAGAGCAGATACAAACCCACAAGCACAAACTGAACGGCAGAAAACGATCTGAAAGCCATGAGTCTGAAAAAGCGCGAATCGTCTCTCACCAAACTTTTACTAACACGAGATTAGCAAAAGGAGCCCAAAGGGTGCCGCGCTTGGTTCTGAACCGGCCTTTTCTAGTCTCGTTGTACGTGGTGTACGTGACCGCGTGGTTGTCGATCGGAAATTCCAACAACTTTGTGCGACCGTGTGTAGGCAAAACAAGTTTGAGCCAACATCCGTCGGAAAAAATCCTAGGATTTTGTTTTTCGGAATGTCCGAACAAAGTCCGACCGTGTGTACGCCCTGTTAGTGTCACAGGTGTCGCAGTTGAGCTAGTTTATTTTTATAGCGTCAGGGCACCCGCCGTATTTTACCCAATAAAGGTTTTACCCCCTGATCACCCGGTGAAGTGAAGAGGCCTACACATTTCTCAGCATGACAGATAGTAAAAAGGAAGTCACTCATCTGTCATATGGAGCAGAGAGCTAGTACTAGCGTCACTATTCCTTCTGGTGAACTAGCAAGCACCAGCGGCCTAGTACGTCCTGGTCATACATCCAGCACTGCAGTAACACATGGTGACATGGCGAGTCCCATAAGTGCAGTTCAAGCTGGCGAGGTGGCAAGCATGAATAGTGTCCCGCTGCCACCAAGAAGAAGACAAAGACAGGCCCGTCGAGCCCATAGTGCCCTTGCTGCTGCATTCACCAACTCTAATTGGGAACCCACCACTTCTGCAGCACCTGTACTTCCCCCATTCACTGGCCAACCCAGAATTCAGATGGAAACAGTTGATTTTACATCACTTGATTTTTATTCACTGTTTTTCACCAAAGATCTCTATAGATCTATTGTGGACCAAAGCAATTTGTATGCTGGTCAATTCATCACCGCTAATCCCCAGCTGACTCTTGCCAGAGATTGGAGACCAGTTTCGGTTTCCGAATTTAAGACCTTTCTGGGCCTATCCCTCCTCATTGGCATAACCAAAAAGAGTGAGTTGCGGTCATATGTGTCCACTGACCCAATTCACCGTACACCCGTGTTCTCTGCCTCCATGACCAGGACACGATACGAGCAGATCTTGCGGTTCATGCACTTCAGCAACAATGAACTCTGTCTTCCTTGGGGTGACCCTGGATTTGATCGGCTCTACAAAATTCAGCCCCTTGTAAACCACTTCAACCAATGTTCTGCAGCCTTGTTTACTCCCAATCAAGTTGTCTGCGCTGATGAGTGCCTGATTATGTTTTCTGGCCGCTTGTCTATCAAACAGTATTTTCCCAGCAAGCGTGCCAGATACGGGGTCAAAATGTATAAGCTCTGTGACAGGGCCACAGGTTATACATATAGATTTATGGTTTACGAGGGAAGAGATAGTCACGTAGAGCTGGAGAACTGCCCAGATTACATAGGGAGCGCTGGTAAGATAGTGTGGGACTTGGTGTCACCCTTATTCGGAAAGGGGTACCACTTGTACATGAACAATTATTACATGAGAGTGCCACTTTTTAGTCACCTTTTTAATTATGGAATTGGCGCATGTGGCACCGTGTGATCTAATCGCCGGGGCTTCCCCAATGACTTGTGGAATCCCAACTTAGACGGGCGAGAGAGTCTGCTTGAGGTGTAATAATTTGTTAGCAGTGAAGTGGAGGGATTCACGGAATGTTTTTGTTCTGTCCTTGCTTCACGCAGACATGGCAGTCCAAATTCCTAGGGTGATTGGTGTTGTGGAGAAACTCCTCTGTGTCAACGAATACAACCTTAACATGGGAGGGGTGGACCTCAATAAGGGAAGGGCCGAACACCCCCCTGTTCGGTTTGCAACCAGAACATGCGAACAGGCAAAAAATTTGTTCGAACACCATTAAAGTCTATGGGACACGAACATGAAAAATCAAAAGTGCTAATTTTAAAGGTTAATATGCAAGTTATTGTCATAAAAGGTGTTTGGGGACCTGGGTCCTGCCCCAGGGGACATGTATCAATGCAAAAAAAGTTTTAAAAATGGCCGTTTTTTCGAGAGCAGTGATTTTAATAATGCTTAAAGTCAAACAATAAAAATGAAATATTCCTTTAAATTTCATACCTGTTGGGTGTCTATAGTATGCCTGTAAGTAGTGCATGTTTCCCGTGTTTATAACAGTCCGAGAGCAAAATGATATTTCTAGAGGAAAAAAAAGTCATTTAAAAGTGCTAGCGTTAGTGCCGGCTATGAATGAATTGTAGGTCCCAACAATACACATAAAAGTCATTGAAAGTCATTTAAAATTTTTTTTTTAAAAATGCATTGGGTCCCCCAAAATTCCATCTCCAGGCCCTTCACATCTGGTATGGATTTTAAGGGGAACTCCGCTCCAAAATTTAAAAAAAATGGTGTGGGGTTCCCCCAAAAATCCACACCAGACCCTTATCCGAGCACGCAACCTGGCAGGCCGCAGGAAAAGAGGAGGGGACGAGAGAGCGCCCCCCCTCTTGAACTGTACCAGGTCACATGCCCTCAACATGGGGAGGATGTCCCATGTTGATGGGGACAAGGGCCTCATCCCCACAACCCTTGCCCGGTGGTTGTGGGGGTCTGCGGGCGGGGGGTTTATCGGAATCTGGAAGCCCCCTTTAACAAAGGAGACACCTAGATCCCAGCCCCCCCATGTGAATTGGTAAGGGGTACATTGTACTCCTACCATTTCATAAAAGGAAAGTGTCAAAATGTAAAAAAAACACAGGAGACGGCTTGGGAAAAGTCCTTTATTAAAAATAAAAAAATTAAAAAGAGATTCCAGTGATGTAATCCAATAAATCCATGCTCCTACTCCAATGATGTAATCCAATTCTCGATCTCCAGTGACTCCAGTGAGAAACATGCACAGGATCCTGCCTCCACCTGAGGCACCCAGCCAATGACGCGGCACTAGCTTGACAGCTCTTATGTAGCTGAGGGCGGGGCCATCCATAACGTGACCCCACCCCTCTGACAAGGGGAAATGTTGGGGTTTCCCAGTGACATGTACGGGTGACCCCGACCCCCTCTGATGCAACGCAGGATTCCCGTTGCATCAGAGGGGGGCGGGGTGCTCTCTCGTCCCCCAAAAAAGGTGTTGTATCTGCAGCAAACGCAGATTTAGGCGTGACACCCACTTTTATTGTCCCTCCTGTCCTGACCAACCTTGTCTCTGCATTGGTGACTGTTTCAAATGCTACCACACACTAGTGGAGTTTTAGTGTAGGGTACAGCACCACACAGTCCTAGGCACACTAACACGGGGTCTCAAAAGATGTGATGGTCATCACATTTTGAGAGAACCTAATCTGCAACGTTCAGTTTACAGTTTTTTTTACAATTCTTATAAAAGGAAAAAAACACAAAAAAACACAAAAAAATATAAAATAAAAAAATAGTTGTGGTTGTATTTTTCTCCTCTCTCTCTATTGTTCTCTCTCTTATGTTCACTCTCTTCTGTCTACTCTACTGTTCGCTCACTATTGTTCTATATCTATCGTTCCCTCTTTTCTTACTATGTTTTATTGTATTTGCTTTGCAGGTATGGTATGCTATACTGTAATGTTTTGTTTTATTGTTAACCATCATTTGTTTAGCAGGTACGCCATTCAGCTGCAGCATGGGTTTATTTATCTTGACAGCAACAGTGTTTGCTTCCACGATACATAAAGCCGTGACTCCAGCGCTGTCAGAGGTGATTTTACCACCACAGTTAAAAAAAAAAGATCATATATGCCGTAGCATATTTTTTTTTAGGCACAGATTGGAATGTTTTATTTTTACTATGTTTTATTGTATTTGCTTTGCAGGTATGGCAAGTCTTACTGTTATACTGTAATGTTACTTTGTTTTATTGTTAACTAAGAATGAGCCGAACACCCCCCTGTTCGGTTCGCACCAGAACATGCAAACAGGCAAAAAATTTGTTCGAACACACGAACACTGTTAAAGTCTATGGGACTCGAACATGAATAATCAAAAGTGCTAATTTTAAAGGCTTATATGCATGGTATTGTCATAAAAAGTGTTTGGGGACCTGGGTCCTGCCCCAGGGGACATGGTTCAATGCAAAAAAGTTTTAAAAACTGACATTTTTTCAGGAGCAGTGATTTTAATAATGCTTAAAGTGAAACAATACAAGTGTAATATTCCTTTAAATTTCGTACCTGTGGGGAGTCTATAGTATGCCTGTAAAGGGGCGCATGTTTCCCGTGTTTAGAACAGTCTGACAAAATGACATTTCAAAGGAAAAAAAGTCATTTAAAACTATTTGCGGCTATTACTGAATTGTAGGTCCGACAATACACATAAAAGTTAATTGAAAAAAACAGCATGGGATTTCCCCACAGGGGAACCCCAAACCAAAATTTAAAAAAAAATTGGAGTAGGGGTCCCCTAAATTCCATACCAGGCCCTTCAGGTCTGGTATGGATTTTAAGGGGAACCCCATGCCAAAATTTAAAAGAAAAATGGCATGGGGTCCCCCCAAAAATCCATATCAGACCCTTATCCGAGCATGCAACCTGGCAGGCCGCAGGAAAAGAGGGGGGGACGAGAGCGCCCCCCCTCCTAAACTGTACCAGGCCACATGCCCTCAATATTTGGAGGGTGCTTTGGGGTCTCCCAAAGCACCTTGTCCCCATGTTGATGGGGACAAGGGACTCATCCCCACAACCCTTGCCTGGTGGTTGTGGGGTCTGTAGGCGGGAGGCTTATCGGAATCTGGAAGCCCCCTTTAACAAGGGGACCCCCAGATCCCGGGTTCCCCCTGTGTGAAATGGTAAGGGGGTACAAAAGTACCCCTACCATTTCACAAAAAAAGTGTCAAAAATGTTAAAAATGACAAGAGACAGTTTTTGACAATTCCTTTATTTAAATGCTTCTTTTTTCCATCTTCTTTCTTCTATCTTCCTTCAGTTTCTTCCTCCATCTTCTTCTTCCTCCGATCCTCTGCTTCTTGCTCCGGTGTTCTTGTCCGGCATCTTCCTCTGTGGCATCTTATTCCCTTCTTCGTTCTTGGGCCGCTCCGCATCCATGATGGGAGGCTCCCACTGTGTGATGCTTCTCGTCTTCTGACGGTTCTTAAATAATGGAGGGCGGGGCCACCCAGTGACCCCACCCCCTCTGATGCGCAGGGACCTGACGGGGACTTCCCGCCCCCTCTGACGTCAAGAACCGTCAGAAGACGAGAAGCGTACCACAGAGGAAGCCTCCCATCATGGATGCGGAGCGGCCCGAGAACGAAGAAGGGAAGAAGACACCGCAGAGGAAGATGCCGGATGAGAACACCAGAGCAAGAAGCAGAAGATTGGAGGAAGAAGAAGATGAAGGAAGAAACTGAAGGAAGATAGAAGAAAGAAGATATAAGAAAGAAGATGGAAAGAAGAAGCATTTAAATAAAGGAATTGTCAAAAACTGTCTCTTGTCATTTTTAACATTTTTGACACTTTTTTTGTGAAATGGTAGGGGGTACTTTTATACCCCCTACCTTTTCACACAGGGGGGCAGGATCTGGGGGTCCCCTTGTTAAAGGGGGCTTCCAGATTCCGCTAAGCCCCCGCCCGCAGACCCCCACAACCACTGGGCAAGGGTTGTGGGGATGAGGCCCTTGTCCCCATCAACATGAGGACAAGGTGCTTTGGGGGGACCCCAAAGCACCCTCCCAATGTTAAGGGCATGTGGCCTGGTATGTTCAGGAGGGGGGGAGCTCTCTCGCCCCCCCTATCCTGTGGCCTGCCAGGTTGCGTGCTCGGATAAGGGTCTGGTATGGATTTTTGGGGGGACCCCACACCATTTTTTTTAAATTTTGGTGCGGGGTTCCCCTTAAAATCCATACCAGACCTAAAGGGTCTGGTGTGGATTTTGAGGGGGACCCCCACGCCTTTTTTTTTTTAATTTTGGTGCAGGGTTCCCCTTAATATCCATACCAGACCTAAAAGGCCTGGTATGGAATTTAGTGGGACCACCACGCCAATTTTTTAAAAAATTTTGGTTCGCTGTTCCCCTGTGGGGAAATCCCATGCTGTTTTTTTCAATAAACTTTAATGTGTATTGTCGGACCAACAATTCATTAAAAGCTGCGATAGATAAAAGACAAGGTGCGCCAGACTAAGTGCAGTATCAAACATAACTTTAATATATAAATATAAAAACAAATGGCCAAATGGCTACTCACAAGGATTTAGTTAAATTAAGGCACATAAAAACATGTAGAAAGCCCAGGGACGTAATCTCGGCTGCTCACAGTGTAGGATCCCAAAGATGTTTCCAAGCGCTGGGAATAGTGTAGAAAGGCTAGCCGCAGTGTGTAATCCTCGGCTGGTGGGGGCTTTTTTGTGGGGAGAACAGAGAGACCCAGGTGTCTGCAAGGTAGAGCCGGCATCTAGGGGGGGGCGTGGCCAGGATGTAAGGCAGAGAGGACGCTTTGAGACTGAGCTCCGCTCCGACATCCATCCTGACAATTGTCACTGTGCTATTTCTTGCGGACACCTATTTTATCCAGGCACCCTGGGGTCTAAGAAGACACACGGAACTCCGCGGGGTCCACCGCTATCTCCGGGTAAGCTCCGGTCCTCTTCTACGAGTGCCGCCCGGTCCGCAGCCGCCATCTTGCCCAAGAGGCCCCCTGCTGCACAGATGTCGGTCGGCACACAGACAACTCCCGAGCCTGCTACCTCAAATTCCACTTCCCATGCTGAACTGCTGGAGGCTATTAAGGCTGGAAATTACTTAGTAATGGTCAAAATAGACCACCTAGCCACAGATGTCAGCCTAATACGGCATTTTATGGACAAATTTAGATCCCGCTTTGCAGAGGCTGAAGGCCGCATTTCACAACTGGAGGATGAAACTAGGTCTGACTCCAGGGACCTCCGTGCTCTACAGTTACAAGTAAAAGCCCTGCAAGAGGAGTCTGTAGACACCGAAAATCGCCTGAGAAGAAATAGCATTCGGATCATAGGCCTCCCGGAAAGGACCGAAGGGACTAAACCTTCTGAATTTGCGGAAACTTTTCTCATCTTATTACTGGATCTACCTGCCATGCCTCCCACTTTTGTGGTAGAAAGGGCACACAGAGTCCCTCCAACCCCCTCAATCCCTGGCAACCCACCTAGGCCATTCCTGCTCAGGCTTTTGAATTACAGAGACAGGGACAGAATCCTGGCAGCAGCTAGAGAAAAGCAGGACCTGCGTTTTAACAATGCAAAAATAATGTTGTTTCCGGACTATTCTCCAGAAGTGCAGCAGCGACGTCGATCTTTCACGGAGGTCAGAAAACGCCTCAGGGATAAAGGCCTCAAGTTCAGTCTGTTATATCCCAGCAAGTTACGTGTGGTGGATGGCGATCGTGCACACTTCTTCATGGACCCGGAGGCAGCCATGTCTTGGCTGGATGGTCGTAAGTGATACTCGCATCAAGTTTGGTATCCCTACTTCTCACAGCTACCCTCAAGTAGCCTATTTTTGTGCCTTTTGTTTTTAATTTTGTTTTCACGTTTTACTACAATCAATGCTGTTGATGAATATCCCTCTGGTTGGAGGATTACAGCTTAGCATGCCAACTTCTATACCCAGGGGGGACTGATCCGAGTTATATGTTCACATACATAGTGACTGTTATCAGCTATCAGCAATCTCACCCCCTTATCTCCTGTAAGCAAGTGAATGCACTATATTCGGAGATGGACAGCTCAATTCTCGGTCATGGAGTGCCTCATCACCCCGAGAGTCAAGGACATAATTTCTATCTTTGGCCCCCCTCCCCCCATTGGCCCGCACCCCTCGTTTCTTTTTTGACTGGTGGATAGAGGGAGGACGAACAGTCATCTCCCATCTAGTGGCCAGGTGTTTGGACTGATTGGAAGTGTGATATCCCCACATAGGGGCATATCTACAGATCTTAAGTTTGGTTTAGGGTAAAACTATTCCCAGGCCCCCCTCCTTGGTTTTGGCAGAGGGATGGGAATTAGTAGGATAAGCACTCTGTGCTTGGGTACTTTTCGTTTTAGTTTTTTGTTTGTTTCTGTTTTAGTTTGTATAAGGTTGCCGAAACGGTTAAATGCTGTTGGTACACGGTGGAATAACCCAGTGATTATGCTGCCTGTGAGTTGCCCCCGATTATGCTCCCTTTACTATCCTACCTGGATATGGTTTTCTAAGTCTACATGGCTACCTCCCTAGCTGATTCATTCACTGTCCTCTCATGGAACATCAGAGGTCTCAATTCCAAATTTAAACGTGCACTACTGACCCGATATCTAAAATCTCACTCCCCTCATCTCATTCTTCTTCAAGAGACTCACCTCACGGGCGGCAAGGTCCTGACTTAAAAAAAACCCTGGATCCAGAGGGCCATTCATGCTACGTACTCTTCCTACGCCAGGGGGGTCTCGATACTAATACATAATAAATTTCCATGTACGATTGAGGAAGTTTGCACAGACCCTCAAGGCAAATTTGCTATTGTGGTGTTTACGCACTGGTCTCAAAGATATATTGTCATCAACCTATATATACCCCCACCTTTTTCACCTGACATACTGTATGCGGTCCTGGAAAAGGCAGCACCCTTTTGTCCGGGGAAATTATTAGTAATGGGAGACTTCAATGCCATTATCTCTCCGGAATGAGATAGGCCTGTCCCACCTAAAAACTATAGTGCTGATTTATCTGCCTGGGCCCAGGCTGTGGGGCTAGAGGAGATTTGGAGATGGAAACACCCTACCACCAGAGCCTATTCATGCTTTTCGACCTCCCACAAGACTGCGTCACAAATTGACTTGGCTTTCTCTAATCCGGTGATGCTGGCAGATGTAATTGAGGCTACCTACTTACCAAGTGGGTTGTCCGACCATAGCCCATTGGCTATAGTACTTCGCTCTCCTGCATACCGTGATGCTGCTCTGTGGAGGTTGGGGGCACAGTGGGTCTCCCACTCTGAGGTAGTTGATATAATCCCGCTCAGGCTGGCAGAGTTTTGGGAACTAAATAATGGTTCTTCATCTCCGCAAGTGGTTTGGGACGCGTTTAAGGCCTATACTAGAGGGCAGTACATTTCAACCATAGCTAGTGTTAAGAGGCAGCAAAGTCAGGAAACCCATCTATTACAACAGGCAGTAGCGGATCACGCTGCTGCATATAGTGCAGACCCCACGCCTGCTCGTTTCGATTCGCTAAGTGCAGCTCAGAGAACACTAAATTTACATCTGACAGAGGTCACAAGATTAGACGTGCATAAGGGAAGGCAGCGCTTTTTTGAGCAGGGAGATAAAAATGGTCGTTTTCTGTCCATGCTGGCACAACATGAGCATCCAATTACAGTTATTTCTAGTTTGCGGTCTCCTGATGGAGATACGTTGACATCCCAGACCAAAATACTACAAACGTTTAATGCCTTCTATGAAACGCTCTATGCCTCCACTCTCCCCTCCGATTTCCAGCCTGAGTAATTGAAAAACCTCTTGGATCCATTGGCGCTTGGCTGGCTCTCGGATGTGGAGCGACAGTCGCTGGTCCAACCATTTACGACATTGGAGGTTTTAAATGTTATCCGGTCCTTTCCCACCGGTAAGGCACCGGGGCCAGATGGCCTGCCAATAGATTTTTACAGAGCACATGGTGAACTCTTGGTGCCTATATTGGCCCAGCTGTACACTGCTTGCTTGTCCAAAGGCGATCTACCTGCATCAATGCATCAAGCTTACCTTACCCTAATCCATAAAGCTCCTAAAGACCCAGCGTAATGTGCCTCATATAGACCAATTGCGTTATTAAATAACGATCTCAAAATATTAACTAAATTGTTGGCCACTCGCTTATACCCATTGCTGCCCTCGGTGATTGATCCCGACCAAACAGGATTCATGCCCCATAGGTCCACTGATGTTAATCTCAGGAGGCTGTTTACTAACATTCATGCCCAGCACCACAACACTGGGACAAGGGCCATAGCCTTATTACATATAGAAAAGGCGTTTGATACAGTAGAATGGCCATTTCTATGGGAGACACTGCGTAGGATGGGATTCCCTCTACGGTTCATTAAGTGGTTGCAAGTAATATAAAAAATGTCCCACCTCCTCGATACGCCTGGGAAGTGGATTGTCAGCTCCATTCCGACTTTTCAGGGAAACTAGACAGGGCTGCCCTCTTTCTCCCGCCTTGTTTGCTCTTGCCATTGAGCCAGTTGCTGAGGCACTGCGTACATCGCCTCACATCAAAGGGCTCCGTATTGGTTTGCTGGAGGAAAGGGTAGCCCTGTACGCGGATGATATGGTCCTCTTTCTCAGTGATGCTGGCCCGTCATTACAAGGGGCATTGACAGTCCTAAATACATTTTCCGTGGTAACTGGCCTTCGGGTCAGTTGGTCAAAATCCACTCTATTCCCAATAGATCAGCCCGCCAGAGCCACCTCCTCCTCAGATAGCCCATTACAATGGGTTGACACCTTTAAATACCTGGGGGTCCACGTCTCCACTCAAGCCTCGGATTTCATTAAACTAAATTTAGACCCAGTAGTAGAAGATATGAAAGTAAATTTTAAGGCATGGAGTAATTTGCCCTTATCCTTTTGGGGTAGAGTTAATCTCCTCAAAATGAAAATCATTCCTAAATTCACCTACCTATTTCACCATTCTCCGCAGTGGATTCCCAAATCCTTCTTTAAAAAACTCAACCAACTCTTTTCAGCTTTCTTATGGGGCCCCGCCCCACCCAGATACCGGCTGTCGACCTTGATGAGGCCAACGTCGCAAGGCGGCATGGCATTTCCAGACTGTCATAAATATTTCCTGGCCACACAGCTGGTGACTGTGGTTTGATGGCTAAACCCTAATAAAACCAACGCATCTTCTGCCCTGGAGGCCACGGTGTTGGGTTCCTGGGAAGCCCTTCAATTCTTAATCTATAGGGGTCCATGTGCCCCATACTCACTAACCCCCTCTATGCTTACTACCCTGCGGGCTTGGCGAATGGGCCTAAATATTGGAAAATATAAACACTCAGAGATTTCCCCTAATGCCCCTTTATGGTTTAACCCCAATTTACCACATATTTGCAAACTCACAGACCCTCAGGTATGGACCAAATATGTTATAAAATTAATATCACATGTAGTGTTGCAGACTTCTCTGCTTTCCTTCTCCCATCTTTCCTCTATATACAATTTGCCGGAACATTACCAGTTCCGCTATTTCCAACTATCGCATGCATTTGCTGCACAATTTCCATGCTCCTCCTGCATCCTGACCCAGTCTGAGCTGGAGAAGATGCTTAGATCTGGATGTGCGGAGAAACCCACATCACGCTTATACGCGCATCTGGTCTTTGTGTCTTTACCACCTCTGGATAAGCTCTGGTCCCATTGGCAACGTGATATCCCCGCTTTGGATAATGATGACTGGGATGATGTCTGGGAAATTTCCTTTTAGGTCGTTAGTTTCCATACGTGACAGATTAGTACAGTTCAAAATTGTTCATAGGGCTTATTTCACCCCACATAGATTACATGTGATGAACTCTGAACACTCTTCGGAGTGTTGGAGATGTGGCACCTCACCAGGGGATTTCTCTCACATTTTCTGGCAATGCCCTAAGGTACAACAATATTGGAGTGAGGTGCTCAACCTAACAAACAAAGTTGCATCAACTAACATATCACAGACAATGGAAGTCTGCCTACTGGGCCTAATAGAAACTCTTGTCCCAACAATAGCAAAACGCACAATGATTGGGTTGTTACTATTTTATGCTAGGAAAAACATTGCAATGCAGTGGAAAAAGTCGGATCCTCTTTCATGTGTTCAGTGGGAGCGTTTGGTCAATGACAGTGTACCGCTATATAAAGACACCTACGCAAATAGGGGTTGTCCATTGAAATTTGACAAAGTTTGGTGTAAATGGCTGGAAGCATTGAACACCGCTCAGTGAATATTGGTCTATGTTAGATGAATGTTAAGCAACTCACTTGGATAAATGTTTATATTTTTCCCGCCGCTGTACCTGTATAATGTAGGCACCTAAGTTGTATATGTGTTGTTTGTTTTGAAAATCTGTAATAAAAATAATTAAAATAATTTTTAAAAAAAGAGCCGGCATGTAGCCAGGTACCGGAAACCAGGAACTGGAAGCAGGAACCAGATGAGGACCAGCGTGAAGTGCACCATACACTGAAATGAGGACAGCAGAAATGTTGTCTGGACATGTCAGATGACGCATTTCAATGCATCCGCATTTTCTTCAGATCTAATAGGCTGATGGGGTAGGAATCATTTATATAGAGGGGTGGAATCCGTCGCTAAGCGACGGCGTAAGCAGGAAGTACTAGCAGTGTATAAGGGAATCGTTTGAAAACAAGTGATAATACAAGTATTAGATGAAAAGAGAAAGGAAAATATATAAATGGAATTCATACCTATAAAAAGAAGAAGGTGAAATATGAGCTAGTAGAGATGAAAAATGGAAAGGAAATAATGAAAATCAATATAATGAATTAATTAAAAAAATGTAAAAAATTATATAAAAGAAAAGCAGAGAAAAAATAGAAAATGTAAAATATAAGATATACAAATGATAAAGATAAAGATAAAAATAAAAAAAGAAAATAAGACAAAAAAAAGCAGAATTATGAGAAATATGTATATGAATATACAAATAAAAATAAAAATATAAATATAAATATATTAAAAAAAAGGAAAAAAGTGTGATAAAAAAGGGAAAAAAATGTAGGAGCTAATGAGGGGGAGGGTTAATAAGCAAGGACTAATGGTGTTTACGGAATGAGTTATCAGAAGATTGATATAGAGGCTAAACGTGGATAATGAAAGGACCTAAAAAATGGGAGGGGATGAAAAACTATGGGAAAGTGGGCAGATGAAATGATGAACTATGCACAAGGACCAATGTAAAAGGGAAGTGGAGGCTAAAGACATATGTAAGTATATGTGTCTGTATGAAGTGAATTAAAAGGTTGTATGAAGATCATAGCTGAAAGAAAGAAACCGAATGAAAAAAGAAGTAAAAAAAGAAACGGTAAGAACAGTGTGGAAAGTAAACTAAAGAAGGAAGGGAAGGAGGAAAGGACTGTAAGGCCTAGGAAGACATAATAATAAGCTATCAACAAAAGGTATATACAATATACATCTGAAAAACAATACACACATCCAAAAGAGATTATACCTAGGGACCATATTATAGGGGTTGTATCAAAAAAGGAACAGAAATCATATCAAATGACTGTATTAATCTCTATTTCTTCGTTGAGGCCATTGGTTGTCATACTGTTTAATGTGTATATCCAGAAAGTTTCTTGCCTACATAGACATTGAAATCTTTCGGCTGAAGTAAAATGATCTGGTATGGTTTTGATGACCCACACATTTAGGTCAGAAATATTTTGTTGATGGTGAGTGGTGAAATGGCGGGCAGTGCTGTATAGAGGATTGTTGGCTTGAACGGCTCTTCTATGCTCTCCAAACCTAGCACGTAAATCGTCCTACCCACATATAGGAGCCCACAAGGACAGATAATGCAGTATATGACGTAGGTCGTGGAACAATTGAAAAAGGATTTAAGGGTGTAGTGATTACCATCGGTACTAAAGGTTTTCCTGCCGTGTGTAACATGGGAACAGGTAAGGCATATCGCTTTATTGCACCGGTACATTCCAACTAATGGGATAAGGGTAAGTTGTTTGGATATAGAGGATTTTTTCGGAACTGGAATTTTGCTTGGAGCAGTTTTGGCCTTGACATTGGGGGCCCTATGGTAAGCAAATTTTGGAACAGTAGGTAGGGAGGATGATAAGTGAGGATCCTGAGTAAAAATGGACCAATGTTTTTTAATAATATGTTCCATCTTTTTATGACTCGCATGGAACTGCGTGACAAATCTGGTTACTGGTTCGGTATTCTGATTCTTGGGATTGGGTAGGTGTCAGGAAATCCCTTCCAGCAAGCGTCCTAGCAATATTAGAACTAGAAGAACACCTGTGCACAAAAGAGCCATCCGGCGCGTGTGCATGCGCAATAGCATGAATAGCGGCACGCGGGCGCACGCAGGAGTGTGCGCGCGCTCCTTGTGACAGCACTTGGCGCCAAGATGGGCTATTTAAAGGAGACTGATGCCTTGCTTCCTTGCTGTCCGGTCTACAGCATTTCCTAAAGACCCCTGCTGCCCTGTTACCTTGTTATCTGAATCTAGTATGTAAGTTGGCCTGTTCCTGACTTCCCTGTTTGCTGCCTGCCCCAATTCTGGCTTGGACTTTGACTACTGTTTTGGATTGCCCTTCTGTACCTGATCAGCCTGTGTTTTGACCCGGCTTGTCTGCACCTCCCTGCTGTATGCATCCTGCTACGGGACTACAGTGCACCTCCCTGCTGTCTGCATCCTGCTACGGGACTACAGAGCACCTCCCTGCTGTCTGCATCCTGGTACGGGACTACAGTGCACCTCCCTGCTGTCTGCATCCTGCTGCTGGACTACAGTGTACCTCCCTGCTGTCTGCATCCTGCCACGGGACTACAGTGCACCTCCCTGCTGATTACAGGATCCAGACCTCTACTCCAGCCTTCCAGTCAGGCACTTGTGCCCCTTTGTACTCTCGAGACCCTGTCAACACTACCAGGGGTTCCCAAGTCATAGGTATACGAGAGGCCGTTCCCTGCATTCTGGGCTCTACCTACCAGGTACATGACAGTAGGGTATCTGTCAAATAAAGAGAGGCAGCTTTATTGTTGGTATTGGTCAGGTAGCCCTTATCAATTAATTTCTTAGAGAGAGTTGTGCATAGGGAGCTGTAGTCCTCTAGTCTAGTGCAGTTTCTCCTAATCCGATGGAACTGGCTTTTAGGTATATTATTGACCCACCTGAGGTGATGACAACTGGAGAAATGCAGAAAGGAATTTCCAGCCGTGGGTTTGGTATAGTTCTTAGTGGCAATCTGGTTGTTGGTATGGAATAATTCCAAATCCAAGAAACAGATAGATTCAGGATCCATGACAGATGTAAAGGATAAACCAAAAGGGTTGTTATTGCAAAAAGTGATGAAGTCATGCACAGAACTTGGGGGACCATCCCAAATAATAATGATGTCATCTATGTAGCGACCATAGAAGACCAGGTGAGCTGAGAAGGGATTGTTATCCCAAATGCATCTGGTCTCCCACAGTCCCATGGTCAGATTGGCGTAGCTCGGAGCAAAATTAGCGCCCATTGCCGTCCCCTGTTTCTGTAAATAAAACTGACCATCAAAGGTGAAATAATTATGTTCTAAACAGAACTTGGTTGCAGAGATGATGAAATCTATCTGTGATGAATTCAAGAGAGGATTGGAATGAAGGTAGTGTGCGACTGCTTGGAGGCCTACTTCATGGGGTATACTGTAGATGTGTAGAGAGAACACACATCCAGAGAAACCCATAAGTAGGAGGACTCCCATCTATAGGGTTGTATAGGGTATCGGAAAGGAGGCAGTAGGTCTCTTGGAGATAGTCAGATCTATTTTGTAACACAATCCCTCCCCCTTTATCTGCAGGTTTGATAATTATTTCCGTGTTGGTACTAAGGGACTTCAGAGCTTTAAGTTCCTGGGGACTAAGATTACGAGTAGAGTAATGAGCCTTGAAGGATTCCAAAGAACAAAGATCTGAGAGCTCTTTGTACACAACTTGATAAAAGGTAGTTAAAAAGGGGCCTTTAGAGTGGGTAGGATTGAAAATAGATTTAGGTCTGAAGGAAGTGTGTTGAATGGGTGGAGTAGGCTGGGAATATTGGGACTAAGCGATCAGGTCATCATCCTCATCGATATTCCATAGCTCACATAGATCTAAGATGGCTTGATGGTCAGCTGATGTATCCAGCGAATGATGAGAATCATCTGACATGGTGGTCACTGGCACAAAGGCCTTCTTATCCTTCATGTTGTAAAGTCGTTTTAATGTGAGATCACAAATGAATAGCTGTGAGTAGTTTTAAATGACTTTTTTTCCTTTGAAATGTCATTTTGCTGTCAGACTGTTCTAAACACGGGAAACATGCGCCCCTTTACAGGCATACTATAGACACCCCCCAGGTACGAAATTTAAAGGAATATTACACTTTTATTGTTTCACTTTAAGCATTAATAAAATCACTGCTCCCAAAAAAACTGACATTTTTAATTTTTTTTTTACATTGATCAATGTCCCCTGGGGCAGAACCCAGGTCCCCAAACACTTTTTATGAAAATACCATGCATATTAGCCTTTAAAATTAGCACTTTTGATTTCTCCCATAGACTTTTAAAGGGTGTTCCGTGGCTTTCGAATTTGCCACGAACACCCCAAATTGTTTGCTGTTCGGCGAACTTGCGAACAGCCGATGTTTGAGTCGAACATGAGTTTGACTTCGAACTCGAAGCTCATCTCTATTGTTAACCATCATTTGCATAGCAGGTACGCCACGGGTTCATTTATCTTGACAGCAACAGCGTTTGCTCCCACGATACATAAAGCCGCGACTCCAGCGCTGTTGGAGTTGATTTCACCACCACAGTTAAAAAAAAAAGCATATATGCCGAAGCATGGGGGCAGCAGGGGTGGAGGAGCGATTTGATCTTAACACTAGGGGTGGATTGCCCCCACGTTTCGGAATATATATTTTTTAGGCACAGATTGCAATGTTTTATTTTTACTATGCTTTATTGTATTTACTTTGCAGGTATGGTAAGCCTTATGCCACGTACACACGAGCGGACTTCTCATCGGACTGAACTCCGAAGGACTTTTCCATGGAGTTCCAACAGAATTCCAACTAAATGGACTTGCCTACACACGATCACACCAAAGTCTGATCTTTTCGAACGTGATGACATACAACTGGACTAGAAAGAGGAAGTTCATAGCTAGTAGCTAATAGCTGCCCTTGCAGCATTTTTGGTCCATCGGACTAGCATACAGACGAATGGATTTTTTGATAGGAATCGTGTCCGTCGGAAAGATTTGAAACTTGTTCTATTTCTAAGGTCCGTCAGATTTTTAGACAGAAAAGGTCCGATGAAGCCCACACACGATCGAATTGTCCAACGGATTAGTTCCGTTGGACCTTTGATGCCAAAAAGTCCGGTCGTGTGTACGCAGCATTACTGTTATACTGTAATGTTACTTTGTTTTATTAACCATTGTTTGCTTAGCAGGTACGCCATTCAGCTGCAGCACAGGTTTATTTATCTTGTCAGCAACAGCGTTTGCTCCCACGATACATAAACCATGACTCCAGCACTGTAGGAGGTGATTTCACCACCACAGTTAAAAAAAATGGTGCATCATTAGAAGTGGGTGGATGAAGGGCAGTATTCTAATGGTGGGCATACCCACCGATCAATCTCATTTTTTCGTTCAGCCCACAGGCTACATGAAAAAAAAGAACATTACAATGTATGCCCAACAAGCACCAGCAACATACGTACTGGTATGTTGCTGGAATTGAGTGGTTATACCAGAATGATGCCTGCAGGTTTAGGTATCATCTTGGTATCATTCTTTTCAGCCAGCTGTCAGCTTTCATAAAAAAAGCAATCCTAGTGCCTAATTAGCCTATTGACTGCTTTATAAGCAGTGGGAGGGAATGTCCCCCCCCACCATCTTCCATGGTTTTCTTGGGCTCTCCTGTCCCAATATGGAACCCCAGAATGCAGCCGGTGGTTCAGCCAGCTGACCATAGAGCTGATCAGAGACCAGAATGGCTCCAAATCATCTCTATGGCCTAAGAAACCAGAAGCTATGAGCATTTTATGACTTAGGTTCGCCATATAAAAACAGCACCATTGGGAAATTGGCAAAGCATTTTATCACACCAATCTTGGTGTGGTCAGATGCTTTGAGGGCAAAGGAGAGATCTAGGGTCTAATAGACCCCAATCTTTTCAAAAAGGAGTACCTGTCACTACCTATTGCTATCATAGGGGATATTTACATTCACTGAGATAACAATAAAAAAGATAAAAAAAAATGAAAGGAACAGTTTAAAATATAATAAAAAAGCAAAATAAATAATTTAAAAAAAAGCACCCCTCTCTCCCCATGCTCACGCACAAAGGTAAATGCAAGCGTCGGTCTGGTGTCATATGTAAACAGCAATTGCACCATGCATGTGAGGTATCACTGCGAAGGTCAGATCGAGGGCAGTAATTTTAGCAGTAGACCTCCTCTGTAGATTTAAAATGGTAACCTGTAAAGGCTTTTAAAGGCTTTTAAAAATCTATGTAGTTTGTCACCGCTGCACGTTTGTGCATTTTAAAGCATGTCGTGTTTGGTATCCATGTACTGGGCGTAAGATCACCTTTTTTTTCATCAAACATTTGGGCAATATATTAAAAAAGTGTGTTTTTTCCAAAAAAATTGTGTTTGAAAAATCACTGTGCAAATACTGTATGAAAAAAATTGCAACACCCACCATTTTAATCTGTAGGGCCTTTGCTTTACAAAAAATTATAATGTTTGGGGGTTCAAAGTAATTTTCTTGCAAAAAAAAAATTTTTTCATGTAAACAAAAAGTGTCAGAAGGGGCTTTGTTTTCAAGTTGTTAGAAGAGTGGGTGATGTGTGACATAAGCTTCTAAATGTTCTGCACAAAATGCCAGGAAAGTTCAAAACCCCCCAAATGACCCCTTTTTGTTAAGTAGACACCCCAAGCTATTTTCTGATAGGCATGTTGAGACCATGGAATATTTTATATTTTGTCACAAGTTTCAGGAAAATTACACTTTTTTTTTTTTTTTTGCACAAAGTTGTCACTAAATGATATACACCCCAAAATGCATTATGCTGCTTCTCCTGAGTATGGGGATACCTCATGCGTGAGACTTTTTGAAAACCTAGCTGCGTACAAGACCCCAAAAACCAAACACTGCCTTCAGGATTTCAAAGGGTGTACATTTTTATTTTACTCCCTTACTACCTATCACAGTTTTGAAGGCCATAAAATGCCAAGATAGCACAAGCCCCCCCCCCCAAATGACCCTATTTTGGAAAGTAGACACCCCAAGCTATTTGATGACAGGCATGTTGAGTCTATGGAATATTTTATATTTTGCCACAAGTTGCGGGAAAATGATTTTTTTTTTTTTGCACAAAGTTGTCTCTTAATGATCTATTGCTCAAACATGCCATGGGCATATGTGAAATTACACCCCAAAATACATTCTGCTGCTTCTCCTGAGTATGGGGATACCACATGTGTGAGACTTTTTTGGAGCCTAGCCGTGTACAGGACGCCAAAAAACAATCACCGCCTTCAGGCTTTCTAAAGGCATAAAATTGTGATTTTACTCCTCACTACCTATCACAGATGCAGAAGCCCTGAAATGTCCAGATAGCACACCCCCCCAAAAAAATGACCCCATTTTGGAAAGTAGACACCCCAAGGTATTTGCTGAGAGGTATGTGAGTATTTTTCAGATGTCATTTATTTTTGAAAATGAAGAAAGAATAGAAAATTTTTTTTTTTCTTTTTTCAATTTTCAAAACTTTGTGACAAAAAGTGAGATCTGCAAAATACTCAACATGCCTCTCAGCAGATAGCTTGGGTGTCTACTTTCCAAAATTGGGTCATTTGGGGGGGGGGGGGGGGTTGTGCTAACTGGGCATTTCATGGCCTCCGAAACTGTGATAGGCAGTGAGGAGTGAAATAAAAAATGTACACCCTGGTTGGTTTTCGGGGTCCTGTACGTGGTTAGACTGCCAAAAAGTTCCACACATGTGGTATCCCTGTGCTCAGGAGAAGCAGCAAAATTTATTTTGGGGTGTAATTCCACATATACCCATGACAATAGATCATTTAGTGACAATTTTGTGCAAAAAAAATTTCATTTTCCCACAACTTGTGGCAAAATATAAAAAATTCCATGGACTCAACATGCCTCTCATCAAATAGCTTGGGGTGTCTACTTTCCAAAATGGGGTCATTTGGGGGGGGGGTTGTGCTATATTGGCCTTCAAAACTGTGATCGGTAGTAAGGAGTGAAGTCAAAATTTTACACCCTTAGAAATCCCGAAGACGATGATTGGTTTCCGGGGTCCTGTACGCAACTAGGCTCCCAAAAAGTCTCACACATGAGGTATCTCCATACTCAGGAGAAGCAGCAGAATGTATTTTGGGGTGTAATTCCACATATAACCATGCCATGTGTGAGCAATATATTATTTAGTGACAACTTTGTGTAATTTTTTTGTTCATTTTTCACTTTGTCATTTTGTTATGTACTGCTCTGCCATTTTAGCACCTCAAGAATTGAGATAGGCACTCATAAACTAAAAGCTGCCTAAATTCCAGAAAATGTACCCTAGTTTGTAGACACTATAACTTTTGCGCAAACCAATAAATATACACTTATTGACATTTTTTTTACCAAAGACGTGGCTGAATACATTTTCGCCTAAATGTATGACTAAAATTGAGTTTATTAAAAAATTTTTATAATAAAAAGTAGAAAATATCATTTTTTTTCAAAATTTTCGGTCTTTTTCCATTTATATTGCTAAAAAATAAAAATCACAGAGACAATGAAATACCATCAAAAGAAAACTCTATTTGTGGGGAAAATGACACAAATTTTGCTTGGGTACAACATTGCATGACCACGCAATTACCAGTTAAAGCAGTGCAGTGCCAAATTGTAAAAAGTCCTCCGGTCATTGAGCTGCCAAATCCTCCGGGACTGAAGTGGTTAAAGTAGTTAACACCTTCCTGCCCAGCCTATAGTAAAATGATGGCTGGGCAGAAGCACTGTTGTTCTGGGACGACATCATAAATAGGCATATCGTTCTACATATTCCTCATACACTAGGGGCATATCTTTATTGGTATATGGTGCTGTTCTCCTGTGAACAGTTGGAGACAGATAAATATGGGAGATATGTCTTTTTGCACGGTAGACTCATCAGTGACATTAATACAGTGATCAGTGATAATACTATACATTGTCACTGAACTACTAGCACTGGCTGGGAAGGGGTTAACTATTAGGGGTGATTAAGGGGTTAAATGTGTGCCTAACTATGTGTAATGTGTGTAAAGCGTGCTGCTTTTACTAATATATCTTTCTCTTTTACTAATAGATCTGTCAGAAACGGACTCCCTCTGTACAGAGCTCTGTGTTGTTTACCAACACAGAGCTCTTGGCTGTGATGGCACACAGCCAATCAGCAGGTCCTGGACCATTGTATGATTGTGTACAAACACCGATGGTGCCGGGCGGGGGGCATGCATACACGGGCTCTAAACCCAGAAGTGGCTAGCAACATACCAGTAGGTGGCTTTGCCTACAGCGGCAGCTCGGCCTCAGTAAATTGTGGGTGGGCAGTCGCCAAGTGGTTGAGAATCTGTCAGTGCTATAGTGACAGGTTCTTAAAGGGGCAGCAGTTTAAAATTACATGCTTCACAGGATACAAAGATTGTATTTACACAGACACTGTTCATTTATACAGATCACACGTTTGTCTATTGGTGAGCACAGGAATATCACTTTATATTGATCAGATATCTGTTTTGTGTGTGATAAAGTAAGGGAATCAATTACAAAGTTTGCAGCAGCTGCCAATTTGTAAAAAGTGTTTTTATCTGCTGTTTTTCATCCATTTATAAATTTATTTATTTAAAGTTCCTCTTGCACAGTTTGTAAATGTCTTACTTTGCCTCAGACTGTTTACTTAACAGCATACATTAACACTTGAAAAATAAAAAAGGAACATCACAGGCAATCAAAAAATAGCTTTTTAAAAGCATTTTACAGTAGCAGTGATATTGTTATATTGAATAAATATCCTTGAATTAAATATTTATAAATGATCATGCCTAAAGCTCACAAATAAATTGTTCTCCCATGGTAGCATATAAGCTTTTAGGTAAACCTAGGCTATTCAGTTTGTGGAATGTATACCACAGATCAATAACTTAACACCGACATTTTGAAAGTGTTGATCAATAATAATTGAAACTGTCTAATGTACTTAGAATTTCTTGAAGGCTATGCACTACAAAGAACTGAAGCATCTCATTAATGTAAAATACCAAGAACCTTGCAATTCACAAACCTTAACATTTCATTCCCATATTTTGTTTTAGTAAGTGCTCTAGATACTGAACATTTAAATATGTGTATGTCTTTTGTTTGGGGAACAAGGAATTTTCCGCTTTACCAGAAGCAAAAGCCGCTTTCCATCAGAGGTAACGCATGTCCATGGCATACAACAAAGTTGTTATAAAAATGAAAATACTACTAGAAGTGTGCATAAGGGTAAAAAGAGAAATGCTCTCACTAAAACTATTGCAAATTGAAAAAGTTTATCAGAAATGTGTGCATGATCTTATATTTATGTTTATCAGTATGTTCAAAGGCATTACTTTTTTATTATTACCGCTAGGTTCAAACAAATGGCCATTGCCCTCACCTATAGCTTAATTGAAAATAGGGCAGGGGCGTGGCCTGAACCCAGTTTAAGATGGACACTTAACCTCAGAGCTCCCACTACATGAGGTCCAGCAATCAGCCTAACTACAGCACTTCACAACTTTCCACTGCCTAAATATGGGGAGAACATAGCGCAGTGCTTCAGCAACCAGATCGCGATCACCCGGAGATCAAAATCATCATAATCGAAATGGAAATAGACTCAGAATCCCACAATCAAATCACTATGGTAACTATGGGAACCAACCAAATGACTATGATGATCCAAGGAGAAGTCCAATCCCTACCCATAATAGGTTTGAACCATTAAGGAATTATTATGAAGAAGGTCCACTAAGACCTTTTTTAGACCAATGGAGACACAAAAGATCTCCACCCCATCAAGAGAGAATGGGAGACCAGAGAAGAAGCCCAAATCAAAGAGGGGCTATCAAGCCAGATGGAAGACTCAAAAGAAAAAGAGACCATTAGGAGAGTGTGTTTTTAATCTAAGTGGATCTGAACTAACCATAAATGAACTAAAAGTACTGGATAAGGGTCTGAAATTTGCCCCTACACACAATTTGAGCAAATTTGATACCTATGTAGATATCCAGAAATATACTAGGAGATTTAATATCCAAAAATATATGCTAAATAAATCTGTTGCCGTGACCCAAAGGTCACAAAACCTAACCAGTGATATTACCCATACTCAGTTGAGAAACAAATCGCTGTTTAACCCACAGATTCATAATAATTAATGTGTGGATATTTTCAACCATATGGTACTACAAGATCTTGAAACACTGAAATTCAAAAGGATAAGGGATCCAAGACACATCCAACAAGGAATTAAGGAGCTAGAGGAGAGAAAAAATGTAGTCATTAGACCTGCAGACAAGGGGGGGATTGTGGTTTTAGCGAAGGAATATTATAACAATGAACTTACTGGGCAACTGAATGATCATAATACTTACCTTAAATTGATGGGAAATCCCACAACAAAATATAAGAAAGAATTGGAAAGCTTAATACAACTGGGAACCAAGAAGAACATTTTAAATGATAAAGAAGCACAATATCTGTTACCTAAAACTTGCCAAGTACCTGTGATATATACCATACTGAAACTACACAAGGACCATACCCATCCACCTGGGAGACCCATTGTCAATGCCAAACAGTAAGTCAATGCGAGATTGGAGGAGTACATTGACTTGTTCTTACAACTGGTGGTACCAAATACTAGATCCTATTTATGGGATACCAAAACATCTTATACAGATCCTTGAGGGAATCAAAGTGAGACACGATCGGTTGCTATTAGCAACGGCAGATGTGTTTTCATTGTATACCATTATTGACCATAACAAAGCTATTCAATCAGTTAAATGGGCCCTTAATACTTTGAGTGAGTTACCATCTAAACAAAAAATCATGTTTACTTAAGTGTTTGGATTATGGGCTTAGTCATAACTATTATTGGTTTAACTCTGATTACTTTAAACAAATCAAGGGGATTGCCATGGGTGTGCATTATGCACCAAGTGTGGGAAGAAGAAAGTGTGTACAAAGTCCCTCTGCATGGACTCCTATTATACAAGAGGTATATTGATGACATCATAGTAGTCTAGACAGGCGATGAAGAGAGCCTGAAAAGGGTTCTTCCAACAGCTGAATGTTAACACGAAAAATATATTGCTGTCATTGGATTAAAGTAACACATCAATACATTTTCTTGATCTAACTATAGAATTTAAAGACCAAAATTTAATCACGGAAACCTTTTTCAAGCAGGTTGATTGGAATAGCTACATTCCAACAGATAGCTGCCATGACCCGTGGCTCATTAATATACCAAAAGGCCAACTGATTAGATTACGCAGAAATTGTATGAATGAACAAGATTTCAATGAACAGGCAAGATTTATTGGTAAAGTTAACAATCTTCAATAGAAGTAGTGGCGCTAAATCGCAAATACAAAAAAGTGAAAGTGGGTCTATAAACAGGGAAAGTGTTAACCTTCTCTTTGCTGATAGAAAAAATATATATAAATAATGGCAATCAGATAAACCCTCCCCTTAGCAGGTGGGGATCACAGTAATCACACAGTGACATAAAGATGAACAATTAAACATATGGATAGTGACAATAGTTCATGAAAAATCAGTGATAAAAATGTAACAAAAAAGAGCTGAACAAAAAATGCATGAAATCAAGTCCATGCTGAGTAATTAATGCCAATAAAGTGGATGAAAAAAACTTTTCAGCAATAAATTATCTTCCACCACACCATCCGTGATCCACTCTTATGGAGCCGCACTCACCGGAAAGAAATGATGGGACTTCCCTGTGGCATTCCCCGTGATGCCACAGGGAAGTTCTGTCAAGTCACCGTGCGTCAGAGGGGGGCGGGGTCACCGGGTGGCCCCACCCCCCGTTATTTAAGAACCGTCAGAAGAGGAAAAGCATCACACAGCGAGAGCCTCCCTCCATGCCAGCATGCATGTGGAGCGGCCCGAAAAGAAGATGAAGACAAGAAGATGAAGAGAAGAAGATGAAGAGAAGAAGAAGAAGAGAAGAGCGGGAGCCTCCCTCCATGCCATGGATGCGGAGCGGCCCGAGGAGAAAAAGGGAAGAAGAAGCCGTGGAGGAGATGCTGGACGAGAACACCGGAGGAAGAACCAGAAAAACCAGAAGAACAAGAAGAAGAAGATGAAGGAAGATAGAAGAAAGAAGAAAGAAGAAGCATTTAAATAAAGGAATTGTCAAAATCTGTCTCTTGTCATTTTTAACATTTTTGACAGTTTTTTAGTGAAATGGTAGGGGTACTTTTGTACCTCCTTACCATTTCACACAGGGGGGAGGGCCGGGATCTGGGGGTCCCCTTGTTAAAGGGGGCTTCCAGATTCCGATACGCCCCCCGTCCGCAGACCCCCACAACCACTGGCCAGGGTTGTGGGGATGAGGCCCTTGTCCTCATCAACATGGGGACAAGGTGTTTTGGAGGGCTACCCCAAAGCACCCTCCCAATGCTGAGGGCATGTGGCCTGGTACAGTTCAGGAGGGGGGGCGCTCTCTTGTCCCCCCTCTTTTCCTGCAGCCTGCCAGGTTGCATGCTCAGATAAGGGTCTGGTATGGATTTTTGGGGGGATCCCATGCCGTTTTTCTTTTTAATTTTGGTGTGGGTTTCACCTTAATATCCATACCAGACCTGAAGGGCCTGGTATGGAATTTAGGGGGACCCCCACATAATTTTTTTTTTTTATTTTGGTTCGGGGTTCCCCTGTGGGGAGTTCCCATGCCGTTTTTATCAATGAACTTCTATGTGTATTGTTGGACCGTGCATTGTTGGCAATGCATTAATAGCCGCGAGTAGTTTTAAATGACTTTTTTTCCTTTGAAATGTCATTTTGCTGTCAGACTGTTCTAAACACGGGAAACATGCCCCCCTTTACAGACATACTATAAACACCCCCCAGGTGCAAAATTTAAAGGGATATTACACTTTTATTATTTCACTTTAAGCATTATTAAAATCACTGCGACCATTTTTAAAACTTTTTTTTGCATTGATCCATGTCCCCTGGGGCAGGACCCAGGTCCCCAAACACTTTTTATGACAATACCATGAATATAAGCCTTTAAAATGATCACTTTTGATTATTCATGTTCGTGTCCCATAGACTTTAACGGTGTTTGCGTGTTTGAACAAATTTTTTGCCTGTTCGCATGTTCTGGTGCAAACCGAACAGGAGGGTGTTCGGCTCATCCCTAGTCACCATTATCATCCCCTCTCTCTCATTCTTATTGTGTATATTTTTATAGCTTTTATTTTTGGATTTAGTTTTTTTCTCTCCAATATCCCTTTTTGGCAAATCTTGTACAAAAAATACTTCTGTATCAATTTTGCATATTGAATGTCTAAAATTTTCCATGTTTGTCTCCCATTTAGTGTTGTATTTAATTTATTTAATTGTATTGCATTGTGTGCAACCTATCACCTTTCAGTTGCTAGGCAGTTTTCTCTGGCCATGAGACATTACCCTTCGTTTGCTAGGCAGTTTTCTCTGGCCATGATGGATGTTTTTTCATATGTGCTAATTAATTATGTTGGACACAGATGAACTGATGACTCACCTGTTACTAAGGCTTACCCATTGGTTGGAGGGGGTATAAATACCTGGCGCTTGTCACTTGGCTCCTATCCCTGAGGAAATCACCTGACCAGTGATGCAACAAGTCAGCTGAAGCCTTGTGATGTCATTTCCGGTGGTGTTTTATGGAAGTGCAGTGAGGAGGTGAGTGTGTCACGACTCCCATTGTTTCTTACTGCAATTTTTATTCTTACGTGATGTAAACAGCTTCTTTTACTTAATAAATTTTGTTTTTATTTGGCAATATTGCACTATGGCTGTTCTTTGTTTCCTTTGAGTGCCATTTCTTGGAGCAAGATGTTTCCTCTCCATATGGAGTTTCCCAAGATGTTTTGATCTGGACGTAGTTCTTTGTCTTCGCTTGGGACCTGGATGTCTTTACAGATCCATCAGCAGGATTCCTTATCTGACATCTAATGAGCCTTGTTTGACCTTTGGGTCATTTCTGGAGATGAGCTGCCAATTCATAAATTTAACAGTTGATGTTTGAATTGATGTGTTGTCTGTTTTTTCTCTATCAAGTCACTCCTATGAGATTTTTATCTCTATATGAACTGACTCCTACCATTGGGCTTTAGTTGGACTTTTATTTACATTTATTTATTTGTATGTTTTGGATACTTATCATGTTCATTCTTCTCAAGTATATTAATTCATGGCACGTTATTGAATAAGTGCACCACTCTTATTTCTTCCTTTTACATTTAATTATGAAATACAGAAACTGCGCTAAAAAAGGAAGTAAATGTCCAAAATGACTTTATCTATGGGCATCTAGAGGCACAAAGGGTCTTCAAAACACCATGGTGAGTACTTAAAAAGTGCCTGACCACTGTGGCTGTAAAATGTGCTTTCCAGACAGCAAGCAGTATAAGCGGATGGCTTGCAACCCAGCCAGGGCCTTTATGCTGAAACCACTCCCATTCGACCTACTCAGAACAGAGGCACAGACAAACACACATGGATTTCTTCAGAATAAGAATCTGCAACAAAGTCTGTTATAATCCTTGCAATGTACACAGATCACCCAAAGGGGAATGTTTTTTTCTCAACAAAAGTGGAGTTAGGCTTTAACAGTATACAATCTATCTGGTTTATATGTTCTGTTCAATATATCTGAAAGACCTGGAATCTGAGGAAGACAACTACTGCATTCACGTAGTAGACACCAAAAACTCCCACTAAATTCCTCCACACTCGAATCATTATGCCTCTCTCACCTCTTCTTTTACAACCTATCTAGCTCACCATCCTACCGGGTGATTGAACATTCAAAGTGCCCGGTCTTTTCTTTGAGAAACCCACTCACCCTGGCCTCCCTCAGATTTCTCAGTCTTACGGTGACCTGTTATGAGTTCTCTTTTCTTTTTTGAATTTATCTGGTTTAGAGATCTTTATTAATAATGCTATTAAGGTTTAAGGCCACAGTTGGCCTCTTGAATACACCTTCAATATACTCAAAAACATAACCCCATAATACAACCTAGCCTAACCTCAGTTAATGACTTCCAAATTGAACTAAATACCTCCTGTCAGTCCCCCAAACAAAAAGCTTATACCTAATCTTATTTGGCCAATGAAACCTCCCCATAAACAATGTGCTTCTATTTATATTCCATGGGGAGAGATTAGAAGGGAGAGATATCCCTTTCTCTGGTCTTCTCCTTCCTGCTGCACCAAGCTCACCCTTCATCGCGGTAGGGTAATGCGTTTACACCCACCTCCGTATTTTTTTCTCACTTCCTACTACCCTTGGCCCTCACCTCACACCAGACATGTGCAGGATGAAAAAATTCGTTTAGTTTAGTTTCGTTTCGATTCGTTATTTAACTAAATTCGTTTAGTTAAATTCGTTGCATTCATTACATTCGTTTTCGGAATTTGTTTCATTTCGTATTCGAATTCGAAAAAATTCGACCGCATTCGAAAAAATTCGACCGTATTCGAAAAAAAAACTATCAAATTCGAAAAAATTCTAACACATTCGAAAAAAGCTGTCAAATTCGAAAAAATTCTACCACATTCGAAAAAACTATCAAATTCGAAAAAATTCTAACAAATTCGAAAAAAACTATCAAATTCGAAAAAATTCTACCACATTCGAAAAAAACTGTCAAATTCGAAAAAATTCTACCACATTCGAAAAAAAACTGTCAAATTCGAAAAATTTCTACCACATTCGAAAAAAACTATAAAATTCGAAAAAATTCTAACACATTCGAAAAAACTATCAAATTCGAAAAAATTCTACCACATTCGAAAAAAACTGTCAAATTCGAAAAAATTCTACCACATTCAAAAAAAACTATCAAATTCAAAAAAAATTTTACTACATTCGAAAAAAATATCAAATTCGAAAAAATTCTAACACATTCGAAAAAAATATCAAATTCGAAAAAATTCTACCACATTCGAAAAAAAACTGTCAAATTCGAAAAATTTCTACCACATTCGAAAAAAACTATAAAATTCGAAAAAATTCTAACACATTCGAAAAAACTATCAAATTCGAAAAAATTCTACCACATTCGAAAAAAACTGTCAAATTCGAAAAAATTCTACCACATTCAAAAAAAACTATCAAATTCAAAAAAAATTTTACTACATTCGAAAAAAATATCAAATTCGAAAAAATTCTAACACATTCGAAAAAAATATCAAATTCGAAAAAATTCTACCACATTCGAAAAAAAACTGTCAAATTCGAAAAATTTCTACCACATTCGAAAAAAACTATAAAATTCGAAAAAATTCTAACACATTTGAAAAAACTATCAAATTCGAAAAAATTCTACCACATTCGAAAAAAACTGTCAAATTCGAAAAAATTCTACCACATTCAAAAAAAACTATCAAATTCAAAAAAAATTTTACTACATTCGAAAAAAATATCAAATTCGAAAAAATTCTACCACATTAAAAAAAAACTGTCAAATTTGAACAATTTCTACTACATTTGAAAAAAACTATAAAATTTGAAAAAATTCTACCGCATTTGAAAAAAACAATAACTGAATTTGAAAAAGTAAACTATATATATATATAATATACACATACACACACACATATATATATATATATAACCATCTTCCGAAATTTGAATTTCTTATAAAATGAATTCGAATTTGAATAGGAAAGATAGAAAACAGAATAGACGAAAATATAATATATATATTATATTTTCTTCTATTCTGTTTTCTATCTTTTCTATTCAAATTTGAATTCATTCTATACGAAATTCAAACTTCAGAAACCATGTACCGAAATTCGAATTTCGTATAGAATGAATTCGAATTGAAAAGACTATTACAGAATATATAATATATATATTCTATTGCTTTATTATTTTATATTCTATCTTATTGTTTTTTTTTAGAAAAACGTTTTCTATTTTTTTCGAATTCGAGTATGTTTTCGAATTCGATTCGAATATGTTTTCGAATATGTTTTCGAATTCGATTCGAATATGTTTTCGAATTCGTTCGTTTTTTTTTCGGATTCGTTTAAATTCTTTACTTTTGTAATTCGGAAATTCGGATGCATCCGAATTTCCGAATAATGAAAAATTCGTCCGAATTTCGATTCGGAACGAAACAAAATGCACATGCCTACCTCACACCACCCTTTCCAGTCAATCCCCCCTGCCATTTTCTTAAAGGAAACTTTCTAACTTCCCTTTTATCCCCCTACCCCCCTTCTCTTTTTATTTGTTCTCGTTTTTCTTCCTCTTTCCTTTTTTTCTCTTAAATAGGTGCCCCTCTTACTCCCCTCCTCTTTACATTTCCCAAACCACCTTAGTCCAGTCCTCAACAACCTTGGGAAAAAACACACCTACCATTTCTAAACGAGTCCTCTCATCCCCACAAACATGACAACTTTTCCCAAAATCACAACTAAAACTCATTCTCTCAAGCTGATTTCCTTAAATGCCAAAGGCCTCAACATCCCAGAAAAATGCTCAAAACTCCTACACAGCTTGCGCAGCCTGAAGATAGCACAGTATTCCTGCAAGAGACTCATTTTCTCGCTAACTCCATCCCCAAATTAGAAAACCACCTCTTCCCCAATGTATATCACGCCACTTCCAAGTCAACGAAGTCCGTTTCAATACTAATATCCCAAAACACACCTCTCCAGACATCAGACACCCTAACAGATGAACAAGGAATATACATCTTTCCTAAAAGGTACCCTCAGAGGGATACCCATTACTCTGGCTAACATCTATAACTCCTGACCTCCTTCCAAAAAGGCATACTCATTGTCAGAGGAGACTTTAATGTCCCACTCGACCCCCTCCTAGATAACTCCTCAGGTACTACTTACTTGCCATACCGGGCACTGCGTAAAATCAAATTAAGCCTCCAAGAGCTTCTTTTACATGATACCTGGTGCACTCTACACCACCAAGATAAAGACTTCACCTTCTATTCAGCCCCTCATGCCAGATACTCCAGAACAGATTACATTTTTCTCACACAGCAAGATCTTCCCTATCTGTCTAAAGCAACCACTGAATCAATGGTCCTATCTGACCACCACCCTATTACAATTACACTGACTTTTCCATACAAAACTCCCCAATTGATATTATGGCTTCTTGGCCCATTGTTCCTAAGCGACAGAATAGTGACCCAAGGAAATCAAAAAATGCCTCACAAATTACTTCAAAGAAAACAACACTTCCGACACATCACATTTAACACAATGGGAAGCACACAAATGTGTAGTGAGAGTTAAACTTATTTCCTTAGCAACCACAATCAAATGGAAAAAGCGAGCACATCTCAGAGATATATATTCAAAGCTTAAATTACTAGAAGCGACACACAAACATACCCTAGCACAACAAGATTACATGGAACTGATCAAAGTCCAAACTCTCCTCCAGGAAGAACTAGGCTGCAAACTAAGAAAAAAATATACTTTATTTCAAAAACATTTCTATGAACATGGCAATAAGAGTGAACAATTACTAGCTCAAGCACTGTGTGCAAAAAAAGCCAAAACAACAGTTTAACAAATACACACCTCTGCAGACTCCTTAGCCACAAAAAATACAGACATTGCACAGGAATTCAAAAAATTATATTCATCCCTATATCATGTCACTTTCAATTACTATCTAACCTGAAAATAATTTTTTCTAAATCTTTCACACTCAATATCTTCTTCCCTCAGCCAGTAGTTTACCAATGCAAGGGCAACTTCCTTTTCTATTGGAAATCAGATTCCATAAAGTACTTGGGGATATGACTCCCCTCTAAACTACAAGACTTATATTCCAAAAATGACATACTCATCTTGAATAGCCTAAAACTTGATCTCAAACAATGGAACAAACCTATATTTTCCTGGTTCGGAAGAGCGGCAATACTGAAAATGAATGCCCTGCCACGCCTACTATACATTCTGCAGACCATACCCATACACATTCCCCAGCCTTCTTTAAGACTTACCAAACCTCCTGCACCAAGTTCTTATGGGGAGACCGCAAACCCAGGATAAGTTACAAACAACTTTCCCTGCCTAAACATTTAGGAGGGGTAGGCCTTCCAGATTTACAAAATTACTACCAAGCTTGCCACTTTGCTAGGGTAATCGATTGGAACATACACAACTCTTTTAAAGCCTGGGTTTCCCGAGAAGCTCATTCACGTCCCTATCCCTGGATAAAGTACCCTGGGTTCTCAAGAAACCTGACTTGCATCTACACCCACTAATTGGTCCCACTCTACATTGCTTTAGAAAGGTCTGTAAGAACACCTCCTTACCCATCCAGTCCGTTTAAACCCTGATTTCCCCCAGGCATGCATAGCCTCTTCTTACATGAATACTGGTCTCATGACAGGGTGCTAGCCCATCATTTCTTTGACCACAACAAAACCCTATCCAAAACTCATCCATCTGCCCAAATGGAAAGAAAAAACTATTCCTCCCTGGATACCTCCTAATCACACACTACCTGATCAATAGACAGATTGTCTTCATGTTCAGAACACTCAGTCCCTTTGAAACAATATGCACACAAAAAACCCTGAAACATCATCTCATATCTAGTATGCACAGTATGCTCTTTACTGACATCCCCTCTAATAATAGCCGAGTCTGCCCAATATGGGAAGAAGAACTCTCACTGTCATTCACACAAGAGGATTGGGAACATATCTATCAAAACATATACAAGGGCTCAATTAACATTTCTACACAGGAAAGCGGCAATAAAATACTAGCTCATTGGCACCGAACTCCTGCTACAAAAATACTGTCCAGCAAACACAGACAGGTTCTGGAGATGCCAGTCAGAACGAGCCACATTACTTCACATCTGGTGGTCTTGCCCACACATTCAAACCTTCTGGACATAAGTTCATCGCATTACCTCACTGATAACCACCCATAATATAGAACCTTCGCTAGCCCTATTTCTCCTACAACATTCTTCTCTCCCACACAAATCATACCACAAATACCTAACCACGCATATGATCAATGCGGCAAAACAATGCATCCCAAGACACTGGGGTTCCCCTGAACCCCCCACAATTATGGAGTGGCTTAACAATATTAAGAAAATCTTGATTAACGAAATGGAATAACTAATTAAAAGATTAAGAAATGGAAGATCAAATTCACATAGTGTCAAATATGTGAGGGTAGGGGACGCTGCGATCATCAATTAGTATGTGATGTAGCCCCCCCTACCCTCACATATTCTACACAATAATAGGAGTATCTACTTCTCTTAGGGGAGCAGAAGTTTTTTTGATCATTTTCTATTTTATTTAAGGTTGGCGCAGAGTTTTCCATTTACATTCACAATCAACCAACTAGGTTCAGACCCTCAAACGCACATCCCTTAAAGACCCTTAAAGACTGTCCCCATTCACCACATCAAAATACTCCAAGAGGAATGTTTAACACAGATGGCTAAACATGGGAGGGGAGTAAGAGATGGTGCCTCCCCCACACCCTTAGCTCTTTAGCCTCACCCTCTTTCATAGATATACTGTATATATATATTTTTTCTCACCCCCTCTTTCCCTAGCAACACCTTTTTTCCCCTACCTTCCTCTCCATCTACCCCCTTCCCCCCATACCTACATCTGTTGATGTACAATCCCAAATAAACAACACAGTGTGCATTCATCACATACCCAAGCACAACATCTACCAACCCATCTGCAATTACTCACAAGGCATACAAAATACTGGGACATATCCGATCTCCCTTTTCAATCCAATGATCCCATAAATCCACTAAGAATCATATGCTGTCACAGCAATCCTGACAATGATTAACACGTTTTTACCTCTTAACCACCTATCAATGTCCTAATCCTAGGCCACTTACTAGAATTTATTAAATCTACTTGAACTGTCAAGCTAACCTTTCAGCTTCTGATGCTCAATCCACCGGATTCGCTGACTCTGCTGCATCCAAGAAACAGTCCTTTATCCAGTTGAGATGAAATGGATCATAAGATAATGGGATCATTGGTACACTCTTATAATAATAATAATACAGGTTACAGAATTTGGTTTGTATGGTTTTATGTATTGCATTAACCTGTTGACGCTAACTGTTCATGGAAACTGTATGCTTTACCTTTAATCAAAAAAAGTATAATAAAAAAAAAGAAAAAAGAAAATAGGGGTTTAGTTTGCACACATTGCAAATACATGCAATGTGTGCATGTGCACTAATGTGTTTTTTGATAAGCTACAGAGGCACCCCAGTTTTTACTGTAGTCCTAAATTTTATGAGCCTCCATAGTAGAAACACATGCATTATAATGGATAGATAGAGGACAGATGAGCCTGGAGGAAGCCCACCCCTCCTTAAAGACACTGGGGCACACTGGACACCCAGCACATACCACTATGGCAGCAAAGATGCCCAGTGCATCCCCTCACCAATATATGAAAAGTACAAACAAATGGCCACTGCCCTCACCTATAACTCGGTATGCATGTAATATCCTGGGTTCACAGGAAGAAAGTTAGGTGATGCTGTACATCATTCGCCTCACAAGAGGACTGGATCTGAATGGCAGTGTGGTGAGTCTGTGAAGCACAGTTTGGGCGAGGGGGTAAGTATTGCAGTGAAAGCTTTTTATTTAAAAACCCACTGAGCAAATAATTCATCATTTTAGAAGAAGTAGCATTGGGCATATTTTATGCTTTTTGGAATATTTACATATTCTTAGCAAGCATCAAATTGAGTTTTAAACACACTATCACTGGATTTACTGTAGAAACTGTGGAGTAATTTATTCTCAAAAGTTGTTTTGCCAGCTCATCTCATTCTGTTCCTTTCTTCCAGCAGTGGCTCGGCAGCCTTTCAGCCTTTTAACCTCTAATGCAAACATAGAAGAGGTGCACAGGAATGAAGGGGGCAAAGTGCTGAGACCCTACTTGAATGACTTCACTGCTTTACTTTTGAACTTTGAGAATAAACTTTTTACCATTGTTTGCAGTTAAAGAGGTTAGTAAGAATTTGCTTGAAAGCTGAAACATAGTCATAAATAAAACAAAAAATTAGTAGTCCATTAAGGCCTGATTCACACCTATGAAGGTTGCAGTTTGCATATTCCAGGTGCATTTTGCATTTTTCAATACACATTTTTGATCCATTAAAGTCAATGGAACCAAAAATGAGAAAAAACAATCCTTGGCCCTTTCCATAAAATGCACAGATGTGAACTACATCCATAGGAAACCATGTTAAATGGACTGTAGTGTGTTTCTGCAAAACTGAAAACATACTAAAAAATGCACAGGTGTGAACCAGGCCTAAAAGAGGAATTGAAACAGTTGTTGCTGCAATACTCCACTTTAATCTGAAGCTGTTTCTTGCAGTATTCTTTTCTGCCACTAGATGCCCTTAGGCTCCATTCACACTAGCGCGTTTTTTGATGCATTTTGCATTTTGCAGAAATGCATGGGAATTTTTTAAGATGGGTTCCTATGGAACATGTTCACATCAATGCCTTTTTGTACCTCTGCATTTTTGGAAAGGGTCAGGGACTTTTTTTCATGCAAAATGCAGCATTTTGCATGTAATACAATTCAATGGACCAGCATCAAAAATGCAAGTGCACCGTTTTTGCAGCGTTTTTACAGCGTTTTTGCAGCGTTTTTACAGCGTTTTTGGCGTTTTTTTTTTTTTTATATTTTACTTTTTTTTTTAAACTGTAGAAAAAAAAAAACGCAAAACGCAAAACGAGGCAAAAACGCCACAAAAACGCTGTAAAAACGCTACAAAAACACTGCTCAAAAACGTGGCAAGCATGACAAAAAAAACTCCAAAACGCTCAAAAGCAACATGCATAGGTGTGAATCGAGCCTTAGGCTGGATTCTCATCTATGCATTTTTAGACCTTTTTGCATTTTTCAGATTTGCACTACAGAACATGTTCCATAAGAAACCATGTTAAATGGACTGTAGTGCAAATCTGCAAAATGCAAAAAGCACTAAAAATGCATAGGTGTCAATCCAGCCTTAGGCTGGATTCACACTAATGTAAACCATAGAAAAAGAAATCTCCCTAGGTGTGGGACTTTAGCAGGCCACCAGACTTGTGAAATAATAAAAAAATACAAATTTTATTAATGTATTTTAAAAAAGATGTGCAAGCGTCTATAACAAACAAGATAAAAATTAATTCCATAATAGATACAACAATGAAAACAGATAGTATATATAAGATGACAAAAAGTAGATGTACTCTCACAAGGGTAGTGTACCCTGATAACCAGGGTACACTACCCTTGTGAGAGTACATCTACTTTTTGTCATTTTTTTATTATTTCAGGAGTCTGCTGACCTGTTAAAGTCCCACACCTAGGGGGATTTATTTTTCTATGGTTTACGCTAATAGGGATGAGACCACCACACTCGATAGTTGCCACGATGGAAGCCCCTTGTTTTGTTGATTCACACTAATGTGTTTTTTGATGCATTTTGCATTTTGCAGAAATGCATGGGATTTTTTTAACATGGGTTTCTATGGAACACTTTCACATCGATGCATTTTTGTGCCTCTGCATTTTTGGAAAGGGTTGGGATTTTTTTCCCACAAAATGCAGCATTTTGCAGGTAATAGACTTCAATGGGCATGCAAGAAAAACGCAAGTCCTGCGTTTTTTATGTGTTTTGCATTTTTGGAAGTAGCATGTGATCAAACACCTGCCCTTTAATAAAAAAACTTCCCAGGATGCCTTGGGAACCAGCAAATTCCAGTTTGGGCTGCAGAAAACATGGTGAGGACTGAGCTTCTGATCAGCCTGGTGAGGCCATGAACCTATCTCTACACTCCTGCTGATCCCCCAGAAAATGGAACCAGGGGTGGCTTGAAATTGCCAAGGAGCTGTATCCACAATGGGATAGTTTCTCCAAAAAGCAAGCAGACATCAAATGTAAGTTAACTGTACAGTTGGTAGAAAAAGTTTACACACACCTGCTAAAATGTCAGGTTACTGTGATGTTAAAAAATACGATAAAGATAAATCATTTGAAGAACTTTTTCCACCTTGATGTGACCTATAAACTGTAAAAATCAACAGAAAAACTAACTTAAATCGTTTATGGGGGAGTAAAAATAATAAAATAAAATAATTACATTAATGTGGTTGCATAAGTGTGCACACCCTCTTATAGCTGGAATTGTAGCTGTGTTCAAAATTAAGCAATCACATTCAAGCTTATGTTAAATAGGAGTCAGTACACACCTGCCATCATTCAAAGTGCCTCTGATTAACCCCAAAGAAACTTCAGCATTAATAAAGGTGGAAAAAGTTCAGAAATTATTTATCTTTGTCTCATTTTTTTACATCACAGAAACCTGACATTTGTGGAGACTTTTTAGATCCACTGTAACTATGCATGTGCCCATGTTCCACTGTACAATTTTTGCTCTCTTTTGTATCTATTAGAAATGTGCAGGACGAAAACATTTTTTGGAGTTTAGTTTTGTTTGATTAGTTATTTACCTAAATTAATTCAGTTAAATTCACTACATTTTTTATTTCTTTACAGAACTGGTGGAGTTTTGCTTTATAATTCAGCAAAATACCACAAAATTGGGCCAAATTCCCCAAAAATTGGGCCAAATTCCCAACAAATTGGGCCAAATTCCTCACAAATTGGGCAAAATTCCCCCCAAATTTGGGCAAATTCCCAATAAATTGGGCCAAATTCCCCAAAAATTGGGCCAAATTCCTCACAAATTGGCAGAATTTCACACAATTCGCCCGCATTTCACAAAAATTCTGTAGAATTCTCCTGAATTTGTGTGAAAAATTCTACCGAATTTTGTGGAATTCTGTTGAATTTGTGTGAAAAATTCTGCCGAATTTGGTAGTATTCTTCAGAATTTGTGTTATTTTCTGTTGAATTTGTGTTAAATTCTGCCGAATTTTGTAGAATGCTGCTGAATTTGTGAGAAAAATTCTGCCGAATTTGGTAGTATTCTGCCGAATTTGTGTTATTTTCTGTTGAATTTGTGTTAAATTTTTTAGAATGCTGCCGAATTTGTGTTAAATTCTGCCAAATTTTGTAGAATATCAGCTGAATTTGTGTTAAATTCTGCTGAATTTTGTAGAATTCTGCCAAATTTCATAGAATTCTGCCGAGTTTGTGTTAAATTCTGCCAAATTTTGAAGAACTCTGCCTAATTTGTGTTCAATTCTGCCAAATTTGTGTCAAGTTCTGCTGAATTTTGTAGAATTCTACCGAATTTGTGTTAAATTCTGACAAATTTGTGTTAAATTCTGCCGAATTTTGTGTTAAATTCTGACAAATCTTGTAGAATTCTACCGAATTTGTGTTAAATTCTGACAAATTTGTGTTAAATTCTGCCGAATTTTGTGTTAAATTCTGACAAATTTTGTAGAATTCTACCGAATTTGTGTTAAATTCTGACAAATTTGTGTTAAATTCTGACAAATGTAGCATTCTGACAAATTTGTGCTAAATTCTGCCAAATTTTGTAGAATTCTGCCAAATTTGTGTTATATTATGCTGAATGCCCTAAAACTCAGCATAATTTCTAACAAATTTGAATAGGAAAGAATAGAAAGATAAATAATAGAGAATAGAAGAAAATAGAATACAATCGTTATTACCGTTCTAATTTATTCTATTCTTTCCTCTTCTTTTTCTATTCTATTCTTTTGTATTTTTTGAGATTGTATTATCATGTTTTTTTTTTTAAATATTTATTGAGTTTTACAAAATACAGTAGTATAAAACTGAGTACAGAATGGCTATAAAGCATGAACATGCCAATTCTCTAAGCATTAAAATAGTTTTATACTGAAACATAGGTAAGGGGGGAGGGGGGGAGGGAGGTCAGCAATTCACATTTACCAACTTATCAAGGTTATTTAGCAGTACAGTGCCTGAGAGGCTGCATTATCATGTTTTAAATTAGAATTCTAATTTTTTGGACTTGAGCAAATTCTGTTGAATGTATTTGAATTTTTTGCATTTGAATCAATTAAAATTTCAGCCCAATTTCTGGTTTATTATTTTGTAATTGTTTAAATGTGTTGCTATTGGAACTCATGAATTCGGAGACATCCGAGTGTCCCATTATCCCAAAATACATACAAATTGCACATGTCTAGTCACTATCCAATAATTGTAGCCCCCAAAGTGTAGAAGATTAAAATGTTCCTTTGTTTCTAAAGTTAATAGACCTTTGCATAATGTGTGGTCAGCCTGTGGTCCTGCTGCTGTTGCAGAACTACAAGTTCCATCATGCCTCGACCTTTGTCAGTGAGGCTTTTAACTGTCAGCCTTGCAATGCTTCATGGGACTTATGTTTCCCTAACAGCTGTATTGCTCTGTTTGCGACTAATGTTCCTTTAACCACTTGCCGCTCTCGTTCTGGGTGGACATCATATGACAGCATCCCAGAATGACTGCACTTGTGTGCCCTTGGGGGCACGCAGCGTGGTGATCACGGCCTCGCCGTGTTGCTAGGACACAACGCAAACCTGATCTGTGTAAAGAGCCACGGCTGCTCTTTAACCATGTGATCGGCTGTGTCCAATCAACACGCTATACAGGCTGTGAGAGCTACTTGTGCACTCCATAATTTTATTCAAAAGCATGATGGGTTCCAAATTGGACACCCTTGGCAATCAGGCCATGACAAGAGCAGAACTGAGATCTACTCGGGGCAGCAGGAGTGGTGCTGCTTCCCGAGATACTTTCTGCTCATATTTCATGTCTCCAGAAGGTCAGCTGCCATGGTACCAACATGCAACAATCTAGATGGACCAAATGAGACAGATCTTCTTTACATTGTGAATGTGTTTTTTTGTTAAGCTTATGTTTGTTCAATATTTCTAGCTATGCTCTTATTTTGTCTGCATTGAAAAATGTATTGTGAAAATTATTGATGTGCTCTAATTTAAACTATCAACTTATATGCAAAAATCTGAGAATAACTCCAAACATCAAAAAATTAATCCGACCTTATGATTGGTAAAAGCGTGATAATTACAATACTCATCAACTACCAATTTAAAGAGTAGTGCATAATTAAGATATAAATAAATTGTGGCTGAAAAAAAAGAAAAATACAGACTGGAAGGGAGAGAAATGGAATATTCCTCTAGCAAAAACAGTATTCACCCATTAGTCCATCAATCAATTAGAAATGCATTGTAATGCCCCGTACACACGGTCGGATTTTCCGATGGAAAATGTCCGATCGGAACGTGTTGTCGGAAATTCCGACCATGTGTGGGCTCCATCGGACATTTTCCATCGGATTTTCTGACACACAAAGTTGGAGAGCAGGAGATAAAATTTTCCGACAACAAAATCCATTGTCGGAAATTCCGATCGTGTGTACACAAATCCGACGGACAAAGTGTCATGCATGCTCAGAATAAATAAAGAGATGAAAACTATTGGCCACTGCCCCGTTTATAGTCCTGACGTCACCGCGTTTAGAACGATCGGATTTTCCGACAACTTTGTGTGACCGTGTGTATGCAAGACAAGTTTGAGCCAACATCCATCGGAAAAAATCCTAGGATTTTGTTGTCGGAATGTCAGAACAAAGTCCGACCGTGTGTACGGGGCATAAGGGTTAAGCTTTGTAAAGTTGATTTCCAGCCTGTTAGTTAACCTACAATCATAAATGCCTTCAAAGTATCTTTTCCAGGTTAAGAGTAAATATTTGATAGCTTGCATTTGGTTTCACTTTCTTCTCTTCTCAATACTAGGGATGAGCCGAACACCCCCTGGTTCGGTTCGCACCAGAACCTGCGAACGGACTGAAAATTTGCACAAACGTTAAAACCCCATTGACGTCTATGGGACTCAACATTCGAAATCAAAAGTGCTCACTTTAAAGGCTAATTTGCATGGTATTGTTCTAAAAAGGGTTTGGGGACCCGGGTCCTGCCCCAGGGGACATGTATCAATGCAAAAAAAAGTTTTAAAAATGGATGTTTTTCGGGAGCAGTGATTTTAATGATGCTTAAAGTAAAAAAAAAAGTGAAATATTCCTTTAAATATCATACCTGGGGGGTGTCTACAGTATGCCTGTGGCGCAAGTTTCCCGTGCTTAAAACAGTCCCTGCACAAAATGAAATTTTTAAAGAAATACAAGTCATTTAAAACTGCTTGCGGCTTTAATGTAATGTTGGGTCCTGGCAATATGGATGAAAATCAGTGAGACAAACGGCATAGGTACCCCCCAGTCCATTACCAGGCCCTTTGGGACTTGTATGGATATTAAGGGGAACCCCACACCCAAATTAAAAAAAGGAAAGGTGTGGGGCCACCAGGCCCTATCCTATATACTCTGAACAGCAGTATACAGGCGGTGCATACAAGACAGGGACTGTAGGTTTGTTGTTAAGTAGAATCTGTTTGTAATTTTGAACTGGTACATTTTTAACGTGTTTAGCTAAAGCCAAAAAATCTATTTTAAGCTTTTTGGAAAACATAGGGAAGGTTTATCACCCCTGTGACATTTGTTTTTCTGTCTGTGCTCCTCTTCAGAAGATTTCACCTCACTTTTTGTCCCAATGATGGGATGAAATGTTTTTTGAAAATTTGGGGTTTTTTGTGAAACAAGGATTGATGATAAAGCATTAGTGGAAAGGAGAAAAGTTTTTCCCATATTAACTCTTACAGAGATAATTTCCCTTCCTAGGGGTAGATTTCATCTCACTTCCTGTTGTCTCCCTCCGTTTGCAAGTAGGAGTCGTTTGTAAGTTGGATGTTTGAAAGTAGGGGCCTGCCCTATATACTCAGCAGAAATTTTGGCCTTAGGTGTTGTTGTGGCCACAACACTGTAAGCCCTCACAGGGCCCTGCTGTGAAATATTAGATCAAGAATTGTAATTACATGCCCCTGTTGAACAGGGGCAGAAAAAATTGGGCCTTTGGTGGTGGTGGTGCTGGTGCCACAACACTGAAACTCCTCACAGATACTCTAGTTGGAGTGCAGGAACTAGCCCTGCTGCAAAGAATTGCATCTAAAATTGTAATTACACGCCCCTGTTAAACAAGGGCTGAAAAATTGGGCCTTAGGCACTGGTGGCGGCGCCCAGAACCAAAAATGTTCTTACAAGCTATCAGCATGATCATTGAGGAGGAAGAGGATAATTACTCAGCATAACAGTGGTGATCCAAGACTGATTCATTTTTATGTGGGTCAGTCGATCGACCAAGTTGGTGGACAGACGCACCCTGTGATCGGTTACAAAGCCTGCAGCAGCACTGAATGTGCGTTCCAAAAGAACGTTGGATGCAGGACAGGCCAGTAGCTCAATTGCATACTGTGCAAGCTCTGGCCAGTGATCCATCCTCAAGACCCAGTAACCCAGAGGATTTTCAGTGGGAAAGGTGTCCAAGTCAGATCTTGCCCCTAGGTATTCCTGCACCATGTAAAACAGACGCTGGCGATGGTTGCTGGAACCGATCATACCTTGGGGCTGCAGACTATAAAATTGTCTGAACGCATCGGTCAGATGGCCACCTTCTCCACCGCTCCTTCTTTGACTGACCGAAGCCTCAGCAACACGTTGTCCAGAAACAGGAGTTTGTAACCTCCCAGTCTCTGGGAACGCGTTGCACAGACCTTTCTCCAAGGCCTCCCAAAGATGTTTCATCCTCTGCTCCCTCTGTGATGGCAAGATAAGGTCCGCAACCTTACCCTTGTAACATGGATCAAGGAGGGTTGCTAGCCAGTATTGTTCCTTCCCCTTGATACCACGAATACGAGGATCCTTCCGCCGGCTTTGCAGGATCAGGGAGGCCATGCAGCGTAGGTTTGCTGAGGCATTCGGTCCGGAGTCCTCTGGGTCACTAAGGACAACATGATCCGCAGCCACCTAATCCCAGCCACGTACAAGTCCATGTGTTTCTTGGGACTGTAAATAATCCCTTAAAGACTGCTGCTGATGCTGAGTGCCAGGCTCCACCTCCATACTGACACAATTCTCCTCCTCCTCCTCTTCCTGTGTAATTGGCAGGCACGCTGTCTGGATAAAAGGGGCCTTGAGAGCTAAGGAAGTCCTCCTCTTCCTGCCTCTGTTCTGCCTCAAGTGCCCTGTCCATTATTCCACGCAGCGTGTGGTCCAACAGGTGGACAAGGGGGACAGTGTCACTGATGCATGCACTTTCACTGCTCACCATCCTCGTGGCCTCCTCAAATGGTGACAGGACAGTGCATGCATCCCTGATCATGGCCCACTGGCAGGGGGAAAAAACCAAGCTCCCCTGACCCTGTCCTGGTGCCATAGTCGCATAGGTACTCATTGATGGCCCTCTGCTGCGTGTGCAGCTGCTGCAGCATGGCCAAAGTTGAGTTCCACCTGGTGGGCATGTCACAGATTAGGTGGTTCTTGGGCAGGTTTAATTCCTTTTGGAGGTCAGCCAGCCGAGCACTGGCATTATATGACTGGCCGAAATGCACACAGACTTTACTGGAGGGCCTCAGGACATCCCGTGAGCCCGGGTACCTGCCCAGGAACTGCTGCACCACCAAGTTAAGGATGTGAGCCAAACAGGGCACATGGGTCATTTGTCCCTGTCGGAGGGCGGAGAGGAGGTTAGTGCCATTGTCGCAAACCACCATTCCTGCCTTAAGTTGGTGTGGCGTCAACCACCTCTGAACCTGCCCCTGCAGAGCTGACAGAACCTCTGCCCCAGTGTGGCTCCTGTCCCCCAAACACACCAGCTCAAGCACCGCATGGCATCTTTTGACCTGCATACTTGCGTAGCCCCTTGAATGGCTATGGAGCACCGCTGGCTCCGAGGACAAAGCACAGGAAGAGGCCATGGAGGAAGAAGAAGACGAGGGGGGTAGAGGAGAGAAGTGTGTCAGAATCACTAGTAGTGGCATTCTGGAGGCGTGGTGGAGGAACAACCTCCAACACTACTGCACCTTATCCTTCATCCTTCCCAGCTGCCAGAAGAGTCACCCAATGCGCCGTAAAACTTAGGTAACGTCCCTGTCCATGCCTGCTGGACCATGAGTCGGCAGTAATATGCAACTTACTGCTGACTGTCCTGTCCAGTGAGGCCAAGACATTGCCTTCCACATGTCGGTAGAGAGATGAAATCGCCTTCCATGAGAAAAAGTGGCATTTGGGAACCTGCCACTGAGGAACCGCACATTCCACAAACTCACAGAAGGGGCAGAGTCTACCAACTGAAAAGGTAACAGTTGAAGTGCTAGCAATTTTGCCAAGCTAGCATTCAACCTCTGGGCATGTGGATGGCTGGGAGCGAACTTCTTTCGGCGGTGCAGCAGCTGGGGCAGGGAAATTTGCCTGGTACAATCTGACGTCGGTGTACCGATAGCAGATTGCCCACAAGTACTTGGCTGTGACACACCTAATTGTACACCTTCATTCCTCTCAGTGCAGGTCTCAGAGAGGACTGAAGGTATAGTGGGGTTGGAGATCCCATCTGATGAGGAGTAAGGAGAAGTCCACTTTGTTTTTTGGTGTGGGTCTTTTATGTACGCTTGCCAACGAACTGCATGGCAGGTCAACATATGTCTGGTCAAGCATGTAGTGCCCAAGCGGGAGATGTTTTGGCCACGCGAAATAAGCTTGAGACATATGTTGCAAATAGCAGCAGTACCATCTGATGCACTCGTCTCAAAAAAGGCCCACACCAAAGAACTTTTGGAATAACGCGCAGAGACAGCAGTGCCCTGCACATGCGGAGCTCTGAGGTGTGATGCAGTCAGTGTACTGCCCTTAGGCTGGCCCCTGGAGGGCATCCTGCCTCGTTGGTGATGTGCCTCCTCCTCTCTCCTATCAGGCACCCAAGTTGAGTCAGTGACCTCATCATCCCCTCCCTCCTCATCACTGGAGCAAACCTGGCAGTATTCTGCAGCAGGGGGAACATGACTGCCAGATTGCTGTCCTTCTTGGGCACCCCCTCTGTCGGTGCTCACGTTGCTGGATTCATCTAACTCGGTATCATCATCAGAGCCTTCTAAACGCTGGCCATCATCCTGGAGCATGTACCCAACACTGTGGTCAAACAGTTCGAGGGACTCCTCATGAGGACATGGTGGGGCTAGGGAAGGAGTCCCTGATGCCATTGTGCTGAGGGAAGAGGTTGTGTTGGCAGCTGCTTTGCCAGACAAAGTACCCTGAGCATGGGTGAGAGAGGATGAGGAAGGCTTGGTCATCCAATCGACCAAGTCTTCCACATGTTGCGGCTCAACATGACCAGCTGCCGAAAAAAAGGCCAAGTGTGTCCCATGGCCACGTGCTAATGAGGATGCACCTACTGCAGCTAGCAAAATCAACTGCATGCCTGTAGTATTATTAGTATGAAAACACCACCAATCTTCTACAGGTAGCTTTAGCTGAACACTGTGCAGAGGTCGCACTACACCAACTTGTAGTTTTAGCTGAACACTGTGCAGAGTCACACTACACTAATGTGTAAATAATGTAGCTGCCTGTGGTAGTGATAGGATCAGGAAAACAACACCAACCTTCTACAGGTAGCTTTAGCTGAACACTGTGCAGAGGTCGCACTACACTAACTTGTAGGTTTAGCTGAACACTGTGCAGAGTCACACTACACTAATGTGTAAATAATGTAGCTGCCTGTGGTAGTGATAGGATCAGGAAAACAACACCAACCTTCTACAGGTAGCTTTAGCTGATCATTGTGCAGAGGTCGCACTACACTAACTTGCAGCTTTAGCTGAAAACTGTGCATAGGTCGCACTACACTGACGTGTAAATAATGTAGCTGCCTGCGGTAGTGATAGAATCAGGAAAACAACACCAACCTTCTACAGGTAGCTTTAGCTGATCACTGTGCAGAGGTCGCACTACACTAACTTGCAGCTTTAGCTGAAAATTGTGCATAGGTCGCACTACACTAACGTGTAAATAATGTAGCTGCCTGCGGTAGTGATAGAATAAGGAAAACAACATCAACCTTATACAGGTAGCTTTAGCTGAACACTTGGCAGAGGTTGCACTACACTAACTTGTAGCATTAGCTGAACACTGTGCAGAGTCACACTACACTAATGTGTAAATAATGTAGCTGCCTGTGGTAGTGATAGGATCAGGAAAACAACACCAACCTTCTACAGGTAGCTTTAGCTGATCACTGTGCAGAGGTCGCACTACACTAACTTGCAGCTTTAGCTGAACACTATGCATAGGTCGGACTGCACTAACGTGTAAATAATGTAGCTGCCTGTGGTAGTGATAGGATCAGGAAAACAACAGCAACCTTGTACAGGTAGCTTTAGCTGAACACTGCGCAGAGGTCGTACTACATAAACGTGTAAATAATGTAGCTGCCTGCGGTAGTGATAGCATCAGGAAAACAATGCCAACCTTCTACAAGTAGCTTTAGCTGAACACTGTGCAGAGGTTGCACTACACAAACTTGTAGCTTTAACTGAACACTGTGCAGAGATCACACTGCAATAACTTGCAGCTTTAGCTGAACACTGTGCAGAGGTCGCACTACACTAACTTGTAGCTTTAGCTGAACACTGTGCAGAGGTCGCACTACAATAACTTGTAGCTTTTGTTGAACACTGTGCAGAGGTCACACTACACTAATGTGTAAATAATGTGGCTGCCTGCGGTAGTGATAGGATCAGGAAAACAACACCAACCTTCTACAGGTAGATTTAACTGAACACTGTGCAGAGGTCGCACTACAGTAACTTGTAGCTTTAGCTGAACACTGTGCAGAGGTTGCAATACAGTAACTGTAGCTTTAGCTGAACACTGTGCAGAGGTCCCACTACAGTAACTTGTAGCTTTAGCTGAACATTGTGCAGAGGTCACACTACAGTAACTTGTAGCTTTAGCTGAACACTGTGCAGAGGTCACACTAAACTAACTTGTAGCTTTAGCTGAACACTGTGCAGAGTCGCACTACACTAATGTGTAAATATTGTAGCTGCCTGCGGTAGTGACAGGATCAGGAAAACACCACCAACCTTCTACAGGTAGCTTTAGCTGAACACTGTGCAGAGGTCACACTACAGTAACTTGTAGCTTTAGCTGAACACTGTGCAGAGGTCGCACTACAGTAACTTGTAGCTTTATCTGAACACTGTGCAGAGGTCGCACTACAGTAACTTGTAGCTTTAGCTGAACACTGTGCAGAGATCGCACTACACTAACTTGTAGCTTTAGCTGAACACTGTGCACAGTCGCACTACACTAATGTGTAAATATTGAAGCTGCCTGTGACAGTGATAGGATCAGGAAAACACCACCAACCTTCTACAGGTAGCTTTAGCTGAACACTGTGCAGAGATCGCACTACACTAACTTGCAGCTTTAGATGAACACTGTGCAGAGGTCGCACTACACTAACTTGTAGCTTTAGCTGAACACTGTGCAGAGGTTGCAATACACTAACTTGCAGCTTTAGCTGAACACTGTGCAGAGGTCGCACTACACTAAGGTGTAAATAATGTACCTGCCTGCGGTAGTGATAGGATCAGGAAAACAACACTAACCTTCTACAGGTAGCTTTAGCTGAACACTGTGCAGAGATCGCACTACACTAACTTGTAGCTTTAGCTGAACACTGTGCAGAGTCGCACTACACTAATGTGTAAATAATGTAGCTGCCTGTGGTAGTAATAGGATCAGGAAAACAACACCATCCTTCTACAGGTAGATTTAGCTGAACACTGTGCAGAGGTCACACTACAGTAACTTGTAGCTTTAGCTGAACACTGTGCAGAGGTCACAATACAGTAACTTGCAGCTTTAACTGAACACTGTGCAAAGGTCGCACTACAGTAACTTGTAGCTTTATCTGAAGATTGTGCAGAGGTCGCACTTCAGTAACTTGTAGCTTTAGCTGAACACTGTGCAGAGATCGCACTACACTAACTTGTAGCTTTAGCTGAACACTGTGCACAGTCGCACTACACTAATTGTAGCTGCCTGCGACAGTGATAGGATCAGGAAAACACCACCAACCTTCTACAGGTAGCTTTAGCTGAACACTGTGCAGAGGTCGCACTACAGTAACTTGTAGCTTTAGCTGAACACTGTAAAGAGATCGCACTACACTAACTTATAGCTTTAGCTGAACACTGTGCAGAGATCACACTACACTAACTTGCAGCTTTAGATGAACACTGTGCAGAGGTCGCACTACACTAACTTGTAGCTTTAGCTGAACACTGTGCAGAGGTTGCACTACACTAAATTGTAGCTTTTGTTGAACACTGTACAGAGGTCAGACTACACTAACGTGTAAATAATGTAGCTGCCTGCATTAGTGATAGGATCAGGAAAACAACACCAACCTTCTACAGGAAGCTTTAGCTGAACACTGTGCAGAGGTCACACTACAGTAACTTGTAGCTTTAGTTGAACACTGAGCAGAGTCTCACTACACTAATGTGTAAATAATGTAGCTACCTGCGGTAGTGAAAGGAACAGGAAAAAAACACCAACCTTCTACAGGTAGCTTTAGCAGAACACTGTGCAGAGGTCGCACTACAGTAACTTGTAGCTTTAGCAGAACACTGTGCAGAGGTCACACTACACTATCTTGTAGCTTTAGCTGAACACTATGCAGAGGTCGCACTGCACTAACTTGTAGCATTGGCTGAACAATGTGCAGAGGTCGCACTAAACTAACTTGTAGCTTTAGCTAAACACTGTTGCAGAGATCGCACTACACTAACTTGTAGCTTTAGCTGAACACTGTGCAGAGTCGCACTACACTAATGTGTAAATAATGTAGCTGCCTGTGGTAGTGATAGGATCAGGAAAACAACACCAACCTTCTACAGGTAGATTTAGCTGAACACTGTACAGAGGACCCACTACAGTAACTTGTAGCTTTAGTTGAACACTGTGCAGAGGTCGCACTACACTAACTTTTAGCTTTAGCTGAACACTGTGCAGAGTCGCACTACACTAATGTGTAAATAATGTAGCTGCCTGCGGTAGTGATAGGATCAGGAAAACACCACCAACTTTCTACAGGTAGCTTTAGCTGAACACTGTGCAGAGGTCAAACTACACTAACATTTAAATAATGTAGCTGCCTGCGGTAGTGATTGGATCAGGAAAACAACACCAACCTTCTACAGGTAGCTTTAGCTGAACACTGTGCAGAGGTCGCACTACAGTAACGTGTAGCTTTAGCTGAACACTGTGCAGAGGTCGCACTACAGTATCTTGTAGCTTTAGATGAACACTGTGCAGAGGTCACACTACACTAACTTGTAGCTTTAGCTGAACACTGTGCAGATGTCAAATTACACTAACTTGTAGCTTTATCTGAACACTGTGCAGGGGTCGCACTACACTAATGTGTAAATAATGTAGCTGCCTGCGGTAGTGATAGGATCAGGAAAACAACACCAACCTTCTACAGGTAGCTTTAGCTGAACACTGTGCAGAGTTTGCACTACACTAACGTGTAAATAATGTAGCTGCCTGCGGTAGTGATAGGATCAGGAAAACAACACCAATCTTCTACAGGTAGCTTTAGGTGAACACTGTGCAGAGGTCGCACTACAGTAACGTGTAGTTTCAGCTGAACACTGTGCAGAGGTCACACTACAGTAACTTGTAGCTTTAGCTGAACGCTATGCAGAGGTCGCGCTACACTAACCTGTAGCTTTAGCTGAACACTGTGCAGAGGTCACAACACACTAACTTGTAGCTTTAGCTGTGCACTGTACAGAGGTCGCACTACACTAACGTGTAAATAATGTAGCTGTCTGCGGTAGTGATAGGATCAGGAAAACAACACCAACCTTCTACAGGTAGCTTTAGCGGAACACTGTGCAGAGGTCACACTACACTAACCTGTAGCTTTAGCTGAACACTGTGCAGAGGTTGCTTTACACTAACTTGTAGCTTTAGTTGAACACTGTGCAGAGGTCACACTACACTAACTTGTAGCTTAAGCTGAACACTGTGCAGAGGTCACACTACACTAACTTGTAGCTTAAGCTGAACACTGTGCAGAGGACACACTACACTAACGTGTAAATAATGTAGCTGCCTGCGGTAGTGATAAGACCAGGAAAACAACACCAACCTTCTACAGGCAGCTTTAGCTGAACACTGTGCAGAAGTCGCACTACACTAACGTGTAAATAATGTAGCTGCCTGCGGTAGTGATAGCATCAGGAAAACAACACAAACCTTCTACAGGTAGCTTTAGCTGAACACAGTGCTGAGTTCACTCTACACTAACCTGTAGCTTTAGCTGAACACGGTGCAGAGATTGCACTACACTAACTTGTAGCTTTTGCTGAACACTGTGCAGAGGTCGCACTACACTAACTTGTAGCTTTAGCTGAACACTATGCAGAGGTCGCACTACACTAATGTGTAAATAATGTAGCTGCCTGCGGTAGTGATAGGATCAGGAAAACACCACCAACTTTCTACAGGTAGCTTTAGCTGAACACTGTGCAGAGGTCACACTACACTAACATTTAAATAATGTAGCTGCCTGCGATAGTGATAGGATCAGGAAAACAACACCAACCTTCTACAGGTAGCTTTAGCTGAACACTGTGCAGAGGCCGCACTACAGTAACTTGTAGCCTTAGCTGAACACTGTGCAGAGGTCGCACTACAGTAACTTGTAGCTTTAGCTGAACACTGTGTAGAGGTCGCACTACACTAACTTGTAGCTTTAACTGAACACTGTGCACAGTCGCACAACACTAATGTGTAAATAATGTAGCTGCCTGCAGCAGTGATAGGATCAGGTAAACATCACCAACTTTCTACAGGTAGCTTTAGCTGAACACTGTGCAGTGGTCACACTAAACTATCTTGTAGCTTTAGCTGCACACTATGCAGAGGTCGCACTACACTAACTTGTAGCTTTAGCTGAACACTGTGCAGGGGTTGCACTACACTAACTTGTAGCTTTAGCTGAACACTGTTCACAGTCGCACTACACTAATGTGTAAATAATGTAGCTGCCTGCGGTAGTGATAGGATCAGGTAAACATCACCAACTTTCTACAGGTAGCTTTAGCTGAACACTGTGCAGAGGTCACACTACACTAACGTTTAAATAATGTAGCTGCCTGCGGTAGTGATAGGATCAGGAAAACAACACCAACCTTCTACGGGTAGCTTTAGCTGAACACTGTGCAGAGGTTGCACTACAGTAACTTGTAGCTTTAGCTGAACGCTGTGCAAAGGTCGCACAAAAGTACCTTGTAGCTTTATCTGAACACTGTGAAGAGGTCGCACTACACTAACTTGTAGCTTTAGCTGAACACTGTGCAGAGTCGCACTATACTAATGTATAAATAATATAGCTGCCTGCGGTAGTGATAGGATCAGGAAAACACCACCAATCTTCTGCAGGTAGCTTTCATTGAACACTGTGCAGAGGTTGCAGTACACTAATGTGTAAATAATGTAGCTGCCTGCTGTAGTGATAGGATCAGGAAAACAACACCAACCTTCTACAGGTAGCTTTAGCTGAACACTGTGCTGAGTTCACTCTACACTAACCTGTAGCTTTAGCTGAACACTGTGCAGAGGTCACACTACACTAACATTTAAATAATGTAGCTGCCTGCGATAGTGATAGGATCAGGAAAACAACACCAACCTTCTACAGGTAGCTTTAGCTGAACACTGTGCAGAGGCCGCACTACAGTAACTTGTAGCCTTAGCTGAACACTGTGCAGAGGTCGCACTACAGTAACTTGTAGCTTTAGCTGAACACTGTGTAGAGGTCGCACTACACTAACTTGTAGCTTTAACTGAACACTGTGCACAGTCGCACAACACTAATGTGTAAATAATGTAGCTGCCTGCAGCAGTGATAGGATCAGGTAAACATCACCAACTTTCTACAGGTAGCTTTAGCTGAACACTGTGCAGTGGTCACACTAAACTATCTTGTAGCTTTAGCTGCACACTATGCAGAGGTCGCACTACACTAACTTGTAGCTTTAGCTGAACACTGTGCAGGGGTTGCACTACACTAACTTGTAGCTTTTGTTGAACACTGTGCAGAGGTCACACTACACTAATGTGTAAATAATGTGGCTGCCTGCGGTAGTGATAGGATCAGGAAAACAACACCAACCTTCTACAGGTAGATTTAACTGAACACTGTGCAGTGGTCACACTAAACTATCTTGTAGCTTTAGCTGCACACTATGCAGAGGTCGCACTACACTAACTTGTAGCTTTAGCTGAACACTGTGCAGGGGTTGCACTACAATAACTTGTAGCTTTTGTTGAACACTGTGCAGAGGTCACACTACACTAATGTGTAAATAATGTGGCTGCCTGCGGTAGTGATAGGATCAGGAAAACAACACCAACCTTCTACAGGTAGATTTAACTGAACACTGTGCAGAGGTCGCACTACAGTAACTTGTAGCTTTAGCTGAACACTGTGCAGAGGTTGCAATACAGTAACTGTAGCTTTAGCTGAACACTGTGCAGAGGTCCCACTACAGTAACTTGTAGCTTTAGCTGAACATTGTGCAGAGGTCACACTACAGTAACTTGTAGCTTTAGCTGAACACTGTGCAGAGGTCACACTAAACTAACTTGTAGCTTTAGCTGAACACTGTGCAGAGTCGCACTACACTAATGTGTAAATATTGTAGCTGCCTGCGGTAGTGACAGGATCAGGAAAACACCACCAACCTTCTACAGGTAGCTTTAGCTGAACACTGTGCAGAGGTCACACTACAGTAACTTGTAGCTTTAGCTGAACACTGTGCAGAGGTCGCACTACAGTAACTTGTAGCTTTATCTGAACACTGTGCAGAGGTCGCACTACAGTAACTTGTAGCTTTAGCTGAACACTGTGCAGAGATCGCACTACACTAACTTGTAGCTTTAGCTGAACACTGTGCACAGTCGCACTACACTAATGTGTAAATATTGAAGCTGCCTGTGACAGTGATAGGATCAGGAAAACACCACCAACCTTCTACAGGTAGCTTTAGCTGAACACTGTGCAGAGATCGCACTACACTAACTTGCAGCTTTAGATGAACACTGTGCAGAGGTCGCACTACACTAACTTGTAGCTTTAGCTGAACACTGTGCAGAGGTTGCAATACACTAACTTGCAGCTTTAGCTGAACACTGTGCAGAGGTCGCACTACACTAAGGTGTAAATAATGTACCTGCCTGCGGTAGTGATAGGATCAGGAAAACAACACTAACCTTCTACAGGTAGCTTTAGCTGAACACTGTGCAGAGATCGCACTACACTAACTTGTAGCTTTAGCTGAACACTGTGCAGAGTCGCACTACACTAATGTGTAAATAATGTAGCTGCCTGTGGTAGTAATAGGATCAGGAAAACAACACCATCCTTCTACAGGTAGATTTAGCTGAACACTGTGCAGAGGTCACACTACAGTAACTTGTAGCTTTAGCTGAACACTGTGCAGAGGTCACAATACAGTAACTTGTAGCTTTAACTGAACACTGTGCAAAGGTCGCACTACAGTAACTTGTAGCTTTATCTGAAGATTGTGCAGAGGTCGCACTTCAGTAACTTGTAGCTTTAGCTGAACACTGTGCAGAGATCGCACTACACTAACTTGTAGCTTTAGCTGAACACTGTGCACAGTCGCACTACACTAATTGTAGCTGCCTGCGACAGTGATAGGATCAGGAAAACACCACCAACCTTCTACAGGTAGCTTTAGCTGAACACTGTGCAGAGGTCGCACTACAGTAACTTGTAGCTTTAGCTGAACACTGTAAAGAGATCGCACTACACTAACTTATAGCTTTAGCTGAACACTGTGCAGAGATCACACTACACTAACTTGCAGCTTTAGATGAACACTGTGCAGAGGTCGCACTACACTAACTTGTAGCTTTAGCTGAACACTGTGCAGAGGTTGCACTACACTAAATTGTAGCTTTTGTTGAACACTGTACAGAGGTCAGACTACACTAACGTGTAAATAATGTAGCTGCCTGCATTAGTGATAGGATCAGGAAAACAACACCAACCTTCTACAGGAAGCTTTAGCTGAACACTGTGCAGAGGTCACACTACAGTAACTTGTAGCTTTAGTTGAACACTGAGCAGAGTCTCACTACACTAATGTGTAAATAATGTAGCTACCTGCGGTAGTGAAAGGAACAGGAAAAAAACACCAACCTTCTACAGGTAGCTTTAGCAGAACACTGTGCAGAGGTCGCACTACAGTAACTTGTAGCTTTAGCAGAACACTGTGCAGAGGTCACACTACACTATCTTGTAGCTTTAGCTGAACACTATGCAGAGGTCGCACTGCACTAACTTGTAGCATTGGCTGAACAATGTGCAGAGGTCGCACTAAACTAACTTGTAGCTTTAGCTAAACACTGTTGCAGAGATCGCACTACACTAACTTGTAGCTTTAGCTGAACACTGTGCAGAGTCGCACTACACTAATGTGTAAATAATGTAGCTGCCTGTGGTAGTGATAGGATCAGGAAAACAACACCAACCTTCTACAGGTAGATTTAGCTGAACACTGTACAGAGGACCCACTACAGTAACTTGTAGCTTTAGTTGAACACTGTGCAGAGGTCGCACTACACTAACTTTTAGCTTTAGCTGAACACTGTGCAGAGTCGCACTACACTAATGTGTAAATAATGTAGCTGCCTGCGGTAGTGATAGGATCAGGAAAACACCACCAACTTTCTACAGGTAGCTTTAGCTGAACACTGTGCAGAGGTCAAACTACACTAACATTTAAATAATGTAGCTGCCTGCGGTAGTGATTGGATCAGGAAAACAACACCAACCTTCTACAGGTAGCTTTAGCTGAACACTGTGCAGAGGTCGCACTACAGTAACGTGTAGCTTTAGCTGAACACTGTGCAGAGGTCGCACTACAGTATCTTGTAGCTTTAGATGAACACTGTGCAGAGGTCACACTACACTAACTTGTAGCTTTAGCTGAACACTGTGCAGATGTCAAATTACACTAACTTGTAGCTTTATCTGAACACTGTGCAGGGGTCGCACTACACTAATGTGTAAATAATGTAGCTGCCTGCGGTAGTGATAGGATCAGGAAAACAACACCAACCTTCTACAGGTAGCTTTAGCTGAACACTGTGCAGAGTTTGCACTACACTAACGTGTAAATAATGTAGCTGCCTGCGGTAGTGATAGGATCAGGAAAACAACACCAATCTTCTACAGGTAGCTTTAGGTGAACACTGTGCAGAGGTCGCACTACAGTAACGTGTAGTTTCAGCTGAACACTGTGCAGAGGTCACACTACAGTAACTTGTAGCTTTAGCTGAACGCTATGCAGAGGTCGCGCTACACTAACCTGTAGCTTTAGCTGAACACTGTGCAGAGGTCACAACACACTAACTTGTAGCTTTAGCTGTGCACTGTACAGAGGTCGCACTACACTAACGTGTAAATAATGTAGCTGTCTGCGGTAGTGATAGGATCAGGAAAACAACACCAACCTTCTACAGGTAGCTTTAGCGGAACACTGTGCAGAGGTCACACTACACTAACCTGTAGCTTTAGCTGAACACTGTGCAGAGGTTGCTTTACACTAACTTGTAGCTTTAGTTGAACACTGTGCAGAGGTCACACTACACTAACTTGTAGCTTAAGCTGAACACTGTGCAGAGGTCACACTACACTAACTTGTAGCTTAAGCTGAACACTGTGCAGAGGACACACTACACTAACGTGTAAATAATGTAGCTGCCTGCGGTAGTGATAAGACCAGGAAAACAACACCAACCTTCTACAGGCAGCTTTAGCTGAACACTGTGCAGAAGTCGCACTACACTAACGTGTAAATAATGTAGCTGCCTGCGGTAGTGATAGCATCAGGAAAACAACACAAACCTTCTACAGGTAGCTTTAGCTGAACACAGTGCTGAGTTCACTCTACACTAACCTGTAGCTTTAGCTGAACACGGTGCAGAGATTGCACTACACTAACTTGTAGCTTTTGCTGAACACTGTGCAGAGGTCGCACTACACTAACTTGTAGCTTTAGCTGAACACTATGCAGAGGTCGCACTACACTAATGTGTAAATAATGTAGCTGCCTGCGGTAGTGATAGGATCAGGAAAACACCACCAACTTTCTACAGGTAGCTTTAGCTGAACACTGTGCAGAGGTCACACTACACTAACATTTAAATAATGTAGCTGCCTGCGATAGTGATAGGATCAGGAAAACAACACCAACCTTCTACAGGTAGCTTTAGCTGAACACTGTGCAGAGGCCGCACTACAGTAACTTGTAGCCTTAGCTGAACACTGTGCAGAGGTCGCACTACAGTAACTTGTAGCTTTAGCTGAACACTGTGTAGAGGTCGCACTACACTAACTTGTAGCTTTAACTGAACACTGTGCACAGTCGCACAACACTAATGTGTAAATAATGTAGCTGCCTGCAGCAGTGATAGGATCAGGTAAACATCACCAACTTTCTACAGGTAGCTTTAGCTGAACACTGTGCAGTGGTCACACTAAACTATCTTGTAGCTTTAGCTGCACACTATGCAGAGGTCGCACTACACTAACTTGTAGCTTTAGCTGAACACTGTGCAGGGGTTGCACTACACTAACTTGTAGCTTTAGCTGAACACTGTTCACAGTCGCACTACACTAATGTGTAAATAATGTAGCTGCCTGCGGTAGTGATAGGATCAGGTAAACATCACCAACTTTCTACAGGTAGCTTTAGCTGAACACTGTGCAGAGGTCACACTACACTAACGTTTAAATAATGTAGCTGCCTGCGGTAGTGATAGGATCAGGAAAACAACACCAACCTTCTACGGGTAGCTTTAGCTGAACACTGTGCAGAGGTTGCACTACAGTAACTTGTAGCTTTAGCTGAACGCTGTGCAAAGGTCGCACAAAAGTACCTTGTAGCTTTATCTGAACACTGTGAAGAGGTCGCACTACACTAACTTGTAGCTTTAGCTGAACACTGTGCAGAGTCGCACTATACTAATGTATAAATAATATAGCTGCCTGCGGTAGTGATAGGATCAGGAAAACACCACCAATCTTCTGCAGGTAGCTTTCATTGAACACTGTGCAGAGGTTGCAGTACACTAATGTGTAAATAATGTAGCTGCCTGCTGTAGTGATAGGATCAGGAAAACAACACCAACCTTCTACAGGTAGCTTTAGCTGAACACTGTGCTGAGTTCACTCTACACTAACCTGTAGCTTTAGCTGAACACTGTGCAGAGGTCACACTACACTAACATTTAAATAATGTAGCTGCCTGCGATAGTGATAGGATCAGGAAAACAACACCAACCTTCTACAGGTAGCTTTAGCTGAACACTGTGCAGAGGCCGCACTACAGTAACTTGTAGCCTTAGCTGAACACTGTGCAGAGGTCGCACTACAGTAACTTGTAGCTTTAGCTGAACACTGTGTAGAGGTCGCACTACACTAACTTGTAGCTTTAACTGAACACTGTGCACAGTCGCACAACACTAATGTGTAAATAATGTAGCTGCCTGCAGCAGTGATAGGATCAGGTAAACATCACCAACTTTCTACAGGTAGCTTTAGCTGAACACTGTGCAGTGGTCACACTAAACTATCTTGTAGCTTTAGCTGCACACTATGCAGAGGTCGCACTACACTAACTTGTAGCTTTAGCTGAACACTGTGCAGGGGTTGCACTACACTAACTTGTAGCTTTAGCTGAACACTGTTCACAGTCGCACTACACTAATGTGTAAATAATGTAGCTGCCTGCGGTAGTGATAGGATCAGGTAAACATCACCAACTTTCTACAGGTAGCTTTAGCTGAACACTGTGCAGAGGTCACACTACACTAACGTTTAAATAATGTAGCTGCCTGCGGTAGTGATAGGATCAGGAAAACAACACCAACCTTCTACGGGTAGCTTTAGCTGAACACTGTGCAGAGGTTGCACTACAGTAACTTGTAGCTTTAGCTGAACGCTGTGCAAAGGTCGCACAAAAGTACCTTGTAGCTTTATCTGAACACTGTGAAGAGGTCGCACTACACTAACTTGTAGCTTTAGCTGAACACTGTGCAGAGTCGCACTATACTAATGTATAAATAATATAGCTGCCTGCGGTAGTGATAGGATCAGGAAAACACCACCAATCTTCTGCAGGTAGCTTTCATTGAACACTGTGCAGAGGTTGCAGTACACTAATGTGTAAATAATGTAGCTGCCTGCTGTAGTGATAGGATCAGGAAAACAACACCAACCTTCTACAGGTAGCTTTAGCTGAACACTGTGCTGAGTTCACTCTACACTAACCTGTAGCTTTAGCTGAACACTGTGCAGAGATTACACTACACTAACTTGTAGCTTTAGCTGAACACTGTGCAGAGGTCGCACTACACTAACTTGTAGCTTTAGCTGAACACTATGCAGAGGTCGCACTACACTAATGTGTAAATAATGTAGCTGCCTGCGGTAGTGATAGGATCAGGAAAACACCACCAACTTTCTACAGGTAGCTTTAGCTGAACACTGTGCAGAGGTCACACTACACTAACATTTAAATAATGTAGCTGCCTGCGATAATGATAGGATCAGGAAAACAACACCAACCTTCTACAGGTAGCTTTAGCTGAACACTGTGCAGAGGTCACACTACAGTAGCTTGTAGCCTTAGCTGAACACTGTGAAGAGGTCGCACTACAGTAGCTTGTTGCTTTCGCTGAACACTGTGCAGAGGTCGCACTACACTAACTTGTGGCTTTAGCTGAACACTGTGCAGAGGTCGCACTACACTAACTTGTAGCTTTAGCTGAACACTTTGCAGAGGTCGCATTACACTAACTTGTAGTTTTAGCTGAACACTGTGCAGAGTCGCACTACACTAATGTGTAAATAATGTAGCTGCTTGCAGTAGTGATAGGATCAGGAAAACACCACCAACCTTCTACAGGTAGCTTTAGCTGAACACTGTGCAGAGGTCGCACTACACTAACGTGTAAATAATGTAGCTGCCTGCGGTAGTGATAGGATCTGGAAAACAACACCAACCTTCTGCAGTTAGCTTTAGCTGAACACTGTGCAGAGGTCGCACTACACAAATGTGTAAATAATGTAGCTGCCTGCGGTAGTGATAGGATCAGGAAAACAACACCAACCTTCTACAGGTAGCTTTAGCTGAACACTGTGCAGAGGTCGCACTACAGTAACTTGTAGCTTTAGCTGAACACTGTGCAGAGTCTCACTACACTAATGTGTAAATAATGTAGGTGCCTGCGGTAGTGATAGGATCAGGTAAACATCACCAACCTTCTACAGATAGCTTTAGCTGAACACTGTGCAGAGGTCACACTACACTAATGTTTAAATAATGTAGCTGCCCGCGGTAGTGATAGAAAAACAACACCAACCTTCTACAGGTAGTTTTAGCTGAACACTGTGCAGAGGTCGCACTACAGTAACTTGTAGCCTTAGCTGAACACTGTGCAGAAGTCGCACTACAGTAACTTGTAGCTTTAGCTAAACACTGTGCAGAAGTCGCACTACAGTAACTTGTAGCTTTAGCTAAACACTGTGCAGAGGTCACATTACAGTAACTTGTAGCCTTAACTGAACACTGTGAAGAGGTCGCACTACAGTAACTTGTAGCTTTAGCTGAACACTATGCAGAGGTCGCACTACACTAACTTGTAGCTTTAGCTGAACACTGTGTAGAGGTCGCACTACACTAACTTGTAGCTTTAGCTGAACACTATGCACAGTCGCACTACACTAATGTGTAAATAATGTAGCTGCCTGCGGTAGTGATAGGATCAGGTAAACATCACCAAACTTCTACAGGTAGCTTTAGCTGAACACTGTGCAGAGGTCACACTACACTAACGTTTAAATAATGTAGCTGCCTGCGATAGTGATAGGATCAGGAAAACAACACCAACCTTCTACAGGTAGCTTTAGCTGAACACTGTGCAGAGGTCGCACTACAGTAACTTGTAGCCTTAGTTGAACACTGTGAAGAGGTCGCACTACAGTAACTTGTAGCTTTCGCTGAACAGTATGCAGAGGTCGCACTACACTAACTTGTAGCTTTAGCTGAACACTGTGTAGAGGTCGCACTACACTAACTTGTAGCTTTAGCTGAACACTATGCACAGTCGCACTACACTAATGTGTAAATAATGTAGCTGCCTGCGGTAGTGATAGGATCAGGTAAACATCACCAACCTTCTACAGGTAGCTTTAGCTGAACACTGTGCAGAGGTCACACTACACTAACGTTTAAATAATGTAGCTTCCTGTGATAGTGATAGGATCAGGAAAACAACACCAACCTTCTACAGGTAGCTTTAGCTAAACACTGTGCAGAGGTCGCACTACAGTAACTTGTAGCCTTAGCTGAACACTGTGAAGAAGTCGCACTACAGTAACTTGTAGCTTTCGCTGAACACTATGCAGAGGTCGCACTACACTAACTTGTAGCTTTAGCTGAACACTGTGTAGAGGTCGCACTACACTAACTTGTAGCTTTAGCTGAACACTATGCACAGTCGCACTACACTAATGTGTAAATAATGTAGCTGCCTGCGGTAGTGATAGGATCAGGTAAACATCAACAACCTTCTACAGGTAGCTTTAGCTGAACACTGTGCAGAGGTCACACTACACTAACGTTTAAATAATGTAGCTGCCTGCGATAGTGATAGGATCAGGAAAACAACACCAACCTTCTACAGGTAGCTTTAGCTGAACACTGTGCAGAGGTCGCACTACAGTAACTTGTAGCCTTAGCTGGACACTGTGCAGAGTTCGCACTACAGTAACTTGTAGCTTTAGCTGAACACTGTGCAGAGGTCGCACTACACTAACTTATAGCTTTAACTGAACACTGTGTAGAGGTCGCACTACACTAACTTGTAGCTTTAACTGAACACTGTGCACAGTCGCACTACACTAATGTGTAAATAATGTAGCTGCCTGCAGCAGTGATAGGATCAGGTAAACATCACTAACTTTCTACAGGTAGCTTTAGCTGAACACTGTGCAGTGGTCACACTAAACTGTCTTGTAGCTTTAGCTGAACACTATGCAGAGGTCGCACTGCACTAACTTGTAGCTTTAGCTGAACACTGTGCACAGTCGCACTACACTAATGTGTAAATAATGTAGCTGCCTGCGGTAGTGATAGGATCAGGAAAACAACACCAACCTTCTACAGGTAGCTTTAGCTGAACACTGTGCAGAGGTTGCACTACAGTAACTTGTACCTTTAGCTGAACACTGTGCAGAGGTCGCACAAAAGTACCTTGTAGCTTTAGCTGAACACTGTGCAGAGGTCACACTACACTAACTTGTAGCTTTAGCTGAACACTGTGCAGAGTCGCACTACACTAATGTGTAAATAATATAGCTGCCTGCGGTAGTGATAGGATCAGGAAAACACCACCAACCTTCTGCAGGTAGCTTTAATTGAACACTGTGAAGAGGTCGCAGTACACTAATGTTTAATGTTTAAATAATGTAGCTGCCTGCGGTAGTGATAGGAAAACAACCCCAACCTTCTACAGGTAGTTTTAGCTGAACACTGTGCAGAGGTCGCACTACAGTAACTTGTAGCCTTAGCTGAACACTGTGCAGAAGTCGCACTATAGTAACTTGTAGCTTTAGCTAAACACTGTGCAGAGGTCGCACTACACTAACTTATAGCTTTAACTGAACACTGTGCAGGGGTTGCACTACACTAACTTGTAGCTTTAGCTGAACACTGTGCACAGTCGCACTACACTAATGTGTAAATAATGTAGCTGCCTGCGGTAGTGATAGGATCAGGAAAACAACACCAACCTTCTACAGGTAGCTTTAGCTGAACACTGTGCAGAGGTCGCACTATAGTAACTTGCAGCCTTAGCTGAACACTGTGCAGAGGTTGCACTACAGTAACTTGTAGCTTCAGCTGAACGCTGTGCAAAGGTCGCACAAAAGTACCTTGTAGTTTTAGCTGAACACTGTGAAGAGGTCGCACTACACTAACTTGTAGCTTTAGCTGAACACTGTGCAGAGTCGCACTACACTAATGTGTAAATAATATAGCTGCCTGCGGTAGTGATAGGATCAGGAAAACACCACCAATCTTCTGCAGGTAGCTTTAGCTGAACACTGTGAAGAGGTCGCACAACACTAACGTGTAAATAATGTAGCTGCCTGCAGTAGTGATATAATCAGGAAAACAACACCAATCTTCTGCAGGTAGCTTTAGCTGAACACTGTGCAGAGTTCGCACTACAGTAACTTGTAGCTTTAGCTGAACACTGTGCAGAGGTCACACTACACTAACTTGTAGCTTTAGCTGTACACTGTGCAGAGGTCGCACTACACTAACTTGTAGCTTTAGCTGAACACTGTGCAGAGGTCGCACTACACTAACTTGTAGCTTTAGCTGAACACTGTGCAGAGGTCGCATTACACTAACTTGTAGCTTTAGCTGAACACTGTGCAGAGTCGCACTACACTAATGTGTAAATAATGTAGCTGCCTGCGGTAGTGATAGGATCAGGAAAACATCACCAACCTTCTACAGGTAGCTTTAGATGAACACTGTGCAGAGGTCGCACTACTCTAACGTGTAGCTTTAGCTGAACACTGTGCAGAGGTCGCACTACACTAACGTGTAAATAATGTAGCTGCCTGCGGTAGTGATAGGATCAGGAAAACAACACCAACCTTCTACAGGTAGCTTTAGCTGAACACTGTGCAGAGGTCGCACTACACTAATGTGTAAATAATGTAGCTGCCTGCGGTAGTGATAGGATCAGGAAAACAACACCAACCTTCTACAGGTAGCTTTAGCTGAACACTGTGCAGAGGTCGCACTACAGTAACTTGTAGCTTTAGCTGAACACTGTGCAGAGGTCGCACTACACTAACCTGTAGCTTTAGCTGAACACTGTGCAGAGGTCACACTACACTAACTTGTAGCTTTAGCTGAGCACTGTACAGAGGTCGCACTACACTAACGTGTAAATAATGTAGCTGTCTGCGGTAGTGATAGGATCAGGAAAACAACACCAACCTTCTACAGGTAGCTTTAGCTGAACACTGTGCAGCGGTTGCACTACACTCACGTTAAATAATGTAGCTGTCTGTGGTAGTGATATAATCAGGAAAACACCAACCTTCTACAGGTAGCTTTAGCTGAACACTGTGCAGAGGTCGCACTACACTAACCTGTAGCTTTAGCTGAACACTGTGCAAAGGGTTACATTACACTAACTTGTAGCTTTAGGTGAACACTGTGCAGAGGTCACACTACACTAACTTGTAGCTTTAGCTGAACACTGTGCAGAGGTCGCACTACACTAACGTGTAAATAATGTAGCTGCCTGCGGTAGTGATAGGATCAGGAAAACAACACCAACCTTCTACAGGTAGCTTTAGCTGAACACTGTGCAGAGGTCGCACTACACTAATGTGTAAATAATGTAGCTGCCTGCGGTAGTGATAGGATCAGGAAAACAACACCAACCTTCTACAGGTAGCTTTAGCTGAACACTGTGCAGAGGTCCCACTACAGTAACTTGTAGCTTTAGCTGAACACTGTGCAGAGGTCGCACTACACTAACCTGTAGCTTTAGCTGAACACTGTGCAAAGGGTTACATTACACTAACTTGTAGCTTTAGGTGAACACTGTGCAGAGGTCACACTACACTAACTTGTAGCTTTAGCTGAACACTGTGCAGAGGTCGCACTACACTAACGTGTAAATAATGTAGCTGCCTGCGGTAGTTATAAGATCAGGCAAACAACACCAACCTTCTACAGGTAGCTTTAGCTGAACACTGTGCAGAGGTCGCACTACACTAACTTGTAAATAATGTAGCTGCCTGCGGTAGTGATAGGATCAGGAAGACAACACCAACCTTCTACAGGTAGCTTTAGCTGAACACTGTGCAGAGTGCACACTACACTAACCTGTAGCTTTAGCTGAACACTGTGCAGAGATTGCACTACACTAACTTGTAGCTTTAGCTGAACACTGTGCAGAGGTCGCACTACACTAACCTGTAGCTTTAGCTGAACACTGTGCAGAGGTTGCACTACACTAACTTGTAGCTTTAGCTTAACACTATGCAGAAGTAGCACTACAGTAACTTGTAGCTTTAGCTGAACACTGTGCAGAGGTCACACTACACTAACTTGTAGCTTTAGCTGAACACTGTGCAGAGGTCACACTACACTAAAAAATAATGTGGCTACCTGCGGTAGTGATAGGATCAGATAAACACCACCAATCTTCTACAGGTAGCTTTAGCTGTATACTGTGCAGACGTCGCACAACACTAACTGCAAATACTGTAGCTGATAGGACTAATAGGATCAGAAGAACACCAGTAATTTTCTTCAAATACTGTAACAACACCTGCCTGCCTTTCAGTAGGAATATAATAACAGGAACAGATCTAGATAAACTGAATACAGAGTATATATATATATATATATATATATATATATATATATATATATATATATATATATATATGCAAACACCTAGGATGCCTATATATACACAATACACTGTAAGTGCAGCTAACTGACTGACTGTCCTGCCTAATCTACCTAACTTAAATCAAATGACACTGTCTCTCTGTCTGTCTCTCAATGCCGGAACATACTACACAGGGCTGATGGCGGCCTTATATAGTGTGGGGTGTGTACTAAACCCCTTGAGCCATAATTGGCCAAAGCCACCCTGGCTTTGGCCAATTACAGCTCTCTGTACAGGCGATGCTGTGATTGGCCAAGCATGCGGGTCATAGTGCATGCTTGGTCAATCATCAGCCAGCAATGCACTGCGATGCCGCAGTGCATTATGGACCATGACGCGCCGCTCAAATTTGGCACGAACGGCCCATATCGTTCACAATTCGGCGAACGGTCGAACAGACGATGTTCGAGTCGAACATTGGTTCGACTCGAACACGAAGCTCATCCCTACTCAATACAGACAATTCATGTGGAGAGAAAATAAAAGTATCATTGTGCAATTATTAGATAAGAAGCACAGAAGAAAAAGTAACCACAAAGCCTCGCAAGAGTTTAGTCATGAATGGATAGCAGTCAGACACTGGAAGCCTGACTCCTCCAAAGCCGCTGCTGCTGTTCTCGTAACTCATAACAGCACAGCTTGTCACTGGCTCCTCCCACGCATTACATCACAGACCACGTGAATTTCTGTCCCCTGTGAGGAGATGCCGCTGATCTGCTGTCCTTTCCTTACACTCTGTCAGTGTGAGGAGAGGAGCGCTAATTACCAGCATCTCCTCACAGGGGACAGTTAGGTATGATCACCAGTGCCCTGATTACAATTGCAGTGCCCTACATTTTAAGATATATTGGTGTGTGTGCAACAAATTCCATTTGTTGGTCAATATGCCAAAAGCACATTTAACAACTCTCCGGGCCTGAATGAGTCGATAATTAAATACACTTTTTCCGGGGCTCAAAAAGTGGCTTGAATAGGGTCTGAAAAGGTGTTCCCCTTGTGCAAACACTTCATCAGCCACAAAGACATACGGCATTGCAGGCCCACTAGTTCCAGGGAGTGGCCTATTGGCTGGTAGTCCCAGCCTATTTTCTTGCAGAAGATGCCCTAAGGTTGAGTGGGTAAATATACTAGAGTCTGAACTTCTGCCGTAGGACCCTATATCGACATATACAAAAGGGTAATTGGCATCCGTCATTGCAAAAAGCACAAATGAAAATTATGTTTTATAGTTATAAAAGCTGCTGCCACTGCCTACTGGCTTCTGGATGTGTATATGCTTTCCATCAATAGCACCCACACAATTTGGGAAATTGCACTGCTGCCAGAAGATATCTGCTATCTTTGCCCATTCACCAGTTGTAGGTTTCGGGAAGACCACCTCTTTAAGAATGCCCCAAATGATGGAGCACGTGTCCCGGATAAGGTAGCTAGCAGTTGATTTCCCAATTGAGAACTGAAAATGCAGACTAGTAATGGAGTGTCCAGTTGCCAGGTATCTGAAAATATAACAAAAATATGTTTTTCATTGTTTTGCAGTAAAAGCTTTGCAAACATGATGGCGTAGAGCCAAGGATGGCTTTAACAGCCAGTTAAAAAAGGAACAGAGCATGAGAAGTGCTTTGGCTGCAAAGTCCTTCACACCCTACTCATATGCTAAGGACCTTGAATTTTTGAGACCCATTCTGGAGGTAATTTTTAAAAAAAGGGTATTAGGAATCTGTGTTTCTGTACAATTATTACCCACCCCCCTTGCTTTGTGATTTTCAGCACATACACTTGCTGGGACAATGAACCTGTTGAAGAAGACTCATCAGCGCCAACACAGGAGCCTTCAAACACAGGATCGCCAAATCAGCAAATGGCTCAGGAGGCTGGAGAAGAGGAAAAGGAGAAGTTAGGGGGGCTGCTGCACCAGTGCCCAAATGGTGCACAACTAAGAGGGGGTGCCATCAAACAGGCAAATGAAAAACGTAATGATAAAATGTACACTTTAATAAAGGACCTGTCTGATCGGTTTACCGGGCAATTGTCTCTCTCCCAACAATTTGCTAATACCCTTGTGCCCTATTTTAACCAGGTGCCGATGACCATAAAATTGAGATTAAAATTTCAGTTATGTAATGCATCAAATCATATCTCCCCAGTCCCCAAACCAGTTCCCAGACAGACAGAAATATTCCACTGCAGCCAACGCTGACAGCCACTTATGCTCCTTTACCAAACCTGCCATTATATTGCAAGCTGCCTATGCAGCAAACTTACAAACCTGGAAATCCATACCCATATAGATCACCACTTAGCCAGCTGAATCACAAACAATCTCCTCTAACATCTACACTTGGGCCACCAGGATCCTGTTTTGGAGCACCAGATGTTGGCAATAGGGGACCACAAGTATAGCTCAGAACCAGCACTATAGAGAAAGTGCTCCTTCTTTGTCCTCACGGCAACCTGAAGCATCCAAAGACCCATTTACTTACCATGCTTTATAATTTCAAAACCTAGTTCTGTTTTCTTTTTTTTATAATTAACCACTTAAGGACAGAGCTTCGTTTTGAGATTTGGTATTTACTGGTTTAAAACAGAAAGCAAAAAGTTGGTCTGATTAAAGGTAAAACACCCACTCAAGAAGGCACCCCATCCCAAATATAGGCAATTAGAACAAGGAAAATGCGGGGATTTTAGCGGTGCCAAAAAGAGTCCCAAAGAAGTACATTTGTTTAAAAATATTTTGTAATATATTTTATTTCAGCAAAGTTAAAAAATCCAAAGAAACAAATATTCCCAATAATGACAATAATATAGTGGTCACAAGAATTTAGTAGGTTACAGTAAACCAATACATTGCACATTAGCCCAACATGTTTCGCTGATTGCTTCTGCAAATCTGGACAAAGGTAGCGTAAAGGACTAAATAAAACAGATATAAAGACAGAGAATTACAATGAGTTACCAAAAAATACATATATAATTGTTTTTAATGAGAGCGTAGTGTAGAAACAGACATCACGGACAAAAACGCTCACCCTACAGCAAGTTCCCACCAAAGACAAACGAGAGCTGGGCCCAATAATCCTGTAACATCCCCCATACACAAGGGAGATGGTCAGATTGCAGTCATAGTGGACAGAAAGGCGAGACTATGAAACAAGGAATTTTTATTAATTAATCAATCTTCCCCTGAAGAAGCAATCAGCGAAACATGTCGGGCTAATGTGCAATGTATTGGTTTGCTGTAACCTACAAAATTCTTGTGACCACTATATTATTGTCATTATTGGGAATGTTTGTTTCTTTGGATTTTTTAACTTTGCTAAAATAAAATATATTACAAAATATTTTTAAACAAATGTATTTCTTTGGGACTCTTTTTGGCACCGCTAAAATCCCTGCATTTTCCTTGTTCTAATGGTTTAAAACAGGTTTTTTTGATAGAAAATTACTTTGAACCCCCAAACATTATATTTTTTTTTCTAACACCCAGAGAATAAAATGGCGGTCATTGTAATACTTTCTGTCACACCGTATTTGCGTAGTGGTCTTACAAGCGCACTTTTCTGGGAAATACTTTTTTAATCAAAAAATAAGACAACAGTAAAGTTAGCCCAATTTTATATTGTAAAAGATCATGTTACACAGAGTAAATTGATACCCAACATGTCACGCATCAATATTGTGCCCGCTTGTGGAATGGCGACAAGCTTTTACCCTTAAAAATCTCCATATGTGACGTGTAATAAAAAAAACCATGGCAGGACCTCTTAAATATGAGATTTGGGGTCAAAAAGACCCCAGACTAAAATGCAGTAAAAAAAAAATGTAATTTGAATTTTTTTTTAAATGTCTAAGCTGTCTAAAATGTTTAAGAGCTACGGGTGGAAGTGACTTTTTGACGTCGCTTCCGCCCTGCAATGGTATGGAGCTGGGTGGGGGCCATCTTCACCGCACCCAGCTCCATACCACACAGGGAGAAGGATCCAATTGCCTCCGACTCTGCCGGCGGCTCCGGTAAGCGGTGGGGGGCACCAGAGCATGGCGGGAGGGGGCCTCTCCCACCACCAATAAAAGTGATCTTGCGGCGAATCCGCTGCAAAGACCACTTTTATCTGAAAGCCGACCATCCGTTTTTGAAGAGGATACTGGGGTTATGGTAACTAGTTGCTGCCATAACAACGATATTCCTCTTCAAACATCCGTCATATAAGGACGGCTGGTGTTCGGCAAGTGGTTGAAATACATATGGTGGAAACCTAAAAAATTATTTTTACCAAATTGAAATAGGGATGAGCCTACTACTTAGTTACTTATTTAATATGAAAAAAAGAAAACCCCAATTTTTGTGATCTTAACAATTTTGGGTTTGGAAGAATTCTAGATGTTCTACGTTTGTGGCAAAATTCATTCAAAGTTATTTGGTAAAATACCGACTTACTGTGTTCTGTTCATTTGATTACCACTTTGTGGGTTAAAGGTTCATCCAAAAAGTAAAAAAAGTTACCTAAATGTAATAGCCTTTCAACTTGTGGAATGCAGTCCCCGAAGGATGTGTTCAGCAGTTTGCTGCTGAGTAAACCAAGCAAAGAATCAAAACTGTGTGGGCAAAAAAGGGCATTGAGAAAACCACAAGCACAATGTCACCTATACAACCACCTACATTGAGCCTATTTAATCAGGAGATTTCACTTTAAAAGTCGGGTTAGGGTTAAGAGTTGGGTTATGGTTAAAAGTCAGGTTAGGGTTAAGAGTTGGGTTAGGGTTAAAAGTCAGGTTAGGGTTAAACTTAACCCTAACCTAACTCTTAACTCTAATCTGATTTTTAACCCTAACCCAACTTTTAACCTCAACCTAACTCTTAACCAGAGTTAGGGTTAAGAGTAAGGGTAAGTAATGGTACAAAATCAATAACTCAACTTTTTTAATAGACATCCGTGTTTATTCCAGGAACTTGTCTTCATGGGCTCGGAGGTCATTGTAAATTACCCAGAATTGCCTCTCTGCCCCCTATTGGCAATCACTGGATGTACCCAAAATCTAAATTTTCTCCTTTGTTCCTCTTCCTCTGCTTCCTCTTCAAGAAAAACTGCAGCAGTAGCTGTGGCTACTGCTAGAAAAAAGGACATTGAAGCCAGGATAATCTAAGCACCAAAACCCACCAAGACTAGGAAGGATGCAGAAAGTACAAATGCCACCTGACATTCTGTGATGTAAGCAGTGATGTCTTCCAATTGGTCCTTTAAAAAATGCAAATTGCAAAACGCAAATCGTGGCAAAATCATGGCAAAAAATGCATCAAAAACGCGTGTCCAAAAACACGGCAAGCACCGCAAAAAGCACTGCAGAAATGCTCAAAAGCAAAATGCACAAATGTGAATCGAGCCTAAGCCTGGTTTCAAATCTATTCATTTTTAGTGCCTTTTCAGTTTTGCTGAAACACACTACAGTCCATTTACCATGGTTTTCTATGGATGTAGTTCACATCTGTGCATTTTATGGAAAGGGCCAGGGGGGGGTTTTTTGTTTTTTTTTTGGTTCTATAAACTTCAATGGTTTTAAGATGTGTATTGAAATGGTTTTAAGATGTGTATTTTCCGGGGGGGCGTGGCCAGCAGCCGAAGGAGATGGCCGCATAAGGAGAGAGCTCCGTGATAGCCAGCTATATCGGCCCACACACAGCGACTAAGACAGCCGGCAGACACACACCAAGAGCACTAGAGAACCCTGCAGAACCGATCCAGCGATGGGTAAGAGAAAACCCCCAGGGGGACCCCGTAAACTGACGGACTTTTATCCCTCGGCTAGTACGGATAACCAAGATGGCGCCGCCGCTCACAGGCAGCAGCACGTCAGGCAGCCTAACTCCAGAGGGAATAGGAGAGACACTAGCAGGCCCCCGTCTTTCTCTCCAGGCCATAGCAGCCGCTCATCCACCTGCAATACCCCCACTCAGAGCCCACAAAAAGCAGCTCCTAAGCGTTCCTCTGCCCATATATGCAGGGGAAAGAAAAGAGGAGGACTATACATCTCAAAACAGCACTACTGAGTTTTTTGATCAAATTCAGGAGTTCCCAACATCTGGACAACCCCTTAGCGACACTACTATGAAGGAGATGTTAGTGTCACTGCGGGGGGTCAATGCATAGGGATCTCATGGACTGCATATCACAATTAAAAACCGATATCACAGAAATCAGAGAGAGAGTTAGTCATGTAGAGGACAAGATGGCGGAATTTACAACAGCACACAACGAATTAGTGGACACCCATAATGAAAAAGATGAGGATTTAGAAGCCCTGGCGGATTTAGAGGACAGGTCTCGCAGAAATAATATAAAACTGCACGGGGTGGCGGAATCTGCACCCCCCTCTGAACTCCGGCATTATGTTCAGCAACCAATCCAAGACCTACTCCCAGACACGCCAAGCGGGGAAATCACCGTAGATCACGCTCATAGACTGCCTAAGCCACAATATCTACCAGAAAAAATACCACGCGACGTCGTAGCTCGTATACACTTCTTCCATGTCAAAGACGACTTGATGCGCTTCGCAAGACAAAACTCTCCATTACCCAGTCCTTATTCGGGCATCGCTATTTACGCTGATCTTTCCCAGCACACAATGCTGGCAAGAAAAAAGCTAGTAACGCTAACGAAGTTACTACGTAATAACAAACTTCCATACTCATGGGGCTTCCCCGCGAAACTCCTTGTAACTAAAGATGGTTGCACATATGCCATTAGATCCCTGGAAGAGGTTCTCCAACTTACAAAAAATGGGGTCTTCTCCCATCTGAAGAAGATGATATACTCACTACCAAAACACCTAGATGTATATCCCCTGAATGGAAATCAGGCAACGATACTTGACTGCATTCTCATACATCAGAATTCAACAATATATTTGATGTTTGCTCACCTGGAACAAGGGTCGAAACTGGCTATTAGGAGCCTTTACCCCCAGTTACTCTTATGCGATCTTACTCGCACATCGAGGAACACTTCCTCACTTTTTTATGTTTTGTATTTTATTTGAATGTTGACGTTTTTCATTTTTTCTTTCTTATTTTACTACCGACAACCGCCCACGGCAAATCTGATGACAACCATCTGGAGTCTACTTCGTCTGCGCTGCCACTTCATTTGAATGAACATCTCTTACTCAAGGACACGATAACTTCAATTACAGGTACCTTCACGTACAACTACACACTTTGAGTTCTGAACTCATCTACACATAAGAATCCCTCCCTGCAGACCAATGGTTCTTAATTTTGTGACTATTAACGCTCATGGTCTCAACAGCCCCTTTAAAAGGAGGGCTATGTGGCAACAAGCGAAATCTCTAAAGAGCGATGTGTTATGCATCCAAGAAACTCATTTTGTCCAGCAGAAACACCCAATATGCACGGACAAAAAATTTCCTCATGTTTTCATGGCTTCGGGTCCAAAGAAAAAAGGTGGAGTGCTGATCGCTATTAACCAGAAAGTAGCATTTAAATTGCATGATATAGTAAATGACAATGCAGGAAGATATATTATACTAGTTTGCGAGTTAAACAATACCATGTATACTATCATTAATATATATGCTCCGAATTGCAGACAATTATCTTTTTTGAGTGTCTTCAAAAAAAAGGTGGAGAACATCAAAAAGGTTTAGTAGTGTATTGTGGGGATTTCATCTGTGTACCTAACAAACAACTAGACTGTTCATTCCCATAACGATCCATGTGTACCGAACTCCAATCCTTTTTACATTCTTACAATTTATATGACTTATGGCGCTGCGTCAATTCAGGAGAAAGAGATTTTACTTACTACTCAGCTCCTCATAAGTCTTATTCAAGAATCGACTTATTTGCAGCTGACCTGGCTTTTCTTAATAATGTACTATCCGCTAAAATCCATTCAATTACTTTTTCTGATCACGCTCCTGTTTCCCTTTCGATTAATGAACAAAATGCAGCGTTACCTATACATCTGTGGCGAAACAACACATCTATTCTTAACAACCCTAAACACAGGGACGGATTACGTGATCGGATCAAAGAATTCTTTCATTTTAATGACTCTCCGGACACTAATATTTTCACTTTGTGGTGTGTGCACAAAGCATTCAGTAGAGGCTTACTTTTGCAAACAGCATCACAGGAAAAAAAGAGGAAATTAAAAACATTCACCACACTATTGGCTTAACTCACATCCCTCGAGCAACAGCACAAAGCAAACCCTTCCTCCCAGATAAACGCAGATTTAATTCAAACTAGACAAGAGGTTAGAGCTTACTTAATCTTAGAACATCAGCTACATTTACAAAAATTTAAAGCTACCCATTATACCCAAGGAAATAAGGCTGGCAAATTTTTAGCGGTCTATATTCGCAAGAAACAACAAAAATCTAAACTCTCACAAATTATAGATCCTATTACGTCTCAAGCAGTATATCACCCCAAGGATATAGCAAACGCATTCTGTAGATACTATAAACAATTATATAATTTGAAAGAAGACCCCTCAATGACACAACCTACTGAGATAGGGATTAATGATTTTCTTCAATCTGTTAACCTTCCCTCTCTAGATAGTGACCAGCTAAGTTATCTAAACTCTGCAATATCAGATAAAGAAATTTCTCAAGCTATTCTACCCCACAATAAATCATCAGGTGCCGACGGCTTCTCGGCAGAGTATTATAAAGCCTTCTCCAACATCTTAGTGCCATATATGAACAAGCTCTTCCATAAGGCCACTACTGACACTTCATTTCCGGAAGAAATGCTCCAAGCCGTTATTGTAGCCCTCCCCAAACCGGGGAAAAAAACAGATGCCCCACAAAACTTTAGATCCATATCCCTACTTAATGCAGATTTAAAAGTATACTCAAAAATTTTAGCTAACCGCTTAGCGGAAGTAACCCCTTACTTAATCAAAGCGGATCAAGTAGGCTTTGTGAAAGGGAGACAAGCCCCGGATGGAACTCGTAGGATGTTCAACCTCCTCAATATAGCAGAAACGCATAAGGTACCCACAGTGTTCCTGACATTAGATGCCGAAAAGGCGTTCGATCGGGTTCACTGGGGGTATCTATTAGCGACACTCGCTAAGTTCGGCCTTAAAGGTCCTATTTTTTAAGCTATCTCAGCACTTTATACAGTCTCAACTGCACAAGTTTATACCTCTAATGCCATGTCTGATAAATTCAATATAACAAATGGGACCCACCAGGGTTGCCCCCTATCGCCATTGATTTTTTCGCTGGTGATGGAACCCCTGGCGGAGGCCATAAGACAAGACATCCACATCAAGGGCATTAAAATATCAGACATAGATCACAAAATAGGATTATTTGCTGGTGATGTGGTATTGACTCTAACCTCACAAGCCACATCTCTTGACAGAACTCAACAATTACTTTGTGATTTTGGGAAAATCTCATACTATAAACTTAATATCAGCAAATCTTCGATTCTTCCTATACATATTAACAACCCTAATCTTAAAATGCTAAAATCTGAATTTCCTTTTCTGTGGGCTCATAAATATTTGAAGTATTTAGGGATTAACCTTTCCTATCTTTCTAGCTCTGTATATGACCATAACTATCCTTCCTTGTTAAATACAATAAAAAATGACCTTGAAAATATCTCCTCACATGAACTCTCATGGATAGGGAGAATAGCAGCCTTCAAAATGAATGTCCTACCAAAAATATTGTATTATTTTCACACTATCCCTATCATCTTGCCTGAACTCTTTTTTACCACGACTGACAAACTATTAAGGAAATTCATATGGGCTGGTAAAATAGCAAGACTCTCATACTCTATGTTACAAAAACAAAGACAGAGAGGAGGAACGGGTTTCGCCAACCTACGCAACTACTACATAGCAGCGTTACTGGATCAGGCTAAATAATGGTTCAACCAGACAACAGATAAATTATGGGTGCAAATAGAAAGAGCAATAGTGACACAAAGAGACCTACCATCACTTCTATTAGCCACATTGACAAACAGACCTTTATTCTATCCCAAATTTCCTTCTATCAACGCAACGGTCAACGCATGGAAAGCATTCAATGCACATGTTGATAGCAGCAAAGCCGTACAAAAGAGAGTAATTACCTTAGGCATGTACGAATACCTCATCCCTTCCTCAAAAATAAACGAAGAAAGCTTTTCGAAAAATATGACATATACACAATTCAAAGCTCAAAGTCCAGCAACACCTACATACGCAACTATTCAGCTGCATCACTACCACATCAAATACCCAAATTCTTTTCTTACCCATAGACCTGACGTGTGGACATACCTAACCACTTCCTTCAACAAAAGGCCTTTCATGGTTCTATAAAAATTTGCAAAATATGTACATTCAAACTAAAACTGTTGGTATGTTAAACTGGGAAAGAGACTTTAAGAGTAAATTTGCTTTAACTGAATGGAACAAAGATATTCAAGCTAACCATATATATTCCCATTGTACCAACCACTGGGACCTGTCCCTTAAATTGTTATATAGAAGCTATCTAACACCGATGAGAATCTCACAAATCTTTAATAGTACTGATATATTCTGTTGGAGACAGTGTGGCATTAAGGGAACGATATTCCACATACTATGGGAATGTAAATCCGTGAGAAGCTTCTGGAACTCGGTTTTCTCTCTACTAGCAAAAATCATTGCAATTGTCCTTTCCCCCACTCCTGCATTAGCTCTTCTCAACTTAGGGATAGATAATATACCCACAAAGTATAGATGTATAACTATCCATATATTGATAGCAGCACGTTTATCTATTAATTCGAAATGGATATCAGATATTATACCAAATATTAGTGATGTAATACACAGAGTGAATACTCACTAGCTTTATGAAAAATTTTTTGCATATTCAGCCAATTCTATGGCAAAATTACAGATTGAATGGGCTTCATGGTGCGCAAGATTTCCAGAGACTTCTCATTGATAATCTGGTATAGACATATTTGTTATACTATCATTTGGTGGTAAATTGTTGTCACTGCAGTTTTATGTTCGGTTTTGTATTTCTCTATTTTATAATTTCTTTATTTTTTGGTTATTTTATTTTCTATTTGTTTGTTAAGTGAAAGCTTAAATACTTATCTGTATGTTTTATTATCCTGATGTTCTGCATCCTCAGCAACCCTATGTTGAACCGCACCCATACACATAAGCATTTATAATACAAACAATATGGAGTACGATGGAAATGCCAAGAGGCAACTGTTCTATCGACTTAACTATACTGATGAAATGGGGGGGCGGGGGAACCACCTCCCTGGACACAGTTTGCTCCCAAGTGGGGTGTCTGGGGGGGGTTCCTAGTTCCCACCCTATACTTGCTACTCTAAGAAAACAGTTTGAAATATTCAATTTAATTCAGTTAAAAGTAAATATAGATTGTACACCGTGATATGTGGCATTGCGTGTTGGATGCCTTTAGTGAACAAACTAAGGACTAACAGTTGTAATTGTATACGGATGTACTGATTTAATGTTGTTAATGTAAAAATCTGAATAAAAAACAATGAAACGAAAAATGCAAAATGCACCTGCAATATGCAAACTGCAACCTGCACAAGTGTGAATCAGGCCGAAGTCTTCCTCCAGGTTGAATGAGTGACAACACCATTCAATTAATTTCGCTGAACCTAGGCCATCAAGTACAAAATTGAAGTCTATGACTGGACCTCCGCTTGTTCCTTCTATCAGTGCATGCCTTGTCAGCATAACTGAATGACTCCTTATTCTGCTTCTTCCTCCCTCCTTCTGAGCTCTGCTGTAAAATATAAAATGATATTGATAGCAAATCAAATTCAAGTACTTATACTGTTGCATGTATAAAATACATTTGGCTATATATTAATGATTACAATGCCAAATTATAGTTGGGCATTATGTATGTGCCTAGAGTTTAGCTTTAAAGATTTTCTACTCTACAGCCAGGCCACAGGTTCACTGTACATGGCATGTTTATGGGGCCTATGGTATTTCTAATATTTTAAACTTTTAACCTCACTGATGGTATGATTATGTCAGATTTTTGATGCTCAAAGTGGTACAATATATTGCATGGAAATTTATATTGTAGGCCTGTAATTCTTAGTAATAACTCACTTAAATCTGTCCAAACAAAAGTCTAGTAGACATCCTGGGTATGATAAAGTTCGAAACACAAAATCATAAATTATAATATAATAAATAACTATAAATAATTATAACAAACAATATAATAATAATAATAATAAAAATTATTCAATCATGTAATCCAATTAAAAACACTGAAATTTGCTCAGTTGCAGAATTGTCGCTGTCATTACTTTCAGTGTTTGATGATGGATTTCCCCACAAATCACTATCGCTCAATTCTGCAAGTGATTCTAATTTATTATTGCTGTTTTCTAGCTGGTCTAAACCCACTTTTGATGTAAAGGGACACTTTTTGGTTGCTATGGACAATCTCCAGTTTCCAGGCAGAAAGAACAGTATTTATAATATATAACTGCATGATGGGCACTGGACAAACCACTAGGGACAAAAGGGATATGAAATAATGTGATACAGCTATGTAATCTTTAAGATTACAGTGTACTGTATGTGTAATGTTTTTTTAAATTTTTGAATTTGGCACCGTGCTCCGTCCACATGCATCGCAACGCTCGCAGGGAACAGAGCTCTGCACTGTGATGAATCGAGCGGAGAGTAGGCTTGCACACACGGTGGGGAGACATCACAGGATCCTGGGGACAAGGTAAGTGACTTTGCCTGGATCCTGCGATGCGATCCCGAATGTGGCTCTGGATTACAGATTTTGGTACTGAAAATTCACCCGAGCCACACTCGGGAATACCGCTAGGGAGGTTAAACCTGGTTACTAAAATAATTTAATTTAAATATACTTTTTTGTCCTAATATTTTTAATTTTGCTATCAGAATTTCTAGTGAAATTTTAATTAACTTTGTTTATAGAATTGACATTTATTTTATTATTTTATAATCATTTAGGGACTATTCTTTTTATTGAACTAAAATAGCATTATGCTTTTTTCCTTCAGCCCTTAAGTCCTTTTGAACTTTCTATGATTTATGTGGTAAACAGTATTATGTTAGGGATTAAGAAATTTTTAGTCGTTTTTATTAACCTTTTCACAAAATTGTGTTTTAAAGAATAGCTTTAAGAATGCAATTTGTTTCAAAATATAAGAAGTTATGGTATTCTAAATTTAGTCCTCTTGCAGGGCCTTTCTGATTTTAGCACTACGTCTTTTCCATTTGAGCAGCATTGATTTAGCTCAGCTTTACTTGATATGCTTCTCAAACAGAAAGGATTAGGGATGAGCTTCGAGTTCGAGTCGAACTCATGTTCGACTCGAACATTGGCTGTTCGCAAGTTCGCCGAACAGCGAACAATTTGGGGTGTTCGCGGCAAATTCGAATGCCGCGGAACACCCTTTAAAAGTCTATGGGAGAAATCAAAAGTGCTAATTTTAAAGGCTAATATGCAAGTTATTGTCATAAAAAGTGTTTGGGGACCTGGGTCCTGCCCCAGGGGACATAGATCAATGCAAAAAAAAGTTTTAAAAACGGCCGTTTTTTCAGGAGCAGTGATTTTAATAATGCTTAAAGTCAATCAATAAAAGTGTAATATCCCTTTAAATTTCATACCTGGGGGGTGTCTATAGTATGCCTGTAAAGGGGCGCATGTTTCCCGTGTTTAGAACAATCTGACAGCAAAATTACATTTCGAAGGAAAAAACTCATTTAAAACTACCCGCGGCTATTGCATTGCCGACAATACACATAGAAGTTCATTGATAAAAACGGCATGGGAATTCCCCAAAGGGGAACCCCGAACCAAAATTAAAAAAAAAAAATGACGTGGGAGTCCCCCTAAATTCCATACCAGGCCCTTCAGGTCTGATATGAATATTAAGGGGAACCCCGGCCAAAATTTAAAAAAAAAATGACGTGGGGTTCCCCCTAAATTCCATACCAGACCCTTCAGGTCTGGTATGGATTTTAAGGGGAACCCCGCGCCAAAAAAAAAAAAAAAAATGGCGTGGGGTCCCCCCAAAAATCCATACCAGACCCTTATCCGAGCACGCAACCTGGCAGGCCGCAGGAAAAGAGGGGGGACGAGAGTGCGGCCCCCCCTCCCTCCTGAACCGTACCAGGCCACATGCCCTCAACATTGGGAGGGTGCTTTGGGGTAGCCCCCCAAAACACCTTGTCCCCATGTTGATGAGGACAAGGGCCTCATCCCCACAACCCTGGCCGGTGGTTGTGGGGGTCTGCGGGCGGGGGGCTTATCGGAATCTGGAAGCCCCCTTTAACAAGGTGACCCCCAGATCCCGCCCCCCTGTGTGAAATGGTAAGGGGGTACTTATATCCCTACCATTTCACGAAAAAAGTGTCAAAAATGTTAAAAATGACAAGAGACAGTTTTTGACAATTCCTTTATTTAAATGCTTCTTCTTTCTTCTATCTTCCTTCATCTTCTGGTTCTTCTGGCTCTTCTGGTTCTTCCTCCGGCGTTCTCGTCCAGCATCTCCTCCGTGGCGTCTTCTATCTTCTTCTCCTCGGGCCGCTCTGCACCCATGGCATGGGGGGAGGCTCCCGCTCTTCTCTTCTTTTTTTCTTCTCTTCTTCTCTTCTTCATTTTCTTCTCCGGGCCGCTCCGCAATCCATAATGGCATGGAGGGAGGCTCCCGCTGTGTGACGGCGCTCCTCGTCTGACAGTTCTTAAATAACGGGGGCGGGGCCACCCGGTGACCCCGCCCCCCTCTGACGCACGGGACATGACGGGACTTCCCTGTGGCATTCCCCGTGACATCACAGGGAAGTCCCGTCAAGTCACCGTGCGTCAGAGTGGGGCGGGGTCACCGGGTGGCCCCGCCCCCCACTGTTATTTAAGAACTGTCAGACGAGGAGCGCCGTCACACAGCGGGAGCCTCCCTCCATGCCAGCATGGATTGCGGAGCGGCCCGGAGAAGAAAATGAAGAAGAGAAGAAGAGAAGAAAAGAAGAAGAGAAGAGCGGGAGCCTCCCCCCCATGCCATGGGTGCGGAGCGGCCCGAGGAGAAGAAGATAGAAGACGCCGCGGAGGAGATGCTGGACGAGAACGCCGGAGGAAGAACCAGAAGAGCCAGAAGAACCAGAAGAACCAGAAGATGAAGGAAGATAGAAGAAAGAAGAAGCATTTAAATAAAGGAATTGTCAAAAACTGTCTCTTGTCATTTTTAACATTTTTGACACTTTTTTCGTGAAATGGTAGGGGTACTTATGTACCCCCTTACCATTTCACACAGGGGGGGGCCGGGATCTGGGGGTCACCTTGTTAAAGGGGGCTTCCAGATTCCGATAAGCCCCCCGCCCGCAGACCCCCACAACCACCGGCCAGGGTTGTGGGGATGAGGCCCTTGTCCTCATCAACATGGGGACAAGGTGTTTTGGGGGGCTACCCCAAAGCACCCTCCCAATGTTGAGGGCATGTGGCCTGGTACGGTTCAGGAGGAGGGGGGGCCGCACTCTCGTCCCCCCCTCTTTTCCTGCGGCCTGCCAGGTTGCGTGCTCGGATAAGGGTCTGGTATGGATTTTTGGGGGGACCCCACGCCGTTTTTTTTTTTTTTTTGGCGCGGGGTTCCCCTTAAAATCCATACCAGACCTGAAGGGTCTGGTATGGAATTTAGGGGGAACCCCACGTCATTTTTTTTTTTAAATTTTGAACGGGGTTCCCCTTAATATCCATACCAGACCTGAAGGGCCTGGTATGGAATTTAGGGGGACCCCCACGTCATTTTTTTTTTTTAAATTTTGGTTTGGGGTTCCCCTTTGGGGAATTCCCATGCCGTTTTTATCAATGAACTTCTATGTGTATTGTCGGCAATGCAATAGCCGCGGGTAGTTTTAAATAAGTTTTTTCCTTCAAAATGTCATTTTGCTGTCAGACTGTTCTAAACACAAGAAACATGCGCCCCTTTACAGGCATACTATAGACACCCCCCAGGTACGAAATTTAAAGGGATATTACACTTTTATTGTTTGACTTTAAGCATTATTAAAATCACTGCTCTTGAAAAAACGGCCGTTTTTAAAACTTTTTTTTGCATTGATCCATGTCCCCTGGGGCAGGACCCAGGTCCCCAAACACTTTTTATGACAATAACTTGCATATTAGCCTTTAAAATTAGCACTTTTGTTTATTCATGTTCGTGTCCCATAGACTTTAACGGTGTTCGCGTGTTCGAACGAACTTTTTTCCTGTTCGCATGTTCTGGTGCGAACCGAACAGGGGGGTGTTCGGCTCATCCCTAGAAAGGATTATGCAATGGGAGGAAAGAAGTAAAGGAGGAGCAGGACATGCTTTTCCATATGCTCCTCTCATAGTTGCCAACTGTCCCGGATTTCCTGGGACATTCCCGGTATTTAGACCTTTGTGCCGGTCTTATGCCCCGTACACATGGTCGGACATTGATCGGACATTCCGACAACAAAATCCTAGGATTTTTTCAGACGGATGTTGGGTCAAACTTGTTTTGCGTACACACGGTCGTACAAAGTTGTCGGAATTTCCGATCGCTAACAATGCGGTGACGTCAAGCACGATATGACAAGACTAGAAAAGGCCAGTTCAGAACCAAGCGCGGCACCCTTCGGGCTCCTTTTGCTAATCTCGTGTTAGTAAAAGTTTGGTGAGAGACGATTTGAGCTTTTTCAGACTCGTGGCTTTCAGATCGTTTTCTGCAGTTCAGTTTGTGCTTGTGGGTTTGTATCTGCTCTTCAGTGCGTGCAAGCAAGTTCCGCGTGACTTTAATTAGTCATTGTGTTCTTGTTCGTTCGTTACTGTTTTTCAGGTCGCTCTTCACAGGCCTTGCTGTTCCTCAGTGCATTCTGTTACTTCGTTCTGAGCAGCCGACTGTTTTCTAGCCATGTTTCTTATACGTACTCCTCGTAGAGTTCGTGCTGTGCGGGGGCTTGGTTTTGGGGTCCTGACCTTGACACAAGTCCAGTCCATGAACAGGGTGGGGAGGAGTTCATGGACCAAGAATTGGTTGCTTCAGCGTGACCAGTTCTCTCATATGCCTTTGCTCCGTGAGATCCGTGAGAATAATCCTGATGATTTCAGGAACTTTCTCAGGATGACGGACCCCGTGTTTCACCATTTGTTGGCTTCGCTGACCCCCTATATCAGCAGGCAGGATACCTGCATGAGGCAAGCCATCACTCCGGAGCAGAGGCTGGTCGCTACCCTGCGGTACTTGGTGACAGGGAGAAGTCTGTAGGACTTGAAGTTCTCGACAGGCATCTCCCCCCCGGCTCTGGGGATCATTATCCCAGAGACCTGTTCTGCCATCATTCAGGTCCTGCAGAAGGAGTATATGAAGGTAAGATTTTTATCCTTTAATATCACATTTTATTGTATATAATGTTTGCTAATATATTGTATTTCTTTCCTCATTCCCTAATAATTACCATGATTAGAATATGCTGTGAATGTCCCCTTTCTCCTCATGCATGCTGGATTTTTATGTAATCTTTTTTAGTCCTTCATACATATTTGCCTTCACTTACCTCCCCAGCATGGTCTACAGGCCCTATATTCACCTCATGTAGTCACTTAAAACAATGTATTTTATCAGCTCCATAGTAGTGCTTTACCCCAAACACCCCCTAAAATTTTTACAAATGTGATTTGTGCTTTAAATCCAGGCAGAGTGGCAGATGCTTTGTTTTTTAGTGTCCCCAAATCATTTTTATTAACCCTCCCCCCAACTGCTAAGTCAGCTGATCCCAATTCTCTATCTATCCTCAATCATCTATCTGCTGACTTTGCCAAACCCATACACACTATACCCACCTCTTTACTGGTCAGATTTATGGCGGAATTCCCCAAAGCATGTAGTAGGGCCTTCCTGTATACTTTCAAATTGTACTGTTTGAAGTTTTTCTATCCTATTATTATCTTGATAGGTAATAGCAGAATGTCAAAATGTGCTCTAATGTGTACAATGTGTATTTATATCTTTGTATTATGACACTTCTTTTACCTGTCCAGTTGGCTGCCAATAGTGTAACTAAGGAGGGGCTGTTCCAAGAAATACCTTGTATTTAGGCATTCATCTCTCAATGAAGTGAAGAGGGTTACCTGTCCAAGATCCCCCCCCTACAATGTTAGAAATGGCCCATTAGAGGGGGTGGGAGGGGAAATATGATAGGTGTACCTTATACTTTGGTGTTGTAAAATTCCCCTTAATAAATGTGATCTGGATGTTGGCCAAGAATGTTTTGTGTCTATAATCTGCTTTCCATGGTTGTGTGCAAAAATAATAATGTTTTTTTTTTCCTCAACAGTTTCCTTCCACGCCACAGGAATGGCAGACTGTGGCCTCCCACTTTGCCCAGCGGTGGGACTTTCCTAACTGCAGAGGGGCAATTGATGGGAAACACGTCCACATCGTCCCACCACCCAACTCGGGGTCGTACTATTACAACTACAAGGGGTTCAATAGTATTGTGATGTTGGCGGTGGTGTCGGCTACTTATGAGTTCCTGTATGTGGACATGGGGAAGAATGGCCGGATGTCCGATGGTGGAGTCATCGCCCAGACGGAGTTTTACAGGCGTCTCCAGAATGGCAGCTTGGACTTGCCACCTCCAGAAGACAATGTGGAAGGACTCCCATTCGTCTTCATTATGGATGAAGCCTTTGCACTGGGGGACCATCTTATGTGGCCATTCCCGATGAGGACCCTCACCCCTCAACAGAGGGTTTTTAATTACCGGCTGGCCAGAGCCAGAAGAGTGGTGGAGAACACATTTGGAATCATGGCCAGCCGGTTCAGCCTATTTCTGACACCCATCCATATGGCGGAGTATAAACTTAATCATCTAATCTTGGCGTGCTGTGTTCTCCATAACTTTTTACGCAAACATTCTGCCAACTATGCTGGCTCAGTTGGGCCTGAGGCCGGAATGATCAATGAACCAACCCTGACGGCGCTTGAAAGTGGCCGTCCTGGCTTGCCCTCCCTGAGTGCCCATGATGTCTAGTTAAGATACCCTGAGTTCTTTGCGGGTAGGGGGGCCATCAATATGCCAGACAATTTGTGAAGCCTTTATCAAATAAAATTAAAAAAAAAACAAATCTTTGGTGACATTTCCTGCTTGTGTTTGTTTTACCTGACCCTGACAGAAATGTGGGGAGTCCTGAAAATGGCGTGAATGTGTAACCTTAGATAAAGCACTGTTAGGTGTTATTTACTAAAGGCAAAGACACTTTGCACTCCAAGTGCACTTTCAACTGCACTGAAACTGCACTTGTAGTGCAGAGAGGATTTGCCCTTAGGAAATAACCATCATTTTCACAGAAAACACCAATTACATCACCACCAAAGTGTTGTAGAGTTGACACAATAATCCACACATTCTTCATTAACAATCATTTTAATACCTGCACAATCACAGGTGCATTTAGAAAAGGTTTTTAAAAAAAATCAACATGTTTGTTGTATAACAATTTTGGGGTGGCATTATCACAAATAGAAATGTCCATTTAAGATAAAACTGTCATGTGTAAAACCAACAAGAAAGACACAAATCTTTGAACTTACAAAGTTCACATTTGGTAGAACTTGAAGGCAATATCAGACATGAGTATTTAGGAACTGTGTTTGATATTGCGTTCAGATGGGGTGAAGTCACCCCAGGAAAAGCCACATTTGGAAGATGCACACAAATTTCCCAATGTCAACATGTGCTAGCTGCCATCACGGGGGATCAAGGGACGTGTTTTGGGGGAGAAACCCCTTCCTCTCAGCTACTTTATTATTGAGTCTTTAGTAGGAAGTGGGTGGAAGGCACGTGATCAGACGCTTACATCAAGAAATGTATGGTTTATTTATGTAAAAGAATACAGACATATAGTCATATAGACTCATACCGGCCCATACAGACTGTGCTCCAGTTCTCCTGGCTCTGATGACGAGGTTTTCCTCGAAACGCGTCAGCCTTTCTTAAATACCTGCCTCAATATGGGCACACCCCAATTTTAACTTTCTAGTACTTATTTTGTTACCTGTTTTTCATTTTTTTTTTATATTATGTAGTATTTGTATGATTTTATATCTATATGACTATATGTCTGTATTCTTTTACATAAATAAACCATACATTTCTTGATGTAAGCGTCTGATCACGCGCCTTCCACCCACTTCCTACTAAACAGTCCTTTCCAGACCACCCCTGGTCAGCTAAGGCAGCGGGACACGCTCCATCATCTCCCCCAGTCCTATCTCTGACTACAATACTACCTTTGTTTTACAGCAAACGATCTCACTAGCGCAGGAGTATTTTTCACCATATCTTGTTCACACTTTTACTTTATTATTGAGGAAGGGGTTGCACCCCCAAAACGCCTACATTGATCTTCCGTGATGGCAGATAGCACATGTTGGCACTCTGTGTGCATCCTCCAAATTTCGCTTTTAGAAAAATCGCTCAAACATTGTAAAATTTGTAGAATACAAAAGAAGAAAGTGATTTTGAGGAGTTTTAAACTCACCCCAAAACATCAATGATGTTCTTATTTTTTTGGATATCATTGATGTTTTTCTTGAGGTTTTCCAATTCTAAATTACACCTCATGATCTCCCCAATCAGGATCTGGGCACTTTCTGATGTGAAAGGATCAGGATCCACAACATCACGATCACCTAAAAAGAGAGTAAAACAAAACAGGTATGAAAAATATGCCGCCATCCATCTCTTACCTGAGCCTGTGGTCGCAGACACTCACCTGTTGTGGTATCAATTTCCACCACGTCTTCCTCCTCCTGCTCTTCTTGGGTTGGGGGTATTTCCCCTTCTTCCAGGGGAGGGGCTCTGGTCTCCTCAGATGAGGGGTGTCCTCCGAGTCTTTTCTCCCCTATGTAAAATAAAAATGCTATACTTAGCACACAGATATTTGATGGCAGAACTATAAAGATGAAACATTGCTTGGAAGTGGGGTACAATTGTCAATTTTAGCAGAGTTCCAAGATGTAGCATTTTCAGTGTCCTTTGTCAAGCTGCAATACTTTACCTGTTTTTTACAAGCTTCATAGATGGAGACCTCCCTATAGTATACACTGGAGCACCTGTGTGGGTCCCCTAAGAAAAATGGGGTTCTTGTGTCCCACACTAGTGCTCCAGTATCCAGATGTGAAAACAGCTGCTGAGTGTCCTCTCCTTACACAGAATCTAGTTTGCATTTCATTCTAGTAATAAAGCCATCTACACCACCAAATTAGTTTCATACTACAAGTAGGGTGTAAAAAATGTGGCCAAATGCATATGGCCAAAACAATGGTGTTTTATAGTCCGAAAGAAAAATGTTTGATACGAACGAATAATGTGCCCATGAACATGAAAGTTGCCATTTTAAAATGTACACTTTTAAGAAAAGCACATGGAGCAGCACGAACGTAATAAACATAAAGAATAGGAACACAGGACAACTACTTACTTTTTTGCAGCACTCTCCGGATCTATCTGTACTGCTCGTGTTCTAGTAATTTCAGGTCCGGCCACCGCTTCTTCAGCTGATCTTTCGATCGTCATACCCCGAAATTCTGGTGCAGACTCCTGACCACTTTTGCCATGATCTTGGCCTTTCTGACATTAGGATTGGGGTAAGGTCCATACTTTCCATCATAGTTGGCCCTCTTCAGGATGTCGACCATCTCCAACATCTCCCCAAAGGACATATTTGAGGCCTTAAATCGTCTCCTTCTGGATCCAGACATTTCAGGCTCTGGCATTTTCTCCTCCTCCTCCTTGTTGCTGTAATTAGCACACACCTGCTGTGTATCTGCCATGTGCTCTCCCCCACTGCGGCGAACGAAAAGGGGCGGGGAATAGACTAGAAAGAACGTCAGGGGCAGGCGGAGTTAGACGCATGCACAGTGTGTATAAAGCGTAACACGCGTGCGTATTACGTACGATCTGTGAGCAGAGGAAGGAGCATCGGAGGCGCCAATCGTGATAACGAAGGTAAGATCTAAACTTGGGCCTATACTGCTTCGAAACTGAAGCCTATATTGTAACAAGATTAGGAGAGTTTGCCCTGACCTTAGGGTTTGTCTCGTGTTGTGTCTTGCAGAGAAAATGGATGGCTTCAATGACCACAACTTCCTCCCCCTGTTCATAGCCAAGTACAGGGAGCTGTCCTGTCTGTGGCAGGTGAGACACCCCCATTATAATAATATAACAAAAGAGGCAGGCAGCGCTGGAGAAACTGCTGGAGTTGGTGAAGCTGGTGGTCCCCACAGCAACCATCCCCTATTTAAAAACCAAAATTGGTAGCCTGAGGAGCACTTATCTTATGGAGCGCAAGAAGGTCACAGATTCTCAGAGGTCCGGAGCTACAGCAGATGACGTTTATGTCCCCAGGCTGTGGTATTATGAGAGACTGCGATTTCTGTCAGACCAGACTGAAGTCAGGGAATCCCTCTCCACTCTTCCTTCCACTCTTCCTTCCACTCTTCCTTCCACCCCAGCTGAGGCTTCCGATGTCCAACCTGGGCCTTCCAGCCAGGAAGAAATGGAGGAGCCCAGCTTGAGTCAGGTATAGCATTGTTCTACAGATTTCTGGTCAATAAATGAATGATGTTTACTAGATGTTATTATTGATCACTAATTGATGATTGAAAAAAGTGTTTTACATATCAATAGACAGTAGTGGGCACCCAAAATTGGGACAAGAATGAAAAATGCTGGGTTCAGAAGGATAGTCTGTTATATTTGTTAACATTCAATTTGCAACAGTCAGGAGGTGAAAATTGTGTGTGATTGATGAAAAAAATACTAAAACAATGTCCCTTTTTCATACACAGGAAGACCTCAGCCAGGAGGAGGTTGTGGAATGTGGCAGCCAGGAGGAGGCGGGGCTAAGTTGCAGCCAGGAGGAGGCGGGGCTAAGTTTCAGCCAAGATAAGCCTGGGACAAGTCGCAGCCTGAATGAATCGCAGGTTCCTCCCCTCCGCCTTCCATACAAAAGGGTGAGGAAGGCGACTCACATGCAGGATTCAGCGCTCAGGCTAATTCAGGAGGCTTCTGCGTCCCTCAGAGCCTTACCCACTCCTGAAGAGGCCTTTGCCTGCCTGGCTGCCACAAAACTGCAGGGCATGCAGGAGTGTCAACGCAAGCTATGTGAGGACCTTCTTTATAAAGTCCTAAGTAAGGGGGTGAGTGGGGAACTAACACCCAAGACCGACGTGATTGAGTTGGACCATCCTCCTCCTCCTCCTCCTGCTGCCACAACTCCACCACCAGAGCCACAGTGTGGAAGGAGGCATGGAAAGAAGACCAGAGAGTGATGGCCCTGGGTTCAGTCTGGTCTGACAAAAGATGCAGGCTCTTGTATGACCACAGCCTGGGGACACAGATGTCATCTGCTGCTTTCCGGATCTCTGGGACTTCTGGACCAGACTGCACTTCCTTAGATAAGGACTCCTCAGGCCACCAATTTTGCTTGAAAATAGTTGATGTGTGCCCTGGGGGTCCAAGGTTTCACCCATTTCTGCTGTTTCTCCAGCATTGCCTCCCTCTTTGTTTAGTTGTGAGCCCTTAATAAATGTTTTTTAAGGAAAATTATACTTTCCTATGTGTGTTTTCATTCAAAAAATACAGTTTGTTGGTGAGGATTCATGTACATTTCTAAAGTACAATGTGAAATTAACAAGGGACACCAACACCAAACAATCAGATTAAATAATATAAGATATCAATGGTGTTGTGGTAACTTGACACACAAAACACATTCAAAAATATTCTGGAGTCCAAATAAAAATCCAATAAAACAAAGATCAGCCTTGAAAAAAATACAAACCAAAACTAACTAATCTGCCTTAAAACCAAAAAAAAAATCCAAAACCAAAATAATGTTGTCAGATGTGACAAATCAAAATATATTAAGGGAATCCCGCTAAATAATAAAGAAATAAGTTTGTGAGAAGTGTGTGTGAATATGAGCAGCAAAACTACTTAATTCTTCTCACATTATAAAGAAGAAGAGAGTGCGCTGTATTAAACCATTTTTTACATTGCAACGTGATGAAAGTGCTGTATCCATTGCGAACGCTTTACCAGACCGAGCTGTTCCATGTCAAAATTTCTTCTGAGCATGCGTGGCACTTTGTGCATTGGAACAGGCCACACACAGTCGGAATTGACGCGATCGGATTTTGTTGTCGGAAAATTTTATAGCCTGCTCTCAAACTTTGTGTGTCAGAAAATTCAATGGAAAATGTCCGATGGAGCCCACACACGGTCGGAATTTCCGACAACACGCTCCGATCAGACATTTTCCATCGGAAAATCCGACCGTGTGTACGGGGCATAACTGTTTCCCGGAAAATGTCCCAGGAAATCAACGTTTTCACGATTTTTCACTGCCGCCACTGCTAGTGGTCCACGGCCAGCACTGGTGAATTGTCTCCACCGGCCACCATTTTACAGAAGACCAGCTATCGTGAGGAAGAAACAAGAGGTGGAATCCAGGCTCCGGCTTTTGGTTCTTCACTTTGGTCTCCATGAACTGGTCTTCTGTAAATGGCGCAGAGACCAAATCCAGTGGCATCACTACCGGGTGTGACCCGCACCTGGGAGTAACACCTGATGAGAAGAGGGACTTGCTGAGAGCACCTGATGTAAGCAGGCACTCCGCTGGGGACACCCGATGTAAGGAGGGACTCCACTGGGGACACCCGATGTAAAGAGGGACTCCACTGGGGACACCCGATGTAAAAAGGGACTCCACTGGGCACACCTGATGTAAGGAGGGACTCTGCTGGGGACACCTGATGTAAGGAGGGACTCTACTGGGAATGCCCAATGTAAGGAGGGACTCTGCTGAGGGCACCTGATGTAAGGAGGGACTCTGCTGGGGACACCTGATGTAAGGAAGGACTCTGCTGGGGACACCTGATGTAAGGAAGGACTCTGCTGGAGCACCTGATGAAAGGAGGCACTCCGCTGGGGATACCTGATGACATCTGGTGGCAGGCAACGTGGCAAGTGACACACTCAGGGCTTCCACTGATTCTGCATTATGGTGAGTTGAACTATTTAATTTTATATTACAATGTAATAATAGAAATAATGCACTTAAATCATCCTGACGCCATAACAACCATGGTACCGGGATGATTAAAGTGCTAACCCCAGATGTTTGGAGTATCTTTATCTGCTGATTGTTAAACTTTATGGAATACACATATTGCTATTGTAGTGAAGGATCTGGGCCTGCTGTCCCTCCATCCTTCTTTCTTTCCTTCCTTCTCTCTCCTTCCCTCCCTATTTATTTCTTGCTTTCTTTCTCTCTCCATCCGTCATTCATTTCAGATTCAAACCACACCCCCTTTGAGCCATGCCCCCTTTTAACCATGGCCAATATTTAGTTTAAACCACACCCAATTTTCACAGAGGCGCACTTCGCGGAATGCCTAGAAATAAATGTCCTGCCTAGAAATGGATGCCTCACCCCCTAATTATAATAAGACTCCACCTACAGACAAAAAAGTGCCCCTATAATTTTTTTTACAATGTTGACAACTATGTCTTCTGTAAACAAAATGCAATAATTGTGTGAGCTATAATAAGTTGCTCAAATGAAGTGTGTTATAGTTGGTCATTTTAGATCAATGAAGAATGTTAATCCACTATGTCAGGTATCTTTAAATTTTAATTTAGAGAGTTTAAATATGCAAGATCTGTTAAACATTAATGCTGACCAAATATCAAAGTGTGAATTAGCGTGGAGCTTACAGTAACTATTGAGTTGACAACATTAAATTAACCTGTTAAGGAGGCTTTTAAAAAAATTAGTTTGAGAAATGCATGAATGGCAGAGTGTAATACTAGACTGGCATGGTTTTAATCACTTGCCGACCACCCCACGTACATATACTGTGGGGTGGTGGCTCGCCTGCTTCAAATCACGTACCTGTATAGTACGTGATTTCGCTCTACCGTGTCAGTGGCATGCACATGCATGTCCACCGGGACCCGCTCATCATTCCAGAGAGAGACAGAACAATGGCCTGCCTATGTAGACAAGGCCAATTTCCATTCTGTGACAAGAAAAGACAGAGATCTTGTGTTTCTGTTAAGCAGGAACACAGATCTCTGTCTTCCCACAGTTAAAGCATCCCCACACAGCTGGAAAGCACTCCCTATGGACACATTACCATTGTGATCGCCCTTGATGTTAACCCCTTCCCTGCCAGTGTCATTAGTACACTGACAGTGCATATTTTTTAGCACTGATCTCTGAATTAGTGTCACTGGTCCCCAAAAAAGTGTCAAAAGTGTCACATAGTGTTCAATATGTCCCCTGCAATGGCACAGTCCCACTATAAGTCTCTGATCACTGTCATTACTAGTAAACAAAATCAGCGGATGCTCACCCTGCAGTACATGGAGGATCTTGCACATAAACAGACCCCATTTGGGGGCTCTTTTCATGCAGACAACTATTGTTAATTTGGGATTAAGCTGTTTTCCCCTACAAGTGCATCTTTTTTTCAAGTGTTAAAAATTGGAATTAGAATACTTATTTTCTCCCTCCTTTTTTCTGCCCATTGCTCTGAACAATTTTGGAGCTTTTTATATTGAGCTGTATATGATTCTGTTCTGTTCTGATTTTTCTGCATAAACATTTGTCAATTCATTGCATTCCTCCACAAAGAACTCCCTGAAGAACACTTTCTGTAGTTGAAATGTTTGGTATTGTTGTGATGCTATGTTGAATCTGAATAGGATATGTCTAAAATTGTTTCTGTAGTCATGAACTTCTGTGTCCATGATGTTTCATTTTAATTGAATTTTAATATATTTGTATTCAATAAAAACTTTTTATAATAAATACAAGTGTTACTGGTGACTCCAAAGTCTCTTTCCAATCTATTTTGTTTTTAGTAAAAAATAAAATAAAAAAAAAAAAAACAATAAAAATATCCCATAGTTTGTAGACACTATAACTTTTTTGCAAACCAATAAATATTGTTGTGTTTTTTAAATTTATTGTTTTATAGCAAAAAGTAAAAAAATTTTTTTTTCCAAAATGTCAGCCTTTTTCTTGTTTATAGCGTAAAAAAAAAAAAAACTGCAGAAGTGATCAAATACCACCAAAAGAAAGCTCTATTTGTGGGAAAAGAAAGACATCAATTTTATTTGTTTACAACATCACACAACCGCACAATTATCAGTTAAAGAAAGGCAGTGTCATATCGCAAAAAAGTGGCCTGGTCATGAAGGGGAGTAAACCTTCCTGAGCTTAAGTGGTTAAAGAGAAGCTGTATAGTTCTGTGTGGGGTTCAAAGCAAAGATTTTCCCACCTATACCTTTTAAATATAATACAATATATCATATCATAACCAAAAAAATGTTGTAGAAAGGAAACAAAAAATAAATACACACATGAAGTTTCTTGCATAACTCTGCACCATGTATGTCCTATTTAAAGCATGATGATAATAAAATGGACACATAATTGGTCTAGCCAGTCTTACACAGTTTAGCAAAGCCTCTGGCTTGTAGTGAATCCAAAATTATTACCACTGACATAATATCACCTGACATTTTATAAATGTATAAAAATCTAATTTCTATTAACCACATTCCTTAGTTGTAACCATGATGAGACTGTTGCAGAACACTGCAGCATTACGTAACTCATCCAGATGAAATGTGTTTATTGTCCTTCCTTTCAACACCCAGAAATGATAACACTTTATGTATAACTCAGAACATTTTTCTATTTTGTTTATATATTCTAGAACAATTTAGAATGACACCATTATTTTTTCCTTTAATTTATTACCACAATTATATTAAGTATATGCACATATGTATTCTATTATTAAAGATAAGTAAAGAGGTAAATGTAACTAAAACAGTCTTTCATGTAACATTTGAAGGTGAAGCATACAAGAACTTGCAAGGAAATAGAATTGGAATGAAATGATAACACATCCCAGTTGAATCAAAATCAAATTTATAGCAAGGAGAACTTTTTTAATCCAATCTACATTAGATATTGCCAGAATGATTAATTGTATACTTGATTGCTTCATGTGAGGTAAGAGCTCCTGTAGCTTTATCCAAATGTATTGTAAAGCAAAATTATGTTCTTTCAATTTCACATCATTCTGATTAATATATTCTGATGCTGCAGTCCAGAAATAGATGTTTTTGCATAAAGCAAATACATATAAAATGTATTTATAATCTTAGAACAACATCATTGTAGATTGTCTACTTAAAAAAATCACAGCAATTGTTATCACTCCAAAAATGGCATTAACCCAATTCTACCAATATAAGACTACAATTATTGTCAAGAACACATTTATTATTGTGTGAAAATTACAAGTCCAGTCTATCAGAAGAGAGGGAATCAAAAAAGAATCAGTATTACTAGGTTACATTTTTTTTTTGTGAATGAGTACTATGAGTAGTGTACTTTGAGCCCCATACTGATTCACATAGGAGGTGGTTTCTGAGTACCCCTTATTGCTGACACCTTGCTGATGAGCATACGTATACAGTATGTGCTGCCTCACAAAAGTAGCTCTTCTTCCATGGAGCTGCATATGTGCCATTGTGTTTGTACTGGGAGACCAAGTTCTCGCCGTCCAATGATCGGTCAGTGGGAGGTCTGGTTCCATCACCTGACCACTCTGATAACTTCTGATTGCATATCACAGTAATCAATCACTGTACAGCCCATCCTTGTGTTTTTTCTCTTCTTGAATAAGAAAAAAGATACACGGAATCTTTTTTCTCCTTGCTAGAAGAGAAAAATGTAAACAAAGAAAAGGGAATATACAAATAAATAAATAATAAAGATAAAATAGCTAGATCAAGTTTAATATAGGTCAGTGTCAGGGTTAGTGCTATGGTCAATGTTAGGGTCAACCCAAGCGCTTCATTTAAAGTCCCAACTTCCCTCTTTATGTGTACCGATATATCGGGATGGAGGCACATTATTGTGCCTCATTTAAAGTCCCAAATCTCCCCCCCTTTTATATTCAAATATTACCGGGATGGAAGCAATTGGTTATATGGGATTGGTAGTGTTCCCCTACCATCCCTGTGTGAGGTTCGCCCCTATTTCATAGGGGATCACTATGTATAGGACAGTGTCCCGGTTATACGTGAACAGACACATACGTTCCCTAGTTGTGGACATATTATTGTCTAATTTACTTTTTATTTCAACCTTTTTTTCATGCAGCAACTTGGTCATTGATCCCATGCCCCACTTGGTTTTTTTCTTACATATGCCCCAGACACACCTGCCACCTGACCAGCATTTGTGCTCTGTGTGGGATGGTTGGGCGTGCAGGTGGTGCTGGGCTCTCCTCTCTACGGGAGCTGTGATGCGCCAGTGGGTCCTCCCGTTCTCCCCATCTACTGCATGATCGGGGGATCGGGCGGACGCCCCCTTGCGCATCGGCGCCACGCCCCCTGCGTCGTGCGCGTGACGTCAGTCTTTGATGTCACTGCTCCGACGTTCAGCGTGTTTCCATCTCGGTGCCCTTAGGGAGGAGTCTCTCCACACCGACGGCTGAGTGTAACTCGGTTCAGGTGCGGCGACTCCTCCTCTGTGTCACCCACGTGGCGTTGGCGGCATATTTATACTCCCCACTTGGAACTGACTGTTTACACGGCCAGTCTCTTTCTGGGGTCTATGCAGACCAGCCCTACGTTGCACGTTTGGTTGCTGGTGCCTTTGATGCTGCATCTGGGTAGGTTCTATGTCCCCTTTTCCTCTCCTTCCCCTCCTGCTTTGTTTTTTGGTTCTCTCTTGGTATATGTGTTTATTTCTATGGTGGTCTTATCTTATTCTCACTTATCTGTCACTATTCTTTTCTAATTTCTCCCACACTCTTTGCTCTCACGCCTTCACTTCCTTTGGTCACTTCTACCCCCACTCTTATGCCTTCACTTATAAACACAGATCTCTATATACACACACTCTCTATTCACATTATCACCACTTTTGGAACTCCCTGGGTACATTATCTATTTTTATTACTTACTTAATATCATTATTAATTAGATATACACTTAATGAAACATATTGTTTTGTTCCCAGAATTGCCTGTTCTTACGACAATACATTTTCACTTGTGGACACTCTCTACTCCATTCTATCTCCTTCTTTCTGCCCGATGTCGCATCTACATTTATGCCGCCTCAGCTCCCGTGGAGAGGCTATGGCCCTGGCCCACCCTGCTCCCACCACAGCACACTGCACTTTGCTTGAGTCGGTGAGTCCGTTTGGTATAAACAGCTATAGATATCGAATATTGATTTTTACCTTATATGAACTCTATGGTTCACTATACTCTTATATATATATCCTTTAGGAAACCCAATCGCATCAGCTCCTGATGAGTGGGAACATACCCACGAAACGCGTCGAGCTTTACATTTATGATGCCCCAGCTACATCCTACATGGAACCATTGTTACCATCCGTTTTCCTCTATTACATCAATTCTTTCCTTATTCAAGAAATGCATATTTATCATGTGGGTGCATGTGTTGGTATCAGGCTTGTTATCGCTAGCAATACTACGCCTTATTACTGCTGTATTTATATTGGACCCTGTGCTGCTACACGTATATACAATTTTTACTACATTTATGCTATGCTACATTACCTATGCATATATTAATGAATTGTTTACTGTATATGAAATGATTACTCTTTTATTGTTTGGTACTCCTTATAATCAATAAACATTTCTTAATGCATTTCTACTATGGTCTATCTCCCCTCCACTACCCAAGCGCTTCATTTAAAGTCCCAACTTCCCTCTTTATGTGTAATGTTAGGGTCAAAGGTCATGGTCAGAGTTAAAGATTAGGGTCAGTGTATTTGAGGCAGGATTAAAAAAGCATTTTTTTACTTTAGTTTCAGGGTCAGTGTGTTTTTGGCAGGATAAAAAATTGCACTATTGTTTCTGGGCCCTACTACAGATATAAACAACAAATAATATAAACATATGTGACATCACTGCAATCGTCAGGAGCAGGAAAATGTATTTGGTGGCAGGTTATGGTAATAAAAAGAAATGCAGTATATAGCTATATTTTAAAACATTAGGTTTTTTGTTCCAGTTTTTCTTTAAAAATTAAAAAATGGGATATATTCAATACCATTTACCACCAAATTAAAGTGCAGTGTGTCCTGCAAAAATGGAGTATAATTCACCTGGATATACTAAGTAGTTGAAATGATATGTTCAGTTTTAATAACACATGTCAAAGTTGCAAACCTATGATAATGCATTAAGATTTGTTTTACCTTCCTCATGAAGCTGTAAAAGTAGGCTTCCAGATTCTGATAAGCTCCCCTACCTGTGGTCCCTCACAACCACCAGGCAAGAGTTGTGTGGAAGAGGCCCTTGTCCTTATCAACATGCAGATAAGGTGTTTTGATAGGGGGTCCCACCTGTCAACCCCCTGATGTTGAGGACACATGGCCTGGTATGGTTGAGGAGGAGACACATGCTCCTCCCTTCCTTTACTGGCCAGCCAGGCTGCATGCTCTGACTGAGAGTCTGGATTTCCTAGGGGACCTGAAGCATTTTTTTATGGAGTATTTCCTCAAAATATAAAAAGAAAATATTTTTGCGCTTATTGCCTAGTGGGTGCAGCACACTACATTTTTGGAATACAAAACTCTATATATATTTAAAAATGAATAGGTTCACTTCCCCTTTAAAAAATTCTAAAGAATAAAGTGTTATCCAAAAAGTGTCAGTGCTTATGTAAACACATATACATTCAATAGTGCACAGGATCAGCATTGCATTTTGCACAACGCCATGAGCACTCACTAGTATTGATTTATTTGAACACAGGTGATTGTTACTCATAGTTATTTTGCACAGTATCATCAGCATTTTCTTTGCACAGTTGCATTATTAGCATTTTGTGTCCTTTAATATTGAGCACAGGTTTATTGTTGCATTTAGGTATTTGCACAGCAATATAAGGTTTTTTGCACAGTCGCAACATAGCGATTTTTGCACAGTATTTATCGCACATTGTTCACCGTTTACATCCACTCATATTATTAAGCTGCTCTGATCATTATTTACCTCTAGGCCACAATATATTCCTCTATATGTAATACAGGCATTTACTGGGCACTGAAAATTTACTCAGCACTTTACATACTGCGCATTTACATTAGTCCCTGCACTCAAGGAACTCTCAATCCAAAGTCTCTATCTAACATGCATACATACTTGTTTAGACAGCTAACAAATCACCCACTGGCATGTATTTAGAGAGACAAGGCAGGTTTTATCTTGCATAGGCAGTGCCTAAATACATAAAATAAAATGTATAATATACTGTAAATTCTAGTGCTCAACTATCAAGCCATAAAGTGTTAGAATAAATCTCAAGTGTAAGAAGTGAAATTACAAGCATAAATATCAGCATTAGGGACTTAACTTACAGTTAGCATAATATGTCCCGTGCGCTAATTATTCTTGGTTTAGGGGACATTTACATTATTCCTACAACCCCCTCCCCTCCGCCATTGTAATCTTCCAAAGGGGCAGGGGTTAATACAACTGAGGATCTTTCAGGAGCTCTCAACAAGAGGGCTTGACTATGTCCACCTTTTCCATCCCACCATACAAGCTTATATGATGACCACAGGATCTCTGTATGGGGGACAGGGAGGGTGATTTATAGCTCTAATGAGAGCTCCTGACAGCCCCTTAACTTCACTGAAGGACTGTCAGAAGTACCAGAAGATTATGTCAGCAGGGGTGGGTAGAAAAGATGACAATTTTTCCCAAGCAAAGAAGAATCTGCACTAGCGACTAACCCAGTGGCGGCTGGTGCTCAAAATTTTTTTTTGGGGGGAGGCGCAAACAAACTGAAAAATTCTTAAAAAAACAACATCAAACGAGCCACTGTACCATCAAACAAGCCACTGTGCCATCAAACGCAGCCAATGTGCCAATTAAATGCTGTCAGTGTGCTCATTAAATGCTACCAGTGTGCCCATCAATTGCAGCCAGTGTACCCATCAAATGCTGCCAGTGTGCCCATTAAATGCTGCCAGTGTGCCCATTAAATGTTGCCACTGTGCCATCGAATGCCACGGGTGTGATCCCCCCACCTGCTTGCCATCTGCCCGGCACTTACCCTGTCTTGGTGGGGCAGCTGCTGACGGCGACGAGCGGGGTTCTTCAAGCCGCTGTCTCCTGCCGTCCTTATCTCCCGACTCCCGTCCTCTCCGCCTGATAGACATCCAATAGCAGTGCCTGTTGTTTCAGCCAATCAGGTGACAGGTAACAGACTCAAGCACCTGATTGGCGGAGAGGCGGTTCAGTGTTAGGAAAGTGAATGTTCATTTGGTTTCCTAACACAGCTGAGTGAACTGCGAGTGCAAAGCATGGCACTCGCAGGTCACAGTTTTTGATGCCTATTAGAGCCTATGGCTCTAATCAGGTGCTTCAAAAACACCCCCACCGCTGTAATTCAGGCGCCCAAAAAGGGTTCAGATGCCTGAATGGGGGGTGGCCGCGGTGGCCATGGATAGATTCAAGCAATGCATGAATCTATCCATTGTGCACAGAGGGGGTGGCAGGAGAAAGGGGGCGGCGCCTGTGCGCCCTTAATGCATGGGCCGTCACTGGATTCACCATACTTTTTGTAAGTAATATTACTTGTGCTGATTTTTTTTTGTAATTTAGGATAAATTTAGGCTTTAACAGCCTCCCCTTCTTCCTATTTCCTCATCCTTGCTATGAACACCCTAATCTTTCTCCTCATATTCCACTTCAGACTTCTCAGCCTCCTGCTGCCTTTGCCTTACAGGGATGGTAGCGGTAGTCAAAGGTTTTGTCAAATATTTCTGCTCTCCTCAAGAAAGCAGCATGTCCTCGTATCTTCCTTGTGTTCTTCCTTGTATCACCTCCCTCATTGTTTTGATTCCCTCTTCCCTCTTTAAAAGGTGCCAAAATGCAGCAAAAAGAACCCCATCTCCCAAACTCTGTACTCATGCCATAAATACACAGATATTCATTGATGGCACTCTGCTGCTGGTGCAGCCTCTTCAGCATGGCTGTTACATTCAATTGAATGTCACAGATGAAGAGCTGTAGAATTCGAGTAGTTACTGTATTAATAACAATATTTCAATAATTCATATTGATGAGAAAAGTTCCAAGAAAAATCCATTAAGTTCTCATGTAAAACCTCCAAAATTGATTTAATGATCAATTAGCAAAATGTTACAAAAACAACGTCAAAATGTAGTATACAAAAATAGATTATTCTTAAAATGAAGTTTAAATCAGATATGTCTGGGTGTATGTCTTGAGATGTGTGTCTGTCTGTCCTTGTGGAGAGCTGCAGTGCAAATGTTCCTTTCCCCACAGCCTGTCTGTACTCCTTCAATTAACCCCCACCTTTTCCAAAAAGCCAAAAAGCTTAAAAGACCGGGAAATTCAATCCCTTCAACATTCCTAAGGGTGGGGCTATGAACTATATGAAGATACCTAAAATAGGAATCATTTAACTTACAATATATATATTTCCTTTAAACATATAAAATCCTACATATCAGTATACATATATTTAAAATGCAGTGTTCTTATTAATATCCTAATCAAGAAATATAGTAATGTAAAGAAACAGCTTATATTCTTAACATACTGAAACTTTGTGTCTTTGGAAAAGATTGTAACTTTATCTCTTACGATGGGGGAGGTGATTTGGTCAACACTAAATTGTATCCATATGTGAGATGAATCTCTCCCAAGAAATGCATATGAAGCCTATACCAACATAAACTTTCATGAGTATAAAAACCTATATAACTTCACCTTTTCCCAACATAAAAGATATATATATATATATATATATATATATATATATATATATATATATATATATATATATATATATATATATATATATATATATATAATTCAATCATCATAAGAACTCAATCATTCATAAATTCTGATATTCTAACATTTCCCTCTCAAAATGATTGACTTAAACAATCTTATCATTTTAAATCCATATAAATCTGAATCTAACTCTAAATCCATTTATACCTCAAACGCATCACATCCGTATTCATTCATCCTCAAAGATCCTAAAGGGGTTGTAAAGGTAAAATTTTTATTTTTTAAAAATAACAAACATGTAATACTTACCTTCACTGTGCAGCTCGTTCTGCACAGAGTGGCCCCGAACCTGGTCTTCTGGGGTCCCTCGGCGGCTGTTTCAGCTCCTCCCCGCAAGCATTAACCACCTTAATGCGAGCTCCCGCGCATGGTGGTTAGTGCTTGTGGGCCCGCTCCCGTGATACAGCCGGCGGCTATAGCCCCTCACTGTATCACTTGGCCCTGCCCCCCAGCGTGCCGCGTCATTGGATGTGATTGACAGCAGCGCGAGCCAATGGCTGCGCTGCTTCCAATCCATCCACTGTAGCCAATCAGCGGCCAGTGTGAGTGGAGGAATAGATGTCGGGAACGCGAAGCTGACTTTCGAGGCGTCAGGTAAGTAAAACGGGGGGGCTGGGGGCGGCGGTATTGTCAGAAGTTTTTTCACCTTAATGCATAGAATGCATTAAGGTGAAAAAGTTTTTACCTTTACAACCCCTTTAAGATAATTGACTTAAATATATATTTTCAAATTTGATTCTATATAAGGAAAAGTGAATTCATAACCCTTCATCTTCATATACCATAAAAAATATTTTCACCCTTATTATTTTCTTTTTCTTTTACCAAATAAATCAATCCCCTTAATTTCATGATTCATAAATGTAACATTGTTGTACAATACTTTGAAATATAGATATCACTTCAGAAATTTGTTTCATATTTTCCCTCCAAATTGTGTTTAACATAAATCTATAATCCATAAAACCTTTCTAATAACCTTGTCAAAATTAAACATAAAATATGTTCTTAACTTCAATTTGTTCATATAAGTGAGATGATTTCAAAACGAAATACATATTACAATGTAAAGTTAATCCTATCTTGTTTATGTACCTTTAAGAAAAATGTACTCTGTCTTAATTAACACCAGATGTTCCCTCTAACTAGAATGACTCTATTGTAAGGATGTTTAACCCTTTCAACTCTGAAAATACACTGTATATGAGTGTAAAAATGAGGTGTAAAAAATATCTCATCTTGATATGATAAACATGTCCTGTCACATAAAAATGATATATAAAAACTGTAATATATCTGATGGATAAATTATCTCATCAGTAGCAAAAAAAATCAAAAGTCCATTGTTTTTTGAATTTCCTCTCTTATCAGAGGTTCTCGAGAATTTTTTCTTCTTCTTCTTCCTGCACTCTGTAAAGTTGGAAAAACTTTATTGAACATTAAAATGACAACAATAATTATAACTAATGAATCTCTTCTGTCAATTCTTCTCCCAGAACTGATATTCTTAAACTTCAAGATTGTGTTTCCATCTGGAAGGTCTAGAAATATTAAATTTCTTTCCTTTGGTGACTTACAAGTCAGATCCTAAAAATAATGCAGTATCATTATTGAGAATTTAAATAAATGCAAAATATAACTTCATTTACTTATTCATTTTACATACCAAAATTCTAATATTTTATTATGACATACAAACCATATTTTAATAATAACATTTCGAATTACCTTACTTTGCTCTATTTTTCTTAAACTGACCTATACTCTTTAATTTATTATTCTGCGTATTTAAACGACAGGACGCAATTTCTCTTTTTTTTAGTCATGATATCAAATCTTGTTTTCATAAACCAAATAAAAGATTTTAAATCACCCCAGAAGATAAAAGCAAATTGTTTATCCATTCACTTCTCCTCTATAATATTTCAGAGTAATGCGTGCTGTACTGTACTTCTAACATTTTCAATTCAGCATTTTCTGTAGAATTTTTGCTGAATAGTATAACCATTCTTTGGGTAACACATAGATAGACCTGTTGAACAATTCTTGATATTATTGACAAATCCTGTCTCAAAGCCTCTCTCAGCACTTGTTCTAACAATCCCATGTATAGGCTTTCTGAATAAATTTAGCTGAGAATGTTCTGTTATCACATCTACCTCTATGGGTTTAGATTTTAAAGTTTTAAAAAATGGGCAAAATTTGTCATATAATTCTCCTGAATGAATTCTTTTAAAAATAATTTTTAATGACAGATCAGGTGTCCGTAATATGATCATGCTAGATCTCACATTCTTTTCTGTTATTTTGACTGCAAAATAAACACTTAACAATTGCTTCATATTTTTGTCAAAAGTCTTTTCCATATTTGTCAAACCTCTGGAGAAAAAACCTATTATTTTTGGTTCACCATCTTTTACCTGAAATAAAATTACTGAGATGGAATTCTCAGATACCTTAGTAGACAATAAAACAGGCATAGATATTCCAATTTCGATTGTATGCAATGAAACAGCATTCTGCAAATCTTTTTTCAACATTTCAAAAACATCTGTATGGGTTTGATTCCATTGATCAAACACAACATCTTTTTGTTTCAGGAAATCAAATAATGGTTTAACTTTATCATCATATTCCTGTAAAAACTCTTTGCAAGAATTTACCTCACTCAAAAATTGATATAATGCCTTGTAAGATGTTGGAACTGGAATAGCAGAAATGTTTCTAAATTTTTCCTGTGATAACTTTCTCTGTCCATGACTAATTTGCATATGAAGAAAATTAACTTTATCTTTCATAAACTGAACTGACTCTGTGTTCAATTTCAGTCCTGCTGTTTGTAACAAAGTAAATAACTCTGTCAACAGAGTGACATGTTCCTTTGTATTTTGGGTAGACAACAACATTTTGTCCACATGTTGGAAAATACATTTTGGTCTAGAAAATTTTGATAAAACTTTCTCCAAGCACTCGTGCACTATTCCGTCACTGATTTCCATTTCTGGAATTATTCTAGTGAAGGCATAAGTTTCTTTATTGAAACTGAAGGCAAGTTTATAATGACAGCTGTTTGTTACTGGTACTGAAAAATGACTATTGGAAATTTCCAGTACTGAAAATACTTTGGCCTTGGCATCCATTTGTGACATTAAATTTAAATTAGGAACAATAGGTTTGTTATTTGTAATGCATTTATTCAGTGATCTTAAATCAACTGATAAAGAATACGAATCATCAGCATTCTTGATAGGCCAAATACAATTATTTACCACTGATTGTGCCTTCTTTAATATTCCTTGTTGTAAAAATGATTGTAAAATGTCAGAAACTGGACCTATTGATTCCTGTGGCAACTTATTTTGAATTTGGGGTTCAGGGTCTCGTCCCTCAATTTCTATCTCAATATCTTTAAACAAACCTGTATCCATTTTGTTCTGACTCCAAAGACTTTTATGTGCTCTTACCGATTGTTCCAATTCGAGATTGGTTCCTGTGTGTGGCCAATTAAAATCTGAAGAAATGTCAGCGTCTGCTGTACAAGTACTTCCAACATTACTGTACATGGAAGAATCTATTAACCTAGATTTGGGCCTAGATGAATTTTTCCATATAGTAGAATTACTTAAATCAATAATCCAATCTAATTTACTAGTCACATCCATGCCTAAAATATTCTCTGTATTTTGGCAACACCAGATATCTATTTTAGTTTTTAAAACTTCTGGAATCTCGAAATTCACATCAGAAACTTTATCTGCAACTGTATTTCCTTTTCCATTGAAACCAATTAAATTACATTTTGGAGAATCAATATTCACATGTAATTTGTTTTTAGTTAAACTGAGTTCAGATCCTAAATCTATTAACCATTTAGTATTCTTGCCATTTAATAAACCATGTACCCATGGCCTTCCACTTTCATCTAATAAAAGTGAAGTCACATATTTTAATGTTGGAGATGACTCAGAACCTTTTTCCCTAAATCCTGATGGTGATGGAAGTAATCCATCCCTCTCATTTTCATCATTGTTTTTCATATTGATTGAACTGTCATTAACAGTCAATGTACTGATCTGTTTGACTTCTGAAGCATAAGGCAAATCAGTCAAACTATTGTTTGAAGAAGAAAGAATATATTGTTCAGAAATATGTTCTGTATTTTCTACTTTCAAAGTTTTCCTTTGTGTAGTATGTAGGGAAGTATTTCCTGTCTGCTCTGAAACTTTAGTTCTGCCTTTGACGTGTATCTCACCAACTCTGGGTGTGGCCTTACACGTGGCACTCTGAACGCCATTTTGCTTTTCTTTATCTAAACGTGTCTGCATTCAGCAGCTTTATTCAGTATTTTTGTTTTAAGCAAAACTTCATGTTCCTGGTCATCAACCTTGAAAAACCGCATATCTTGTACAAAAGGCTTCTGCATAGAATCTGCAGTAACATTCATAGAGTCTGCATTAACATTAATCTCTAAACTCTTGCTTGACTCTGCTTTAAACTTTACAGTATTCTGTAACTCAGACAACTGAATATCCTTTATTTGAATTGCACTCTGCAAATCATCTATCCTTTCAGTCAAAATCTGACAATTAGTACATAAACTATTGTCCATTGTTTCCTCTTTTGTACCAACTACATTGCTTTCAGAAACTCCTGATATCATTGTATCATAAACTTTAATTAACTTAATCAAATTCCTAACCTGTTTGCTGAATTTCTTAAATATAAATTTTGACTTTTGTATTTTCATATTAGCCTGTAAGCATTCATTGAACATGTAACACCATAATTCATCATCTTTAACAAACTTTGACAGATTTTTAAATTCTAATTCACTCTCACTGGATAATTCATGAATTAAATCCATAACTTACCAATGTAAGACGGCTTCCTTCATGTAACATGCGTTCCCTCTCTTGGCGGGAAATTACGTCATCAAGAAACAGATTTTTCTTGCACATGCGCAAATGTCTCACCAATTCTGATGTTTCTTTTCCTTCCAAGTTCAATTCAATGATGCTGAAAATAAGCTTTTTCGATTTCTCCTGAAAGCTTGTCTGAATAATCACTGTTTTTGCTGATATTCCCTCTCGACAAGGAGAAGGAGAAATTATTGAAAAAAATTCGATATTCAGACAAAAAGAATCTGGCAAAGGCTCGCCAACGTAGAATTCGAGTAGTTACTGTATTAATAACAATATTTCAATAATTCATATTGATGAGAAAAGTTCCAAGAAAAATCCGTTAAGTTCTTGTGTAAAACCTCCAAAATTGATTTAATGATCAATTAGCAAAATGTTACAAAAACAATGTCAAAATGTAGTATACAAAAATAGATTATTCTTAAAATGAAGTTTAAATCAGATATGTCTGGGTGTATGTCTTGAGATGTGTGTCTGTCTGTCCTTGTGGAGAGCTGCAGTGCAAATGTTCCTTTCCCCATAGCCTGTCTGTACTCTTTCAATTAACCCCCACCTTTTCCAAAGAGCCAAAAAGCTTAAAAGACCGGGAAATTCAATCCCTCCAACATTCCTAAGGGTGGGGCTATGAACTATATGAAGTTACCTAAAATAGGAATCATTTAACTTACAATATATATATTTCCATTAAACATATAAAATCCTACATATCAGTATACATATATTTAAAATGCAGTGTTCTTATTAATATCCTAATCAAGAAATATAGTAATGTAAAGAAACAGCTTATATTCTTAACATACTGAAACTTTGTGTCTTTGGAAAAGATTGTAATTTTATCTCTTACGATGGGGGAGGTGATTTGGTCAACACTAAATTGTATCCATATGTGAGATGAATCTCTCCCAAGAAATGCATATGAAGCCTATACCAACATAAACTTTCATGAGTATAAAAACCTATATAACTTCACCTTTTCCCAACATAAAAGATATATATATATATATATATATATATATATATATATATATATATATATATATATATATATATATATATATATATATATATAATTCAATCATCATAAGAACTCAACCATTCATAAATTCTAATGGACATCAGGGTGTTTCATGATGAACCACTACACAACCAGGTTGATAACATGTGTCAGGTAAGGTACATGTGTAACTTTTCCCAGGTGAAGAACAGCCAGCAGGTTAGTGCCATTGTCACACATGACCTTGCCTGGCTGGTGTGGGGTCAGCCACCTCTTAGTATGTGCCTATGTCTGAGAGCTGAGAGATCTTCTAAACCAGTGTGGCTTCTGGCTCCCAGCATACAAGCAGCAACACAGCCTTGCAGTGTTTAGCCTAGGATGTTGCATATGGTCTGGGGGGCTTTAGGGGCTGCTGGTTTCAAGGATTTGGAGGAAAAGGGCAATAAGAAGTGGATAAGGGTGACTACACTGTTACCATTGGGCAAGACACATTGAGTTCTGACCATCTCCAGTTGAAGGCCTCACTATGCCTTCTTTCAAGCCACCAAAAGATTAGTCTAGTGATGCAACATCCCTGCCTGTACTTGCTTGACTATATAGACATGATGAAGGGGAAGTTTTTTTCTTATCCCTAAAACACATTGGGTGTTTTTTAGTGTAAGCCAATAAATTAAATTGGACTCTATTATGCTTTGCTCCTTCCATTGGTGCTTGCTTGACCACATGTCTGGGTATATATGATACTTTCTCCTGACAGCGTGGCCCAGTGTTACAGACACATTCAACTCCATGTGCTGGTGATGGGCAGGGTTAGTATTCTGGGCAAAATAATCACAGTTGGGTACCTGCCACTGTGGTTCAGCACAGGCCATAAACTTGGAGAACAGGGTGGTTACACCAGGTGGAGTAGCTACAAACCCAGAGGTTTTGTAAGCTAGCAATAAGACATGCGGTGAGTTGGGGATTTTTGTTTTCCTTGCAGCAGCTTTGGAAGAAATACCTGCATTGGAAATGATGCTGCTTGAGATGGATGTAATCCACAATTAATTTACCCAAGTATAGCACCCTATAGCAACTAATTATCCCTACAAAAACTGCTCTCCCCAAACTACCCCAACACTCACAGACAAATAGCTACTGGGATACCATCATCGAATGGTGAAGGGGATGATATATAACAAAGTCCCCATTATTGGTCATTCTTTCTTTGATGATCACATTTGAAAGGTCAGGTAGGGCATTATGGATCCTTAAAAATTTGTCCTCTTAATTTCTTCTTAAATTCACTAAAACCATGAACTTTGTGGCAGATTCAGACCTTGACCCTAGTTATAAATCAAAAATGATAAATTAAATATAATTGTTAGTATTAAAAAGCAAGCAATTCTACCTCGTTATAATTCCTTTTGAAAAATGTATTTAGTTTCTTCTCTGGACATATTATGAATAATATTATCCTCTCTATAGCGTGCTAATTTTCTCAGGTTAAAAGAATTGTCATGTTAAAAGAATGACTGTTATGAAATATTTTTAATGTTTAGAGAGAGGATGCAATTTTTGTCATTAACTATGTTAGCAAAACGGTCACCAATTCACCGATTCTGGATTTTATGTTAATTGTCTGCATCGAATATTTTTCTTTTCATATGAACGCTAAAAGTATCAACATACTATATATACAGTATCTCACAAAAGTGAATACACCCCTCACATTTTTGTAAATATTTTATTACTGTATATCTTTTCATGTGACAAAACTGAAGAAATTACACTTTGCTACAATGTAAAGTAGTGAGTGTACAGCTTGTATAACAGTGTAAATTTGTTGTCCACTCAAAATAACTCAACACACAGCCATTAATGTCTAAACTGCTGGCAACAAAAGTGAGTACACCCCTAAGTGAAAATGTCCAAATTGGGCCCAATTAGCCATTTTCCCTCCCGGTGTCATGAGATGCGTTAGTGTTACAAGGTCTCAGGTGTGAATGGGGAGTAGGTGTGTTAAATTTGGTGTATTCGCTCTCACTCTCTCATACTGGTTACTGGAAGTTTGGAAGATTGCCAAGACCCTGAAACTGAGCTGCAGCATGGTGACCAAGATCATATAGCGTTTTAACAGGACAGGTTCCACTCAGAACAGGCCTCGCCTTGGTCAACCAAAGAAGTTGAGTGCACATGCTCAGCGTCATATCCAGAGGTTGTCTTTGGGAAAGTGCCGCACACTGCATCAAATTGGTCTGTATGGCTGTCATCCCAGAAGGAAGCCTCTTCTAAAGATGATGCACAAGAAAGCCCGCAATTTACTGAAGACAAGCAGACTAAGGATATGGATTATTGTAACCATGTCCTGTGGTCTGATGAGACCAAGATAAACTTTTTTTGTTCCGATGGTGTCAAGCGTGTGTGGTGGCAACCAGGTGAGGAGTACAAAGATGTGTCTTGCCTACAGTCAAGCATGGTGGTGGGAGTGTCGTGGTCTGGGGCTGCATGAGTGCTGCTGGCACTGGGAAGCTACAGTTCATTGAGGGAACCATGAATGCCAACATGTACTATGGCATACTGAAGCAGAGCATGATCCCCTCCCTTCAGAGACTGGGCCACAGGGCAGTATTCCAAAATCATAACAACCCCAAAAGCACCTCCAAGACGACCACTGCCTTGCTAAAGAACGTGAGGGTAAGGGTAATGGGCTGGCCAAGCATGTCTCCAGACCTAAACCCTATTGAGCATCTGTGGGGCATCCTCAAACAGAATGTGGAGGAGTGCAAGGTCTCTAACATCCACCAGCTCCATGATGTCGTCATGTAGGACTGGAAGAGGACTCCAGTGGCAACCTGTGAGACTCTGGTGAACTCCATGCCCATGAGGGTTAAGGCAGTGCTGGAAAATAATGGTGGCTGCACAAAATATTGACACTTTGGACCCAATTTGGACATTTACACTTAGGGGTGTACTCATTCTTGTTGCCAGCGATTTAGACATTAATGGCTGTGTGTTGAGTTATTTTGAAGGGATAGCAAATTTACACTGTTATACAAGCTGTACACTCACTACTTTACATTGTAGCAAAGTGTCATTTCTTCAGTGTTGTCACATGAAAAGATATAATAAAATATTTCCAAAAATACTCACTTTTGTGAGATACTGTGTGTATGTATATCTATATATATATAGATAGATATCTATATCTATATATATATATATCTATATATAGATATAGATATAGATATCGATATATATATATCTATATCTATATCTATATATATATATAAATTATTATTATTATTATTATTATTATTATTATTATTATTATTATTTGTATTGCATTGTAGCTTCATTTTTTACTGTAGAATGAAGGAAATATATTTATTTCTCCTCTCTTTTCCAGTTTCAATGTACTAACTCATCTTGACCCAATGTTGAGTCTCACTGCAGTGACTTGCGAATTTGCCATTGCTGAAATGAATCTCTGATCTGAACTGTAGATATTAAATGCGGTAATAAGGAGGTGAAATTTATTGCTGTCATAACAAGGTATATTGAACTGTGATGCTTTGATGATCACCATATAGCCTTGCACATTATCTGGTGGAATTCTTTTATCACCATAGCCTGAGCACCTTAACATGGAACTATGGTTAACACTTATGTTGCCATTATTGACACTTTTTAGTTTTTAAATTTTTTTCTTCCACATAATGTGTTTTCCTTCATATTTCCTTTTTCATTCTTTACATTCCTTACCTTTACTATTAAATAAACAGTTTAATAACCGTGTTAAACAAATAAAGTTAAAGCATTTGTTAACCCCCCCCAAAAAATGCAGATTCTGGTCCCTTAAAGCAGATTACACATCACAGCGCTTGTGTTGTAAAATCTGCCCCCCTTCTAAACTGTAAAAAAATCCCTAAACCTACCACTTCCTGTATGCCCTCACTAATCAGACCACGATAACTAGGGCAGCTCCACCCTGATCACCGTGGTCAAAGTGACTCCCTCTGTGATAGGCTGCCTACTCCGCTCTCCTCTCTCCCCCCTCCTTCCTGCCATTCCCCTCTGTGTCTGTCTCCGGCCCGGCCCTGCCCACCCCCCCGCTACTATTGAAAAGTAAATTTGCTAAATTTTCACTGCCAGCCTCCATATTAGAGGCTGGCATAGCACACTATGTCATTTGTTTTAAAAAATGAGCGCTAACTGCCTGAGACGCAACAACGTCCGGGGCTCCCAGAGAAGGTGGGGGGCAGGGACCCCATTATGTTTGTTGAAGGCTGGTTGCAGGAAATATTTGGCCAGGAGGCCTTCTCTCCCCTGTACGTGGTAGAGCAGGCACATCGGGTACCGCCTAGACCTCTCCCACCTGGAAACCCCCAAGAGCGATGCTGGCCAGACTCCTTAATTACCGGGATTGTGAAGTCGTGCTGAAACTTGCTAGAGAGAAGGGGGCTGTGCAATACAATGGCACCAAAATTTCCTTTTATCCTGACTTCACAGCAGAAGTGCAATGTAGAAGATCCAAGTTTGCAGACGTCAAAAGACGGCTGCACCGACTACAGCTAAAGTATGCCATGTTATTCCCAGCCAAGTTATGAATAACAGCCGGAGATCAAAATCACTTTTTTGAAAACGCACAAGATGCTGCAGGATGGCTGGACCAGAACGAACAAAACCTCCGTCGCCGCAGATGTGAAAATGGGGAAGGAGCAGGTATAAAGGGTGCCCACATACTACTGTCGTTAATGCTTCAATGAAAGAGGACCTTTGCCTAATACCCAGTATCAGCGAATGAATTTCAATCTTATATGAGCTTTCTACAGTTTTTGTTTAATCCATCAGGTGGAATGCGATTATGCTCCATACCTGAACCCTACCTGTTGCCATTGTTGATATGGCTTGAGTTTGCGTGCCCTGTTGGCACGATTAGGGCCCACAGAGCCCCACATTACTTGGAAATCCCTTGCCTGGCATGGTTCACAGGGACTGTTCTACAGGGTGTCTGTCACCCTCGGGCATGCCACCTGGTTCGCTTTGCTCCGCAATTAAGCTTAACGCTCTCCCACAGATGTTTGATGCATCTCCACTGGATAAACTGCTTCATCGATTCCTCTCATGTTCCACACTACTTGCTGACCCTCCCAGATTGTGCACAAACTGCATGTTGGTGGTCCATTAGTACAATGCCCAGCACTCTAGGACTTCGGTATAATTACAGGAGATTGGACTGTTATTTGCAATGTATGTTACACCTATAGTGTCCTGGAATGTCCGGGGTGTGAAAGACCCATTGAAAAGATCTATGATTTCAGCTGGCCTGCGGAAGTTCCACCCGGCTATAATAGGTCTGCAGGAGACTCACCTACGGGTTGATACAGTCAGTTTTTTTAACTACGCCTGGGTTGGTAAGGCCTACCACTCCACCTACTCCGCATTTTCTCGTGGAGTAAGTGTATTGATCCATAAAGCTCTAGTGTACCAGGAGTTGGACTCTCTGATTGATATATCTGGTAGATTTGTGTTTCTGTATTGCAAACTGTATACAATCACTTTGATCTTAGCTTTTGTGTACATCCCCCCTCCGTTCTCCAGGGAGGTATTGCAGCTATTATTATCCTATTTAGCTAACAAACCGGATACCCCGTTATTAATAATGGGGGACTTTAATTGTCACTTGGACCCTAGACTAGACAGACACCCACCTGTAACACCCCCTGGAGGTGGACGGGGTACTGTTCTTAGCCGTCTGCTTGCAGAGGTAGGATGAATTGACATATGGCGTAGCCGCAATCCAGACAGCAAACAATTTTCATGTTTCTCCAAGACTCATGGCTCACTATCCCGCATTGATCTATGCGTAGGTACCCCAAATATGGTTGGTCACACCTCTAAAGTGGAGTACTTTCCACGGGGAGTGTCGGATCACTCCCCACTAGCTCTATGGTTAATTACTCAACCCCCTAGTTCTTTACCCAGGGCCCCATGGAAGTTCAATGTCTTCTGGCTTAAGCTTTTTACTTCGCAGGAAAGAATAGCCTCTCAGATTCAGGTCTTTTTCAGGACACACCGGCAACAAACTGATGCTCTTTTGAAATGGGAAACCTTTAAAGCATATCTCAGGGGGATTTTTATACAAGAAATGCAAATGGTCAAACACAACTCCTCTGTCCTGTTAGAACAGGCGGGGGACTTAGTGAGGCAATTGGGACTAACATATGTAACTGATCCGACTGACTCTGCAAGGGAGGAATAGATGTCGGCCCAGGATTTCTTGGACCATCTGAGATCCTCCACTGCGGATCGAAAGAGATTTTTTACAAAGTTGGCGTTTTACGAGGAGGGGGAAAAGACGGGCTGCCTACTTGCTAAAATTGCACGATTTCAACAACAGTCACCGGCCATTGGTGCCATTTGTTCAGCTAATGGTAAAGTAGTTAATTCTCCAGAGGTCGTTATATCCGACCTGGCATCCTTTTATGTAGATCTATACAGATTGAGGGATGCTTACTCGGATGCAGACCTGTCCGCATATGTGTCCAAAGTTGATCTACCTTTTAATCAATATGGGGAATAGATACTTCCAGAACTATTAAAGATTTTTAATGCTTGCCTGGAAGCAGGTAAGCTTCCTGACTCTATGGCAAGAGCAAATGTAATTTTACTTCTTAACCCGGGGAGGGATCCGGTTGACCCTGGCTCCTACAGACCTATTTCATTACTTCAAAGTGATGTAAAGATCCTTGCCAAGGTCCTGGCGCTTCGGGTCAATGGGATTATCTCCTCCATTATACACCAAGATCAGGCTGGCTTTATGCCACAAAAATCCACGGCTACAAACTTGAGGAGATTGTTCTTAAACATGCAAATAGAAGCAGATAACGGGGGTCAAAGGGCTCTGTTGTCTCTTGATGCCAATAAAGCATTTTATAGCATCAGTTGGAGATATTTATGGGCAGTATTAGATAAATTTGGCTTTGGGGACTGATTTGTAGCTTGGGTTTAAGTTGCTGTATGCATCCTCTCAGGCCAACATCAGAAAAGCAGATAGAGTATCACCAGCCTTTGCCCTGGGCAGGGGGACAAGGCAAGGTTGCCCACTGTCCCCTTTGCTCTTCGCGATTGCAATAGAGCCACTGGCAGCCATGATAAGAGACAGTACACAGATCAAGGGGTTCCAATATGGAACCCTGCATGAAAAAATAATGCTATATGCAGACGACATGTTACTCTTTCTGGCAGACCCGAGTCATTCACTATCAGGGGTGATTTCCATAATAAAACAGTTCGGTCACTACTTCGGGTTGACCATAAACTGGTCCAAGTCAGCTCTGAAGATGCTGGATGAGGACCGCGAGGTTGTACTCCCTGACCATTGTCCTATCCCTCTGGTTACTAGTTTCAAGTATCTGGGTGTACAAGTTGCACCCAGGCTTGGAGACTACTGCTCCCTAAACATATATCCATTACTGTCCCGCTTTCGAGACAAAATAAATACTTGGAACAACTTAAAAATGTTGTTGGCAGGCAAGGCCAACTTAATTAAAATGATTTTAATGCCCCAGTTGTTATACTTCTTACACAATACACCGGTAGTGATACATCTTAAAATATTCAGAATAGTAAACACCCTCTTTCGTCGATTGTTATGGAATACCAAGCCTCCTAGAATTAGGCTGGAGCAGTTGCAGCAATCTAAAGACAATGGAGGGCTGGCGATCCCCAACCCCTGGTTGTATTATATAGCGGCCCAATTGCAACAACTGGTCGGCTCAATGTCTCAAGATCCGACGGGTTTAGCGGCCCAGCTAATGCCTACTGCCTCTGGAGCAGAGACCATCCCTATGGGCCTAGAGGCTCAACTGTTTGCGAAGTTCAACAAACAGATCCCAACGTTGCCACTCGTACAGAAAATATGGAATAAGGTCAGACAACTCCAGGGGGTGCAAGGATTTATGGAATTCAGCCCAATATGGGGTAATCGCACGTATATTGAGTTGGAAAAATTACAACAAGGGCCTAGATGGCGTGCTCACGGTGTGAAGTTGCTCTCCCACATATTTAGGGACGGTAAACTGCTCACCTTCATAGAACTACAAGCTAAATTTAACTTACCAGATACCATGCTTTACCCATACCTTCAGTTGAGGCATGCTGTTGCTGCGCAGGGGGATGCTGGGGAATGGACATTGTCTTCCATGTGCTGCAGAACAGCAGTGTAACTAAAGGGATTATATCCCAATGCTATCAGATGTTATTAGTGAGACACTTGCGGGCCTATCCATGTAAGGCAGTGTCAGTCTGGGAAAGGGACTTTGGTCAAATTACAGGGGAACAATGGGGGGAAGCCCTACAATCCATACCCACAAGCTGCCTTAATGTCACACAAAAAGTCTCCCAATTGTATGTAATACTGAGGGTGCACTATACCACGGAAAAAATTGCATAGGATGGGCAGGGTGGCGGATCCTTTGTGTTGCCATTGTTGACAACATGACGGGGACCTTATTCACCTCCTGTGTCGCTGCCCGAAGCTCCATCGGTACTGGAATGAAGTAGTTGGTACACTCAATGGGGTATTTCAGACAAAAGTTCCCACTGATCCTTTGTGTTGCATATTGGGAGTTCTGGAGGAGCTGATCCCTGACGAATTAACCAGAGTCACATTCTCCAGGGCACTATTCCAGGCCAGGAAGCTCATCCTAATGGGTTGGAAATCCACCTTGCCACCTACTAGCAATTCCTGGATAGCACACATGGGAAAAACCCTAATTATGTAAAAATACATATACCAACATAGGGGATGCCCGGGTAGGTTTGAACGTATATGGTCAAGATGGCTAGACACACTAGGTTTAAGCCCAAGAGAACTTGTGATGTCCAGACTCCTGCAGTCTCTTTAGATGGGATGAGGGGATGCAAGACAGCATACATATTATGAACAAAACAGGTTGTGGTGGTGGAACTTGGGAGAGGTGAACTACAATTGGAGTAATGCGTTTGGTTATAAGGCCAATTGTAACAAATCTGTATATCTGTTAATGAACACAAAGAATCTGTATTTGTAACTTGTGCATTGGTCATTGTTGGAAATTATACAAATGTTCAATAAAACCTTTTTGATTAAAAAAAAAAAAATGAGCGCTGTAAATACCTAATATCAGCTGTCTTCAGGCCAGTTATGTGACTCGCGGCTGCTTTACAGCTATGATACATTGCTTCTGCAGAGGAGACGAGCAGCCATGTGATCTCCCCAGCTGATGTCAGAGGGAGATCATGGCCCTCCCTCAGAAGACATGTATTGTAGCTGGAAAGCAGCTGCGAGTGATGGGACCGGCCTGAAGACAGCTGATATTAGGTATTTACAGCGCTCGGTTTTTAAAACGAATGACATAGTGTGCTATGCCAGCCTCTAATAGAGGGGTTGTCACAGACTTGTGTAGATGGGTTAACAAACCCTTTAAACAGTTTAATAATAGTGTTTTATTCAGTTCCTAAGCATGGTTCATTTATGTTGAGTTTGATTATCAGAAAATGTGAATTGTAATTGATGTTGGAATAGTAGAGTAATGCCGCGTACACACGATCGGGATTTTGGCTGGAAAAAGGTATGATGCTTTTCTGATGGGATTCCACTCAAGCTTGTCTTGCATACACATGGTCACACCAAATTCCGACCGTCAAGAATGCAGTGATGTACAACACGTGCAACGGCACTAGAAAAAGGAAGTTCAATAGCCAGTACGCCACACTTTGGGCTCCTTCTGCTAATCTCATGTTTATCTTGTGTTAGTAGAAGTTTGGTGGGAGACGATTTGTGCTTTTCAGCTTTCGTGCTTTTCAGTCTGATACATCTCTTCAGTTTGTGCTTGTAGGTTTGTATCTGGTTTTCAGTGCATGTAGTCAGTTCGTATCTGTTTTTCAGTGCGTTCTTGTCCGCTCGTTTTTGATTTTCAGCTCGCTCTTCACAGGCCTTGCTGTTTTTCAGTGCATTATATTAGTTTGGTCTGACCAGCCAACTGTTTTGAAGCCATGTTGTGGGTACGTACTTGTCGTAGAGTTCATGCTATGCGGGTGCTTGGTGTTGGGGTTCTTGCTTTGACCCAAGTCCAGTCCGTGAACAGGGTGGGGAGGAGTTCATGGACCAAGAATTGGTTGCTCCAGCGTAATCAATTCTCTCACATGCCTTTGCTGCATGAGATCCAGGAGAATAATCCTGATGATTTCAGGAATTTTCTCCAGATGACGGACCCCGTTTTTCACCATCTGTTGGCTTTGCTGTCCCCTTATATTACTAAACAGGACATCTGCATGCGGCAAGCCATCACTCTGGAGCAGAGGCTAGTCACCATGTTGCAGTACTTGGCAATGGGGAGAAGTCTACAGGACCTCTAGTTCTCTACAGGCATCTCCCCCAAGGCTCTGGGGATCATTATCCCACAGACGTGTTCTGCCATCATTCAGGTCCTGCAGAAGGACTATATTAGGGTAAGTTTTCTCTTTTAACATCACATTCTATGTATTTAATGTATGCTAATGTATTGTATTACTTTCATCATTCCCTAATTACCATGATTGTAATATGCTGTGAATGTCCCCTTTGTTCTCATGCATGCTGGAAGTTTTTAATGCTCCTTTTTTGTCCTTCATGCATATTTGCCTTCACTAACCTCCCGAGCATGCTATCCTGGGCCCAAATACACCTAGCCTAGTCACTTAACAATGTATTTTGTCGGCTCCATAGTAGTGCTTTACCCTAAATACCCCCTAAAATGTGTACAAATGTTATTGTTGTCCTTAAATTCATGCAGAGTGCCAGAGGCTTTTTTTTGGCTCCCAAACTCATTTAGAACCCCCCTAAAATTTTTACAATGGGTCATCAGAGGGGGTGAGGAATCTGATAAGTGGACCTTATATTTGTGTCTTTAAATACTCCTTAAAATGATTGTTATACTGATGTTGGCCAAGAATGTATGTGTCTAATCTGCTTGCAATATTATGTGCAAAATTACTATATTTTTTAATGTTTTGACTCCACAGTTTCCTTCAATGCCACAGGGATGGCAAACTGTGGCATCCTACTTTGCCGACTGTTGGGACTTTCCCAACTGTGGAGGGGCTGTTGATGGGAAGCCCGTCACATCATTCCACCACCCCATTCAGGGTCATACTATTATAACTATAAGGGATTTCATAGTATTGTGTTAATGGCGGTGGTGTCAGCGACATACGAGATTCTCTCTATGGACGTGCGGAAGAATGGCCGGATGTCGGATGGTGGAGTCTTTGCCCAGACGGAGTTCTACACATGTCTACAGAGTGGTGGCTTGGGATTGCCACCTGCGGAAGAGAACGTGGAAGTACTCCCATTTGTTTTTAGTGCTGATGAAGCATTTGGTCTGGGTGATCACATGATGAGGCCATTCCCCCAGAGGACCCTCACCCTGGAGAAGAGGGTTTTTAATTACCGGCTGGCCAAAGCCAGAAGCGTCATGGAGAACACCTTTGGGATAATGGTCAGCCAGTTCCGCCTATTTCTAACGGCTATAAATATGGCTGAGTACAAACTTAACCACATCGTGTTAGCATGCTGCATCTTGCACAACTTTTTAAAGCGAAATGCTACTAATTATGTAGCCTCAGTTGGGCCTGAGGCTGGACATCTTGAACCAACACTGATGGCCCTGGAAGCTGACCGTTCTGGATTGCCCCCCAAAGCTCCTGTGAAGTGTGTCAAAAATATGTTGATTATTTTCGGGTAGGGGGGCCATTGCTATGCCAGCAAATATTTAAATATTTTCACAATAAAAAAAAAATGATATGATAAAATCTTGAATTTGATTTACTACATGTGTTTCTTTTTTCTGTCTCCTAGGCTCTCCCAGTGCACTTGTAGTGCTAAGTGGTTTTTCCATTATTTAAATAACACCCATTGTCACTGTAAACACCAATTTAATACAAAAACTGGTATTGAGCATTGAAAGAAGAAGCCACACATTGTTGAGTATAAAACCTTTTACTCCGTGCACATTCACATGTGCGTTGTAAAACCTTTTTTTGTAAAAAATAACATCTTGGTTTTAAAAATTTTTACCTTGAAATTTTTTTTTGATACATAAACAGTAAAACAAAAATATGTGTAGCGCTAAAAAATTGAGATAAAATTCCAACGTAAGGACAATATAGTTCAGCTGATATTAAAAAACATCTAAGCAAAACTCAAAAGAAAGTCCTCCATGTTAGTAAGACTCATATAAGCTACTGATCCATATAGAAGCAGTGACTTCATGTGAAGAACAAAACAATCGCGTAACATCTGAAGTGCACCACCACCGACAATGAGAAGGCTTAACAGATTTCGTGGACCCAAGAGGACATACGTCCCATTGGGTCAAATAAGGCTTGGGTGGTGGATTATAGTAGATGTTCCGGAGGAATGGTAGGGATGGACATCCAAGAGTAGACCACGAATTGCTGTGTCCCTCAGAGTGATGTTGAGCAATGGGTGGCAATGATATAAAGCAAGAAGGGAAAAGGCCACATAGCATAATTCCATAAAACAAATATCAAATTTATTTAAAATAAGAAATACACTCACATGTACATCTTTAAAATCAGCGCTGTAATAGTATGGCAGCAGTGGGGTCCTACCCGACGGGTTTCGTCCTCTTAGACATTGTCTGGGGGGTCCCCCCACTGCAGCCAGCGAGGTATATATAGAGAGAGTGATCATAATGATGAGGGACAACTCCACATTGTGTGTAATTACTACTTCTGGTATTGAGGCAAAATGGCCGCTCGGCGTGCGTTCCACGCCTCATCATGGAGCCAGTTGCCGGAACCGGAAGTGAAACCAATAAGGTCAATCGTATAATCAATAAAAAAACTATCAAATTTGGACTTATAAATGAAATCGTCATGTGCCAAAAAACAAAATATATATGTGGCTCTAAGAAATACAGTATGGTGTGCTGAACCCAAATAGAAAAGATGTGTGCCTTATTATGGCCATCCATAGTGCGCAGTGACGTCTATGTACTCTAATCCGACCAGCAATAATGTGCGCGCGCACCAGCTAGGTGGAAGTGACTTATCACTCAGGGATGACCCTCGTTATGTCCGTCAATGACACATAATGACGTATGTGTAACTGAGTTTAACCAGCAATGATGCGCACGCGCACCAGCTAAGTGGGAGTGACTGAAGTGACTCAACACTCAGAGGGTGGTCCCGCCTGTGTGTCAGAATGGCCCCGCCTGGAGATAGACACTGTGAGCATAAGAGGTAACACGTGGTGTATGTAAAACAGCAGGGTGACGACTATACTATGCGGTGGCCCCAAATAAACAAAACGTTGGGGCCAGCGCAGTGTGAGAGGTCCGGATGTGTTGTGATGAACATATAGACGTGAAAATAAATGAAATTAAAAAACTTGAAATAATTATACGTGTGTCTATATTAACAAGAAACACATATATGTGTGTGCAAAAGATTATTATTTAATATATAGCTCCTACCGGTAGGGAGGGCAATCTATGTGCAAAAGCATGAGTATGTATGAATGTGATATTGTCAGAGGACCAATATAGATCCTTATATGTAGAAAGTGTCAAAGACAGTGTGATCCAATTATCAATGTGCAAAATGGAAAATATAAGAATTGTGAAGGAAAGAAAAACATTTTTTTTTTAAAACTGCCCAAATACAAATGTGTTATTATAAAATGATTGGGCACTATCAGTGGCAAACCCACAATATTATGTGGGTACACACATGTGGAGTGGGCTCCCATAACAATATACAAGTATATCCCACACATATGTGTAATGTCCCGTACACACGGTCGGACTTTGTTCGGACATTCCGACAACAAAATCCTAGGATTTTTTCAGACGGATGTTGGCTCAAACTTGTTTTGCCTACACACGGTCGCACAATAGAAAAGGCCGGTTCAGAACCAAGCGCGGCACCCTTTGGGCTCCTTTTGCTAATCTCGTGTTAGTAAAAGTTTGGTGAGAGACGATTCGCGCTTTTTCAGACTCGTGGCTTTCAGATCGTTTTCTGCCGTTCAGTTTGTGCTTGTGGGTTTGTATCTGCTCTTCAGTGCGTGCAGTCAGTTCGTATCGGAGTTTTCTGTGCGATCTTGCCCGCTCGTTGCTGTTTTTCAGGTCGCTCTTCACAGGCCTTGCTGTTCTTCAGTGCGTTCTGTTACTTCGTTCTGAGCAGCCGACCGTTTTCTAGCCATGTTTCGTATGCGTACTCCTCGTAGAGTTCGTGCTGTGCGGGGGCTTGGTGTTGGGGTCCTAACCTTGACACAAGTCCAGTCCATGAACAGGGTGGGGAGGAGTTCATGGACCAAGAATTGGTTGCTTCAGCGTGACCAGTTCTCTCATATGCCTTTGCTCCGTGAGATCCGTGAGAATAATCCTGATGATTTCAGGAACTTTCTCAGGATGACGGACCCCGTGTTTCACCGTCTGTTGGCTTCGCTGACCCCCTATATCAGCAGGCAGGATACCTGCATGAGGCAAGCCATCACTCCGGAGCAGAGGTTGGTCGCTACCTTGCGGTATTTGGTCACAGGGAGAAGTCTGCAGGACTTAAAGTTATCGACAGACATCTCCCCCCAGGCTCTGGGTATCATCATCCCAGAGACCTGTTCTGCCATCATACAGGTCCTGCAGAAGGAGTATATGAAGGTAAGATTTTTATCCTTTTATATCACATTTTATTGTATTGAATGTTTGATAATATATTGTATTTCTTCCCTCATTCCCTAATTACCATGATTGTAATATGCTGTGAATGTTCCCTTTGTCCTCATGCATGCTGGATTGTTATGTAATTATTATGTTGGGTCCTTCATACATATTTGCCCTTCAATAACCTCTCCAGCATGGTGTCTCCTGCCCTATATTCACCTCATGTAGTCACTTAACAATGTATTTTATCAGCTCCATAGTAGTGCTTTACCCCAAACACCCCCTAAAATGTTTGGAAATGTGATTTTTGATTTCAATTCAGGCAGAGTGCCAGAGGGTTTTTTTTGTGGTGTCCCCCAGTTTTTTTTAACCCTCCCTCCCCCAACTGCTAAGTCAGCTGATCCCAATTCTCTATCCTCAATCATCTATCTGCTGACTTTGCCAAACCCATACACACTATACCCATCTCTTTACTGGTCATATGTATGGATGAATTCCCCAAAGCATGTAGTGCAAGGGCCTGCCTGTATACTTTCCAATGGTACTGTTTAAAGTTTTGTTATTCTATTAATATCTTGATAGGTAATAGCAGAATGTCCAAATGTCCTCAAATGTGTACAGTGTGTATTCATATCTTTGTATTATGACACTTCTTACCTGTCCAGTGGGCTGCCAATAGTGTAACTAAGGAGGGGCTGTTACAAGTAATACCCTGTATTTAGGCATTTATCTCTCAATGAAGTGAAGAGGGTTACCTGTCCAAGAGTCCCCCCCCTATAATGTTAGAAATGGCCCATGAGGGGGGGGAGGGGGAATATGATAGGTGTACCTTATACTTTGACCTTGTTAAATTCCCCTTAGTAAATGCTATCTGGAGGTTGCCCCATAATGTTTGTGTCTAATCTGCTTGCCATGTATCTTAGAAAAAATAGTAATGTTTATTGTTTTTTCCTCAACAGTTTCCTTCAACGCCACAGGAATGGCAGACTGTGGCCTCCCACTTTGCCCAGCGGTGGGACTTTCCTAACTGCGGCGGAGGGGCAATTGATGGGAAACACGTCCACATCGTCCCACCACCCAACTCGGGGTCGTACTATTATAATTACAAAGGGTTTAATAGTATAGTGATGTTGGCGGTGGTGTCGGCTAATTACGAGTTCTTGTATGTGGACGTGGGGAAGAATGGCCGGATGTCCGATGGTGGAGTGATCGCCCAGACGGAGTTCTACAGGCGTCTCCAGAATGGCAGCTTGGACTTGCCACCTCCAGAGGACAATGTTGAAGGTCTCCCATTTGTGTTCGTTGCTGATGAAGCATTTGCGCTGGGGGACCACCTGATGCGGCCATTCCCGATGAGGACCCTCACCCCGGAACAGAGGGTTTTTAATTACCGGCTGGCCAGAGCCCGAAGAGTGGTGGAGAACACATTTGGAATCCTGGCCAGCCGGTTCCGATTATTTCTGACACCCATCCATATGGCGGAGTATAAACTGAACCATATAATACTTGCCTGCTGTGTTCTCCATAATTTTTTAAGAAAACATTCAGCCAACTATGCTGGCTCAGTTGGGCCTGAGGCTGGAATCCCTAATCCATCAACACTGACGGCGCTTGAAAGTGGCCGTCCTGGCTTGCCCTCCCTGAATGCCCGTGATGTCCGGTTACGCTACCTGGAGTTCTTTGCGGGTAGGGGGGCTATCAATATACCAGACAATCTGTGACACCTTTTTCAAATAAAAAACAACCAAAAGAAATTCTTTGTGGACATTTACTGCTTGTGTTTGTTTTAGCTGACCCTGACAGAAATGTGTTGAGTGCAGAGAATGTCGTGATTGGGTAACCTTATAAAAAACAGTGTTGGCTGGTACTTCCTAAATGCCAAAACACATTTCACTACAAGTGCACTTGCAACTGCACTGAACCTGCACTTGTAGTGCAAAGTGTATTTGCCCTTAGGAAATAACCCCCATTTTTGCATAAAACAGCAATTACATCACCCCATAAGTGTTGTAGTGTTGAGACAATAATCCACACATTCTTGAGTAAGGCACTTTTTTATACCTGCACAATCACATGTGCATTTTCCAAAGGTTTTTAAAACAAACCAACATGTTTGTTGTATAACAAAGTTTGCAGTAGCATTCTCAAAAATCAAAATATCCATTTCAGATAAAACAGGCCTGTGTACAACCAACAAGAAAGCCAAAAAACTTGAACTTACAAAGTTCACATATGGTAAAACCTGAAGGCTATATCAGACATGAGTATTTAGGAACTGTGTTTGATATAGCGTTCAGATGGGGGGAAATCACCCCTGGAAAAGCCAAATTTGGAAGATGCACACCAATTTACGAATGTCAACATGTGCTATCTGCCATCAAGGGGGATCAAGGGACGTGTTTTGGGGGAGCAAGCCCTTCCTCAATGCGACTTTATAATTGAGGAAGGGGTTTCACCCCCAAAACGCGTCCATTGATCTCCCGTGATGGCAGATAGCACATGTTGGCACACTGTGTGCATCCTCCAAATTTGGCTTTTCTAAACATTGTAAAAATTTTCGTAAGATAAAACAGGTAATTTTGTGGGGTTTAAATTCACCCCAAAACATCAATGATGTTATTATTTTTTTTAATAACATCACTGATTTTTTGCTGGATGTTTTGCAATTGGAGATTACACCCCATGATCTCCCCGATGAGTATCTGGGCACTTTCAGATGTAAAGCGTTCTGGATCACGATCACCTAAAAAGAGATAAAGAACAAAAAAAAGGTCTCAAAAATCTGCCAACATCCATCTCTTTTACCTGAGCCTGTGGTCGCAGACACTCACCTGTTGTGGTGCCAATCTCCACCACATCTTCTTCTTCCTCCTGCTCAGCTTCTTGGGTTGGTATTTCCCCTTCTTCCAGAGGGGGGGGCTCTGGTCTCCTGGGATGAGGGGTGTCCTCCGAGTCTTTTTTCCCCTATGTAAAACAAAAATGGTATACTTAGCACACAGATATTTGATGGCAGAACTAGAAATAGGAAACATTGCTTGGAAGTGGGGTACAATTGTCTATTTTAGCCGAGTTCCAAGATGTATCTTTTTTAGTGTCCTTTGTCAAGCTGCAATACTTTACCTGTTTGGTACAAGCTTCACAGATGGAGACCCCCCTATAGTATACACTGGAGCACCTGTGTGGCCCCCCCTAATAAAAATGGTGTTCTTGTGTCCCACGCTAGTGCTCCAGTGTCCAGATGTGAAAACAGCTGCTCAGTGTCCTCTCCTTACACACAATCTAGTTTGCATTTCATTCTAGTAACAAATCCATCTACACAAACAAATATTTGGCATCCAAGTAGGCCCCCAAAAATGTGTGAAAATGCATATGGCCTAAACAATGGTGTTCTAGAGGCCGAAAGAAAAATGTTTGATACGAACGAATAATGGGCCCATGAACATTAAAGTTGACCTTTTTAAACGTTACAATTAATAAAAGCATATGGAGCAGAACGAACGGAATAAAGACAGAAAGAATAGGAACACAGCACAACTACTTACTTTTTTGCAGCACTCTCCGGATCTTTCGGTACTGCTCTGGCTCTCTCAACTTCAGGTCCAACCACCGCTTCCTGAGCTGATCTTTTGATCTTCGTACCCCGAAATTCCTCTCAAGACTCCTGACCACTTTCGCCATGATCTTGGCCTTTCGGATGTTGGGGTTGGGGTAAGGCCCATATTTTCCGTCATAGTCGGATTTCTTGATGATGTCGACCATCTCCAACATCTCCCCAAATGACATATTTGTGGCCTTAAAACGTCTCCTTCTGGATCGGGACGTGCCTGGATCCGGGCTTTCCTCCTCCTCCTCCTCGTTGCTAGAATTAGCACGCACCTGCTGTAACTCCGCCATGTGCTCTTCACCCACTGCGCCGAACGAAAAGGGGTGGGGAATACACTAGAAAGAACGTCAGGGGCGGGCGGAGTTACACGCATGCGCAGTGTGTATAAAGCGTAACACGCGTGCGTATTACGTACGATCTGTGAGCGGAGGAAGGAGCATTGGACGCGCCGATCGTAAGAACGAAGGTAAGAGACAAACTTGTGCCTATACTGCTTCTAGATTGAGGCCTATATTGTAACAAGATTAGGAGAGTTTTGTCTGACATTAGGCTTTGTCTTGTGTTGTGTCTTGCAGTGAACATGGATATCTTAATGAAAGATAATGACTTCATGTCAGTATTCATAGATATGCTAAGGGAGCTGCCCTGTCTGTGGGAGATTAACCACCCCCATTTCAAGAACCAAGCAAAGAGGAAGGCAGCACTGGAGCAATTGTGTGAAATTGTGAAGCAGGTGATCCCCACGGCAGACATCACTTATTTAAAGATTTTCATTGGTGGCCTGAGGAGCACATATCTAAGGGAGCGCAAGAAAGTCCTGGATTCACAGAGATCCGGAGCAGCAGATGACATCTATGTCCCCAGGATGTGGTACTATGACAGGCTGCACTTTCTGGCAGGCCAGACTGAACCCAGGCCATCCCTCTCCAGTCTTCCTTCCACGCTTCCTTCCCCCCCAGCTGAGGCTTCTGACGCCCAACCTGGGCCTTCCAGGCCACATGTGGAGGAGCCCAGATTGAGCCAGGTATAGCATTCCTCTAAATATTTCTGCTTGTCCAATCAATGATGTTAACTAGATGTTAGTTGGGAGTACTAATTAAGATTGTGATTGATGAAGCAAAAACTAAAACCATGTCCCTTTTTCATACACAGGGAAGTCTCAGCCAGGAGGTGGCCGGGCCGAGCCGGCTGGCTGATATCAAGGTCCCTCCACCCCCCCTGAAAACAAAAAGTGGCAGTAGGACGAGTACCCTAGAGGAGGCGGCTATAGCATTCTTTTGGAGGGCTACAGAGGTCCTGGGAGCACCACACACCATGCAGGAGAACATTGCTGCCTTCATAGTCTATAAAATGCAGAGGATGGAGGAGGGCCAAAAAGTCATGTGTGAGGCCCTCATATCGGAGGCTCTGGAGAAAGGTATGAGGGGCCAAATTACACCTCACACACATCTTTGGGATGGTCCTCCTCCTCCTGCAGGTCCTCCTCCTCCTCCTCCCTCTCCTCCAGGTCCTCCCAGTCCTCCTCCAGGTCCTCTCAGTCCTCCTCCTCCTGCAGGTCCTCCTCCTCCTCCAGGTCCTACTCCTCCTCCTGCCACATCTCCAACTGCACAGCCACAGCCCGGAATGAAGCGTGAAAGGAAGACCAGAAAGTGAGGACCCTGGATCCAGTCTGGTCGGCCAAAAAATGCAGCCTCTTGTGGTACCACAGCCTGGGGACACAGATGTAATCTGCTGCTATCCGAGTCTCTGTGAATCCCGGACCAGACTGCCCTCCCTTACATATGGACTCCTCAGGCCACCAATTTTGATGTTGAAGAATTGATGTCTGCCATGGGGGTCCCAGGCTTCGCTAATTTCTCTTGTTGATCCAGTGTTGCCTTCCTCTTTGTTTGGTTCTGATCCCTTAATAAAGGATTTTTGTTTTGAATTATAATCTCCTATGTGTTTTATTTCAAAAATGACAGTTGGTTTGTGAGGATTCAGGTACATTTCAAATATACAATGTGAAATGAACAAGGGACACCAACACCAAACAATCTCCTGGAGATTAAATAATAAAAGATATCAATGGTGTTGGGGTAACTTGACACACAAAACACACACAAAAATATTCGGGAGTAAAAATAAAAATAACATTGAACAAAGATCAGCCTTGGAAAAAATCCAAACATTAAAAAAAAAAAAGGCTTAAAATCCAAAATAAAAAAAAATTAAAAAATATAAAACTGTCAGATGTGACAACTAATAACAATATATTCAGGGAATCCCACTAAAAAAACACAAATAAAAGTTTGTGAGAAGTGTGTGTGAATATGAGCAGCAAAACGACTTAATTCTTGTCACATTATAAAGAAGAAGAGAGTGCGCTGTATTAAACCATTTTTAACATTGCAGCGTGACGAAAATGCTGTATCCATTGCGAACGCTAAGTTTACCAGAACGAGCTGTCCCGTGTCGGAATTTCTTCTGAGCATGCGTGTGCGTCGGAACAGGCCACACACGGTCGGAATTGACGCGATCGGATTTTGTTGTCGGAAAATTTTATCTCCTGCTCTCCAACTTTGTGTGTCGGAAAATCCGATGGAAAATGTCCGATGGAGCCCACACACGGTCGGAATTTCCGACAACACGCTCCGATCGGACAATGTCCATCGGAAAATCCGACCGTGTGTACGGGGCATAAGTGTGACATACAAGATTAAAAAACAAAAATCTTTACATGTGGAAAAATATATCGGAACTATGAAAAGAGTTTGAGGATATATAGAATATAGTCTTAAGGTTGAGAATTTAGACAAGAGAGAGCAAAGTAAAACAATGGCGCTGGGCATCAAGCCCTATTGATGAAGGCATTGATGTCCATCTCAACATTAATATCTAACGGAAAATATGTACAGAGCTCACAGAGCTAAACGAGACACCCCTCTGGTCCTGGCACCACCCCTCCAGGGGGGAACATATTTGTCAATCACCACAAATTGTGTTCCCTCAATCACACGGTTGTGATTTAACTTATAGTGTCTTGGAACAGTATGTTTGGTGTCACCGTTCTTAATGAGAGCGATGTGCTCCGCTACTCTAACCGCAAACGAGCGGATGGTGCGACCTACATACTGTTTCCCACAGTGACATGTGATCAAATATACAATGTGGCTAGTTGTACAGGTTTTTCGTCCTATCCCAGAGTTATGTTGGCACACTGTACACTTTCTGCATGAGTAGAAACCTTCCATCTCGTGAAAAAACAGTTGACGTATAGGAGGGTGGATAATATTTGGAGCGATTTTACTCTGTACAGTAGGAGCTCCTCTAAAAATGACTTTGGCTTGACCTGGTAGAACTGTACTTAAAACACGATCATTCTTCAGAATACCCCAATGTTTGGAGAGGATGGCTCTAATTTGTTTGTGTTGGGTAGAAAAGGAGGTAAGCATGGACCATCTAAACGTATCTCCTTGTTCCTTTTTGGGTCTTTCCTCTAATAACAATTCCCTATTAATCCCTAGGGCATGCTGGAACTCGCAATCGAGAAGGTTAGGGTCATAATCCTTGTCTATAAATTTGGTTCTTAGAAGCTCAGATTGTGCTTTAAAAGTCTCAATATCAGAACAATTTCTCTGTAACCTGAGAAATTGACTGTGTGGCACGGAGTCAAGCCAGGATCGATGGTGACAGCTATCTGGTGGTATAAAGCTGTTACGATCCGTGGCTTTAAAGTGCGTCTGAAAATGAAATCTACCGTTGCGTATTCCAATCTCTAAATCTAAGAAATTAATCTTATCTCTACTGGCTGTATAGGATAGGGAGATACCTCTATCATTATCGTTCAGATGTGTGAAAAATGAATCGAGTGATTCGGCACTACCCCTCCAAAGGAGGAGGATGTCGTCTATGTACCACACCCACATCATGAGGGAAGGATCCCTATTAGCATAGACGACATCCTCCTCCCATCTTGCCATAAAAAGATTGGCGAGGCTAGAGGCGAACTTAGCGCCCATAGCCACGCCACGCAACTGTAGATAATATTGTTGGTTGAACCAAAAATAATTTTGCTTAGTAGTGAATTCCAACAATTCCATAATGAAGGAACGTTGGAAGGAGGCAATACTGGGTTCCTTTTCTAAAAAGTACTGGACCGCATCTATACCCTTTTCTTGGGGAATACACGTGTAAAGGGATGCGACATCTGCTGTCGCAATAATGTGGTCCTCATGTAACTCTAAACTCTCTAATAAACGGATAGTAGCTTCTGTGTCTTTCAAATAGGAAGGCATCCATCTTACAAGAGGTTGGAGATAGAAATCGATGTACCGGCCTATACGTGAGGTGACAGAATCGATCCCACTCACGATAGGCCAGCCAGGAGGTTGTACTGGATTCTTATGGACCTTGGGCAAATAATATATAGTTGGAACTCCAGGGGCCAAAGGTACCAAAAAATCTCTCTCCTTTTTTTTTTAAATTCCTTGATCATAACCTCTCTTCACTATATCAGACAGCTCTCTCTTGTATGCAGAAGTAAGGTTATTGGGTATAATTTTGTATGTGTCATGTTCATTAAGAATTCTATACATCTCTGTTTCATAGTCCTTTTTGTCAAGGATAAAGATCCCACCACCCTTGTCAGCCGGGCGAATAACCAGGTCTTTTTGTGAACACAGGGACTTGAGGCCTATGTTAGACAATGGGTGGTGGCGTATGTGTTTGTCTGGAAGCTCTGCTAGATCTTTAAGGACAAGATCCCTAAAGATACTTATAGCAGGCGCTACAGAAACGGGTGGGTTAAATAAAGAAGGGTTACTTAGACCTGAATGAACAGTGCCAGATGAGACAGCGCCACCTCCCCCTCTGTAGGGGTTAGATATGAGGTAGCACTGGACATTTAATTTCCTTATATATTTATGGATGTCAATATAAGTGCCAAATCTGTCCAATTTTTTTGGAGGGGCGAACTTGAGGCCCTTGTCTAGGACAGAAAGTTTGTCCCTAGTTAATGGCTTGGCACTTAGATTGAAAACTCCTTGGCCCTTTAAGTTCTCCTTCTTTTTCCTCCTTTGTGTTCTCCTCCCTCCCCTTGTGCCTCTCTTCGATCTGGACCCCTTTTTCGTGGTCTTTGGTCCTCGTGAAAAACCTGGTCGCTGTGTTGATTGGCATTGGGTTGATAATAGCTAAAAGACGACTGCTCACGTCTAAATCTAGTATCGTGTCTGTAGTCATCTCTGTATTCATCGTCCTGCATGCCTCTAAGAGGAGAGAACCTATTATGCGTCGCAAGGGGGAGTTGGTAATAATAGTGGGGGTCAGTGTGGTATGTGTCGACATAATCTCTATGTTGGGATGAGGGAGTCCCCATACGTACCAAATAAGGTTCAGAGTGACGCATGCCACGACTATGATGGCCTCTTGCCCCACGTTTACCTCTATTTTGGCCTCTACCCCTCTGGTTACTGTAAGGGGTATGTGGGCTGTAGTGGCGTACTCCAGTGCGTGGTGGGGATTCGTGTCTCAGATCATCTCTCCTTCTAACACCCACTGGAGTACCTATGGGTTGGGTCTCTATATCAATTGTTCCAGAGGCAGAGGTGTTGGGGGGACCTGCTACGGAGGATGAAGAGGTGGCAGTCGTTGGGTTGGAAGCATAAAGTTTTTGCCAACCGAACACAGTGCCATTCTTATAATCCCCCCATGTCCCTAGAGTACTTTTTTGTTTTTTGTTTTTTATTTTTCTGATCTCTGTCTTCCTTTTCCAGATAATTCTGGAGATTGGAAGAGAGAGCATTGTACTCAGGAGAATTTTTATGGGATAGAAGTTTATCCTTAATCTCCTTAATCTCTTTATCCAACAACAAAAGTTTGTTCCTTTTTTTGGTGACGAGGACACTAAGGAGGATAATTCCTGCCTCGTTAAAATATCTGAACCAAGAGTCAATCTCTGGTTCTCCCTGTGGGGTATGTACATCCCACCTCAAACTTCTGGGAAGAATACGATCAGAAACATACTGGTCAAGGAACGCCACGTCCCATAATAAATGTAATTCAGAGGACATGATGTTCTTAAGTCTCATAAACAGTCCTCCTATTTCGATATCATTACCAGTGATTATTCACGGTACGAGAGGCTCTATAGTCAAAGACATCCATATTACTATGGACCAAAAACGGGCTGCAGCAAAATATAATCGCAAAAAACAGAGAAGAAAATGTACCAAATGATTCTGCGCTGCCCAGAAATGCAAATAAGCAGCTAAAATGGCTAGTAGGATATAAGCATGTACAGTAAAACAAAAATCTGCGTAGCGCTAAACAATTGAGATAAAATTCCAACGTAAGGAGAATATAGTTCAGCTGATATTAAAAACCATCTAAGCAAAACTCAAAAGAAAGTCCTCCATGTTAGTAAGACTCATATAAGCTACTGATCCATATAGAAGCAGTGACTTCATGTGAAGAACAAAACAATCGCGTGACATCTGAAGTGCACCACCACCGACAATGAGAAGGCTTACTAGATTTCGTGGACCCAAGAGGACATACGTCCCATTGGGTCAAATAAGGCTTGGGTGGTGGATTATAGTAGATGTTCCGGAGGAATGGTAGGGATGGACATCCAAGAGTAAACCACGAATTGGTGTGTCCCTCAGAGTGATGTTGAGCAATGGGTGGCAATGATGTAAAGCAAGAAGGGAAAAGGCCACATAGCATAATTCCATAAAACAAATATCAAATTTATTTAAAATAAGAAATACACTCACATGTACATCTTTAAAATCAGCGCTGTAACAGTATAGCGGCAGTGGGGTCCTACCCAACGCATTTTGTCCTCTTAGACATCGTCTGGGGGGTCCCCCCACTGCAGCCAGCAAGGTATATATAGAGAGAGTGATCATAATGATGAGGGACAACTCCACATTGTGTGTAATTACTACTTCCTGTATTGAGGCAAAATGGCCGCTCGGCGTGCGTTCCACGCCTCATCATGGAGTTGCCGGAACCAGAAGTGAAACCAATAAGGTCAATAGTATAATCAATAAAAAATAAAAAACGATGACATTTGGACTTATAAATGAAATCGTCATGTGTCAAAAAACAAAATATATATGTGGCTCTAAGAATTACTTCAGTATGGCGTGCTGAACACAAATAGAAAAGATGTGTGCCTTATTATGGCCATCCATAGTGCGCAGTGACGTCTATGTACTCTAATCCAACCAGCAATAATGTGCGCGCGCATCTTGAACATGCGCACCAGCTAGGTGGAAGTGACTTATCACTCAGGGATGACCCTCGTTGTGTCCGTCAATGACACATAATGACGTATGTGTAACTGAGTTTAACCAGCAATGATGCGCGCGTGCACCTTGTGCACGCGCACCAGCTAAGTGGGAGTGACTGAAGTGATTCAACACTCAGAGGGCGGTCCCGTCTGTGTGTCAGAATGGCCCCGCCTGGAGATAGACCCTGTGAGCGTAAGAGGTAATGCACCACGTATGTAAAACAGCAGGGTGACGACTATATTATGTGGTGGCCCCAAATAAACAAAACGTTGGGGCCAGTGCAGTGTGAGAGGTCCGGATGTGTTGTGATGAACATATAGACGTGAAAATAAATGAAATTAAAAAACTTGAAATAATTATACGTGTGTCTGTATTAACAAGAAACACATATATGTGTGTGCGAAAGATTATTATTTAATATATAGCTCCTACTGGTAGTGAGGGCAATCTATGTGCAAAAGCATGAGTGTGTATGAATGTGATATTGTCAGAGGACCAATATAGATCCTTATACGTAGAAAGTGTCAAAGACAGTGTGATCCAATTATCAATGTGCAAAATGGAAAATATAAAAATTGTGAAGGAAAGAAAACCTTTTTTTTTTAAAAACTGCCAAGTTTTTTTTGGCCAAGTTTCACAGATAGAGACACCCCAAGTATCCACTGGAGCACCTGTGTGGGTTACACTAAAAAATGTATTCTGGTGTCCCACACTAGTGCTCCTGAGTCTAGATGTGTAAACAGCTGCCGAGTGTCCTCTCCTTACATTCCACTGAATGAAGTTTGCTATTCATTCTAGTTTCAAACGCATCTAGACAACAATGTCCTAAACTTCTTTTAATAAGACAAATTAGCAAGACCAAAATGTTGTTGAAACCCTGTATCAACTAAATACACCGTATATATTTTCAAACAAAGTTTCCTACAAACAGTGTTTCCTAAGAACGATTACTGTGTCCACGAATATGAAAGTAGCCATTTAAAACTGTACAACAGTAAAGAAAAGCACATGGAGCAGCATGCAAATTAATCAGAATAGGAACACACGACAAGTACTTACGTTTTTGAAGCACTTTCTTTATTCTTCTGTACTGATATGGCTCTCTCAGTTTAAGGTCGGACCAGCGTTTCCTTAATTGGTCTTTGGAGCGGCCTACCCCAAAATTCTGCTGCAGAGTCTTCACAACTTTTGACATGATTTTGGCCTTGTGCAAATTTGGCTGGGTGAACGATCCATGCTTCCCATCATAATCATTCCTCCACAAGATGTCCACCAACTTCACCATCTCTTCAAAGGCCATATTGGAGGCCTTAAATCTCTTCATCCCAGGTCGGGATGTTTCGGGCTCCGGGCTTTCCTCGTTACTGGAATAATTTCCAAACACCTGCTGTGTCTCCGCCATGTTGCTCTTACTGCGCACCGTAGAGAGAAGGGGTGGGAATATTCGTGAAAAAGAACGTCAGGGAATGGCGAAGCATGCAGAGTTTTACGCATGGTGCAGTGTATATAAAGCTAACACGAATGTGCTGTACGTACGTACATACATACATTCTGTGCATAGAGAGAAGGGGCAGGGAATATTTGTGAAAAAGAACATCAGGGGTGGGCGACGCAGGCGGAGTTTCACACATGAGCAGTGTATATAAAGCTAACATGCATGTGCCGTACGTGTGCGGAGTAAAGAGGAACGGAAGTTGCGAGTGTCCGAAACTAAGGTAATTTTTTTTTTACTATTTTGGAACATCAGTGCCCTATACTGCTTAAAGATTGAGGCCTATATTGTGAAAGATTATGAGAGTTTAGGCTAACATTAGTGTTTTTGTCTTGTCTTCCAGAAAAAATGAATAGTAAGTTTAAGGAGCCTGGATTTATGTGCAAATTTATTGACAAGTACAGGGAGCTGAGGAATCTGTGGGAGGTCAAACACAGTTTATATTACAGTAAACAAGCAAGGAAGGCAAAGCTGGAGACACTTCTGGAATTTGTGCAGACTTTGATCCCAGAAGCAGCCATGGAGATTTTGAAAAGTAAAATTGGGATCTTGGGGAACATGTATAGGACGGAGCATAGGAAGATCCAGGCTTCCCTGAGATCAGGAGCATCAGCAGATGATGTGTATGTACCCAGGCTGTGGTACTTAAAAAAACTGTGTTTTGTTGACGACTAGGGATGAGCTTTGAGTTCGAGTCAAACTCATGTTCGACTTGAACATTGGCTGTTTGCAAGTTTGCCAAACAGTGAACAATTTGGGGTGTTCACGGCAAATTCGAATGTCGCGGAACACCCTTTAAAAGTCTATGGGAGAAATCAAAAGTGCTAATTTTAAAGGCTTATATGCAAGTTATTGTTATAAAAAGTGTTTGGGGACATGGATCAATGCAAAAAAAAGTTTTAAAAACGGCCGTTTTTTCAGGAGCAGTGATTTTAATAATGCTTAAAGTCAAACAATAAAAGTGTAATATCCCTTTAAATTTTGTACCTGGGGGGTGTCTATAGTATGCCTGTAAAGGGGCGCATGTTTCCCATGTTTAGAACAGTCTGACAGCAAAATGACATTTCAAAGGAAAAAAGCCATTTAAAACTACTCGCGGCTATTGCATTGCCGGTCCGACAATACACATAGAAGTTCATTGATAAAAACAGCATGGGAATTCCCCATAGGGGAACCCCGAACCAAAATTTTTTAAAAAAAATGACGTGGGGGTCCCCCTAAATTCCATACCAGACCCTTCAGGTCTGGTATGTATTTTAAGGGGAACCCCGCGCCAAAAAAAAAAAACGGTGTGAGGTCCCCCCAAAAATCCATACCAGACCCTTATCTGAGCACGCAACCTGGCAGGCCGCAGGAAAAGAGGGGGGGAAGAGAGAGCACCCCCCCCCTTGAACCGTACCAGGCCACATGCCCTCAACATTTGGAGGGTGCTTTGATGCATGTTGATGAGGACAAGGGCCTCATCCCCACAACCCTGGCCGGTGGTTGTGGGGGTCTGCGGGTGGGGGCTTATCAGAATCTGGAAGCCCCCTTTAACAAGGGGACCCCCAGATCCCGCCCCCCCTGTGTGAAATGGTAAGGGGGTACTACCCCTACCATTTCACAAAAAAACTGTCAAAAATGTTAAAAATGACAAGAGACAGTTTTTGACAATTCCTTTATTTAAATACTTCTTCTTTCTTCTATCTTCCTTCATCTTCTTTTTCTTCTGGTTCTTCTGTACCCCCTTACCATTTCACATGGGGGGGCGGGATCTGGGGTCCCCTTTTTAAAGGGGGCTTCCAGATTCCAATAAGCCCCCCGCCGCAGACCCTCATCAACATGGGGACAAGGTGTTTTGGGGGGCTACCCCAAAGCACCCTCCAATGTTGAGCGCATGTGGCCTGGTATGGTTCAGGAGGGGGGGCGTTCTCTCATCCCCCCCTCTTTTCCTGCGGCCTGCCAGGTTACATGCTTGGATAAGGGTCTGGTATGGATTTTTGGGGGGACCCCACTCTGTTTTTTGGTTTTTTTAGGTGCGGGGTTCCCCTTAAAATCCATACCAGACCTGAAGGGTCTGGTATGGAATTTAGGGGGACCCCCACATCATTTTTTTTTTTTTTTAATTTTGGTTCGGGGTTCCCCTGTGGGGAATTCCCATGCCGTTTTTATCAATGAACTTCTATGTGTTTTGTCGGACCGGCAATGCAATAGCCGCGAGTAGTTTTAAATGGCTTTTTTCCTTTGAAATGTCATTTTGTTGTCAGACTGTTCTAAACACGGGAAACATGCGCCCCTTTACAGGCAAACTATAGACACCCCCCAGCTATGAAATTTAAAGGGATATTACACTTTTATTGTTTGACTTTAAGCATTATTAAAATCACTGCTCCTGAAAAAACGGCCATTTTTAAAAGTTTTTTTTGCATTGATCCATGTCCCCTGGGGCAGGACCCAGGTCCCCAAACACTTTTTATGACAATAACTTGCATATAAGCCTTTAAAATTAGCACTTTTGATTATTCATGTTCGTGTCCCATAGACTTTAACGGTGTTCGTGTGTTCAAACAAACTTTTTTCCTGTTCGCATGTTCTAGTGCGAACCGAACAGGGTGGTGTTCGGCTCATCCCTATTGATGACCAGACTGAAGCCAGGGAATCTCTTTCGACTCTTCCCTCCACCCTTCCCTCCATCCGTCCCTGCAGCCTTCCCTCCACCTTTCCCTCCACCCCAGCAGAGGCTGACGAGGAACAACCTGGGCCTTCCATCCTGGAAGAAGTGAATGTGCCCAGCTTGAGCCAGGTTTATTATTTTTATACATATTTAGCGTCCTAATATTAATGATGTTAACTAGAAGTTATAATTGATTACCTATTAAGGATTTTATCAAAAAAATTATGTATGCATATCAATTAACAGTAGTGGCCAAAAATGTTTGTCACCAGCTTGAAAAAATGCTGGGGTCAGAATGATACTCATTTATATGTATTAACATTGAGTTTGCATGTCATAAACTGAAAACTGTGTGTGATTGATGAACCAAAAACTAAAACTATGTCCCTTTTTTATACACAGGATGAGCTCAGCCAGGAGGAAGTTCTGGAAAGTGGCAGGCTGGAGGAGGCTGGGCCCAGTGACAGCCAGGAGGTGGGCGGGCCCAGTGTCAGCCAGGAGATGGCCGGGCCCAGTAGGAGCCTCACCCAATCACAGGTGCCTCCTCTCTGCCTTCATACAAAAAGGCCCAGGAAGGGGACGATGACAGAGGAGGCATCACTGCGCCTCATTAGGGAAGCTATGAATGTCCTCACGAGCCCCCCCCATGCTGAAGAGGCCTATGGCTGCTATATAAAAAGGGCCAACGCCTCCTCTGTGAGGGAATTGTTGCTGAGGCCCTTCAGAAGGGGCTGAGGGGCCAGCTAACTGAGAGCAGCCACATATATGAGCAAGTCCATCCTCCTCCTCCTCCTCCCCCTGCCAAAAGTCCACCACCAGAGCCACAGCCTCCAAGGAATGCTGCAGGAAAGGGTGCAGAGAAGGGTGCAGGGAAGGCTGCAGGTCAGTGTGGAGGGAAGGCTGCAGCGAAGAGAAGAAAGTGATGACCTGGGTTCAGTCTGGTCTGACAGAAGACGCAGGCTGGTGTAGTACCACTGCCTGGTGACATATATGTCATCTGCTGCTGGTCTTGATCTCTGGGATTCCTGGACCAGATTGTGCCCCCTATTATATGGACTCCTCCAGATCCCAATTTTCTTTTCCACAGACTTGATGTGTGCCCTGGGGCCAAAAGGCTTCACAAATTCCTAAAGTTTCTCTAGTGTTGCCTTCATCTTTATTTTGTTACCAGAATAAATGGATATTTTATTTTCTGAAAATACTTCCCTAGGTGTTTTTATTCAAATACATTTCTAAAAGACAATGTCAAATTAACAAGGGACACCAACCTCCTTGAGGTTCAAAAAAAAAAAAAATTATAATGTTATTGTGGTAACCTGACACACAAAAAAAACAAAAAAAATGGAGATCACTAGAAAATAATTTTAAAATCATCCTAAAAAAAATCTTTATGAAATCAAAAATCATAAACGTTGACTCTAAAAAAAAAAATTGGAAACATTATTATGGAGATCGGGCTTTTAAAAAATACAATATTATTCATGAGATCAGGAAAAATATTCCAGAAATCAGTTTGTGAATATGAGCAGCAAAACAACTTTGTTCTTCTAGCATTAAAAAGAAGACAATGATGTGCTGCATTAAACGATCACAGAATTTGCAGCATGAGAAATGTGCTAGCTCCAATACGAACACTAGTTTTACCAGACCGAGTGCTTCCGTCTCGTACTTGCTTCAGAGCATGAGTCGTTTTTAGTCCGTTGGAACAGCATGCAGACGAGCGGATTTCTCAATAGGAACTGGTTCCAGCAGAGTTCCGCCGGAAAGATTTGACACATGTTCTATTTCTAAAGTCCGTCAGATTTTTCGACAGAAAAGGTCCGATGAAGCCCACACATGATCGAATTGTCCGACGGATTTGTTCCGTTGGACCTTTGCTGTCAAAAAGTCCGGTCGTGTGTACACGGCATTAATATATGCAATTTATACAATTCATTTTTTATTGCTTGAATTATTTTTCCCATTATGGGCATAAGTGGGGCCTCATGACTAGGTTTTGCTTAAGGCCTCACAAAGCCTAGAGCCGCCTCTGTTGGTACTCTATTCATTATTGTCATGTCCATTATTTTCTTGAACACATCTCTGATCTTGACTTTGTTCTCTATTATGATGTATTTTTGTCTCTATGTTGTCATGATAGGAGTATGTTTGTAATGCTTTAAAATTTTGAGCTCTGTGGCCCATGGAGCACTCCGATGTGGCCTGCAACCTCCTGCTCTGGGATGATGGCTCGGCAAGCCCAGATTATGGGTTGCTGACCTGCCATCCCAGAGCATTAGAATAGATGGAGGCGGCGCTGGAAGAAGCAAGCAGCTGCGGACTGAGCCACATAAGCCGATGCTTCCTCTATGGTGCCTGCTCCTGTCCCATGTAAAGTGCATTTGGTATCACTCTGCCTGGGACAGGAAACTTTCTAACAATCAGCGATGCCAGCAGAAACTGAACTTTAAACATCACAGTTTAGCAATGGGCATATTGAGTATTAAACGTCAGAGTTTTATTATGGGCTTATATAAACACTTAAAAAAAAAAAAGGTTATTAGGCTGCTTTCACACTCATACGTAGATGCAGCACAGTGCACCTGCGGCTTTGATGCAGGTTAGCTGCACTGAGCCATAGACTTCTATTACATCCTGTGGGTTCCTGTGGGTTCCTATCCTGTGGATTTGGTGTGCAAGTGCACCAAAACTTGAATGCAGGAGTTTTGGTGTATTTTCAGAAAGCGCACCTCAAGATATAATAGAAAGTCTAGGGCAAAACACAGCTAACCACAGAAATGCAGCAGGAATGCAGCCTTAAGCCCCTTTCACATAATCAGTCTGATCAGGTCTGTGTGTGATTGTGATTAAACAGTGCATAAACATCCAACGGGGATTGGTCCCAGGGAAAATGATGATCAAGAAAAACAAAGGAAATGCCCCCAGGGACTTTATAGGCATAGCTTGGAAACCAGAAAGATGCGTAAAGAAGTATAATAACAAGTACAAATTTTATTGATAAAAAACATCTAACAATAGACGAGAATATCACATTTACTATACATGAATGATAATCACTTATGGATAATATACAGCATATCTAGGGAAAATTATGATCTTGATTGTTGTTTAAAATCTTCATTATGCAATTCAAAATAAAAAATTAGAAATTCTGAACTATTTCATTGCCACCCGTAAACAGTTACCAGATCAATTAAGTGGCCCTTGCTCCTCAAAAGGTTGAGCACCCCTGTCATAAACCTTTAGATTAAATGCCACAGATTATACTCAGATGTCTTAGACATGGCACATAAAGCTGTAAATTCATAATGAACATATGACAAAGAGAAAATTACCAGAAGCTAGAAAGGATCATTTAGTAAATATTCACTTTAACCACTTCCCGCCCACCATATAACGCAAAGGGGTTATTATCCTGACCGGATGCATATGGAGCACGCAGCGCGGTGATCGGTAGTGTGGTGTGCAAGTCTGAGACACCGCATCTCTGATCCTGGTTAAGAGCCTCTGATGTAGGCTCTTTACCATGTGACCATGGGATCAGCTGTGTCCAGTCACAGCTGATTACAGTGTAAACAGGAAGAGCCGTTTGTTGGCTTTTCCTCCACTCGTACTGACAGATGTGAGTAGAGGAGAGCCGATCAGCTGCTCTCTTGACAGAGGGGGTCTGCGCTGATAATCAGCGCATTGATTATCAGTGCAGACCCATCAAGGATGCCCACTGGAGACCACCAGAGATGCCCATTGAAAACTACCAGGTGAGCCCACCAGGGATGCCAATCAGTGCCAATTAGTGCCCATAAGGATGGAACTCTGTTCCCATTAGTGATTGCCTGTCAGTGCCTCCTGATCAGTGCTGCCTATCTGAGCCATCTATCAGTGCCACCCATCAGTGCCACCATCAGTGCCCATCAGGGCCACATATCAGTGCCCACCAGTGCCACCTATTAGTGCCACCTATGAGTGCCCAGTGCCACCTATGAGTGGCCATCATTGCCACCTATCAGTGCCCATCAGTGCCACCTATGTGTGCCCATCAGTGCTGCATATCAGTGCCACCTATCAGTGCCCACCAATGCTGCTTATCAGTGCCATCTATCAGTGCTGCATATACAGTAAGTGCCTCATCATCAGTGCCACTCAGTACTGCCTCATCAGTGCCCGTCAGTGCAGCCTCATAAGTGCTCATCAGTGAAGGAGAAAATGTACTTATTTACAAAGTTTTGTAACAGAAATAAAGAAAAACTTTTTTTTTTCAAAATTTTTGGTCTTTATTTATTTGGAGCTCAAAAAATAAAAACCACAGTGATGATCAAATACCACCAAAAGAAATCTCTATTTGTGGGAAAAAAAATGATAAAAACTTTGTTTGGGTATAGTGTTGCATGACCGCGCAAATTTATTCAAAATTTGAGAGCACTGAAAGTTAAAAATTGGACTGAGCAGGAAAGGGGTGAAAGTGCCCTGTATTAAAGTGGCTAATTATCCAACCTTGCGCATGTACATTCCATTTCACTTTAAATGCTTATTCATGTACAGATGCTTTTTACATGATTGAAAAACTGATGTGAACATTCCCAACTGCTTTAGTAAATCCGTCTTAATAAGTTGTAATTGCTTGGAAATCATTGCGGGATCTTCAAT